>NW_026944354.1:3332298-3948451 GCF_022695815.1 Exophiala viscosa | reverse complement strand
ATCCCTTCAATGACCGCAGGCTCACCCGTCGTGAGCGTAAGCTGTTCCACCCCGTTTACCTTGTCGATATGCGCACGCCGAGTCTGAGTGATCCCATTGTATATGCTCGGAACCGCAATGATCGTCTCATGGTACACCTTAGCCTCGTCCCGTCCTGTCTCAGGCTCTTCGAGATGATATGGTCCCGTGTAGCGTCCGGCGCGTAAGTTCAGCAAGGTCTTCTGGCTTTCCCGGCACTGGGCCTCCACCGGTGCGAGGAACTTCGCGGGTCTGCATTTGTACGGACATGTACCCGTCTGGGGTGTCTGGTAGATCGACGCATGTCATTATTAGCGATACTCTGGAATACTTGCATCCAGGCGATGCTATACATCATGCCATGATGAGGTGTATGAAGGACAAAGAAAATGAGGTTATCTCATACACATGATGAGGCCATGCCAGTCTCCTTGCAGCGGATGCATCACGTCAGATGTATCCTCAACGTTAACGGCACGGAAAGAGACCAGCTCCCAAGTGCCAACCAACCTCGAGCGGAAAGAAACCATCGTCGGGGTCGAGAATGAATAGCTCACGCAATGACTGAAAGCGAGACAGGCGACGTAGATGAGCACGATCGAAGGGTGTTTAGACAATGAGGTATTTATCGGGCACGATGAAGAGGAGAAATCAAAGTAGGACGCCTGAGTAGTTACGACTTTTATTCAATTTCATAGTACGTATAATGTGTGTTACATACTCGTCTTGAAATGAGATATCAAGGAGTTATAGTCCAAGCCTTCTTGTCATACGACTTGGGCCAGATTCCATTCTTTCCGGGCGCCAAAATCCCCTTCGGATCCAAAGCATTCTTGATGGTTTCATTCAGCTTCATCTGCGCGTTGTCATTGAAACTGTAGGTTCCAGCAATCTGGTCCATCAGAGCGAGATGAGTCCGATACTCACCCCAGCCCATCTTCGCTGCATCATCAATGAGGGTCTGAATGAGCTTGAATGCGTTTTGTCGCTGCTTGGGATCCTTGCGATTGAACACAATACACACGATGTGGTGAATCTCGCGCATACCAACGACGAAGTCGCCGATAAAATCGAAGCCAAACTCCTCGCTCCTGCGCCGAGTCAATTCGTACTGGGCCACTGCGTCGTCCCCGGTGACTTTGGCGATAGGACTGAAGAACAAATGTGCTCCGTTCGGTAGCCAGTCAACCCACTTCAACTCGTCATAGGTGGGGATACCTTGAAGCGTGAGGTCTCGGATCTGAAGAACCTCATTTTCAGGCATGTCTTCTGGGAAGTAGAACTTGGCACCAGGTATTGCGGAGAATGAGGCCTTGATCACCTGCCACATAGCTTCTCGGATAGGTTCCGGCCCATAAAGAGCGCCGTAAAAGTTCCAACGTCCCAGATTGAGCTTGGCTGCTATTTCATCAATTTCAGCGTCGGTGAGAGGCTTGCCAGAAGTGGAGTATTTCTTGCGATCTCCCTGGTGCTCATTAGCGGTGTTCTTAAGTCGTTAATACCAACGCTTACCATAACTGCAGCATCCATCAAGATGGAACGAATCGTGGGCACATTCTGCAAAACCATGGCAACTCTTAGTGGGCGGATGATCTCGACAGCCTGATGGAGATCTTCATCGCGAGGAAAAGTGATCAAGTAAGATTTGTAACCGCCGGGGTTAGGCATTAGCCAGATACCCATCTTGACGACAACACCTAGAGATGACTGAGTGAATATGCCATCATTGTACGGTCCAAATCCATAGTTGAACAGCTGCCACGCCTTGTTTGCCGGCTGCTCGTCAGGAGGGAGGTCAGGATTGGCGTCTGGGTTAGGAAGGGCGCCCATCCCTGTCCTGATGAGCGTTCCATCTGGTAGGACGGCCTCAAGGCCACAATGCATCATCCAATGATCACCATATGGAGTATAGCCGACGCCTCTTTCAATCGTGTTTCCAAGGACTGAACCACCTCCCAAATCTGGAACATCAATCCACAGCTTCTCCCGGAGGTTGTTCTTGACCAGATACTCGTGCAGATCCGCAAAGGTGACGCCAGGCTCGACCAGCGCATACGCACCATCCACGTTGACATCGAGTACTTTGTTCATATTCCTTCCCATGTCGAGTCCGATGCTTCCAGGAACTCTAGGAGCGGCGCCGCCATAGCCAACATTTCTGCCAATGGAGAATGGCCATACTGGTATTTCAAATTCATTGCAGAGTTTCATGATAGCCTGGACTTCACGGACATTTCTCGGTGCCACGAGAGCGGAACTGACAAAGTAATCCTCGTCGACAACATTGTACATGTCATGAACCTTGCTCGGGTCCAGATAGTGGTCCTTGTTCAAATGTTCAGCCTTGTCGATGACGTTAACATTTGTCTGCTCAACGATGTCCTGGACTTGACGAATAAAGTCTTTGAATTTTTCCGAGTCAACTCCAGGTGGAAGGGTCAAGGGATCGCCGGTCTTTCGAGTGCCTGCTTTATTCGGTCTTACATACCCGGTATGTGATGCGTGGCCATTCGTTCCGCCACTCGTCTGCGATGCGTCGCCATTCACGCCGCCATTCGTGCGTGATGCGTCGCCATTCGTGGCTGAAGTGCCATTCATAGTGAGATTCTTCAATTCTTCGAGCATCTTGATTCAGTGGCCCAGCACCGAAAAGAAGAGTGCGCATGATGGAGAAGCATTCCCAGGTATTTATGTACATCTGCCCATCACGGATCATGGCAGGTTGCAGCAATGCCGGCTTTGATGTTGTTTTCAGCGGAGTGTCTGGTGGGGGTGGAGTATCCCCAAGGCTACGACAACCACGGAGAATACGAGGGGGGTTCCGCTGTGAGCGGGGTCCCCACCTTAGCTTCGACTTCCTCGGCACAGTTTGTTTCGACACATCTCTGTTCACTAGAGACCTATCATCTGGGAGATATTGGACAGCGCGAGACTTACCTGATCTCGTGCATAATGGCGGCAAAAGCTCATCGTATGACACAGGGACTTGTCTGCCCAGTCTGTGGCACGACCTACAGTCGGCGAGAACATCTGCAACGTCATCTGACATCCCATACTGGCGGTTCCTCTCACTTTTGCCAAGCCTGCGGCAAAGGCTTCAAGCGAAAGGATGTCCTCAAGCGTCACTTTCTGACTTGTCTTGCTCGTCCGGGCCGCGCTGGCTCATCGCCTGAAACAGATCAAACGTTAAAGACCAATCGAACAGCATGCGATCGGTGCGCAAGGCAGAAGAGAGCGTGCAACTCCATGCAGCCTTGCAACACGTGTACCTTGAAGAATTCAACTTGCACATATTCATGGCTGAAGGACCAACGACCATGTGGTTTGACCACCTCGGCCCCAGAGTCAGACACAAAACTTGAACGCATCGGGAATCCTTCCAACCGGACGCTGGACACGTCGCATGTCGAGTGCGTTTCCCCTAGTCTGTCTTCATCCATGGGTGACAGTGACGATGAAGAAGAGCTCACTGATCCCTTCGAATTCCTTACTCGCTTCACCAGCAATGACTCTGGAATGAGTGGCGCTTTTGAGGTAGACAGCTCTTTGTTGGCGGAACATCCTCCAGGCGTTGGGTTCTCTGAACCAAGTCGATGGAATCTGCCTCCACATAGCCGGGAGGAGCAGCGAACGCTCTCCTTCGAGCAAGAAGCCAAACAGGCTAGGTCAAAATTTCGTCAGGACAGCCTCGAAACTTACGACAGGATAGAGCTGCCGCATAGTATCGCATCGCCTGACAGCGAATTCACCTTTCAGTCTCAGACGGAGCCGTTCTTCCTCTCGCCCTGGTTCGAGACGTCCATCTTTGCGGAAGACAATACAGGGACACCACAGGACGCCGAGTCTCATATAGTTGACCATGGCGGCCAGACGACCACTTTGGAGGCCCGGAACACTACACTGTCGTCGAAAAGTCACGAAATAGTTGCCGCTATCAAGGTCATCGTCATGTCTGGCTTCTCAGATGTGAGCTTGACAGTAGGCGACTGGTCCGCACTTGTGGAGACTGCTTGCATCAGTTTCTTTCATCCGAACAATCTGTCTCGATATCTCGAATACTATTGGGGTTTGTGGTACCCCAACGTCCCAACGATCCACAAACCCTCCTTCAATGCACAAGCAAGCCCTTGCCGTCTTCTTGCCCCCATGGCTCTAATCGGGGCAACCCTTTCGCCGAATCCTGCTGATCGCGAGAAGGCAAAGGCATGGTTCGACGTGGTGGAGGAAATGGTTTTCTCGGACGAGACCACATTTGACTCGAGAGTATCGACAACTGTACCCTGTCCTCCCGAGCAGCTGGAAGCCAGGCTGCGTTCCCTCCAAGCTGCCTATGCTGTCTGCCTATACCAAAACTGGGAAGGGCGCGACGCGGCCAAAGTCAGGATTCGAAGACAACGCTTTGTCTTATTGATTTCCACCGCACGTGATCTCATGAGGTACGCAAATCATGGTCCTTGGAAAGCACTGCAACTCCAGGACTTCTCTTGGAAGGATTTCGTGCTGCGAGAAGAACTGATCCGTACCATAATGTATATCTTCCTTCTCGACACGGCTTTCACCATTTTCAACAATGTGCCTCCCAGAATGATCATACGTGAGATGACCAACGACTTGGCCTGCCCTGAGCCTTGTTTCCAAGCCTGTACTGCCGAAGATTGCTTCCAAAAGGTCCGCGAATGGACCGCTCATCCACTTTGCTGCAAACGCACCACTCTTTACGCCTCCATTAAATATTTCGGTCAGAAAGATATTGGACCTGTTACCCAACAGTACCTCGCTCATGCCGGGGTCCTCAATCTTTGGACCATTGTATCTGCATTTCATAATTTGATCTTCCACATCGACCCCGGCTTTGGGTCCGAGTCACAATTGGCGGCAATGGCTAACGCCATTATCAATTGGAAAGACATCTGGAGACTCCGATCTGTGAACGGCTTCAAAGACTGCCATGGGCATGTCCATCTGGAGCCAAGTCCGTCTCAACTGGGTCGGCATGAAGTCTGGAAGCGGACAGGGTTCATGCGACGGGCTCCAGAATACTGGTTGCTAGCACAAGCCAAACTCGAAAGGCTGGAATCATCTCAAAGAAGCCTTGAAGCCGCTGAAAGCCTTTCGGGACGTGACAACTGGCTTGCTAATGTGCCGGGGACTGTGTTGTCTAAGTACGACGAGACGAGCATGGAACAACTGAGTGAATTTATTAGTAGCTTTCAAGCGATGAGGGTGGATCAAGAAGATATAGACGACTTGACTCGAAACTGTAACATCATGGCGTGATGTCAGAGTCTGTGGGCCGAGATATCTTAATCAATAATCAATATGAGTAGAAGACTTTGCAAGTTTCACTGAACAGATGTATACCTTAGGTCGTTGTCGCAAATGTAATAATGAAGGAAGGTGCAGGGTTTACATATCACTGCAGGTAAAGTCCGGGGCGCCAAGCCCGAGCATTGCTCGACGTCAAGATTCAATACATCCCCAAGCTACTAGTAGTTGTAAAGCCGGCGAACACCACATACTATCGCAACGAACCTCCTCAACTATCCGCCCCAGACTCTTCGTATCGAGTGGCCCACGATGCGCGCGACCTCGCGCTTATTTGCGACCGTCAAGTCGGCTTCAAAATACCTTGAACCCGATATCCCGACCGGCCTCACAGGTCTCTCTACACACCCATCTCCCCGTCCCGCCCTCATCTACACATACCGTCAGACCCTGAAGAAGCTCGCCCAGATACCAGCAAGCTCGGTCTACAGACAGTCGACCGAAGCTCTAACGAAGCACCGGCTCGAGATTGTTGAAGCACAGAAACCGGAGGGATACGAGGCGTGGCTCGAGCGAGCACGCAAGCACATCGAAGCCAATTCTGCGGCATACAATAAACTACTGAATGAGGATGGATCGCTGGGCAGCGAGAAAGCACACGTCGACCGCGTGGATATCTGGGATGGTGCGGTGACGAGGCAGGATGCACTTGCGGAGGGACCAAACTCGCCATCCCAAGCCGAGAAGAAGGCAGCTATCCTTGCGGCCGAGGTTCAGAAGGTGGATAAAGCGGCTGAGCACGGAGAAGTCGCCACTGTTGAAGACATCGAGGCCGAGCCGCCTTTGACGAGGGAACAGTATGTTTACTTCCAGGATTCCAGGGCATCGAGTAAGTACAGAGCCGATGACTGACTGTTGTGCAGGATTGAGACAATCGAAAACAAGATTGGCGCTGGCCTGATCGAAGAGGTGGTGGAAGTCGCTGAAGGTGAATTGGCACTTGTGGATGAGATGTTGATGAATCATGTGTATGTGCATGCCTTTTCACTGCGTTCTGTGGACGTTCTGCTAACCAATACTAGATGGGAGGAGCTCGAAGAAAAGATACCACCGGGACAATGGGAGTACTTTGACCGGGGTGATAGAGTGTAGATGCTTGTTTCGCATGGCGTCGAGTGGCAAGCCTGTATATACAATTTCCGAATTCGAGTCAAGATCGAGATCACTGCGTCCACCACGTCTCTGTCCCTTCACGCTTGTCCCACAGGCAACACATCACTGGCTAAGCAAGATGATGGATGTTCCAGTAGAGTCAAAATGCAACCATGAAACCCAAACGTTGATTGTGGTAATCAAATGTATTGTCTAACTCCATTGCCCTATGCTTGCGTCACTTGAAGCAGGCATCGCACCCACTGCTTTCTCTCGCCGTGCCATAGTAATATATACATCTCGTCTGTGATTTTCTGCGTTCAACGGCACCCCTTCCACCACTCTCCATATTCTCCGGACCGCTGTAATTCTTTAAAAAGGATTGTCCTCCGCTGGGATCTCTCGCACCCAGTAATCGCCAATCACCGGGACTCTCGACAGAATATCGTTTCGGATTTTAGGAACCTCAGCGAAGAAGAATAGGGCGAATACGCCCGCGGCGACACCGAAGCCAGATGCGTAGTAGCCGTATCGTAGAGCCTTGCCCATACTCAGACCCATGAGGTTGGGGATGTGCTTTGTTCTGTGGGACAGATGTTAGTATCCATCAGAAAATCTCCGAGAATAGCCTGGGGCCTGCTGAACTGATTCTGTCGCCAGCTGACGAAAGGCCGAGTACGTACTTAGGTCCATAAGGTGAAACGTAGGTGTTGTAGGTGGGTTGTTTGTTGTAGACGCGCAGAGGGGTGCGCCCTGAGCCCTGGAAACCTTCTTGAGCGATTGCCATGTTGTCGCAATATGAGCCCGACGGCGTTATGAGATTATGTGGTTAGGACGGAGAGTCGTGTCCAGCTTGGATTGTGGTTTGATATCATCGTAATTGAAGCTGTTTTTTGGAGGAAGCTTTCGGAGCGGATACTGCGTTTCGGCGGAGCACAGGGTCAATCAGGCGCAGACTCTTGTGACGAATTGACCAATCAGGGAAATCGCATTGGCTTATGGACTTTTCTCGAAATGGCACTCGTCCTGTTCACACCTCTCATGGGTCACTATGGCGGTCATGATGTGTTTATTCAGATATCGAGGGAAGTCAAGTCACATTTTCATAAAAAATAAAAGCCCGGAAGTGGGAAGAATAGTCTGATTGTGCGCTGTGCAATACGCTAGCCACATCTCATTGCCAGCCATGGCTCATTCTTCATACCCATCAAGCACGAAGTATCTCATGGTCGAAAGCGCTAGACACCAGCAGCCGGCACATCATGTGAGTGTATTCGCAGTCTAATGCAGATACTGCTTGAACCAGCTCACGGCTGCATCCTTTGCTCGTTCCAAGCCCTCCTTCTGAACCGGATCGCTCGTGTCTCCCCTGGTCGCAAAGCCATGGACCAAACCAGGGAAATAGCGGTAGTCGGAGTCGAGCTTCAATGATGGCAAAACCTGGAAATAGTGGTCTGCTAGTTCCTTGGTGAATTGAGGATCGGTTTCTGGTATGATCAGTTGGAAGGGCTTGTTGACCGCGTCGATTTCAGGTTTCTCAAGAAGGGATGGATGCGCCGTGGAGATGCAGTCCACGAGATCATTGCCTTTATCAGACACCAAATCTGTCAGTAAAGCGGTGACTTGATACATAGTGCGTAGCGACCATTGGGACAGCTTACCCTTAGCTGCAAGCTGAAAGACGGCCCAGCCACCATAACAGAATCCAATGGCGCCGACCTTCTTGTAACCGAGTTCCTTCTTGAGCTTGGTCGCAGCAGCGAAAATCTCTGGTTTTCGAATATCCTTGCTGTTCCGACCTATAAAGGCTCCAAGGTCGAATGGTTTGGCACCTTCCTTTGGCGGTCCAAGTGCATCGAGATCGACGACCTCACCGCCAAAGCTGTCAAAGGGTCAGCCAAGAACATAATATGCTGTGATCCTGGGCACTAACAAATCAGGCAGATAAACCGTCACGTCGGCCTCCTCGGCATAGTGATCAGCCAAAATTCGAGCATTGTTTAAGGTCCAACCCCAGACGTCATGGACAATCAGTACTGCGGCGTCCTTGTTCGAGCCCGTCACATAAGCTTTGTTGTCGCCGAGTGTGGTCTCCTTGCCCTTGGGGGTGCCTTCCCAGCGAAAGCCGGTAGTGCAACAGCTGGACAGCGACATTGTGAATAAGAGACGATTGCGAGATGATGTCTTTGACAATTAACAGATGATGGGTGACAGGTTCCTATGTAGACCCCGCAAGATGCGATATCGTCACCGGGTTCTGGTAGAGGCGGACCGAGTTTGGAGTGGACGGGAACGGAGACGGGAGCTTCTCTTTGCCAATTTGTCAGCGCGGCTCAAAGCTTCTTGGTGACTTGACAGATAACCCGCACGGGAACTGCAGCAGAACTTGCTGACAGAATGAGAATATTCTGTTGGAGTACAAAGCCGCGGCAAGTGATGTCCGATGCCCTCATGTCGTCCGCGGACTCCGACTTTCACACCATGGGTCAAGAGAGTCTTGCGTGTAATCCGCCAAACATCGAGACCCTGTGTACGACTCACAATACCTTAAGCGTGCTAAAGCCATTCGGTGCCCGGTGATCGCTGGCCAGATTGCGATATCGCACTGATCATGTCTAGACGTGGGGCCCGGTACATCAAAAAAGGTCTCCCTCGCCGCAGCCGGAAATTTGGAGAAGACCTCATTTCTTCCGCTTCGAAGACAAAAACAACGTCCCATCCAGGAATGGTATGTAAAGATATTGCAAACGACACAATTAATGTGCGTAAGACGCCTTATATGAGAACAGCAAAGCCTCGACATAAACCCTTCTTAGGCCACCCCTGTCAAGGTAAGCCGGAGCAGAAATTCGAATCACCCAAAAGATGAATCTCCGATGCTGGTCACGAGACTGAAATTGAAACTTCGTTTTACCCAGCCTCAGTACCTCAACAGGCTGTGATGGCGACTGTTGCGGAAGAGCACCCACCGTGCCTCGGAGACAGGACTGATGTACTTTGTACGTTTGATTCGCCCGGAACCGACCTTCAGCGACATGCATTATTTCTCCACGTCGACTTGGGTGTTCTGCAAGGTAAATCCCCACACACTGAGGTCAGCCTGACAATAGAGATGGGATTGTGTTGCACGGTTGCCGTTATCATTTACCATTCCTACAAATGATAAGTTCCAGACTTGCATAAGCGAGACCAAGCCGACAAATCATCAGTTGTTCTGTATCTTCAGGTGGGTGGGATCGGCATTCGACATGCCTTTGTCGACGGTTTACTGGATGGTGATCGAACTTTTCACGATGACCCGAGGCTATTTTGCGTGAAATCCTCGTAGAACACGAGGACGACCAACTCGCTGATTTGCTGGTCATAGCAGGCACTGCAGGCTACCCCAGCCGGGTGCTATACCTGGAGGTGACCCTGGGAAAGTCCTGGGGGTAAACGTGGGAATTCTCCGACGACTCTCCTCCGGGGCATGTTCTGGGGTTGGCTCTCCATGACCCTCGAAAACAGTGCCGCCTCGACCCCACAAACCTTCGGATTGACGGATGGGATACCTCAAAAGCACAAGTGCGTGAGACTGACCGACATTGATAAACGTCCTACCTCGGTGTCTCGTTTTATTTTCTGACTTCTTCACCCATCTCGGCATCTGACAGTGAGTGTAAGTCTGTCCGTTTCTCTGCAAGCCCAACAACATTTTGCGCCCATCCTTTAAGAAGAACGCAAGACTCCATCATGGTCGAGGACAAAGAACTCGGTGAGCCAACGCCGGTGGAAAACGTGACAGACTTGCACGAATTTCAGAATAAAGAAGGATACATCATCGACGCCGCCGACCCTGGGCATGCCAACCTCAAGCGAGCGCGCGATGGCCACACGATTCTCCTCCCACAACCCTCGTCCGACCCCAACGATCCTCTCAACTGGAGCCGCGTCAAGAAGCATGTCATCTTGATCATCATCTCCATGACGGCCTTCCTTCCCGACTACGGAAGTGCCACAGGAGCAGTCACGCTGATCCCACAGGCGGCGGTCTGGCACATGACGGAGGACCACGTCAACCACTCGCAAGCCGGTAATGTGTTCATGCTGGGCGCGGGCGGCGTCGTCGTCGTCGCATTGGCAGCTTACTTCGGCCGTCTTCCCGTCTTGTTCTACTTTCTTGTTCTGGCGACCGCAACGGCGATCTGGTGCGCAGCGGCTCAGTCATTCGAGGTGTTCATGGCCGGGCGTATCCTGAACGGGTTCTTCAGCACAGTCGCTCAGGGAGGAGGTCTCATGTTCATTAATGATATGTTTTTCTTTCATGAGAGGGCACGAAAGATCAATATCTGGAGTGCCTTCATTATCTTGTCGCCTTACTTCGGTCCGCTTTTCGCTGCGTTCATCATCAGTACGCAGTCGTGGCGCGTTCCTTTTGAGGTATATATTGCAGAGGTATGTCCACCCCGCGCACGTAACGGAATCACATGACTAACCACTATCAGACTGCTCTCTGCCTCGTCCTAGCCATCCTCTTCGTCGACGAGACATACTACGACCGCCGCATCCCCGCCTCAGACCAACCACCCCGAGGAAGCAAAATCTCCCGACTCCTAGGCATCTCGCAGTACCGGTCCCGCCATCTCCGCAACAGTCTCGGTGAAGCACTCATGCGTCCCATCAAAGTCATTCTCAAGCCCACCGTCTTCCTCTCGTCATTCTACTACCTCCTGACATTCGCATGGGTCGTCGGCATCAATACCACCCTCTCAATCTTCCTGACGCCACTGTACAACTTCGGCCCCAAACAGATCGGGTACTTCTACTTCACGCCTATCGTCGCGGCGCTGCTCGGCGAGGTCTGCGGCCACTGGCTGCACGATTTCATCGCAAGGAGTTACATCACCAAACACGCCGGGCACTTTGAGCCGGAAGTCCGTCTGCGCGCCATCTGGCTGTCCACGCCGTTCATGCTCGCTGGTCTTGTTGGACTTGGATTCGCCCTCGAAGATGCGTACCATTACATGGTAACTGCCGTGTTCTGGGGATTGTATGTGTTCGGTATCATGATCACCACCGTTGCGCTGAATGCGTATAATCTGGACAGTTACCCTGAAGCGTCGGGCGAGACGTCGGCTTGGATTAACTTCTGTCGCACGGCGGGCGGGTTCATCATCTCGTACTTCCAGGTAACGTGGGCGGACGCGCAGGGGACAAAGACGTCGTTCGGCATTCAGGCTGCTATCTGCGCGTTCGCGTTCTTCATCATCGTCTTCTTGCAGTTCTTCGGCAAGAGATTGAGAGTCATGGCTGGCGAGTTGAAGTTCCACACGTCTTGAGGGAGTTGTGGGACGTTTGCTCAGCGATCATTTTGGAGGTTGTCTTGTTTGGTGGCAAGTAGGTCTTTGAGCGGGTGAACAGGCGGCGCCAGAGAACGTGCCGCGTGAGAGTCTTCTCCCACTCGTGGGAGCCTAGTACCGAAGATGTTTCCTCTACTGTAATTGGCTTGCAATTCGAAGTGATTAGGTCGTTACCTGCTCGCCGGAGCGTCCCACAGCTCCTCAGCATTATCTCTGAAAAGCTTCTCGATCAACCCAGTATCGGCACCGCACCACTCGAAACACCGTTCTATGAATGGCACCGAGTCGATATCATCGTATCTGGTATGCGGCCAATCCGTCGCATACACGACTCGGTCTCTAGCTTCCTTGATGAGTTCCCGTCCGATCGGATCCAGGTCCCGCATGTCAGGATCCTTAGACAATCGATACGGCGCGGAAAGCTTGACCCAGGTGTTCCTCTGCAGAAGCGTGACTAGTGACTCGAATCCGTTCAATCCATACGGGTCAAGCGCTTGTGAGGGGTCGTATGGCTCTGGAAGAGACGGCCAGCCAAAGTGGTCGATGCACACTTTCACGCCGAGATCTGGCACGATTTTCTCCAAGGGGACGGCCAGATGAAGAGGAATATATAGCTGGAGTACCCAGTCGAGAGGCTTCAGCACGCGGGCATATGCTTGTAACTCGCTTCGCAGCTCGGATTCGCTGACTTCTCGTTCAACTGATACCAGATTGACGCGAGCTCCGCGGACACCGAGGGCGTGCCACTTCTGCGTAGTGTCGGGGTCCATCTTATGCGGATCCAGGCCGACGACTGCTCGACCGTGCTTGGGTGTCAGTTCACGTAGCGCTGCGAGCATACAGCTGTTGTCGTTGGCATAAATGGACGGTTGGACGAGGACCATGTTGTCGATGCCGAACTGTGCGTAAAATGTCCTGGCGTCCGCGAGCGTGTGCGCGTGCGGTTTGTATTTGGCGCTTGGGTGTAGTGGGAACTTTTCAGGCTCGACGACGTGCATGTGGCTGTCCCATATGCCTTTCGGCAATGGTCGTGAGATTTTCACTTGTTTCGATATCGAGGGTACAGCGTATGATCTTGCTGACTGTGTTCGTAAGAAAGACAGTGTCCGCCATGGATGGCGCCGTGCGACGAGCTTGAGGAACGCCATGACTATACACCACGCTGGAAGTGGGATCTTTTTGATGAGGCTTTTCAGTGTCAAGCAGCATGTATGAGTGTGAGGTGGTAGTTGTAGGAGCTGTTCACTGAAGGTTATACTGGTGCATACAAAGTAAGAGAACTGTAAAGTGTAAAGTGTGCCGAGGTAGGAACCTTGGAAGCCTAACTTGAGTCGCAGCGTTTAAGCTTTGGCTGGGGGCAAGGGATGCCTAGAAGCCCGAGGCTAGGGAGGCTCCCTAGGCTACTGTGATACGGGTACTGTCAAAACCTTAGACCACTATCAAGTATATTCCCCTGCTTTCCCCAGCCTTATTTCCCGTCGATTGCCGACGGCATGTATGTTATACCAAAGTCATTAGGCTCCCATCGAAAAGACCCGCACGTTCGAAGCTGCTTCAGACGACATTGTCCATTTTAGGGCCGCCTTGACCCTCGGGCATCGCGATGGCTTCGGTCTTCTCCTCCGGAGTATTCTTGTGCTCATGTGCGATGTTCTTCTCCTCCAACATAGTCTCAACACGAGCAGTTCCCTCGACCTCATAGTTGGTCTCGCGAATGGTCATGAGAACCCATGCGCAAAGAGGCAGAGAGATGAGCAGCATGAGCCACGAGATCAGGATCTCGCCGAGGAATGCAGTCTTATGGTTGTGTCAGTCACATGCTCAGTTGTGGCATGGTTTGAGGAGGAGGCTTACCTTGACAGCATCCATGCCGAATGAGACAGCAGAGCCGGCGCTCTGAACACCCTTGTAGTAGCCAGCCATACGGGCGAGCTTGAATGGATCGTTCGACATTGCTGACATCGTGTAGTAAGCCAGGCCTTGGTACATGGCGTCCGCAATGTAGTCTTGAGGGTAAGTCTGGTCAGTACGCGAGGAGCAAGCCATATCACAAAGCTTGTAGCGAAAGGCTACTCACAGGCCATTAAGAGTACAATGGGCCCAGCAGCTGCGTGAACGCTCCAGTCCCAAGGACGCTTATCACCAAGAATAACCTCATCAGCGCGGGTGAATTTGACCTGAAAGCCTATGCCAGCGCACCAGATGAGGATGTTCATGAGCAGAACGGCGACAACACCACCCAAAGCTCGAGCTCGGCGGCCGAAAGGGAGTCGGTCAGTCACAAACCCAATCAGGATAGATCCAACGATAGATCCAAGACCAGTGAGGAGGGCAGTAAGCGCTCGCGTACGACCATTGAACAAGAAAGCGGTGATGGCACCCTGGTAAGCGTAGACTGTGTACAATTAGCAACTGCAAAAGCATTATTGACTTCAAGTAAAGGGATACGTACAGTAATTGGAACTGAAGAACATGGGGCTGCACGTTGAGCATAAAGTAAGCGATCTGACTGACTCGTATTCACGGTTGGCGATTTTTCATGGAGCACTTACAAGAGTGCAAGCATTCTCCAGTCCTTGAAGAGCTGGACGAACTCATGCAACTCCCTCCTAGGACTAATGGAGTCCTCGAGGAGAGGAACAGTCCCGTCGCCACGAACGACCAGATCTGGCGTTCAGTCAGCTGTGATAAAAACCATTCTTCAGTGGAAACAGTCACTTACGGGGAGGCAGAAGCAGCCAGCTTGTCACAATGGCAGTCAACATGATGATCATGAAAGCTAGGTAGACACCAGTGGAAACGGATGGGAGGGTCGAGTGGGCTTCGATGCCCAAAGCGATAGCAGAGCCAACAAGGGTCCCAAGCTGGAAGATAGACCAGAAGAGAGAAAACGAGCGGCCTTTGTCCTTCTCAAGAGGATACGACATCATAATGGCACCTTGCGCAGCCCAGAGCAGAGCGGCAGCTGAAGAATGAGATGGTTAGCAGATGGAGATGACCCAGTACCATGGTATGGTGGACTAACTGAAACCGAGAATCCCACCGGCGAGGATAAGAAACCATCTTGTCCCATTCTTTTGAAAACACCAGAGAGATCCAATGTAGAGAGAGTACCCAGTTGTGCCGAGAGACAAGGTCAGGCGGGGACCTAGGACGTTCTGGCTGTACGTTAGCGACAGTGATCGCACGTCACAAATCGGAGTTTTCTGGGCTCATACATTGATGCTGCCAGCGAAGAACCCTGTAATCGCAAATACTGCGTAAAGAACACTGTTGGCTATGTCACTCAATTGAGTATCCATAGTTCCACTGATCCAAGCGTCAGCAGCGTTTCCAGAACAACTTCGTCAGGAGACTTGCCCAGCGCCCAAGTTTGAGACAGCACTGAACATGCCCACCGAACAGAAAGTTACGAAACCGAGAATGATGACCTGAGTCCATGGCGAGTTGTCTGGGCATTTGAGGTCAATTTGCGAGCACGTTGGGTGATCAGGTGGTGGGAGTCCAAAACTCACATCGCACGGGACCAACACGAATAGCAGATAAGTTGACCATCTTGGTTTGTTTGAAACTTCTCCTTGACAGGGTGTCTCGGATGCCGACGAGCTGAATCGATGGCGGGTTCAAAGAGACGACCGGTTTGCTGGTGTTTGCAAAACGGGCATGCCCGTCGTGGAAGTATGGAGAGATTCCTCGTACTGGACCTTATCATTATATAGAGTCGAGGCATAGTCAAAGATATACCAACGGATCAAGTACGCGAATCCTGCAGGGTAACAACTACAATAATAGTGGTGTGAGTGGTGTTGGAGTACAGGCAGGTGGTCTTCTGGCTGCAACCTTATCGATACTCCAAGTGGAAGATGGGTCAGTACCCTTCTCCAACCAATCAGGGGTCAAATGCCTATCTTCACGAAGTGCTGGCAGTTCGATCTGAGCAGCGAATTAGGCCATGACCGGGGCTCTACCGGGGTATCTGGTCACTCAGAGGGTGTGACTACGCTATCACTACTCCGTACAGAATCTTTGTTGAAAGCATACATCTTAGCCGCAGATCTGCCACAGGAGAGACAATGTTACGGTGACATTCCCTGTCTGGACTACTAATATCCGATCCAAGTCAGCTAACGCGTTGCATGTGTGATTTGTTGCGGCCCCAAGGGCCCCAGGTCTTCCATCTCTGATCCACGCTTGTCTTCCAGACATTAAGTAAGTCTCCTCAAGTTCACGATCGCATCTTCTATCAGCCAACTTCTTCTGCCCTCGGTGTGCTTTGCCAACATGTCAGCAAGCGTGATCAAGACCCCGTGAGTATACTGAAGCTTGGACGCCAGATCAACGTGCGCTCCGTCGCTTCCATCCTGGTTGGGGCCAAGCTTTTGTTGTATACCAAAGATGGCAGCATCAAGGTATGCTTCACAAGCTTCTGTGCCGAAACCAGCATGAACAAGTCCTAAATCTGATCGGGATGATACTCCTTGTTTGTCTCCGTGAGGATGGGTCAGACTCGTCTGCCACCCGTTCCGCAGGGCGAATCCATACAGCCAACACAACAGACCTGCAAGATATAGCAACCATGAGCAGTGGTGGCAGTGGACGGTTGACGAGAATTCCGTCCTGAGGCGGTCGCGGATAACCTTGGACGCCTCTAAGACTGCGTGTAGAGAATTGTCCTGCTTTACCCACTGCTTGAACCTCCTCTGACTTGCAAGGTATTCCGAGGCCCTGATAGTCCGACCTTCGATCATGGCCCGACCAGAAATTATCTGGAAATCGAAAGAGCCAACCTCATATAATGCATGGGCCAGGCGAAACATGCACGTGCAATTTCGCCACGTAAGTGCAACATGCTTGATGGACAATGTCAAAGTCTGCGAAGTCCACCACGAAATCCACTCCTCAAAGGATTTTTGAACATGAGAAGAAAGTTCAACGGGTACCCAGTCACTTGACGAAGAGTTGCCACCGGCACGCCTGCGGGCCTTTAGGCGGAAAGGCGAAAGGTTCGTGTTACTTTGACGTCGGATATCCCATGCAACCGCTATAATTCCGTACAAAATCATCCGAGAAGTTCGAGAAAATGCAAATACGGGGAATCCGTCGCTTGGTTCGAGACGGTGGAGGGCACACTCCAAGTTGTGTCTTGATCGAGCGTGCTTATTGCGCCGTTGGAGAATGGATAGCTTGGAGCGTGGTTCCAAAAGTGTTTCAGCAGGCGAAGGTAATTGTCTTCGTCGCCACGCCGGTCGTCAGCATTGGCTTGCTGTTGGATTTCGTGCCACTCATCCGCTGACTGAGCGTACCAAAGCTCATCTTCGCACGGAGGAACAAAATTCAGCTCAAAAGGAGAGAACCTCAGTTCGCTGCCGTGAAGCATCATCTGCTGAACGTCGAGAATAAACGTTTGAAATATGATCCTACCCCCAGATTAGCCTTTCGTCAATTTTGATGTCCAGAAAAGAAATGATCGAGAGTAAGAAAAACTTGGTGTCAATATACCGTCTCAGGCTTTCGACTTTCATCCAATTGAACCATCTCATCTCCGTCGAAAGGTTCTCGGTCTTTTCGCCGGACGCAAGTACACAGTCATCGCGGGTATCAAGTCTTCGAACAGTCTATCCCATGTAAGTATCAGATAGACCAAACCTGTTCGGAAGTCTGATGGGGGTCCCCGTTGTCATGCTTACGTCAATGAGTACCCCATGTATGTTGATGGCAAAACCGGACGCTTCTTCGGAGCGTCCATAATATCGAGCAAAGACCAGTGTGAGGAAAAGCAGTTGTATTAGCGATAAAGACGGACTTGGTGTTGAGAAAATATGCTGTGTGGTCAACGTTAGTTTTACTCACCTTCCTGATGCGATTGTGACAGTGGCAGACAGATAGCGAAAAGCCGTGGATACTGGACATTACTTACTGCCAGAACATGGGTTCGTAGTGCTTTGTGAATTCCTGCACTCATGTTAAATATCTTCCGTCCATCGCTTACACTGGTGTAGCTTGGGCATAGCCATCCAAGTATTATCATTGCCCAAATTAGATGCCAAGATGGTCGCTCTCCGTACCATTCTTGAATCGCGTTTTCTTTCGTCTCGGATTGAGTGACCAGAGAAGAATGGAAAATCGAATATTCGGGAGATACGTGTTTGAAATAAAGATGTAGCCCATGCTGTAGATTGTTGAGCGAAAGGAGCGGGTCTGCAATGCAGAGATCGGGAAAATCCGCCCGGAGCGACCATAGAAGCTGATCACGATGTCTTTGTGTAAGGGCGTGACAGATTTTATAGTGACAACCTGGTGGTTCGGAAACCATCGCTGCCAAGTCGACTTCGATGCCAGGCTCAGCAGCTGATGCAGGGCAAGAGGTGCCGGTGGGGAGGGAAGCCTTGTGGCTCCAGAAGTCATCGAAACTTGTCAGTTGGCCATCGAGATTGAAAAATGATGGAATGTTTCCATCATCTAGCAGACTAGATTCTCGGGAGTCATCGTCGAATAACCATCCAAGGCCGTGATCATGCGAGTCAAATAGGTGCTGAGGCTCCAATTCATTCTCCCACCGGAACACTTCTGGACTGTTGAGGGCGTCGAGTTCACATGCATGGGTAACACGATGCGACTGTTCCTCGGTAATTGCGTTTCCATTCACAGTAGTCTGGGGATCCGGGGGCAAGGGGTCAGAAGACTGCTTTTCCTGAAGAGCATATAAGCTTCGCACAGTAACGGTAGGTGTTTGGCAGTCCTGTTCCCGGGACGCGCTTGATACGTTGTCCAACAAAGAGGGTGCTGATGACGGGCCAACGAGAACCTCGCCTTCCTCAAGATGGTCGGCATCATAATTTTGATCGTTTGAGACCTGCTCCAGTGGAGTTTTGCGCCTCAATGATCGGCTATTTGACCTTCGCTCGGATGCTTCGTGCTTCCGCAGTCCCGTTCTGGATGATTGTGCTTCTGGGATGGAAATCCCATGAGAGACCATGCCATGTCGTTGCAGCAGATCAAGCCGAAAGAACTTTTTATGGCACTGTGGGCAAGGCCATTTTGGAGCCTTTTGGTCTATGAGGTGCGAGAGGTCAGTGGCACGTTCGATACCTGGGTGCCCGACACCCCTAACTCCCTGTTACGGGACACCAAAGTTTTACATTTCACAGAGGTTCAGCTGGTGCCGCTGGAGATGCTCTCTCCGAGTGAAAGCCTTGGAGCATGCAGGCTGGTCGCAACAGAATTTCCTGTCAAACGATCCTGGGCTTGTCTTAAGACTCCGTGTCCGGGGTTCCATGCTTTTGGGGGTAAGAAAATCTAAGCAAGGAAGTAGTGAAATTGGGGGTTCTTCGAAATATAAGAGAAGATTCCTCTTGGCGACGTGGTGAATTCCGAGCTGTGGAGAGCATTAACTCGGTTGCACTCCACCACTGATAACATCCATTGGTATCGTGGTGACCCCCAAACTCAAATAACAACCCGCCTTCCAATCCTTTACAAGTCGGCTGGCTACTTGAATACCTACTGTAGAACATAATCTTCTAATTGCTCAAGATTCTAAGGTCATCGTTCACAGCGGTGGGAGATTCGAGCTCGGTCTCGTGGGACCATGAAAGCAATAACTCAAGACCGGATACCAGTTTGGATTGATTGTGATCCAGGTATGTATAGCTGATCACTCATGGACGCCTCACGCAACGCTGACAATGGCTTGACAATTAGGACATGACGTGAGTATATATACCATTGCCGTTAGACGCCTTCGGCTTCCGATTACAATGCTAATGCTCGACATAGGATGCATGTGCCATTGTTACCGCAGCGTACCACCCGTCCATGAACCTCCTAGGACTCAGTACTGTGTTTGGAAATACATCACTCGCACAGACGACCGAAAATGCGCTCAGCATACTCGAGTTGATCGGAAAGTCGATACCAGTTGTCCCGGGTATGTCACAGCCTTTGTATCGACAGACTATAAACGGAGAATATTTTCATGGTAGGTCGTATCTTGAGCGCCACGAAAGTCCACAAGCTAAAGCTGATCACTCATACCAGGACCGAGCGGGCTTGGAGATACAGACCTCTTACCCAAGCCATCTCAATCGGCTCTAGATGGGGATGTCGCCGACCAAATGTATAAAACATTAATTGCAACTCCCAGGGGCAGCGCCTGGCTTGTCGCTATAGGCCCGTTGACCAACATCGCAGTCCTTTTTACGAAGTATCCCAAGATACAACACCATATCAGAGGACTAAGTATAATGGGCGGGGTGATTGGCCATGGATTTTGCGCCGGCTCGTCCAGTGCCACTTCACCTCAAGGCACTTGGGATCCATACATCGAGTTCAACATACTATGTGATCCGGAATCAGCACATATGGTGCTTTCGGGCACTCACGAGCTCCGGAACAAAACAATTCTCGTACCATTAGATTTGACGCATCATGTGTGCTGCGGCAAAGAAATCATGGACAAAATATATGGCACCACAAAAGTACGACTCGCCTTCCACGAACTCCTTTTATTCTGCCAGATGTCATATGCAAAGCACTCTCACTTGAAGACGGGCTCGCCGTTACACGACCCGCTTGCTGTTGCAGCTATCTTGGCTGACTGCGATGACCCTGTCGACAGGATAGAGTTCGACGGATACAACGACCGGTACAATGTCGAAGTCTTACTCGAGGGAAAGAGTGCCGGCCGACTATTGTCACCCCGTCCAAGGATGGGATCCGAATTCCAAAAGGCTTGGATACCGCGAAATTCTGGTCGATGTTTGAGTACTGTATAGGGAAGGCGGATGAAGCAACAGGATCTGAGAACGCAATACCAGTGAGTTGATACAGTCGGCTTCCAGTCTAAGCACTCTCTATGCCATACTCTTAGACAACCCATTGACACCATTTCTCCCACTCTGTGTACCACTGCTTGCATCTTGCTCCTTTCATGTCCTCGCAGTATTGTCCAGATTTGACTCCTATAAGCCATGCCGCTGACCCTTGGTCGCACATAATAGACCACCTGATAGTGAACGAAGTCTTTGCGCCTATCTGAGAAAGTCCAGCCCAATATGCTGGAGAAGCAGTACTGCTGTATCTGGACCCCTTTCTCGCATGTCTTCCGATGCTTAAAGGTGCAAAGATCGGACCTCTCCGAGAACCCCCAATTGCCGACATAAATACCATCACCACTTGCAAGCACTCTTGGCACAATGTATGCCAAAGTAAATGTGCATGCGCACTGGAGGCCGACCAAGCCATCGTATTCTTCCATGGCTGCCCGTGTAAATGAGCTTTTGGGGGTCTTGACTGAGGGTGGGCCTTTGGCGTGGTCTCGCCATGGGAACCATCTGACCCGCATGGGACATCTTCAAAGATAAATTCGGCCAAACATGACATGGCCCCTGATATAATTCAAAAAGATCAGCCTTTGGCATAAGCAGTTGGGGAAGTCTACATCTACGTAGACTCGTGGTCAGTATGATATCGCCCTGACATATCAAGGCTGCATCGGCTTCATTGTTCGAAAAGGGACCCGGCGAAAGTGAAGAACACACAAGAAATTGGGCCAGCTCTCGAGATGCGCGCCTCTTCCGAAGAGCAGAGCACCGGTACGCAAGCGTGGACCTGAGCTTACATGATCCGGTTTGCATTTGGTATGTCCTCACAGCTAGCGACTCGGGTGGGCTCCGACAACGGATTCGCCGGAAGATATCAGAATAGAAACCACTGGACAGTGGACAAGGGGAATGTGTGTCCTGGATCGACGGGACGGTAGAAAAGATGAATGTCAGGAAGAGAGCGAAATAGACCATGGGCAATGGTTGCGACCTAGCGCTGGAAGTCGCATCATACGCATGAGAGACTCTCCGAGCAAGGATACGTTCGGACCTTTCTTGCTTGACGGAGGAACGCCATGGAGCTGGCCTTCATTGAGGCGAAGAGACGTAAGATATGAAGGCCATGATCACGTAATCAAGTTGGGCAAGGCTGAAGCCCCTGGCCGAGCCATCTCCATCATGACTTGTTGAAATATATGTGAACCAACAGGCTGTTCCAATAATCCATGATGGCCTCTCTGAGAAAACATTGGACAATGCGGCACATGAAGTCCTTCCGATGTCTGATAGTAGGCCTCATTGGGAACGCCCTCATGGTTGCTCTTAATAAATTGGTCCAACAGGGCACTTACCCATATTCCGAGCTTTCTTTCCCACGTATCTTGTGCACAGATCTGTCTGTGCACTTGCTAACTGACTCTATCCAGGTTGGCCCTAATGTGAAATAGCATTGGCAGTATGCTGGTAAAGCACCAGACTCTGGATGACCGTTTCATTTTGGCGGCGCACGGTGCAGAGGCTCGTTGTTGAAGGGCACCATCAGCACTGCAACCTCGTCATGATGTCCCATACTCGCTTGGGATGCTATTAGTCGAGCTGGTGAAGTACACTTCTGAATTTGGATTGTTCCATCTGCGTGCAAGAAGTCAGATCAACGGAGTCTGCCTCACCTCACCACACCTCACCGCCTCAAAATAATCCTGCGTTGATGATTTCAAGTCTCGAGATTCTCTGCTGCATATGTCCCTAAATTCAAGGCAACACACCACAATATGTGGTGGGCACCCACTTACGATGAAGTTGGCTATGCTGTGGTCTGGTTGGTTGGGCCTCTTCTGGACGAGTCGCTGTTGGGTGCCCGACTTGTCTAGTCCTCAACTCACTAAGTGTCTTAGAAGAATTGCAGGACAAGAAGAGGTAATTAGAGAGGGTTCGAGGGGACCGACTTCCAGATTTTTTGTCACGTTAGGTCAAACTGAAATGGTGTGCCAAAGAATGAAGTGGTGTGGCGATCTCAGTTCATATTTGATAGCGCAGAAACATGCAATGCACACTGAAAACTGCTCAATGCCTTGCTTCCAATGCTTGTTATTAGTATGGAGCTAGTAGAGGATCCCTGAGCTCGAAGTCGATCAACGCCTGACAAAACAAGACCACGGTGGAAATATATGCAGACCATGCTGAACATTCTCGCTCGACGGATGCCATCTCTCTGCGTCCCAGCCTCTTCCCAGCTCATGATGATCCTGGTCTGGAAAAGAAGACTGTGCTCTCCATACAAGTGATCTTTTCTTTATCGACTGTGTTGACATCGGCGAGGACAGTGTACTTCCCGGGTGGCTGTATTCAGGTGTCAACAACGTCTCTCGCGTGAAAGTATAGACCATTACTTACCACTTGCTTAGGGATGTCAACCTCTTTTGTCAGTGACAGAACGCCCTCCTTGACTGGGCAAGACATGTCGATTTTCGGCAGGTTATCGCAGAGATCGGCTTCTTGTTTGATAAGAGTGATCAAGCCATATTTGACTTGCAGGAAGACGGTGGCGCCGGCCTCGATGTCCTTGGAGAAGGTACCGTTGGCAGTGATGGTCAGTTTTTGACCTCTGTGAGCCAGAGTTAGCGCCGTAGCTAGGAGTCATTCAGAGAACGTACGGTACAGGTGGGTTCGGTGATAGGTCGACGTAGTCAACAGTAAGGATATACTCTTTTGGATCGGCGCAGAACTGCCAGCGTGTGTCAGTGAAGCTTGCGAACTGGCTTGTCTTGTGCTCTCACGTTCAGAGGGTTCTTTCCAGGCACCGAGAACGCATCGTCTACAAGAGCACTTTGGCCCTGTCCACCAAACAACGAGGCCGAAACGGCGGTGAGGAGGGAGAGAAGGATGGCCGAAGTCTTCATCTTGGAAGAGGTGTGACTTCTGTGCCTAGTTGTGTGTTTAAAGACCTCCCCAAGTATTGTATAATAGCTTGAGAGAGTGGTTGAGAAAGTCTATGGCAAGAGCAGGCAGGTCGCAGTGAGTTGAGATGATTGGGTTTCGCTGGTGGCGCATGATCCTGTCCTGCCGCCTCGCTTCGATAGCGCCTCTTCTCGACCTCGTGACTTACGTCATCCGGTGCTTGGCCTTAATGCTCCGCCGGAACCGGCCACCTGCACTTACAGACTGCATGCGTCGCTCAACCCCATTAAAAGCAGCAAGGCACGTCAACCGCCAGGGGCAGGGGCGATGGCAGATCCAATGGTCCTAAACCAGAACCCCAGTTTCACTGTCGTGGCCATCTGGCAAACCTCCATCAACTCGAGATTCGCCCATATTATCAACCTTCACACCCTTCACTTCTTGTATAATCAGACTATTATCCACGCCCTTAACTTCATTCGATCCTGCGATAGCCGGCTTTGTCTTCAACACCAGGAATTCCTCCTTGCGACGCCTGTGAACGCTTGCCTCAGTCGTTCCTCGGTCGCCTCGATCGAACCATCTCTGGTCAAACTTCACTATGAGGCCAGCTTTGCTGGCATGGGCGCTTGCCGCAATTTGCGCCACATCCACTGCTCTTCCACCGTGGCAAAAGGAAGCAAAGGAGTTGTCAGAGGATGCTGTGGCAGGAGAAACGCCAGCAGAAGGCGGAGAGGCCGTTACGTATACCACCTTCAATGGCATCAAGGTGCCTCCAATGGTAGAGATTGAAGGCGTCAAATTCGAGGAAACGATTAAGGATGGATACTGGTGAGCCTGCTGCGCAATTGAGAAGAGGGAAATGCTGACTCTGCACAGGTGGGTAAAGCACTACTCACCATACTGCGGACACTGCAAAGCCATCGCTCCCCATTGGCAGACGCTCTACGAGTTCTACGCGACCTCGGACCCTTTGGATGGCCTCACCAAGTCTGGACAGCCCGATCTGTCCTCTCCGAACAGTTTCCATGGATACTACAACTTCCATTTCGCTTCAATCAATTGTATCGCTTATGGTGATGTTTGCGCAAAGAACGGCGTACAGGCGTGGCCCACGTTCATACTGTTCAAGGACGGCAAGATCGTTGAGAAATACACTGGCGGAAAATCCATGGAAGCATTCAGCCACTATGTCGAAGAAAAACTCGAACAGATCAAACCAGGTTCGAGATCAAAAGACGGAGTCAAAGTTCCCAAGCCAGGCGCCAAAGGCGTTGATCGAGCCGCCACTCCTGAAACTCCGCTCGCGAAGGACAAGGACACCGCCGCCGGGGTTGCAGCAGGTAACAAGCAGAACAATGCGGCTGCGGAGGTATCCACAGATACCACTTCCGCAATGCTGGCTTCTGAAACCGCGAAACTTGGTAGATCCGGGGCAAAGACCGGGCCTGTACCCAATCTCAAAGGCACTTCGGTGCCCTTGACCCCAGAATCGTTCCAGAAGCTCGTTACAACGTCTCAAGACCCATGGTTCATCAAGTTTTATGTTCCATGGTGCTCACATTGTCAACATCTGGCACCTACGTGGTTAGAGTTGGCCAGGGAGATGGAAGGCAAGCTCAACGTTGGAGAAGTCAACTGCGAACAGTCAACCCGCTTGTGCAAAGACGCAAAGGTCGACGGCTACCCGACCATTTACTTCTTCCGAGGTGGAGAGCGTGTGGCTTATGAGGGTCTACGAGGCCTGGGCGACCTACTTTCATTCGCCAACAAGGCGTTGGACAGCGACGTCAAGTATGTCGACGCTGCGGCGTTCAAGGAGATGGAAGAGACCGATGAAGTCATCTTTGCCTACTTCTTTGACGATGCCACTACTTCTGAAGATTTTGCAGCTCTGGACAGATTGACGCTCAGTTTGATCGGACACGCAAAGATTGTGAAGACCGACTCCCAGATTTTGGCCAGCCGTTTCAAAATCTCGACCTGGCCTAGATTGCTCGTGTCGAGAGACGGCCGACCCACCTACTACAATGCTCTCTCTCCACAAGACATGAGAGACTTTCGCAAGGTGTTCACCTGGATGCAGTCGGTTTGGCAGCCTATCGTGCCTGAACTGACTGCCTCCAACGCAAGGGAGATCATGGCTGGCAAATATGTGGTGCTCGGCATTTTATCTCGAGAACGGCCAGATGAATTTCTTCAATCAAGGCGAGAGCTGAAGAACGCTGCCCTCGAGTGGATGGACAAACAGACGCAAGCCTTCCAGCTTGAAAGGCAAGAGTTGCGCGACTCGAAACAGTTGCGCATCGAAGAAGCCGAAGATCGTAACGACCAGCGTGCTTTGAGGCAAGCGAAGAGCCGAGTCATCAGCATCACAGAGGAATCTTTCCGAAAGCAGGTCAGCTTTGCCTGGATTGATGGCGTTTTCTGGGAACGATGGCTGCGAGCGACCTATGGTGTGGACGTCTCCAAGGGCGAGCGGGTAATCATCAACGACGAAGATGTGAGTTGATCTTTTTGGATTGGTCAAACGATGGTGCTAACCTCACAGAACCGACGATTCTGGGATGTGACCGATTCCGGCGCCTATATCATGCCTTCAAGGACGTCTATCCTCGAAACTCTGCCGCGTGTCGTGGCCTCGCCACCGAAGCTCAATCCAAAGTCGACGATCGGTACCTTCGAGAACGTCTTCTTCCAGATCCGCAACTTTGGAACGTACCATCCTTACTTCTCTTTCGCCATCTTGATCATGTCCGTGGTCATGCTGCTGTACATTCTGAAAAACGGCACCACCATCAAGAAAAGCCTGAGCAGGAATAGTAGTGGCTATTTCCATCTTGATGGGAAGGAAGGCATATTAGGAACGACGAATGGAAAGGCTGATTGAAAAACGAAGTCTGGTTGAATTCTATATGTACATTGCATTGCGACGGCGTTGAGAAGTTTGGGATCAGGCATGATACTGGACAAAGAAGGCTTATTGATACCAGCTTGGGTACTCGTAGTGCTTTGTCATTCATGATGTATATTGAGATGCCTTGAAGGGGCTCTACAAGATTTCTCAGTCTTCAACGCTCGAGACAAATCTCAGCTGTTGAATAAAAAGTGCAATACAGATTTGACTCGTCCGCCCAGTCCATACCGGTTGTCTATCTGGTTGCTACGGTTGACTACTCCGGGACTACACCGTTGCGTAAGATTGTGAGTTGGAAATATTGGCTACGGTCTCTTAAATAATACTAGTGGAGAGATCCCTTGAGAGGCTCTTGCCTTTCGGTCAAACTTTGAGGGGCACAGCATGACAAGAAGGAAGGATTGGCAATCAAGCTTCGTCTGTGACAGACTAGGCGACACCTTGTGTTTGTGGAATTTGTTTCTTTTGAAGCTAGCAAGTAGATACCTCACTGAGCTCCCTCATGGCGCTCACGTTCCTCAGCGCGGGGTTTTGAGCCGTCATGTATCCGGAGCTGGTTGCCATCAACATGGTATGTCCATCATCTCCTCCATCATGTGTAGACCATAGTCTTGGATGAGGGTGGGAAAGGTTTGTGTTCCCCGGCAGAGTAAAAAAATGTCCGATATCGACTTGACGCCGCCCGCCTTATGCCGTATCATCATGAACATGCTCTCCTCTTGGCCAATTGAATCATGGTTTACGACGACCAAAAAAAATCTATCGTCGATCGGCACCAAAGACTCTTCGGCCACCACGCTCCTGCTGCTGCTGTTGAGCAACTGGCACAACGTTGACAGGGACAGAGTCGAAGCCCATGCTCTTCAACAGATCCTTGGTGTCTGAGTCGACGTCCAATTGTCCGCTCTCGGTGTTCTGGGTGAAGTCCAGCGCCGAGATCTCTGGGACGTACTGATCCTTTCGCTCACGCTCCTCTTCTTGCAGTTTGAAGGAGATACCACGGACGGGTCCTCGCTGAATACGCTTCATCAAGTGGGTGGTGTAGCCGGCGATCTACAATCAAATTCTGTCAACATTGATCTCACTCACAGTGTTGAATGTAACATACCTTGTTGCGAAGACGCTTCGAGGCAATGATAGCGATCTCATCGCAGATGCGCTTGTTGGTCTCGAAGTCGAGTGTGAGCTTGGGGTAGTATCGCTCGATGATGACTTTGGCTGACTTCTTGACGGTCTGTGACAAGATTGTTAGATTTTGGATGCTTTCCTCCCAGCATGTTGACTGACCTTCGTGCGAACGCGACCCATCTTGACGATTGAGTTGGGACTTTTTGTTGCAAGAGATGGGAAGTCGAACTGATCGCAACGTAAAAAGAGCGACTGCGGGTGCGTCGAGGTTGAATTGGGATAATTTCGCGTCTTGGCGTGCGCTCTTGCCAAGAGTTGTGCTTGATTACGTAATACGTTTAAAAGACTCTCCGGAGAGAGCAATGCACCTAACTCTATTATTGAGCCGGGAATTATTTCTATACAGTTGTTTGTACATCTATGTTTGTTTGCTCATCGCATTCTGAGCAGCGGTTCGGACCAACATATCCCACTCTTCGCTGATGTCTTGACTGGGCTCAGGAGGAGGTCTCGTTACCCTACGATTCGGGCGTCGCGTAGATAAACCGTCGAGAGGAGGCAACTGTGTGGACGTAGAGCGCCGCGCTGCGCTGACCTGACTTGCAGACTTTTCTTGCTTATTGACAGGTACATCGTCCTCCACGAGCCAATTCTTTTCCAGTTTCGTGGTCATTTCCAGTTTTCCAGCTTGCGAAACTGATCCGGAATTGGGAGTTACAACCAACTTGGGTCCATCCTTCTTGGGTTCCCATTGCCAGCTGTAGTCACCAGCAAACCCATCGCCCGTGGGCGGTGGGACCACAAAGCCAGCTACACCGACTCGAGGGAGATATCTCCTGTGCGACGTGGGTATCGACTTCAGCAAGCGGGCTGGTACCGGAGGACGATGCTCCAATGGGCCAACCTTGGTGTCGTTTCGCGAAAATTTCTCTGATTTGATGTACGACAAGCCTGCTGAGGGATGAGTGGTGGGTGGCCCAGACTCTCTGTAGGAGTCTGCTGAAATTGTGTCGCGACCATATGACCAAGGATCTGCGGACCCGGGAGACGGGTTCGGCGCGTCCGCAAGATCGAAAAAGCTGGCTATAAGGGGACCGAATTTGCCAGGCTCTGATCGCAGATGGCGAAGATATTCCGTGACTTCCTCCTCGGTGGCATCTTTTGATGGGAGTTCAGCAGTATCAGTCTCCCCCTGCTCCAGAGCTTCTGCTCGATGCTTTTGCAGCCGCTCGTTGATTAAGTGTTGTTTCACATACGCTCTGAACTCGATCCTCTGTTCTCTTGTGATCTTGTTCAGGAAGCTTTCAAACTCCATACCATTCATTCCTGCCAAGTACGGGCCTGCGTAGCGCCATCTTCGTTTGGTCGACGTAAAGGGTGCTTGTGCAGGAGATGTCAGGGCAGCAGGCTTCTCGAACCCAGCTTCTGCCGTTCGAGTCCTGGCAACTTCATCCAACGTATCTTTGAGATGTTTTGGTAGCCGTGCAACACGCTCCAATGGAGATTTCTCCAGCCATGAAGTCGTGGCTTTCTCTACTAATGTGGATGATTCAACATCGGTGGTATGATCAACTTCTGGATGGAATGCGCTTGTGCGCTGCGAGTCTGGTACGTCCCTCGCTGTTGGCAGAGTGACCCTGAGTTGCAATTCTTGGAATTTCCGTAGAGTCAAGACATGATCAGCAGCGGATTCGAAGTCGGCGATATGCTCTTGAGTATCGATTCCCCCTTGTATCCGAATGACTGGTGTGCCAGATTTTGTTGTGGTTTTGATCGGCAATGCTCGCTTTAGACCCCAGTCGCCTTGATTTAACGAGGAAGTAGGAGTCTCGATTGCTGGTCGAATGGGATATGGAGTGGTAGCTGTGTCTGAGTATGCAGGAGGATCGGCCGAAGGAGGTGTAGGTGGAAGCGATAACTGTGGTGGAAGAGCGAAGAGTTTCGAGCTGCGCAGCAAGCTCGCTGCTGGCGACAGACGTGCAGCCGTCATTGCTGCAGAAAGTCTGACCAGCTTGCGAGGGACTGGCTTCGATTCCAATAACCGGACTGCACTGTTGATGAACGAGATCCAAGACAGAAGACTCGGACTACGGAAATATTTGCCAAGATTTACGTGCATGCGGCGCCCCTGCTCCGCACCAGAGCTCGTTATGCAGCGGATCAAATGGTCAGTTTCGGAGCTCCCTTTTCAACGACATCTCTTTTGACTTCTGTCTGTAACATCATCGATAAAACAGTCCCGAAGTGACTGTAATCCAGCGGATGGATGAGATGGGTCTTGCCTCGACAGGCCTGGATCTCTGTGCCCTGACTCGTCCCGGGGGGAGGCGCTGTAAACAGTCATGTCCTGTGTCCCGCTGCGGCTACAAAAATGAAGGGTTTCCTGCTAAAGAAAAATTCGCTCGGTCTTTGACTTCTGGAGGACGGCATGCCGCCGCCACGAATCTGAAAGGCTGTTGAGGGAGGAACACCAATCAATCCCTCTCAAATCGGCCACCCTTATCAGCAGTCCCGGCCAGGCAGCACACAACGCCTGAAGCCACCCAGGTATATCGAACAAACCGACAACTGCTTCCGCTCACCTTTGCGCGTGTCTCTAACCGTACTGTGGACCACAATCCGGGGCCAAGTTCAGGGAAAGCCTCACTAGCCCACCCGCAGAGACGAATGACACAACGATGATGGACTCATTATACCGGAAGGTCTTGTCAGATACGAGTACGTAAGTATCCCGGTCTTGCATGTGCCACTTACTCTTGCTGATAAGTTGCGGACATGGGAAGAGGTCGTCAGGGTAGGGATATTACACTTACTCCTCTCTTGGTGTGAGAGACTGGACACTCAGTTCTACTCTATTTATCCGCACATGGTCTCTCAGAGGGCTCGTTGTATCGGAATTATCTCACATATTGAGAGAAGTATTATTCGCAAGGTTGTTCAGAGCGATATGCTCGTCTCATACATCCTCTCGTTTTTTCTGACACCGACTATCAACCCGATAGTTGCGTTACCCCGTCCTCCGGGTCCAACTAATGTTCATATCACTCAATTTGCTTTGACAGACGAGTCCCGGACGGACCCATTTGCACCATGTTGTGACAAGCCTCGACAGCTGATGGTGTCCCTATTCCAACCTGCCAATTGTACACAAACTATCGACACTCCATACATGCCGCCTGCCACCGCAGCCTTCTACGATGCCCAACTAGCAGTGTTTGGGATTCCTAATGGAACTTTCGAGGCATTCCACCTTCAAACTTGCCCGAACTCTCCAGCCAATACGGATTTTCCCCTCCTACTCTTTTCCACGGGGGCTGGAAACTCTCGCCACCTCTATAATACGATTCTCCAATGGGTAGCGTCCACGGGTTTCAATATTGTCTCGATTGACCATACCTACGATGCAGACATAGTTGAGTTTCCTGACGGCACTGTCGCACTCGGAGCCAATATCTCATTGCCAGCAAACATGTCGACGACAATATCTGTACGTCTGGCAGATGTGTCCTTTGTCCTTGACACGCTATCCAATACGACCTCGACGAAATTGCTTGACCTGCCTGCTCTGCGCACCAAGCAAGTCGGAATGTTCGGCCACTCACTGGGTGGTGCAACAGCAGCGGACGCAATGCTGAATGAGACGAGAATCCGAGGAGGCGTGAACATGGATGGTACTGTCTACGGTGCAGCGGTGAACGAGACTGACAGACAACCCTTTGTGATCTTTGCATCTCAGCAGCACAACCAATCTACCGACGCCACTTGGGCGGCATTTTGGCTGGAGCTAAAGGGTTTCAAACTACAGCTTCAAGTCAACGGCACCGCGCATGGTTCATATGTTGACTATCCTATTCTAGCCAAAGTCGCTGGCCTCAATAGGAAGACTAACCCTGCGATCGAGGCATTGATCGGCAGCATTGATGGCACCACTATACTCCGCATACTTCAACGATATATCAACGCCTTCTTTCAGCAGGTTCTGGAGTTCCGGCAATTGCCCTTGTTGCAGGGGCCGAGCTTGCATTTTCCCGAGGTGCTTTTTCAGAATGCCTCGTATGGCCCGACGGCCGAGCCGGCACTTATGTCGCAGCGAATGGAAGTGTACGTTGACTGATCTTTGGCTTTGCCATGTAGAACAGCTGTCATAGGCAATTATTGTGCTTTTGAGGACGTGGTTTGCTTGTTGCGAAAACAATGAGCTCTCAGATGTCAACGTTGCCACCTTCCAACCACTCCTTGCACTGCCAGTACAACAAATCATGCTTCTCACCACAAGCCTTGCTTCCACCCGGAGCACCATTCTCCCGCCGGTGGCCAGGCATGTCGAGCAACACCTTGACCCCCATCGTCTTCTCTTGACAATAAGCCAAGTATCTGTACCCGCTGGGATACTTTTGCAATACCTCCCCGTCTAGCTTTGGCACCTTGTTCGGATTGACTGGAATGAGTTTGTCCTGATCAAAGGATGGTTAGATCTCTCGTCTTGGTACTACTAAGGAAGGAGAGATCGGACCTTCTCATACCAGTGGCGCACATATCGAGCACGCCACTCGCCATTCTCCATCTTGTTCCAGAAGAAGCAGAACCGGCAATCGCTCTCGGCATCGGCCTCACACCCGTCCAGATCGAATCTCTGGGTGATGGTCGCTTTCATTTTCGTGATGGCTCGCGTAGCCTCGGTGTTGATATCTGTACTGATGCCGTGGCAGCGGTGCATGATGAACGCACCATTGTCCATGCCCTTCGCAGATGCGGCGATGAAATCGAGATGGTGCGTCCTGCCTGTCCATGTCGTGTAGATGTATGCGTCTGGATGAAAGATGGATTTCAAGTTTTCCCATTCACAAGCATCGCTGTCCGACACAGTCAGGGCATTTCAGCATCGCCGTGTGATCTTGTTCCTTACCGATATGCAGGCCACCCTTCAGCTAATTCTCTTAGCTTGTAACGCTCGAGGACCAGGTTTTCTGGACCATTGTTCCGCACTGCTTTGTCAGGCCGTGACCCTACGGGCAAAGAGTGAAGGTCTGGCATCCTGTTTATCTTATTGCTCCTATTGGGTCCGACTAGCTGATTTCTAAAGTCTAGGGAATGCTTGAAACTTATATGACGTTCCGGGGAGCCCTTTTCCCCGCAATAGCCGCTAGCCGCTTTCACAGCCTTGCAGCCTTGTCACCATCAAGTATTGACTGTACCTCACCTCACCACCACACCACCACACCACCTTGCTTTCTGCTTCACTGTCTAACCTTGGCGACTGCTCGAATAATAGTGGTTTATCTGTTTAATGTCTCAAACTTTGCCTAACAACTGCATCAGGTCAAGCTGGGCATGTGGTCGTGGCCTAGTGGCATTGCTGCTTGTGTCGACATACAACACTGGGTTCAATCCTCAGTGTTGACGACTTTCTCAACACACAAAATGCAACAAAACCAAAAAACAACCAAACCAAATCTCAAAGGCCTCAGATGCGAGAGACGGGGGTGGGTACATTTGGGGTTGAGCGCTCATGCGAGGAAGAAAGAGAAGGACTATGAGCAGGAGGGGTCCGCAGCGAGAGGGGAGAAGGTCTCTTAGAGTCCGGGAAACATTTTTTTTTTATGGATTATGCCATGACTTGTTATTTGATGTTGAGATTGAGAAAATATCCGGGGTATTAATGTGGATGTCGTTCACCACCAGTGGTGCACCTTCGGAGATCGATTAATAAGCAAAGCAGCCTTACTCTCGTTTCAAGCCGACCGCCTGACCAGAGTCGTGCCTGAAACCGCCGTTCCTTTCACATACCAACTATTGCCCCTCTCTTCCGCGACGTTCACTCGATGACACTCATTCATCAATGCTCTTCGAGCCGTCCAATACCCGCTCGTGGTGATCACGCCTTTTGATCATCAAGTATAATATCATAGCATCCACAACAGGTTTGCGATTGATGACGTTCGATTTGTACCTCTAGTACGCCGTTAAAACGCAGACTTCGGAGATTCAGCCTTATTGAGGGGCATCAACGCCACCGCAGTGCGTGTGGCTACGTACCGGCAATAGGTCAATCAGTACTGGAATTCTCAACGAAATCCTGCCATACTTCGTTATGCGTCTACTGCATACCACACGCTTGGTATTCCAAGAATTCTTCGATGCTGACATACCCTCCTACATAATACTGTCTCACAGATGGCTTCATGACGAAGTTTCTTACCAGAACTTCATCCTTGGTCGTAAAAAGAGCAGCCAGGGATACGCGAAGATTCTTGGTAGCTGCCGACAAGCATCTCGAAGAGGGAACGGCAAAGACCCTCTATCAACGGAAGAGCCTGAACGTTCTCACGGTTGGCTCTTTGCTGATCATCGGCATTCCACTGAATGGGTTTGGATTGATACCTGTTGCATCGACAAGTCAAGTAGTGCGGAGCTCTCCGAGGCCATCAACTCCATGTACCGCTGGTATAGCAACGCGAAGTGTTGCCATGTTTATCTTCATGATGTCGTGAAGAGCGAGATCCCTGACAATACGATGGCCCAATTTAAGAACAGTGAATGGTTTACACGTGGATGGACCTTACAAGAACTTCTCGCACCAAAGGACGTGATATTCTTTGATAAAAATTGGATGGAACTCGGCGACAAGATAACCCTTTCACGGAAAATATCACGCGCCACATTAATTTCGGACTGGCATCTCTTGTCCTTCAGCCCCTCAACCGTTCGTGTGGCTGAGAAGATGCAGTGGATGGCTAATCGAAAAACAAGTCGAGTCGAAGATGAAGCCTATTGTCTACTAGGCCTATTCGACATCAACATGCCTCTCCTTTATGGAGAAGGTCACAATGCTAGTCGCAGGCTGCAGCAAGAGATACTCCCAACGTCAGATGACGAGTCTATCTTCGCATGGGAACACCCGACGATGATGATCACCTCTGTCTTGTCATCTCACCTAGATCAGTTCGGTTTTAAGTGTGATGAACGTCATGACGGGGAATACTCTGCTGTTGCAGGGGTTTCTCGCCCACCTTATACCATTACAAACAAGGGACTCAAGATAAAAGTCCCCACCGAATTAGCGAAACGAACGCGGTTCCTGCTCCCTCTCAGTTGCCTCCATTTCGATTCACAAGGTCTCGAGTGGCTATACGCGATCGCTTTAGCCCATAGTCCTCGGGACAATTGCTGGCACAGAGTTATGAGAACGGATTCCATCAACACATCCCCCGACCATATCTTCCCTGGTCTCTATAAAGTGCGAACAAGCTCCCTTTGGAAACGCGAAAATCTCAAGGAGAAAGGAAGCGAAAGTATCTACGTGTTCTTATGATCCTACACATCTCACAAAGACCGGGCTGGGTGGCTGTGCGCTGAATGTCAAAAGAAGGATTATAAGAGGCATACTTGCTCCAGTGTTACATTGCCATCGAAATGGTCTACAATTCCATCGAACAATCAAACTCCGCGTCGGGGCTGATGTTGAGCCGACGCCACAACGTCCGTAAAGCGCCTCTCGATACAGCCATCTGATGGATGTACGAGGTGGTACGAAGAGTGTGCAAAAGTCCAAATGTGGCAGTACTTGAATCCTGACTCAGCGGATTCTGGTAAGGGCTCTCTACCATGGACTTTGAGTTTAGTCAACAACAAAGACGACACCGTAGGTCATCAGGCATAGAACAGCATGACTTCCGCAAACACTGCAAGGTGGTATATCGCCAGTGTATATATACATGACCTCGCTCAGATCTCTGTTCTGATTCTCTCACTTGGACATCAGGTCGATCAACAGGAGAGACCCAATTTGATCGGCTAGAAAATCAAACTTATCCATCATCATGTCCAACGACCCTCTAGCAGAAATGCTGAGGCGCAACGCGTCAGTTCCACTCATGCCCCCAAGCACACGAACGATCAAGACTACTGACACAGACACAGCACCCTCGCTGAAACATATCAACCACCACCACCCCTACCAGCAATGGCAGCCGCGAGCAGGGCTTCCGGGACAGGCGTCGTGGTGTTGTCATGCTCCGACCCGCGTCTCAACCCTTATCAGATCTTAGGCCTCGATCATACTCTCAGTATGCGTTCCTCAATCGTGGTCCCCAGGGTGCCTCCATGCTAACGCATAACAGAAGCGACCATGGTACGCAACGCTGGCGGCAGAGCCTTCGACGCTATCCGCACACTAGCGACTCTTCAAACGATAGGCGCACCAGGTACTATTGTGGTGATGCATCATACCGACTGCGGCCTAACCCATTATCACGACCGCGACATAAAAGACGCATTATTTCAGTTCGCCCCTAGCGACGCGCACGACCTCATCGAGACTACCAAGTTCGGGGAAATCACAGAGTAGGAACTCAGACCCGGAGGCTCCAATACATCCAATGCTAATCCGCTGCCTAGTCTCGAAAAGAGTATCAAGGAAGATGTCGCCATACTCAAGGCTTCACCTTTGATAAAGAACAGCACCAGGATCATCGGTTTGTTGTACGACATCACTACGGGTTTATTGAGCGAAGCTAAATAGACGGTATCAACTTCTTCTGCACGGCGTGGGCTCTTCCTCTGGGACCAACGTGGTATTATTTTGCGGATGTATGTAATGTCCAGACGCGCACAAGAATATCATGTGCAGATGTATTTCCTGTCCGCGAACCTGTCTGAAACCGTCTAAAACAACGCCTGCAATGCATTCATTCTTCCACTCTCATTCTTCCACTCTCGTCGGTTCTCCCGTAGTAGCAAAGCCGCCAGCATCGACAGACTCTCATAGTCCTCGCTCACCTCTCGCCATCCTCGCCTATCACCCCGTTTTCGTTCTCACCTGCGGCCGAGACGGGCTTCTTGGCGCCGTTCTTCTTCTCACTGCCATTTGCACTCTCCATATCGGCGTTCACAGCTTTCTCTTTCTTCTCACTCTTCGCCTTCCCTATCCCAAAGGTGCAAACAAAGGTAGCAGCACCAAGTCCAACAACAAGATAAAACGTATGAGCAATAGCCTGATTATACGCCAGCAACACACCATGCCTTGTCGTTTTCTCGCCTTTGGCAGCAAGATCGGCCAGGAAATTGGTGGCACCAGCAGCGATGACATCGCTGGCATCGACGCCCGGAGCATTTTTTGCCAACGCACTCCTCAACATGTTGATAAACGCCGTCTGCGCGAGACCGATGAAAACGGCTCCACCAAAAGTCTGCGTCCATGCTACCAGAGCGGTAATAGTCGGCACCATATCCGGCTTGACCACAGATTGCGCCGCAATGAAAGGTATCTGGATGGCTGCACCCCGTCCAACGCCGTTGATGATCTGGTAGCCGATCCATTTGCCGGTGCTGGTGTGGACGCTGAGCGTACTCATCAAGCCGGCGGACAGCGTCACAAGTGCCGATCCGACAATCGCAAAGGGAGCCATATACCCGATCTTCGATACTCCTACCCCACTGAGCACAGCCATCGCAATCTGTGAGATAAATGTTGGGAGTGTGTAGACGGCGCTCATGGTCGGACTCGCACCCTTGCTGACCTGGAAGTACAAGGGTAAATAATATGCGAAGATCAACAGCCCTCCAAACTGGAAGAACGTGACTGCCATGCTGCTCCACACCACACGCTGGCGTATCACAGGAAGTGGAATCATGGCAGCCTCGCCGTGCAAATACTCCCAGACGAAGAATGCGATGAAGGTGCCGCCAGAACCGCAAAAGAGTCCGATAATCGTCGCCGAAGACCAGGAATGGCTTGATCCGCCCCACTCCAGCGCCAGTAGCAGCATGATGCAAGCTGGGGCGAAGATCAAGAACCCAGTGATGTCGAAATCGTGAATGACATCGGGAAAGGTCCAGGTTCCTTTGCGATTCTTGTACGCCGGCAATTGTATGATCAACATGACCAACAAAGTTATGCCGCCTATGGGGAGATTGATCCAGAAACACCAGCGCCATGAGACATGTTGAGTCAAGGCACCACCGATCAAGGGAGCGATGAGCTGTCCTCCTCCTGCCATGCCGATGAGAATACCCATCAACGTGGGCCGTCGCGATGGCGGTGCCGCCACGGCGATCATTGTCATGGCTCCATTTTGAATCCCGGAGGCTCCCATTCCAGTGACGGCACGGCCAACGACCAGCATCGCACTGGACGTCGAGACAGCACAGATGATAGAGCCAATCTCGAAGACCACGACGAAACAGACGAAAGAGTACCTTAGGGAGAAGTAGGTGTAGATTTTGCCGGTCAGGGGTTGTAGAGTGGCAGCGGAGATCATGTATGCGGCCGGATACCATCCTATGTCGGCGATGGTGTGGAAGTGGTTGGTTATGTAGGGTATGGCGGTAGCGAGGATTGATGCATCGAGGGTCATGACGATGACAACCAACAGGAGCCCACCCATCAGTACCGTCAGGGCTCGGGAGCCCAAGTATTCTGGCTCCTCATCTTGTTTTGTTTGGGATGATCCTGAAGGAGCATTTTCAGTGGCTGGCAAGACTTTGACCGGAGGTTGAGGTTGAATTGTGTCGACGACAGCAGGATTCGTATCATTTCCCATGGTTGAATGCTCGTCCCGGGTACGAAACTTTGCTCAAGAAGTAGTTGGGTCGACAATGCGAACAATGTGAGATAGAGCAAGGCTGTGTTTATATTTCATCAGGGATTCCTCTTTGGGGTTAGGCAGGGGTGGTTTTCACTCCGGCCGGGCTGTAGATTGGACAAGTATTCAATCCGGGTCCGTATGAAGTAGACCTGCTGAGTTTGGAGACCCGCATGGACACTCACACTACGCAGATCTGTGATCAGCAATGTCGCTAATTCCTTGAGATCGCAAATGCACTCTATGAGCGCGTCCATGTCCAAGGGATTGACTCTCTCGGGTGTTGACGACCCCTCTTAGAACGTGACAAACATTCGGGAGGGAGGTTTGTGCATATTCAGTGCAAGCAGATTGTGACTCATATTTTGACTGGCAGATTGAACATCTTGGACTTGTCCATTCCTGTCTAGTCGTCTGAGATGTAATCTTGTAAGTTTTGAAGAGAGATGCAGCTTGGTGGCATTCACGATCATAAAGTTGTCAAAACTGCATACCGGTATTGCCAAAATCTCCAGTAAAGTCTGCCCACAGCCCATCATCGAAGCCTTCGAAGAATCCCTCCAATGCAGGGTCGAAAGGTGGAAGATTACGTACAACACAAGGTTCTGTGGACGCCATACTTTCAGCTTCTGCTTGGATCTTGTTCTCGTACCATTTCAGACATTGACGCAATTTCTCGGCGCTCATGTTGAAACGAGCGGATACGGGACTTGGTACTTGGGATTCACCCTGACATTGTCGGGAAGCGGCTTCCAGGTAAGCAATCAGGCCGGTGCAGGTTGCTGGGAAGCTCGTCTCCGAAGTTCGAACATACTGCAAATCCCAGCCCTCCGCCTCGAGAAATGACAGTTTCGCAATCACAATAATGGCGTGCAAAAGGTGAATCCAGATCATGAATGGTATGTACTGGAGTCGGGTGGCGGGGAATTTCGTGAAACAGTCGATCAGGTTACCGACACGCTTCAAACAAGTGTATAGAGCTCCTGCTCGGGCGAGTGCCGTGTCCACTCCCGAAGACATTATGTGCTCAAGAGAGCTGATTTCGTGACTTAGCACATGCAACTCGAAACGAGCTGTTTACATATGTCAGTAAATCAGGTGTAAGAGGAAATGTAGGGATGGTTCCGGTATCGGGGCTCCCCGGTTGGCAGGGTAAGATCGAGTGTGTGATGTGAAATCGTATGCATGGCTTTAGACTTACTGCTTCCTTCAAGACCAGCTGGCAGGTCTTTTCTGAATCGTTGGAAATCGTCTTGAACACATCTTGAGTAAGTACTGATTGGTACGTTTTCCAAAGGTACGCTCCCGTCGTGGTATCGCCCTACCATTCGATGCAGGCGAACCATTTGAACAGCCTCTATATCGGAAGCATATTCGTCGGCGGCTAGTAGAGCGTTACAACAATCTTCCAAGTGGTGCGTCCATTGCATGGAGTCTACCCTCCTAAAGCAGGCTGCAAGCTCCGCAGTCAGGTAATAGACTCCCAAAAGTGCTCGGCGTTCGTCGGACGTTTTGCATCCATGGTTGACGGATTTGCCGTGTATGAGTTGATTTGTGTCGACCACCATTCCTACAGGAGGCCACGGCCCCGAGTGATTGGGTCGGTTAATGCCTAGGTCAATCGCCAATGCAGAGGCGAGATGAAGCAGGTTCATCCATTGCGGGTTGTAGAAATTATAGCATTGATACCTTGATATGTCGTTAGCAGATGTCCTGGAAGGCCAAGCTCATAAAAGGGGCCAAGTCGTATCTATTGGAGTGGGTACCAGGCTCGGGGTGAGAGGCGTGGATCAGTATTTTGACTCACCATGAAATAAGCACCAAGATTCCTTGCAAGAGATCTAGTGACTTCTCTGCCTTGAGCAACATACTTTCTCCAATGTGCCGAAACAGCTCCTCGCCTAGTTGTCGTTGCACGGGAGGGTCGACATGACAAGCCACAGCTATGCACGTTCTGAAGAGAAAAGGTTTCTCCTCTCGGACAGATGCACTTGATACCTGTGGAGGAATGATCACATAAGGGAAGTATCCGTTCATGTAGGTCCGAAAGTCGCTGAACAGCCTTTCTTCGATGGCGGGTGGCAATCGGGTGCGAAAGTGCGTCGTTTTATCTGCGTCATTGCTGGCACTGTTCCCAGGAGGAGGTCTACATGCACTCTTAGCATGTGAGCTGCTTTGACAAGAGGGCTGGTCTGGATCGTGTATTATCGACACGGGCGGTGTCAGCATAGACTGCTGTGCGTGACTCGATGGCTGGTTGGGTACCTCATCAGCAGGCTTGGTGCTGGTGAGAAGACTGGTAAGGTTGTTAATTCTCTCCTCTAGTTGAGCCACTCGGCTAATGACATGTTAGTTCATATCGTCCCGCGAATGCGACTGCGCGCTAGACCCATCGTACTTTGATTTATTTCGACCCCGGTGGCGAGGGACAGGAGCAGGAGTCGTGCAGACTTTGTCCAAACGATGACATCTGCTCGACCGACATAAGCCCAGTACTTCGTGCGGAGTATGAAGGGGCCTCGCCTACCTTTGGCAAGTGGAACTGTTGGATCCCGGCACTGGAACACATTTTGCCTTGATCTGAACGCAATTTCGACATGCGCGATTTGTTCTCAACCCCAGCGTATCAGTAGGATACGGAGATGCAGCAGTAGGCGTCATTGCTTGGTAAATAGTTGATAAGCAGGAACTAAAACACTGCTCGACGGAGCGGCCTTGACTTAAGGACCTTGCGTTGCTGCCATCTCAAAGTGACGGACCGTATTTTAGACTCCGGGTCCGGAGCTTGAGCGTCTTGAGTTCCGGCAATTGGGTGGTCTTCTTGTCTCATCTGCTACAGTGGACCCTGGCATGAATCTGCCTTTGCGAATATGGCCGGGCGATCCGGAGTCATGCTGCTGAATCCTGACTGTGATTGTATCGGGTAGTAAGAGTGCCTGAAGAGGAAGATGCGAGGATCTATCTGGAAAATGAGTTGGCGAAAGTTGGATTCTCCAAGGCTCTGCTTGCTCTTTGATTGGCTGAGCAACGCTCGCGCCATCGAGCGCATTCAGCCCCATGGCTCTAGAAGACGACGAACACTATATAGCAGTTCCAGCTGTGTCTGTCGGATGAACATGACCGATGGGAAGAATGAAGGGGGTAGCACGCTGAAGACGCGGAAAACAAGATGGAATCGGGATCGTGGCATCATTTGGCAGTAGAGCTGCTGCCACGCCATTTATATTCTATGAGGAAACAGGCGCCTTTGCATAAAGACCACCTAGTCGACTGAACTATGCGCCAACGGCGAGTAACGACTTGACCGTGTCCTTGATGGTCTCTTCCAAGGTGTTGTACTTGATACCCAAAACTTTCTTGCTCCTCGAGTTGTCGTAGCCGAATATGTCTTTCGGCCTGTCATTGTCGAGGTTCTCCGGAAGCTTATCAGCCAAGTCTGGGAAGTTCTTCTTGATGATCTCGGCAATTTCACCGTTCGACATGTATCCAGCCGTGACGAAAAAGCGCTTTCCTGCAGCCTCTGGCACCTCCGCAGCCTTCACATGCGCCAAAGCGACATCACGGACATCTGCCCAAAGGAAAACGCCGGTGGGCGGGAGACCTTCCTCCTTGAACTTTCCTTGGATCATGTTCGCAATTCGCTCGTTTGAAGTATTGATCCCCTCAAGAGAGTTGAGGTAGTGGACAACAGGACCGAGAACCAGGGGCGGGTTGATCGTCGAGAGCTGGAAATTGGGCTTCTCCTTTTCCACAAAGTCCCAAGCGGCTTTTTCGGCGAAGGTCTTGCTGGCTCGATATCCATTTCCGGGGGTTTGAACAGCTTCCTCTTGGGTGATTGGATTCCAATGTTCTTCGGAATAGGTTTCTGGGCTCTTAGATGCGTTGACTATGGAAGCGAAAGACGAAGTGACGACCACGCGCGTGACGGAAGGAGCTGATTTTTTGACCGCCTTTAATATACCGGTTGTGCCGATGATGGCTGGATCAAGCAGATCTTTCTTGACATCGGTCACGTTGAAGTGGAATGGTGATGCGGTGTGAAGGACGGCCTCGAATGGAGGATCTGACTTCACAGCCTCGTCAAAAGCAGTTTCCTGAGCGATGTCCTTGACAATGACATAGCTAAGTTTGCTGGAAGGAGTGCCCGGGTGGTTCTTCAAGATCTTCTCGCCTTTTTCGTCCGAGCGGACAGTAAAAACGACGTCATGGCCGTGCTTGAGAAGAATATCGACGCAATGAGCAGCAATGAAGCCGCTACCGCCTGTGAGAAGGACCTTCATATTTGCTGTACTGTGAGAGTGTCTGGTGATAGCTTGTGGGAGTGTAGTGAGTGATTTTATGCTATGGCTGGATCGAATTCTGGATAACAGCATTGACGCCTGTCTATAGTTTTATATTTTATGTGGACAGATAACGACGGATGTCATCGGTATTTTAGCCGGATAGTTAAGTCTCGGTAGATGTGTGGATGGTTTGCGAATGTGGGATCAACCTGGACCCTTAGCATGATTTCATGATGCCTTTCAACGTCACGATTGTCGAGCAACAGTTGGTGGCGATCTGAGGATTTCGTCCTGCGGAGGACATCACCCACTTCTCTTTCACATCATGACCTGATTTGCTGCTTCATATCTCCTCTCGACGGCCACCAGATGCTTGTTTGCCGGACGGAAAAAGACGTTATGCGGCCTGTTCTTGAGTGATTGTTTGCGGGTCCATGATGGATCATATCGAGGTCGTCAGGACTGAGAGCGATTATGCATAGGTGTTGACCTAGGCCTCGCAGAATACCAGCACGATAGATGGGCACCGTGGGCGTAGGGAATTGTTCCTGTGCTGAGGTGACTGAGGACAGTCTGCGCATGACACCGAGCAACTTGAAAGATATGAATGCGCTCACATCGGTTTTGTTTTTACACTCAAGTCAAAGTGGTGACATGGAGCCAGGGACTGGTTGGTGGCATCTGGGTGTAAAACATAATCGTGAGTAGCCCAACCGACGCCCGGACAAAAGTTAGGCGGTTTAATTTAGGCGCTGGGTGACGCTAAGATAAGGCTGCGTTTTAGGCGCCACCTCTACCCACAATTTACAAGGCTGCGATCTGAACGTTTGAATTTCTCAACCAAGACGTTATCTGAACCATCTCACATTTTACTGCGCCAAAGATGGGGAATGATGGTGGAAGGTGAGTCGCCTGGACTGACCCGCTATCCCTCAAGACTGATCCTCTATAGCATACCCACGCGCCGCGAACTCGTCAAAGAAGCCGCTCGAAACCCTACCTCGTCGGAACTAAAGGACAAACAGAAAGAGCATCTCGCTCATCGCTGGTCAAATTGTCCCATTTCACACAAGCCGCTCGTCAAACCCGTTGTGTCCGACTACTCTGGCGATCTATACAATAAAGATGCTATCATCCAATTTCTGCTGCCAGCCGAAGCAAGTTCGGTAGATAAAGAGGAATACGAAAAGTTCATCCAGGGACGTGTCAAGAGTTTAAAGGATGTTGTGGAAATACAGTTCGAAGTCGAGCATGACGAAAAGACCAGGTCCGACAAATGGATCTGCCCGGTAACATCCAAGGAACTGGGCCCGAATGTCAAAGCGGCCTACCTCGTACCCTGCGGTCATGCATTCTCTCAAGAGGCGATCAAAGAGATGAAGAGTGAGGGCAAATGTGTCCAGTGTGCCACATCCTACGAAGAGCGAGACGTCATCCCGATATTGCCAAGTACTGAACAGGACAAAACCTTTGTGATACAACGTATCGAGACCCTCAAGGCGCTTGGACTGACCCATTCTTTGAAGAAAGCCAGCGGAAGCAAGAAGCGCAAAGCAAATGGTGACAGCAAGATCGAGTCGGCACAGGATGGTGTGATCGAAGGCAAGGAAAAGACCTCGGACAGGAAGACCAAGCCTCCGCCAGCAGACGCAATTCGATCCGGTACATCACAGTCGGGGACAACTGCATCCAAGGCATCGAATGGAATCAAAAATGCGTCAACTGCGAATCTTACTGCCCGGATTCTCGAAGATGAAGAAGCAAGGAAGAAGAGACGCCGAGAAAATGAGAACATCAGCTCTTTGTATACCAAGAAATCCGACGGCAGGAAAGACGGGGATTTCATGACTAGAGGGTTCTCCATTCCAGCCAACGCTCGACATCAGTGATGAGGGACAAGATTTTATGCTTGACCGAAGTTCGGATGATCTTCGACATGCTGTTATGAGAGAGCAGCGACAGAGGTTGTATTCCACAGCTATAGTCCCTAAAGGCAAGATCGTTTGACACAGGGTCTGGATGATTCAGCTTCCTCGGACTCGGTCCGCCATGGATCAACCAAGCGCATATCGAGATGTCTTTGCATTGAGGCAACTTCCCTCGCACCCCAGCCGTTGCTGAACAACGAACTGCTCGTCTCAAAGAGCGCCATCCTCCGGCCAGGCCTCAGATTAAACTGGGGACCTCCTTATAAGCTGCCACGTGGAGGGTGCTGGTGGTGTTCGTGAACGAACTGTTTTTCCACGCGGAGGACGCCGACTTGATGCAAAGTTCATCAAACGTGGCATCGACAGGTAGCGGCACGAAGTATGGTCAAGGGCCCGGTCAGTTCATCCATCAAGTGATCCAGACCAACTCTCCTCCACGGCACTCATTGGCACTCATTGTTGGGAACGCACCTTTGACATCGGCACTACTGGAGGAGGTCCGTCCTTCGGCGGTCAGAACCGTGAAGACAGTATCAGGGTGGACGTCGAGCGCCCTCAGGGAGGTCAGGATTCGATCTTCAAGTTGCCACCAAATGAGTCGAGCGATTCGGGTCGATTCGATTGAGACGATTCCTCATGAGCACTTGTTCATAGTTCGTGGAGAAGCCACAAAACTTCACAATGTCGATGTTCCTTCTGATCTCGAAAATGGCATGCGTATATCTGTATGCGTCTGGGAGCATCATGATGGCCGCTTGCTTTGTCGGCTTCGCACGGGAGCATCAACGTCCCATACGCTTTTGGGACTCGAATCTGGCAGGGTTCTGTGGGAACAACTCAAAACACTACATGACAAACGCTTGTAAGAGAACTACTTAGCATGAAAGTTGGAGCCCCGGCACCCGCCTCCATTCGAACAGCAGACCTAAGGTCATGGCTTCGCTGCGCGACGGCATGCCACCTCAGCGGCTGGGCCGAGGGTTGGGTGGTGGATCCCACGTTGACGCTAGTCTTGCTTGGGTCTTCGGCCCTCGGCCTGGTACTGTACATGGGTGCCAGGGGGTTTCGAGCCTCTAGCGATTCAATCTTTGTGTCTAGGATCGAACCCACCTCCATGTTGCGGTCTTGTGCGCTACAGCGACAGGCCTGAGGTCACGGACACACAATCGTCGTCGATGCCACTCACAACATGCTACTCAAATCGACGTATCCGCCGCTGGACATCCCGGAGACCAACATATTATCCTACATCTTTCCGCCAGGCCAGACGCCTTCTGACAAGCCAATATGGATAGATGTGAAGAACCCGGCCCCCAGTCTCTCACCCCGTCAGGCGCTGGTATGGATCAAACGACTTGGGTCGTTGCTTGATTACCTGAGCATTCAAAAGGGTGAAGCAGTCATGATCCTCACTCCTAATCACATCTTCGTACCCGTTGCATATCTCGGCATCACAGGTGCGGGCAGAGTGTTCAGTGGCGCCAACCCGGTCTACACAGCGACGGAAGTCGAATACCAGATCAGAAACACCGGTACCCGTCTCATCCTCGCGCACCCTTCGCTGGCACAGACAGCGGTAGAGGCTGGAAGGCGTGCAGGAATCCAAAAGGATCGGATATATCTCTTTTCCGATCACGAATGCGAGTCTTTCGGTGGATTGATCGACTGGCGAACCGCATCAGTCGACCCTGACTTTACGTGGGATCCTATGGGCTCAGCATCCAAAACCGCTCTAGCTACCATTAACTACTCCTCGGGCACTACTGGCCTACCCAAAGGTGTCTGCGTATCCCATTTCAATATCGTGGCGAACTCGGAACAAACCATATTCATGAGGAATCTCGAAACCTCGCAACAAGATGAGCGATGGCTCGGGTTTCTACCACTATACCATGCATATGGTAAGTCTTAAAACGTCTTCCGGACTCTGCCCCAATATGAAACTAAATATGACTGAACTTTCAAAGGTCAACTTTACGCATGCGTTATGGCGCCAAAGCTTCTCATACCCATTTACGTTATGCAAAAATTTCAGTATGAAGACTTCTTGCAGTCTATCCAGCATTTTAGGATCACGCATCTTCAGATTGCGCCGCCTATCCTCGTCATGCTAGACAAGCGACCCGAGACGTCACGATATGATCTGAGCAGCATCAATAATATTCTTTGTGGAGCAGCACCACTTTCGAAGCAATTGCAAACGTCGATATCTCGGATATACAATGTCGTCATCATTCAGGGCTGGGGCATGACAGAGGTTACTTGTGGAGCTATCCATGTGCCCGGTGGGCTTAAAGACGATTCCGGGAGTGTCGGGCTATTACACCCCAATTGCGAATGTAAGCTCGTCGATGACGTCGGCAATCTTGTCGGTCCAGGTCAGCCAGGGGAGATCTTGATCCGAGGTCCTCAGGTTTGTTTGGGATACTGGAAGAATGAGATGGCCACCAAGGAAGCTATTGACAGAGAGGGATGGTTGAAAACAGGGGATATTGCGATTGTCAAGGACAATTGGTTTTGGATCGTCGATCGAAAGAAGGAACTGATCAAAGTCAATGCGCTACAGGTCGCTCCGGCCGAGCTCGAAGCGATACTACTGCAGAACGACCATGTCGCTGATGCCGCGGTTGTGGGCATCATGTTAGGAGGGGAAGAATGGCCGCGCGCATATATTGCTCTCAAAGAGGATAGCAAAGGTGAAATCATGCCCGAGGAGCTGCAGCAGTGGATCAAGGAGCGTGTCGCGAAGCACAAACAGTTGGTTGGAGGTGTCCAATTCGTGGACGAAGTCCCCAAGCTGGCCAGTGGGAAGATTCAGCGCAAGGTTCTTCGGGAATGGGCTAAAAGAGACGCCAAAGAAATCGAAGGTGGTCTTGATGCTAAACTGTAGAATCTAATGTGCACAGATAAGAGCGAGTGCGTCCCACCTTCACAATCCTGTTCAAGAGTCACGGCATTGTTTGGCCCTGCAATGTATCGGACAACGGGGGACGATCAAAATAAGCTGAGGCAGGATAATGGGGACTTTGTGCGTGTCCGGGCCAGACTCTGTGCCAAAGAATGATTTGGCTACAAGGGCGAGCAGCTATGTGCCCTTCCAATAAGTCCCAGCCATTGCAGCTGTCATTGACCCTCTTCTCTGGAAACCCCTTTTCCACGGCACGGCTGATGAAAACGCGTAAGTCAGAGTATGCAGCGTCAGCACAGTCAGTGCCAGTGCCGTGGACCAAGCCGCAACCGCAACCGAACTGGGCCGAACCCAGCCCACAATCGCGACTCACCATCCCCACGGGACACCACATCGGTTGCAAGCCTACTCTCCCACAAATTGCAAAGCCAAATTTGTAGATCGAAGGATCATGGTATGCTTGACCTTAAGTGCCGACCACAAACCTGTACCATGGCAGGCATCGTACTGCGTATCAGAATCTCAACGCAAACCCCTTCGAGGGCGTACGATGTCCGTTATCGTCCTGCTCTCCAGTCATGTAGAATGTATTTCTCGGTGTAGCCGGCCCGTTGCACATGAAGAGAGTGGAGGAAAATCACGAGGAAGAAGAGAAGAAGGCACCTAGTTCTGCTCATATAGTTCTGTCATCCGAATTACTCATACCAAGTGCCACCAGGCTACTTGAAGTTCAACTTAGTCACGAAACTTGACTCGTCGTAGACAACATTCTCAAAACGTCGCCTGCAGCCACTAATTCTCCACCAGGTACAGAGGGGGGACAACGTCTGACTTTTTTTGGCAAATGTGTCCCAATCACGCGCTGCCATCACAAAGCAACGGCGACTCTATTTGTCTGATACTTCCTGATACTCGGGATGAAGCAGCTGGTAATAATGGCCAGAACACCAAAGGGGATACTGGTGATCCAAACCCATTTCAAGGACTCGGCATATGCCCACCTTGTCCCCAGCTCGGCCCCGGCCAGGACCTTTGTTGAAAAGCCAGGCGCCTGGGTAATATTCGCTGGAGCAGTCAGAAACGTCGTTATGAACTCCGTGGCATCCGCCGCCGGCAATCCTGCTTCGATGGCGTACTTGGCAACTTGCTCGGGTAATTGCTTCGTAAGTTTATTGACGAATATGTTGTAGTAAATTGTGAAACCAATGGACCCGCCAACGGTGCGGATGGATAGTGACAGTGCTGCGGTGGTCGCGAGCAAGGCATCCGGGACGACGATCAAAGCCACAGTGGCTGCGGGGACTAGCAGACCACCAACTCCGAAACTAGCTATCGTACCGAGAGCAACGGCAAGCTTGGGGGTCTCAGGTGTGGTAGCGGCCAGTGCGCCAGTGAAAGCAGCTGGGTTCCATGTCAGGTACTGAACAGGGCTTTCTAAAGAGTTCGTTGCAGGGCTGACTTACTCATCAATACGGAAGCAATTAAGAGGATATATCTTGCTTCCAACTTCGTCGACAGCATGGCATTCCAAAAGACGGCACCTACGGTTGTTGAGATGCCGTAGCCCAGGCCTTTCAAGCCGACCTGCACCGGATCCGTACTCCAAACGGTCGAAAATGCGAGGGGAAAGAAATTGATCAGGGAGTAGAAGTCGAATCCGGCGATGCAGGCGACGAGGAAGGCAAGTGCCACGATCCGCTGTCCTTGATACAACTCGCGAGGGATCATAGGGTGCGGAGCAAATTTGCCCTCCCAGACCACCCAGGCGACGATGAGGAGGATGCCAATGATCAGCTGCGACAGCACGTAGCCGCTCTTCCATGGATGCGTGTAACCGCCAGATTGCAGCGCGACTAGGCTATATTGATCAGTGACATGAACTCGGCAATTAGTGCAGGGAAAAACTCACAAAAGCGTGATGCCAACGATGGACAATATAGCTCCAAGGTAGTCAATGCGTGCAAGGATCTGCCTTCTTGACATTCCTTCGAGGCGAGCGTGGGATTTTGGAAAGTATGTGGTCGCGAGACCGACGAAGACGATGCCATTCCATATCCTTCGCCTTGTTAGTCCCTTTCCCCGACACCACCGGCAAAAAGACTCACAGTGCAATCCACTGTGTCCATCGCCATGTCACATATGTCGCAAGGAGCTGGCTGAGGGGTTGTTAGTACGCCATGTTGACCAGCCAAGGTTCAACGGAATCTCTTACCTGTACATCACATAAGGGGTGAAGGGCAGGAGGGATGCAGTCATGAGAGCTAATGCGATTCCACGTTGTCGCACAGGCACAATATCCGACAACCTGGTTTGGTTAGCGATCCAGATGGTCAAGACGTGATGCGAGATTGCTCACCCAGCTAGAGCGGTCAACTCGCAGATGCCTGCACCTGCACCAGCAAGAGTCATGCCAGTCACGGCCTGTCCGAAAGAATGCGCACTCCCGATCAAAGCAATGCCAACCATGATCACAATCGAGCCGGCCAGGGTGATTTCGCGGCGACCAAGCAGATCCTGCAAATAACCAACAAAGGGTGAAACCGCGGTGATCGCCAAGGTGTTCGACACGGGGAGCCAGCTTCCCACTTTCGCGGCACCCAAATCGGCTTCCATAAAAGACAGGCACCCTCCCACGAAGTAAAGCATAATCTGCGAGCCTGCGTCCGATAAGTAGGACGATCAAATGCGTGGAGGGTCATGGTTCACCTGCGTATAACATGGCCAACGAGACGGCGGCCACGGAATGACGGACAGTCCAGTAAACTTTGCCATCCGAGTCGTCGCCCTTGTAGGCGAATTCGTTGTGGACATGGACGTTGTCCGCAGCATCCTTCTCCTTAAGTTCAAAATGCTCGGTACCTGATTCTTTAGATGCTCGAGGCTGCTCTGAGGCAGGTACGGGGGTATCTTGGGCCATGATGATGCTTTGTGAATGGGATGTAGGCCGCCGGACCACAGAGGAAGGAGGGTTGGCAAGAAAAGAAACACCTGGAGTCGCGGAGAAGCTGGAGACCTGGAGAGGCGGGGAGTCTTTCATTGGGAATCGTCTAAATAAGAACTTCCCAGCCAAGCAACAACTGCGAGTACTGAAGTGTAGATCATGTCAGGTGTGGTCATGAAGGTTCTGCGTGGTCGGCACGTTTCGGTTGTTTTCGGCACCCCAGTTCGGATGATTGCTTATTTGCTGCAAGCCTTCCATGCTCCATTGCATCCCTGGCTGTGTGGGCCTGGAGAGCGGGCTTTCTACTTATTGACCAGTGAAAGTGAAGTTGATAGGGCGCAGGGTTCGTCTTCTATTGCCGTGGGCGGCACTAAGAATCGGATCCGATCAGGGCCAGGAAGGGTACGCTTGGAGCATATCCTGTAGTCTTTCGATACCTGAGAATGGTCCATCTGTCATGAAATCCTCAAAAGAAAAGTCGTCCGAATTGATACCAGTCTCGGCAGAAGGGTCATCCGTGAGTGTCATGGGAAGCTCCGGATTGCCTGTTGGAATTGCAGCTGTAGCTGTAGAGTCTATGGGTGCCGAGGGTGAGGCCGTCCAGAGAGACTCACCGACGGGTGCTTGAATGGGAAAATTTGAAGCTCCATCCTGGGACTGGTGACTTCCCATCGTGCTATCGGTCGTTCGATCAGCGGTGGAGTCGCGCATTGGACCCGAGCCAGTCAGTCTGTCAACTTCGACCGGTGAAGAAGGAAGATTCAGTGGAGAATCTTCTTTCGTGGGGAAACGACCACGGGACAGAAAGAAATCCAGCGTCTGGCTCATCTGAACGTACTTTCGCGGGTCAGAGATGACCATGTTAATTCCACTCCTGGCCCTTGCAGGAGGCGTCTTGCAGAGTCTGGTCAAGTCTTCGCGCCCTGTGGGGCGTTGTTCAGTTATTGATCTTGCTATCGAAGGAGAAGTAGCGTTTTCCAGATTCATATCAGTTGTCAGCTTTGACATGTTGTCAAGAGCCCTATCTGTGCCTTCATATCTCAATTGCAGCACTCTCAAGAAGTCTTGGTATATGTTGGTACTTGCGCTATGACTGACCAGTTGTGTGGGGGGACGGCTGCTCAAATCCATGTTGTGGCAGATAGATGGTAATGCGAGAAACGCCACCCTATCACAAGGGTCAGTGCGAACTACCTTGGAACACATGGATAACGTACATGCTGATGGGAGAGTAAATCGTCATGTCGGCATCGATAATGGCACGCAAACATAGTGCAATACCACGCAGGGCAGCCTGAAGTTCGTTCTTGGTTTGAAGCCGTTCGAAGCTATAATCCGTGGGATCATTTATGGTGAGCATGACTCGATAGTTACACAGCGCAGCTTGTGTGGAACTGGATCGCGGGTCAGTATTGGTAATGCCCATACTTCACGAGGCAATGGGTCTCACTGAAAATAAATGGTGAGCAGATTGGTGAATAAGACTGGAATGTTGAGGGGTTTGTCATCTTGGTCATTTGCCATCACTTTGCTTGACATTGTATCATGCCAGTCGTTTAACTCGTCCGTATACGTGTAAATGCGCTTCAGGAGGTCAACACGATGTCCAGCAGCATGTACCCCATCAGCAGGATACAAGAGTTGGAGAATACTGGTGAGTACAACGCAAAGCTTGCATAGCGATGACAGGGATCGCGATAGTTTCGCCTTCACCGAAGCGTTGCATATCCATGAGCGGCTAGTCTCGTGGTTCAAGTCCTCTTCCGTCAGCAGAGGCCATATCTTCTCGAAGGATGCTGAAATGATTAAGATGGATCTGCGAAGTCCCAACGCCATAGTCCTGTCCCGGATAATGCAGCACCACCAGAGTCGTTTTAGCTGATTATGTCTCGCGGAGTTTCTAGCTGTGTGTGTCGCATACCGGTCCGCGCCCTCGGCTCTGGCAAGGTGGATCGCTATTCCAAGCCAATAGCTGTTGACCTGCGGCTCGTTGAGCGGTACGTGGTATGTCATAAGCAAAGCTCCTTGAGCCTTGGCCAGGTTGCCCCCCTCGATGTTGAAGTCATACAAAGCCTGGATTAAGCATGAGCTCTGCCAGCAGACCGAAAGTAGCTACATCAACTAACCTTGGCCTGGCGGTAGTAGGAAGTACGTGCCATGCGCACACTACTGAATCCTAGGCCTTGAATCGTGGATGATGATACGAACTGGCAATCGAATCAGCACCTACACCGAAAGTAAGACCACCACGTGTTGAGGTGATATAGTAGACCAGGATCTGGGGGATCAGGCAGGAACTCACACTGCATGCCACCAAGAGCATTGCTTGAAAGACGAATAATGACATGCGGGATGCGCTGCGGGCACCCGGTTGAGAGCTGAGATATGATTCCCAGAACTTTCCTTCATCGATCAGTGGTAAATGTGGATGCACATAAAGAAAGTATGCTCGAACAAGCTCATCAAGATGGATCCGTTGCGGCATCCGGAGGCAGCCAATATGGTCGAGATACTGAAAATCCTCAGGTGGTATGCTCGAGATGAAGTCGGTTTCCAAGAAGGGGTAGCATACAGACATCACGTGGTCTCTCGATCTGGGCTGAGTTGGTCTTCCCATGTCTGCCACTGCTTGCATTCCGCCGCCAGAACATCGTGGAGAAGTGGTCGACGCAGAAGAAGTCGTTTGTCCAGCTCCCAACTCCGCAAGTCGCGAAGTGTCCACGTGTGCATCACTAGCTGCTGAGAGGCCAACCGTTGTTGAGACTGCCAGGTTCATGGTACTTGGACTCGTTTCGGCCAACTGATTTTGTTGCTGTAGCTGCCATCTCTCCCCTCCTTCGCCATCGTACTGCGATAGATGACCGAGATCGGTAGCTGAGGTTCCGCGAGGGTGACTCAGCTCGTGCTCTGCATATGACGCGCTTTGCCGAGTGTCCGCGCTCTGCAGGGCAAAGTCATTTTGGGGCAGAGGCTGACCATTAAGTGGCAATGTGTGCACGGACGAGTCGGTGAGCAACGGACTGTAGCGGCGTTAATATGCTGGAGTGATTTTCGGGATACTGGAAGGCCTGACATACTGCTTTCTCGATCTCTTTTGGATCACGCAGGGCTGTGCGTCGATTCTGCAATTTGTACATGGCATTCCATGCTGCGTGACGTCGCAGCGTACCTTGCGAATGCGGCAGCGCAGACAAGCCCTTGAGCCACGCTTCCGTCCCCGAGCAGCAGAGGTGATATCCAGGGCGCTCCAGCCGGATTCGCCTGAGGTGGCGTCTTGAGTCGATGTCATCGTCAACCGTGGCGCTTTGTACACCAAGGTTTGTGGCCGAGTTTTGGCACGTCATCCCAATGCTGGCTGTGGCATCAACAGTTCGAGGAGTCTGGCGTGCCGCGCCTTGCCAGTAGCGAGAGAAGTGAACTCAAACATCTGCATAGGGGGAGGGACAAGTTCGCGTGCCAAGTGACTTTCGGGCAAGAACCTCAATCCAACTGGTGGTGTGAGACGAATTTAGGACAGTATGAAGCCAGTGCCAGCTGGCACAAGGTTCCTCGGCACCGAGGGACCTATAATGTCCCCGTGTGTACCCCCAATATAAGTGTCCTTAGGCTGTTTGTTAGTAAGGTTCAACCCCGCACCCCAAGCATCAGGCGACTACTACACACTAATCGTAACAATGGGGTGATAAAGCGTCTGACCTTATTTTGGCTTCACGCGGAATGGATGCTAGTATGGAAGGGACTCGTCAATGTCCAGTCTTCAGAATCAAGAATGGAAACTGACTGAAGGCCATCCGGGAAACCTCTGTCGGCATTCCCCCACATCACGAATTTGGAACAAACTGAATCATCGTTCGCTACGCTTTAAGAGACTTTAAAGGTCGACATCTCGAAAGATGGTCCTCCCCAGGTCATCCTGGGGAAAGTGCGGATGCGGTTCCTCACGCCAACTGGAACCGAAAAATGCCGAAAAATGCCGGCGTCCAGCAAACGTGGGGCCTCCTCCCTTGCTAGTCTCATACTCTCAGCAGGTTTAGGAAGTCTGATGGCTTTCCCTGCAGCAGCTCCGTTGCAAGAAAAAATTATGATAGGACCAAAGCCAGACACATTGAGAAGCCAAATGCGCGTCGAGACCGATCACCGACTCCCTGATGCCCAGGTTGCCTTCTCGGGTATCAGTGCAAGTGCACTTGCACAGAGATGGAGAAGCCGTGGTCTAGGCGATTTGTCAGTGTGGTCAGCTTCCCAAGATCTTGATGCTACTGGCAGCTACTTAGCCTCCATGTGCCAATTCCATGACCAGAGAGGTGATATATGTGTCGGCTGACTATCCGCAAGTCCTTCTTGGCGTGCAAGAAGTAAACCTGGAGGGCCTAGACAGGCCGGCTTGTCTCCTTTTCGCAACTACGAGAGCGGAGTTTGGCTTCTCCTTCTCGTCGTTGTAGTCGTCGTCATCGCCGATATCCCTCCAGTATTTGGGCCGGTGCCGCGTCCTTTCTGCTCGCGCTAAGCCCTACCCAGGGAGGTCGCACTTGGCTATAGCGACGAACAGCTCCCTCCGGGAGACGGTCAGGTAGCATGCCTCGGATACAACGCGCTCGAATTGCCTGCCTTACGTGCCGAGCACGAAAGGTCCGATGCGATGCTTCGCAGAACGGTGTCCCTTGCACCAACTGTAGATTGGATCACAAAAATTGTACCCTCAAGACCAGAGCGAGGAAAATGTGAGTACGTCCGATGGACGATTCTTCGAAGCGTGACTGATGTACGGTACCTGATACAGAGATGCCGATCAACAGACAGTGGACCTATCTAGTTGCAGTGTACATCCCAGATCCGAACAACCACGCAAAGATTCTTACTCCTCCAGCCTCGAGCTGCCTGATTATAAGGTCCCCGAGGAACCTCGAGGCACTGTACTCCTGGAGGGGGAATCCACTCCAATCATCTCGCGGATTGTCGGGTCATTCGATCCTGCAAAGACACATCACGCGTCCTCGAGTTCAAGTGTCTACCAAGCATCTTGTGGGACGGAAGTCATCTACTCGTATTACCCATTCATCTCGGCAGATGCGATTCATCAAATCCTGTTGGAAGATTTGCACTACTTGGAAAGACTGGGGTGTTACCGACTACCGTCAAGACCTTCGCTGGACGAGTTCGTCAAGGCATACTTTCGTTATGTCCATCCACATCAACCCATCTTGGATGAAGGCGATTTCTGGCGAGCCTACACAAGGCCTTTAGCGTCATCTAGAAAGACCTTCTCCATCTTTGTCTTCCAAGCAATGCTTTTTGCTGCATGCACTGTAAGTACGTTTCAGATCGTCCTTGGCAACCTCTGCTAATGTCACAGTTTGTTCCGTTCTCAACGATCGATCGACTTGGCTTCAGCAGTTTCCAAACTGCCCGTGCAACATTTTACCGTCGTGCCAAGGTAAGTAGAATCATACAAACCGTTTGGGCATGACTCATATGTCCTTGCAGGCCCTGTTCCATATAGATTCGAACAGAGATACCCTATCTAGTGCTCAGGGCGCCCTTCTGCTTACCTACTATGTCTCTGCCTCTGATGCAAAAGTGAACAGTCACTGGCTGAGCAATGCCATCTGTCTAGCCAAACTAGCTGATGCTCATCAAAGTGAAGGCCTTAAAACGACTTCCATCGAACGCCGGACTCAATTAAAGCGGCTCTGGTGTTGCTGCCTGCTTCGAGACAGAATCCTGGCACTCGGACTAAGCAGACCCATGCAGATTGACGGGGATGAGGATGTCCTCTTTGGTGTCGAAGACAGACTTCTTCACGCAACAACAAAGGATTCGATGGTGTATGAATCCAGCACGATATCAAATCTGATGAAGTCCTTCACTTCGCTTTGTGATCTGGCCGCCTCGCTGAGGCAAACCCTCAAAATCCTGCCACTGCATTGCACAGGACCTATATCTGCGGAGGTGGAGACAACTCTAAGTAGAGTACAGGCATGTTCAGAACAGCTCGATCACTGGTTCACAGAAGCGAAAGCCAGCTGCCATATGGATGGCCTTGCCGACGATGCTGTCACGTTGCACAACAACGTCATCTACGTCTACTACCAGTAAGCCGTTTGTATCAGATCTCGGCATCAAGCTAAGCTCCCATTCTAGCTCGGCCAAAATAGGACTATGGAACCACGCAAATTATGTTTCGAGCACACACGGCTGCGCAGTACATGTGAAGTTCTCTCATGGCCATAGGGAAGTGGAAGCTGCCATACACGGCATCGACGCGAATCTGCAGCAGATCGCGGAACATAATCTGCTACAATTCATGCCTGTTACCATGTAAGTGTTGAGTCGCGCTAAAGGTGATGTGCTGGCTGACGGATCCTAGTGTTGCATACATCGCCATGCCCCTGGTCTGGCATATTTCGAATGTGAAGCTGAACCGGCAGGGGCATTCAGCCAGTTCCCGCAAACGTTTGAGCGTCTATTTGACCGCCCTCAACATCCTCAAAGAACGATACGAGGGAGTCGATCGAGTCCTGAGCCATATCCGTCAAGTGGTCACCTACCTCGATACACGAGACGACACGCTCTTCTCGCAGTCATCGCACGATCGCGGCCTCGGCGAATCGGTTCCCACCAGCATGGACGGAGCCAATATACTCACATGCATGCCTCAATTCTTCCTCCGAATCATGGTCATTGTGCAGCTGGCCTTGGCACAGGGGCAGTACCCTGAAGAAAACGAGCTGCCAACATCACTAGGCTCTCCCACGGGAAACCCCACCCACAGCATGTGTACATGCGTTTCGGATGATTGGAGCCTACCGGATTTGGGAGACGCCTTCGAGGCCATCACAGACTCCACGCCCCTTGGCGGTACACCTAGGTCAGACCAAGCAGAAAACATGTGTTTTGATGGTGATGCTGCCGAGAAGACTAACGCTCTGGCAAGTACGATTGAATTCGACGACTTCTTTAATCTGTCCTACGACGCGCATTGTAGGAACACAGACAGTATTGGTTAGATCTGCCACCAGTAATGCAGAAGGACTGGATCCGGCAGCAAACATGCCAGGCCGGAGAAGATAGCCGCTTAGTATTGTTAGGATCGCATGTGCTCTTCCGACCTGCACAGAGATTGCCTGTCCTTACTGTCTCCTTTCTGACTTCTCGATAAAAGCAATGCATGAAAGTTTGCAGCCCAACCGTCACATCATGGAAAGCTTCAGCCTGCTGGGGTTGGTATTCATGTCCCGCCCAACACCCTACTGTTGGGTTGGAACATACACACTCATCTCTAGACCTTTATTGTAAGGCAGTGTCAAGTTGATAAAGCCACTACCAGGCGCCCTCATGTGTGCGAGAAGATCTCTATATCCCTTAGCAGCTCCGATGGTGTTGTCGACGATCACCACAGCGCCGTACCGAAGTCTTGGCTGGACCAGTTGCAGCGCCGGGAGAGCCATCGGTGTCCAAACTTGATGAATGCCTGTCAGCCCAACACAACCCAAGACTATTCGGCCTACTTACTATCAAGTAACAGAAGATCTATCTGGGGGAGATTCGTCTTGAGAGTTTCCCTTAGGTCGCCGACTCGGAGATCAATGTGTCGAGAGACCTCGTCCCCTGCTTCGGCCCAGTATGCACGAGCCTGTTCGGCTTTCGAGGGCTCATGTTCCGTGCCAATGACCACTCCTGGTCCACCCGTAGCATGTACGTTGCGTGTGACGGCAAGCCCCAAGTACATTGTGCTCACGCCGAAAGAGGTGCCGGCTTCGACGATGTTCTTGGCGTTGGTGGCCCGGCAGAGCTGGTAGACTGCATGACATTTGTCTTGGTCGAGGGCAATGAATTTGTCCTCGACGGCGCTGCGGAATGTGTCGGGAGTGTACGCAGAGAAGTCAAAGGTTGATTCTTGGTGCTCGGATTGTCTGTGTAGACGGTCCAGGAGGGCTAGGACGTGAGTAGAGGCTTCGACTGGGTTCGGGAGTTCAGGGGCCATGGCACCGAGCTGCTAGGATTATTCTTTCCACAAGGGTACGGGTACTTCAAAATCACTCATATCACATTGAATAGCATGCAGACAGACCATATCCTTTGTAGAGAGACAACGTTTGTCGAAGCTGCTGTTGTATGACCGAGGCTGTGGTGGTGTTGCGAAGTCGGAGCCTTTTCTCGGTGCGTAACTCGCCTTGACTCCTCTTTCTTTTTTTGGGTCACTCGCATTGGGTCCGAGCTTGTAAACCTTGACAAGTCAAACCTTGAGTGCATACGCCTTGTGCATGACATGAAGGGAATGGTCCGACCTTTCCGAACACCATATAAATGGAAGTCCAGATCCATAAATATCTGCGTTCAATGCTGACCTAGTATGCACAAGTCCTCAATCTCGAATTCACGCCGCCAACATGGCCTCTCTAGCGACAATCCCAGCAAGCAGTGAGGCGCCTCATATCGAGCTCGACCGTGAAGATTCTCCAGTAGTGTCACAACCAGCGGTCGCAACCAATAGGTACATTTGCAGGTCCTTCTCCCAATTCCAAAGCTAATTGTCTACGCTAGACAACACGTCTTGATCATAATCGCATCGACGACGCTGGTCTTTACAGTATGCGGGATCGGCTTTGCCTTCGGCGTCTACCAAGATGTCTATGAAACCCTGTCTCACGACTCGTCATCTCCATTCTACGGCTCGTCGCCAGCCATGATCGATCTCATAGGCACGCTTGCGATCTCACTCATGACCATCGGCGCTCCATATGCGACTGCGTGGACCAAACGCTTCCCTCCCCAATACGTCATCTGGGCTGGTGGTGTCATCTTCTCCTTGTCTTTGCTCATGGCCTCCTTTTGTCAGCGCATGTGGCAGTTTGAACTCACGCAGGGTCTACTCTGCGGTATAGGGACCTGTCTAGCCTACATGCCTGCCGTCACCGTGGCACCGACATGGTTCACCGCTAGGCGAGGCCTTGCCATGGGCATAATTCTTTCAGGCACCGGCATCGGAGGCGTCGTCTGGGCACCACTTCTTCACGCAATCATCACCAGAACTGGCTTTCGGAACTCCCTACGCATTTCTGGAGCTGTCGCCTTCGTGCTCGTCACAGCCGCCGGATCTGTCATGCGCTGGGAACCTGTGGCACAACGTCGGATCAACGCCGAAGCACGGCATCCGCCGGGGGTAGTCGGACTGTTCAAGGTACCCTTGGTCGACTATCGCATCGCTCGGTCCCGCAAGTTCGGCGCCCAAGCACTCGGCGCGGCGCTACAGTCTGCCGCATACTATACCCCAGTCTTCTTCTTTGCCTCGTACGCAAGAACTCTGGGCTACTCCTCGGCCACCGCATCGAATTTCATTGCGCTGTCCAATGCTGCAAATGCCATCGGCAAGATCGTCATTGGCCATGCAGCAGACAGGGTCGGCCGTCTCAATGCACTATTTCTCACTACAGCGTTTTCAGCAGTCGCTGCACTCGGCCTCTGGGTACCATCTTCGTTCTCTTCGACCCAGGCTGACGGCCGCAACCTCTTCATCGCCTTTACCGTGCTGTATGGAATCTTCGCGTCGGCATATGTCTCACTGTTCCCAACTTCTCTGATTGAGCTGTTTGGAGTTCAGAACTTTGCTTCTGTGAACGGCGTTTTATACATGGTACGAGGCTTGGCCACAATGCTCGGAACGCCTGTGGCTGGTGCACTCATTAGAAGCTCACATCACGGTGGAGGACCGGCACCCTACCAAAGTGCCACCATTTTCGTAGGCGTGTTACTTGCATCTGCAACTCTAGCTGTACTTTGGGTCAGACTCGAGGCTACCGTTGGCATGTTGAGAGACGGAGGAGCGAGATGGAAGCTGTAATTTTATCGAATTAGGAGAATGAACAGATTCTGCTCCCAAATCACGCATGCCGGTGCTTCGGGTAAAGGCGTGTACCTATAGAAGTCGTATTTGTAGAACACCAAGAACTGCTTCCCGAAAGAAGAAGAAAGGCTTTGATTTTCGAGGAAAGGGGGGGAATGTTTAGAATTGTGAAAAAGCTTTTGGTCTTTTTGCCGATGAAGTCTTTCGTGGAGAAGGGCATAAAATGAGGGCCAGAGATGCCAGTTGGCACAAGGCTGAGATGAAAACTCAATCACGTGACAAGGCTGAATTGGATTTCTTGGCACGTTGAAGGTCAATCGAGCTCCGAAACAACTTTCGCATCTGCAGTTGAGTCTTTCAGCCATCAACATAGATACGCCCACGCCGCAAGTCACCAGAGAAAGTGCCTCAGGTGCAGCTGGGCTTCAAATTCACCATGGCCACACCCTCGTTTACCTCACGATCCGTCCATAGCGTCTTTTCGAAAGTTGTCACACCAAATTATATCTGTCGAACATGCAGAAACCATCTACAGAGCCGACCGAAGCAGATTCGCGAAGTTTCGAGTGTCACTACCTCCCCTTCCCTACGGAGAAAGTTGCGTAATACGGGTTTGCCGCAGCACACCGCTTCCTATGCTAGCCGCGCCGGGCAAGATAACATTCAACCTCGCGAGTTTCTGGGCGAAGAAGCACCACTGGTGGAAATGGAACCATACAACGAGGCGCGGAGTTGGGAAGGTCTCGAACACGTAGGACACAAGGGACACTGGAAGGATCTCCCTGCACGACCCCAGGATAAATTCGACCCGTAAGTCTGTTTGTGTACAGGAACATGTCATGAAATCTAACAGCGTGCAGATGGCTTTCACAATCCGTTTCGCCGGTCTCAGACCGAACAGAATTCCTGAAGCATCTATATGTCGCAATTGTCGAGACTCTTGCAGCCAAACAGGCAGCCCGTGTGCCAACGAGTGTCAAAGGTGTTCCCACCAGGATAGATACATTGAAAATTGCCCTTACACCGTCTGGCATGTTGTCGCACTTGGAAGATCCCACAGGCATATTGAGCCAGCGTGTAGTGTGGCGGTCAAAGCAAGTCTCGCCAGAAGCCATCCAGCAGTTGTCCGACGCTAGGTTCGACTTTAACAGGCCTATCACATTCACGGTAAGATCCGGTCGTTCTACTTCAGATGTATTACTGACACAGCCCGCACTAGATTCTGAAGCAATTTTCTCAACTCTCACACCACCGAGTACCGGATCCGATTCTGAACACTGTGATTCGCAACAACAAAACAGTGGCCGAATTTGTCAGTCTCCTTACCGAGTCTGCGAAACCCAAACCAGTCAAGACTGCGGACGTTTTGATCGCGAAACAGCAAAAAGCTCTTGATCTCGCTGCAGTTGCAAGACAAATGGAGGCCAGCAAGCCAAGAAGAAAGCCCCTCGGTCCCAACGTGATGGTCCTTTCGAGGCGCGAAACGCCCGTTGATAAAGAGAAGGAGACAGGCAGGTGGAAAGTCATTGAGCGGGAGCTCAAGTCAAGAGGCTTGCCGGTGTTGGGTCGTAAACCTCTGGTGCCGCAGAATGAATCCGAATGGGTTCAGACACTTTGAGCACCCGACTGTCTACCAACTCATGGTCATCGTTGATGGGGGGGCATTTAAGTCATTGAGCCACGAAAAGCATCGAACGGCTACTATTAGCTTACGAAGCGCTGGTGAACATAAGTTGCACAATACATTTGATCGACGCCGATCCGCTTGGTGTCTCAGCCTCATCCCGATTCTCCAATTTCGGTGAGCCAGCTGAAGTCCCCGGACGCCCTTGACGGATGACAATGAGACAATCATATCTCGATTGTAGCGTCAACCATGGACTTATCAAATAAGTGCTGCCGTTCAGAACACTGGACATAATCGTCATAGAACGTACTTACCTCGGGCGCTCACACACCCGAAGCATAAAAGGTTTAGTCAACTGGCGTCGTTATCAAGTCAATTGGAGACACGGACCCGATCTACAGGTGCGGGAAAGACTTCCAACGTCGGCCCACAGCAATAAGTAGTAGGTACCTAAAAGAGGGTCTCGATTAGCAACTGCTGCATGCATTGATGCCCGCCATGGGTGGTACTACAGTCCCCCATCGATTGCTTCTTGACTTTGACCTTGACTACAGCTTCTCTTTTTACCGCTTCGACCCTTGATCCATTCCAATGTAAGCCTCTTGGAGTGATCATGAATCGCAATGCCTGCTCAGCGCTGTCCCGCACCCATACTGCATTTGCCTGCCTCTCTCCAGACCCTCGTCAAAGATCAAAGAGTCAGCGGACGTAGGCCCTGGCCGTCGTCACATTTCCCCTACCAACGAGGCCTCTTTGGCCAGGGTCACACGCCGTGTCCCCGGCTAAATCTGCGAGTCGTACACCGCACACCGATGCGAACGAGGCGGTCTCTCGCTCTCTCACTCCCCAGCAGTCATGCCATTATGTTTCGGAGGTAATGACGATGCCGAGCCACCAGACGAATACGACCAGATCCCATTCGGTCTGAAATGGCGCATGCATTTTGGCAAGAAAGAGACGGACCCAGCTACGGGGGAGAATGTGCTGCGATTGAGCAACACGAGGATCCTGAAGACTCACTGCGTCAGCACCGAGTACCAGGCCCTCAAGTTGATCGACCTGCACACATCGATACCTTCGTACAAGGTATTGGCCGTGTACAACAGACCCGAGGGCAAACTAGCCGAGTATGAGGCGCACCCAGGAAATCCTCTGGATCAAGTATGGCCTGGAATGTCTGCCAACCAGAAGCACAAGGTCGTGTCAGATCTGGCTCGGTCTGTAGGGCAATTGAGGGAAATGCAACCTCCCAAACAGTGTGTGGTTGGAGATGCGACTCTGGGCGCTGCACTCGACCACCGATTCGGGTCCGGCAGGGTAGGCCCGTTCTTCTCGATCGAAGCATTCCAGGACTTCGAGAGGCGTGGACACTCGGTGCACGAATTTGCCGAGAAGGAAGTCCAGCTCGTTCATGCGCCGCAAAACCCGTACGAATTGAAGTTCACTCATGCCAATCTCTGCCCGAAGAACATCCTAGTGAATGATGCGGGGAGGATAGTCGCCTTGATAGGATGGGAGTCCTCGGGGTGGTATCCCGAGTACTGGGAGTATACGCAGATGTGCCATTTGACGCCGAAAGCTACGGGTGACTGGCTGGATGCTATGCGTCGGGTCATTCCCCGGTATGATCAAGAGCTGATCTGCGAAGAGGCGATTCGCAAAAGGTATTGTGGGTCGATATATGACTCTCCGAGGAGTGTCAGGGCTCCAAGTCCCAGCCCGAGTGAGTTGCATGCTGAGCAGCAGGAGATTCATCATAAGAATACGTCGAGCACGAGTGGGTGAGACAAAAGTTCACGAAACGGTGCCCTGACAATCGTTTAAAACGGCATGGCTTTGCATTGCCTTGTTAGATGGGATACAGAACACACCGTCGGACGACCAGGCCGTCACGGTTATGAGCCCCCTGAAAAACGGTGATGCGCCAGGTTCGCCGCTGGTATGCATCGTCTTGGAGACCCGTGGCAGTCTCCACATGCGGGCAGCGTGCGTTGCAAAAGAAGCAAGTTTGGGGCCTCAAGAACCACAACGCATACGACCTGATATGGGCTACGTCAGCCAGTATGGAGTTGAAGCGGAGGGGTCCCGCGAAATAAAAGACTCCATTACAGTCTTCACGAGATGACGCAGACTGGTTTACGACGGCTGAGTGCCAGGACGTGGAACAGCCCTTGAAGGGCACTGGAGTCAAAATGCTTCGTCTCACAAGGCTTCAGGGACCCTTTGACGGCTGTCAACTTATACTCCCTGCAGGGAAGTTGCGAAGATACACAAACGAAACGAACATGCAATGAAATGTTTATTTACTGCAAGCGAGGCGCTACTTGGAGTTTGAGTTACAGGCTTGTTGGTTGGAACTGTTGTGTACACACTGCAAGTGGATGCCTAGGTCGAAACAACCATGCGCACGCTGTCCTATGGTATCGAGACAGGGACAACGCCGCTATAATGGCGTCTTGATCTTGGATACATATATGATTGTTGGAAATAATAGACCGAGAACAGATAGCACAAAGAAAAGGGAGTCACCGAGAGAAGTAATGGGGTCAGCCTATTGGCTCTCGCATGACAAGGCTTTGCGTAGATAGAAGGGCGTGAACAAGATATATCAGGCTCTCAGACTATCCAAAGTGGAAATGGTAAAGTCTACCGACCACTATCTAAATGCGCCATACTAACTTCAGGGTAACAATCGTTCTGTGGGACCACTGTTCATCATCTTCGTCCTCCGATCCACGTACGTCGTGTGTTTCGTGTCTCCTGTATCGGTGCTGGGTTGATCCATTCCCGGGTCTCCATCTCCAGGCTTCCGCATTCATGTTCATATTGATACAACGTGCAGGTCACCCTTCCGTAACGTGCTTGTCTCAACATATTGTGCCTGGGTCTGGGGTCGGGTGGTGCTAGTTTCGCCGTGACATCTCAAAGTTTCATTGCGCTCTTCTTGGATGACGCCACGTACATTCGCGAGACGTGGTTCCAGGGTTCGTCCTTTGGCGTCTCGGCCAGCCATCGATCCATGGCTGGGGCTTTCTGGTGATAGTGGCGTCCCACTGGCGGCGATGATAGGTACCCATGGTTGGGTCGGCCGCTTGTGCTACCGCTCTTGACACTGGCGGTGGATGAAGGCATCTTGAGGAAGGTGCGTCCCTCGAGGTTCAGATGTTCTTGCTCCGTTCCAGGCGGCTTTCTGCGTTGTGGTGTCCGGTTCTTGGTGGGCAGGACTATCCGGGACGTCGGGCAAGGTAAGCCTGGATGACAGGTTGCTTCGTAAGAGTCCTTGGTGAGAAAGGCAAGCAACTGCCCCCACTCCGGACGACAACTGATTGAGGCAGAATGTTATATGTTTGTTCTGTCAGTCTGCTCCTTCCACGAGAGCTGCTATCCAGGTCCTCGTGATCACTCGGTAGGGAGGTGAATAGGAAGAACATGTAAGCCGGCAGGGAATGATCTTTTTGTATACCTACCTGGGATTTGCTTCACGTATCGTGCCATGACCGGCACCTTTGTTCGTGGCCAATCTACCTGCAGATAACGATATTGGCGGTAAATGACAAACATTCCAACCAAAAGGGCCTTTCGGAGAGAGTACGCGTGGCACATGCTCATATCAGTGGTTGATCAAGAGAGTGTGACACTCACATTTTGGTAGAAGAGGACTATCACTACCAGGTGGAGTACAGGAGGACAATATCTCGCTACCCGGTAGACAAAAGTACCCTCGAGACTAGCCGATTAATGCGCCAACGTTGTTGTGGCCATGATGCAAAGCGGCTGGACCAAGGGATAATCAACAGCGTGCTTGGATGCAATGTCAGCAAGCGAGGTTGATGAACCGAGGCGATTAGCATTTGGGCCCAAACATGCCGTGTCAGTTACAGTCATAGATCAACCTACTCCGTACGCAACTCATCATCACAGAAGCGAGAACCCCATACTTCGGAAGTGCGGGCATGTAAGCAGAACGTTTGAAAACCTGATTTTCGAGGTACAAAGCCAATCTGCTTGGCCAACGAGGATCTGGACCTTTCTTTCGCGCGCGCCAGGCACTTTTGTTGTACGGAGTCCTGAATCTGCTTACTGTTAGATCAGCGAGGACTCGTACTAATACAGTGCCTGAGGTATAGGTACGGAGTCGTCTATACCGTACAGGTAACTTACCCTCATAAGAAGACGGCTGATTGGCGCGATGTTGGCAGCACGCAGTGTCCGGGATGCATCATACCTACCTGGCAAGTGCTTGGCTATACGTAGGCATTTTTGTCTTCGGACGTCTCCGACCTTCATTCTTCCACAACCAGTTCTGATCAAAAGTTCACCCTTTGCACTCATGCGATCCAAGAACGAGACGCGCGGCAACCATGTCTGTGGGTGACGTTTATCCTGGGTGGTATACACGCAGCTTGGATGTAACCTCGATACCGCAAACCTAGGATGTCCAGACCGCGGGAACTGTTCGAAGAACGCGAGCGTGAAATTCCACAGATATTGGTCTAGCCCGATCTCAAGAACGACAACCAAACTGCTGAAGCGGGTATAACAACTGAAGAGGTGGAGAAGCCGCAAATAGTCGGTGTGAATTGTATGAGCTCGCAGTGGTGTTGAAGTGTAGGCTGTCCTGGAATGCTTGTGGAAGCAGATCCCCCATGATTGACGCTCTTCTCCAAAGTCAAAGAATGCGGGAGCAGAGTTTGGCATCCGATATTGGGCACGGTTCGAAAGTCTATCTCAAATCTCCATGTGACGTGGAAATCTGAACTTCGGATAAATGATGCTTACAGTGCCCATGTAGCCGGGTCATTCTAGATATCATTTCTATCGCCACTACTAGCGACAGTACATCTAGCAGGCATACTCCCCACAAGTCTGAACGATCCGGCAATATGGGTCAATCTCAAAGTCTATCCACACAGGTCGAGATCCAGGCGTCTCCAGATACTGTCCGATCGGTCGTAAGTGATCCGTTGATGACACAGCACCACTCGCTTAACATCTACAGTTCATGGACTTTTCTCGATACAACCAATGGACAAATTGGACCATTGTGCCCATAGACTCAGACAAGCAGCCCGCCGACTTGAAGCCCAACGATTACCTCAAAGTCGACATTGGCGGCGGGATGGCCTTTCAGCCGCTTGTGGTGGTACGTCCAATGCTGTCTATTGATAAGACTGTCGTCATCTGAACATCCGCCAGGAAAACACCTCGGAAACATTTCAGTGGCTAGGGTCACTACCGGTACTCTTTTCTGGAAAGCACGAATTTCATTTTTCGTCCAGCAACGAACACCCGGGAGGAACCAGAGTGGTGCAGCTGGAGAACTTTACAGGTCTATTGGCTTTTCTCATGGCACCAGGATGGAGCATGCGACAATCAACGCTGGAAAGATGGGATGCGTTCTTCGTCGATTTGAAGAAGGAAGTCGAGAATCCTTCAGCATCGTAGCCGAAGCATGGTGAGCCTGAATGGCCATGAACTGGAATGTCCTTGTGAAACGACGCCATAGTCTCTGTCAACGAACTGGAAGACGTGAGAAGAAATCTTCATCTGTCGCCTCAAAGTCGAGAAAATCCCCCAGACGAGAACATCGGAACCATCCCCGCAGTGCTTAGGGCAACAGGTGACTCCTAGCCTAGGGGGGCCGGATCGTAGGGATGCCACATGCCTGTCCGACTCGCGACGCATCGAGCGCGTCTGTTTCACAGTCAAGAAATACCTCGCTCATATTCCCAGCTTCCCTCCAAAATGACCACACTCTTTTCTGACAAAGATTCCCTTCGTCTCCATTCCATCATGTCTCCGTGTTCAAATAAATTCCTGAGAAGCACTCACCACAAAGCGCCTTGGCCTTTGCACTTGAGGGGAGACACGCGGCTCTCCAAGACATACAGGGGCCTAGGACTGGCCTGTGACTGGCCAAGCGCACTCATTCAGCGGCTAGATGCTCACCGCTTGCAAGCCCAAGGCACCAAGGTCAGTTGTTTCTTTGGCCCCCGTATCTTTGTCTCAGCGCACGATCACTGCGTCCGTCTACGAGTGCTGCCATTGATCTCACAGAGGCCACCTCAAGTTCTATGCCCAAAAGAATGCCACTTCCAGGGGTTTGCCATATTACGGACTGTATATCCGGCCTGTGCCTGGAGGTATGCTCAGCATGCCCCATTTCCGAGAGAATTCAGACGCAGGTGGTGCAGCCTAATGCACATGCTCCAGATACGGTGGACCGTTCCTGCTCTTACCGCTTTCCACCAGCGAGAAACTCACTCCCCCAGGCTGTAGCTTTGGGTAGCTTGCACCATCTCCGTTGCAAAACCACACAGAGATGGTGCAAGCACATCCTCATGTTCAGTTGTGGTAACCGAGGTTTTGTTTCTTGTACCTTACAGCAACAAACTCACTCCCCTGGTCCGTGTCTGGGAGCCAGCCTGCACCATCTCCGTAGAGAAATGGAACGGAGATGGTGCAAGCTGACGGTCAGTCTTGGGGGTGTGGAGATGTCGTCTCTATGCTATGCCTCATCACCAAAGACTCTTTACTCCCCATCCTTCTCCGTGAGCATCAGACTTGCACCACCTCCGTGTGGTTTTGCAACGGAGGTGGTGCAAGCACATGCTCATGATCATAACCGAGGACATTAATCTTTCTGCTCACCAACAAGTTTACAACGTACCCACTCACCTTCCGGAATCACGGGCGGCAATGCCAACTTTATGTTACTTCCCTAAGAGACCATGCGAACCTGAGAACTTCGCCGCCTCGCCGCCTTTTGTGGACGTCTGGCGTCATCTCACTTCATGAATTGGAACTTTGGAAGACCACGCGATTTTACTTACATGTCAGAGAAACCCTGTCTGGGGTAATGTCAGAATTCCAAGTCCTATCTACGGAACTTTCGAAGACACGCCTCTTACCTGCTAAGGGCTTTCATTCAACCTCACCGGGGATTTGGAAGACCAGTCCCCACTGTTGTCGCATTGGTAAGAGAATCCCAACCTTGTCCCGGGCATAGGTATGGTAAAGTCGTCTTATCAATGGAATCTTTGTGCAGCACTTTTGCACGGAACCCACGCAATTCCCAAGAAAGACTCCTCCCGCGCCATTCTGCTCACGGGGTGCTCCATCCATAGCACCTATCATGCGGACTGCCATACCTAATCCTACCACTATTCTTTAGACTTGGCAATTGAAACCTTGCATCCCCGGACTCCAAGCCTAACAGCCCCCGAATCCAGGACCACCACCGCCAAACTGTCGTCCCTGCTCCCCCTGCACACTGGACGGCGCGAGGCGTTTCTCCAGGCGTCCGGCCCTTATGGCCTACTGCCTACCATGACCTAGCACGCCCAGAATTTGCCACTCTCGACCAACAGAACTGCCTCCTTCCCTCCCTCTTATGTACTATTAGTTCCACTTTTGCAAGTCTGTTTCATGTCGCCCCGCTCCTACAGCCTGAATGAGGATGCATTTGTGAAGTTCGCAACTCGTCACAGAAGAATGTGCATTCCATTGTGTTGAATTTACGACACATCGTTATCTCTGTGCCTCCCTAAGGACAATTAACCTATCATGGTGAATGAGGAGCTTGTTCCAAAGATCAGAACGATGTTATCAGAGCGCTCTTGTTCATGCAGCTGATAGATTTCTGTCCAGTCCTGAAAGTCTCTCATGTCCACAAAATTCCTTCTTGGTCATTGAGGGGCCGGCACAGGATGCTTCCAGGCCTGATAACTAATATAAGCCTGGCAGATCGATACGGCCAGGGAAAGAATTCCAAGCACAATAGCTATCAACACTCCCACCAAAGTCGCGAACATAACGTGCCTCGCACCACTTTTCCGATCGAGCCACTTGTCGAGCAATGAGTGCGGAGTTGGGTTCTTCGATTCCTCATATAGCTCGGCGAGACGACCCCCGAAGTAGTGGTACGTGATATCCTTTTCTTCGGGTTTCCGGATCGATGTGGATTCAAAGCGGAGGCAATCCGGATCGAAGCCGGACCTCGACACAAGTGTCTGTAGAAGGTCATACGATTTCCTGTCAGCGAGTGGGAAAAGGACCTTTTGGACCGTGTCTAGCGCTTCGAGCACCAATTGACGGGGTAGTAAATGGCTGACCGCATCGTCTCTGGTGAGTCGAAGTTGTTCTTTCAAGAACGTAGTATGATGATATATATCCACGGTTTTGGTCTTTCGGTGGAATTGGAGGTGGCTTCCTAGATCGTCGGTAGGTTGAAACCTCAATTTTGCGCGCTTCTTCAACTTTCTTGCAGTGATTTCTGTCCTAAAGTCGGAAGCTCTCCCAGAATCGTTGCCATTAACGTTAGGGTGGTCAGTCTGGGGAAATCCTAACGATATGAATTGACTGTAGGTCAGGTCATCTCGCCAGTGATAACGAAAGAGGCCGTGCTCCAGGGTCCCAAGGTCTTGGTGCAGTGCAGAGCAATTGATCATTGCAGACACACGGACAGCAAGGTTTAACGCTCGGTTCTGTCCCACGACGGGAGGTATACTCTGGTCCGGTCCATTGGAGAATATGCTTTCCTTGAGCTTAGCACGAGGGATGTCGGGGTTTTGCTGCAGGGTCGTAATTATAGTCAGTAAATCTCTATGCGTTGTTAGAGCGCCGCCTATGCCCCCAGTATCTGCTTCGTACATTCCAGTCCATGCCCGATAGTGGTCGAAAAATGGAACCAGATGCTTCATGCGAAGTTTTGGGCAGCTCTTTCGAGAACATGAGCGTCGGTCTTTACAGTTTCGGCACAGTTGCCATGCCCAGAGACACACTGCGAGTTGAGTCAAGTCTTCATCTGTAGGCGGGGTGAGTATCGACGAGTTAGAGGCTGCCATGGCCAGTCCCCAAGGTCTGCCAGGTTCAAAAGGTCGGGGAGTCGCTGACAGTGGAACAGCTTCGTCGTTGAGGTTTATAGGTCAACAACATGCAACTTACATTCGGAGCAGTTTTCAGCCAGCTGGTAGTTCCCATCCTATCTTGCTCCGGTGGCCTATGCAAGTAGACGAAGGCAAGACCTAGTTCACCATGGATTGACCTGGACCGGCTGGGCTGAGGCGCGGGGCGTCTTTCAACATGGCTGTGCTGCAGATGAAATACGAACAGCCTAACCGGTGGCCCAATGACTCGAAGGACAGAGCCTGACGCCATCGCTAATAGTTGCTGCAGGTCTAGAGGCCACGTCCGTGTGACACCTTAGGAAACGGCGAACATGGAGGCTGCGACAGCGATCTCGACTGCGTTATGACTACTATGAACTTACATCTGCACAGCGTCATGATAAAATGGGCGACCCAAACCCTGAGCATATGGACCTTTCACTACCATCTCCAGATCCAAGGGCGTACGAAGGCGATGTAGGCAGCACTTTAGGAAAGCCGGAAGTGGTCTGCAATTCCTCACATGCGTGCGAGTCAAGAAGAATACCTGAGTCCTTGTCAAGCGAAGTTCAAGCTGGTCTGAGGACTGGCTCATTGCATGCTCGAAAACCTCCACCGTGTACACACGCCATGGCCATCAGACCAGATCAACCTTACCAGGCTGGCAGCCTGGATTCTGGCTATGCGTCAGCTAGCAGTAGCAAGCATGGAAATCGCAATGAGAGCAACAGCACCCTCGGAGCGGGGTCCTTAATTGGGGAGGTTTTCGCAAGGAGCAAGACAAGATTGCGTCCATTTGACAAAAAAATACCAGATGCGGTCCGAGATCGATTCCTCGATCTGAAGGAACTGTTCAATGGGCCCCTGCTGTTTCATTTGCGACGGAAAAGGCTCGACACTCGTTCCATCACGATTCGCCTCAAGTCCCTAGGTACTAACGAGGAATCTGCGAAACCTTGGATGGTTGTCCTTTGCAGCCCAGCGCTTGCGAAGGAAGTGCGACGATTCTTCAATCAACAGCGAGTGAAAGAAGAAATGCAACCCGACGAACCAGATCTGCCGTCCTTAGATGTGATCGTTGACGAGAGACCATTATCACTAACTGTCTCCCACAAGGAATATTCTGTTTTGAGCGAGCATTGGAGTCGCATTGGCGAGTATGGGACGCTTTGTGGAACGCCGATAAAGATCATCAAGGACGACCAAGAGCTATATGCCACAATCGGTGGTGTCATTAGGGTCGTCAATCGTTACGGAATCTCTTTGTCGTACGCAATGACTGTGGGACACATCCTCAATAGTTTGGTCACGGAAGAAACCGTTTCAGAGTATTACAATGCTGTCGATGATGATTTTGAAGAAGCTGCCTTCTCTGACGGCAGTGACGCCTCGGATGTAGCATCGGAAGACTTTGAGATTGATCTCGATGATACCGAGCAAGATAAGGAATTTGAGAGAGGAAAGGCCGTTGAAGAGGCAGGTCAAGATGGCACGGATTCAGCGTCACCATCTGAGGTTCTAAGCTGGTCGATAGTCGGAAAGGTCCTCAACTTCTACGAACGACCTGGCCAAAGTACCGCATATCTGGATTGGGCACTGATAGAGCTCGAAGACGAGTCACTATATCTGCCAGACAAGCTCCTCTACCAGAGCTACGACACTGCCGCCACCGTAAGCCACTCTAATGTTGCTTCCGTTCAAGGTCTTGCTAGCAGGGAGAATATGTCTGCATTGGAAGAAGACAGATTGTGCCTCTTAAATGGCCGCAAACCCTTGACAGGAGTCCTCAGCAAAGAACCTGCATTTGTCCTACTAGCACCTGGTGAACGCTTGATCGAAACGTTCATCATTACTTTGGCCGACGGACAAGGTAAGCCACCTTCATGCTTGCAGGTACCGTGCTGATGAAGTCGATAAGTTCTGACCAAAGGAGACAGCGGGACCTGGGTCACAGGCGTCCGCAATTGTTTGCTCTATGGACATGTGATTGGCACAGATGTCTTTGGGGACGTGTATATGGTTCCAAGCTGTGATGTCTTTCAAGATATTCGTGATCGTCTCGATGCAATCTCGGTCGCGCTTCCAGAAAAGCACAAGGAGCCCAAACCTGATTCTGCCGCCGGCGCCACTTCTAGCCGCGACGCTCTTCGGGAAAGCAATTCAGATCGACAGTCCAGTGTCCATCCTGTCTACTCCGATTGCGGTTCGACTTTCATCGACTCTGGTTACGAGACTGTTCGTCCTTCTCAGCTGCGGCCCTTGCCTACAGTGACTAGGAGAAGTTACAAACGAGTCCAATCAAAACTGGAACCATTCAAGAAGCTTATCAATGATCTATACATCAGACAGGGATTGCAAATAGACGATGTGAAAACCCGGATCGCAAGCACATTTGGCGTTGTTCAGTCGTAAGCCCACCAACCCTTTGATCGTCAAGTTTAATCCCTGCTCGCTAACACACCAGTCAGGATCAAGCAGTATAACTTGAAGCTCAAGGATTGGGGCTTCAAACATCACCTGGGCACCGTTGACGCAGCCCATATCTTGAGGCTGCTGAATCGAGCGAAGGCAGCGGGATTACCAGAAGTTGTTGTCTGGTCCTCCCATCGCAAAACCAGAGGTGACATCACGAGATATATCAAGAGACAACCCAAGCTGAACGACGAGGCCCACCTGCTATCCCAGATAGCGGATAACGCCCCAACACCACATTATATCCAGCTCGCCGAAGCCTCAACCGAGCAAAGGCCATCGAGCCTGCCACAAGTTCTGCCTACTGGTCAGTCGGGAGGTCCTTCTGGTCCACTGGCTCCTCAAGTAGGTCTCACTGAGGTAACAGCCTCGAGGAATTCCACGCCCCCTCTCCAGTTGAGTCCTCAGATCTTGCCAGAGCGATCCGATCTGTTGTACAATGTATCCCCGTCATCTCTTTCGAGTTCCAAGTGCGAAGCTGATGACATGGACCTGGACTCTGCTCCGATCCAAATGGCCGTTTCAGCGGCAGGACCAGAGGCTTGGTCAGCATTGCCAGACGTCTACAACCCTTTCTTTCGGTCAGCACAGACATTCAACCTTTCAAAAGGTGACGTGTTCCAGCAGGTCGATGACAATATCTCTGGATGGTCTTTAGAGTTCACAAATGCAGCTCTTTCTTCAACGCCAGTCAGTATAAACCAAGAAGGCGAATTGAGGTTTGATCCTTCTCAACTCGAAGACTACACAGACTACACTCACGCCCGTCAACTGAATGACGGAAGTCTTCCGGCTGCCTTCGTGATGAACTGCCTATTCTGGTTGATGTGTATCGGACAGCAAGACGTCGGATGCCAGGAAAGTGCACCTTACCACCTGGCGTCGGCAAAATTCAGCCTTTTGAACATGCTTGATGTTAACAATGGTGGAGGTGAAGAATGCCTCGGAGCACTTGGTGTGGTGATGGTTTTGTTCCAGTGCCTCGGCCACAGGGAAAAGTTGTTGCACCTGCTGCTTGAATGTGACAGTGTCACACAAGGGGCTCTTGGTGGCGAGACCCCTCTGGCGAGGACATTTGCTTTCAAGATGTCAATGCTCCAAAGCACCGGAAAGATTCACGATGTTCATTTACTCAGACAAGTTCACCTCGAAGTGCAACGCGCATTCCCAATGAGCAAGGGTCCAGCACTGTCAGCGAGGTACAATTTGGCATGGGCAATGCTGGAAAACGCGTTGAAAGAGACCGATAGGAGGCCGAGGGACTTTGACCCTGCCAGACAAGAATTGGCACTACTCGCTTCGGAATGCGAAGCACATTTTGGTGCAACTCGTATCGAGACCATCATGACCTACGATACCCTAGCGCGGGCCACTTTCTATAGTGACGATGCTGAGAGAGCCGAAGAGATCATTGTCGACGTTGTCATGCCAAGGGTGCGACAGAACTTCCCCGAGGACCATCCGTATGTATGGGAGGTGAAACATCGGCATGCATTTCTGCTGTACCAATTTGCGCAAAAAGATCCAGGACTGACCGCCTGGAAGAAACTTCAGCAAGCTGAGCAACTGCTTCGAGAGGTTGTACTGAGGCGACGGCATGTCCTGGGCGAATCAAATCCAAAATCGTTCCAATCGTTCTGCATGCTCAAGGCCGTCCTGCAAATGGAAGGCAACGTTGATGAGGCAAATTCGCTCTGGAGATGGTGTCAGCAGCAGACCTAATTGTCTGTGCCATCTTCGTCTTAAGACTGACCCAGGGACGGTCATGCTCGCAAATCACAGGCTGGAGGCGGAGGTGAAGAGCCTCATTTGACCAGGACCAGACTGACCGGTGAGGTCTTGGACTATATCAACAACCAGTGCTGTACCGAGCCATGTAGGTCGAGGCACGAATACTAGCTGTTATCGGCCAATGTGGATGAGACCTCGCTCGGGGACAATGAACGAAGGGTGCTTTGGTGGGAGAGTCGAACAACAGCTGAGACCGGAACTAGAGATGTGGCTCGCAGGTCGCTTGCTGCAGGGTTTCCTGAAGAGTACACGGCACATCATTGATGAAGAATGGTGATTTTGCACCATCGCAAATGAGAAACCATCCGCCAATGGTGACATGCAGAGATAAGAGACGACATCACATATGCGATTATGAACATTTTAGCCATCGGACAGAAGAATTGGGCAGGTGCGGCTGAGAGCATGCTTGGGAAAGGATCATCAGAGGTCGCAGATCGGTCGTCAATGTCGTTATACATATATAGTGGCCGATATGGCCAGCATGAATGACCATGCGTGTTGCAGCAGTCGACGCTGCGTTGCACACTCTAACATCCCTTTTGTACATGGTATGCCTATACCTATACAGTGCTCAGATCGTATTTGGCCCTGGAAAGTCGTTCTAACTCCTGGCTCTATGACCTTCGTACCCACGAGATAAACGCCTGTCCTATGGCTGGGTCAGCCTCGTCTTCGGACTGAACGCCAATGAAGATGTCAAACCCATCCATTCCCTCCACGAATCAAGTGAATATCTGTGAGCGGAATGATGATATTTCACATCCCAGAAGGCGAGGCTGCAGTAGCGAAACTTCCAAAGATAAGAGCTTTACCTGATCGACTGGATTGATCTTGTGTGGATGCCTCCACAGCAAGCATCAAGTGTGTCGTCCGTACCACAAGCTCTGGAGGACAATCAGTCGTGCAAATATTGACCAATGGACAGTCATACCTTGAATCTCTATCGAAAAGCTCATCGGCAGGTCATCATACTCGCTTGGGTCTTTCCGATAACATTTTCCTTCACGGTCCCGGATTGATACACGCAACCCAACATTCTTCCTGTAGTCGGTCCACAAGATGTTCTTGTCCAACCCAATCATTGGAGGATTCATTGTAGGGGTTCGGTCGATTTCGAAGCCCGGATCTTGTTCTTGTTGCCAGAGTTCCTGGGCGCGATCTTGCAGCCATTGCTTCCATACCCTCATAACGCCCTGACCGGATTGCACAATATGGACGTTGCTCAGAAACACTCCTCGGCGTGGCCCAAGCCTGACAAGACTTGCATATGCACAGAACTGTCCAAACAGCTCGTCGGGGTCGAGATTCAGAGTGTGAAGGACTTTCGCAGAGCCTCCATCACCTCCGTCAGCATATATTGGCTGAGTCGGTGTAGAGGACGACGCTTGTTGTGAGACGACAGCTCCGGCAATTCGACGCGCGGGCATTGAGCCTTGCACGCCCGGCCTTTCAGGCCTGAACCGACTGTATAGAGCACCAAGCTTTGCGAATCTACCTTCCTCACTTATACAATCTTCGTACAGACTTCCCTCGCCTTCATGTTTGGAGCTCAGTCCGTCCGTACCAAGATACGTGCAGAACAGATACGGATCGCTGTATCTCTTGCTAGGATGATACGCTTCGAGGATAAGCTTGTAATCAGGTAAAGCCGCGGCCAGGAGGAGTCGGAAGTGTAAGATGCGGAGGATGATGGAATGGAAACGGCGGGAGACGACGACTAGAGGGAGAAGATCCTGTGTCTCGAATGCTGACAGGATAGAGACAAATATCTAGATTGTCAACATCATCTCACACTGTCGCGTGCGAGAGAACGTACTTCGTTGGGTAGATGATACAGGCCCATAGTGTTCGCAGCCATTTTCTATTGAGGTGGCAGCACGGTGCCCATCGACGCTAGATCACGCGCGGAGTGCCGTCTCTCCTGCGACAGGAGGTCAATCCTGTGGTGGGCAGGATCATGCGGAATTGGCTTGTAAGAACATCACTGTCGGATTGGGGGCAGCGTCGCCGTCATATTTATCACGATTGACGCGGGCCGATATGCGGAAGACCTTGAGTTGGGGGCTATCGATAAGGCCCAAAGTCTGCGTCTAAGGCATTGACATCATCCACAACATTGCAACAGTGGAGGCTTCGAGGAAGATTTGTCCGGAGAGTAGCGGGGTGGCATCGTAAAGCTGCATACCAGGCACTTTTCAGCTGCATTATTACCCACGAGATCAGAATACCATATTCATGCGCTTGATCGCACTACCGAGCACAATTGTCCCAGAGCCACAACTTGTTGAATCCACCTCGAATACTCCGGTATCCACGTAGCATTCGACCAGCAGCGAGCTTCCCCACTTTCTTGTTGCGCATCGTCTTCTGCTTCCGAGTTATACTGGGTGTCAACACGAACACCAGCAAGCACAGCCAGATTCCTGGCCTGTGCACCATCTCCTTCGTTACAAGATGCCGGACAAAATCTTGGACGACATCTCTCATCGACGGTACAACCCTCTCCGCGGAAGCTGGATCCTGGTGTCGCCGCATCGCACAAAGAGACCATGGCAGTAAGAGACTTGTGGCTCTGTAGAAGCGATGCCTCCTGACAAATTCTCTAGAGGACAGCAAGAAACTCCCGGCGTGATCGACCTACCATCCTATGATCCCAAATGCTATCTGTGTCCGGGCAACGAAAGAGCCTCGGGCGATACCAATCCCGACTACAAAGACACCTTCGTCTTCGTGAACGATTACAGCGCTGTCAAGGAGGAACAAGAAGACTACTCCTCGCCCGAAGCTGCGGGAACACTTTCAAACCTCCTACTGAAAGCCCAGCCAGTAACAGGGAAATGCTATGTTTTGACGTTTAGCGCTGCTCATAACATTACTCTCGCAGACATGTCTCCGTCCGAAATCGTACCCATCATCAAGACCTGGACGGACATATATACAGCACATATATCACCCAAGTCACCTCTGGCTGCGCTGGCCAAGCCTACCCACCTCCCTCCCTCCAATCATCACGCACACGTCGGGACCCCGCAAGAACAATATCGATGGATGCAAATCTTTGAGAACAAGGGCGCGGCGATGGGTTGCTCGAATCCACATCCGCATGGACAGATCTGGACAACCACAACACTTCCTGAGGAGCCGGCGCTTGAGTTGGAGCACTTGAGGAAATATCATCGTGAACAAGGCGGCGGGCATATGCTGGTCGACTATGCGCGTCTGGAGCGAGAAAAGAACGAACGCGTGGTTTTTCAGAATGAGACGTTCCTGGTCGTATGTCCCTGGTGGGCGACGTGGCCATTCGAAACCATGATTCTTCCAGTCAAGCACATTCGCTCCCTCATTGACCTCAGCGGAAAAGAACAATTGGACCTTGCGGAAGCCATCTCGGAGGTGACCAGGAGATATGACAATCTTTTCGAAACAAGCTTTCCGTACAGCATGGGTATACACCAGGCGCCTCTCGACGGCAGCAATGAGGAGATTGAGTGCGCCAGTCTTCACCTACATTTCTACCCTCCACTTCTGAGAAGCGCAACCGTCCGAAAATTCCTCGTCGGGTACGAGATGATGGCAGAACCACAGAGAGATATCACACCAGAGCAAGCTACCGTCAGGCTGCAAAATTGCGGTGAAGAATTGTACAGAAAAAAGCTTCAAGGAGAAGGAGAGAAGGTCCAGAATCCTCCTGCGCCAGAGATACCTGAGCCATGATATACGCACATTCGCTATCTGACATAGAAGTCATACTGCGTAATGCTCCAGACCAATCCAATCATGGCTACGGTCACAGGCGCGAACCATGGACCAGAAGGCCTGCATGTCTTGTACACAAAAGCCTCCAAGCTAAAGTGCACGAGGCCAATAACATTGGTCAACAGCTGCATCCAGAACCACGACGCTTCATTTATGTTGTAGGCAGCGAATATTCTGACCACGCCCACGGCCACGGTGTATGTTCCAAATGTTCTCGACGAAAGGGGCGTCGTAGGAGAGGTCACTGCCGGATTCGCCGGTTTGCCAGCGGGTGGCTGACCAGGGTAGAGGCGCTGTGTATAAGACAAGGTGTTGTAGCATTGAATGGCATTGCCGATTGCGGTCACGCCGACCTGTAGCACATTAGCCGATGCGGTGCAGGTAAGCGAATACAGGAGGCCTGACAAAGAGAACGTATAGAGGCAGGTAGCCATCTGATTGTGGTAGTATAGACTGCATCTCGGAGGTAAGATGCTCGCTTGCAGAGGCTCTGTGTGACGTGGTGTTATTGCTCTGGTACTCCGAAGACGATGATCAGCAGGATAGTCACTCCGTAGACAAGTCTTTTTCGCGCTACGCGGGAATGCAGGTCGGACGTTGTCGCTTTATGCAGGAAATTTCCCTCTTAGCAGTCATGTACGTATAATACGAAGACCCAAACTGCGGGACCCCTGGCGATCTTTCATCTTTATTCCGCTTCGTTCATCCGCCTTGGTCAGTAAACGGTCACTCTCACGCGCTCAATCGCCCTGTCCCTGCTCATCTTCTCTTCGATACCCGGCAAGAGATCCCAGTCTGCTTGAACCTCAGATTTACACCATGGCTATCGATCTCGGGCCTCTGGGGCAGCAGACTGTCCCGTCTGCGGCATTGATTGGCTTGGGTGCGATCACGGCGGCCTCGGTCCTGTTTACAACGTTGAGAGTGCTACTGAGCACTTTCGTGCTACCTGGACAATCTGTACGTTCCCCACCCGGTGCGCGCTCCGTTGCGCGCTCCGTTGCAATTTTGTGTCTTACTCTGTTTCTCCTAGCTGTCCAAGTATGGACCGAAGGGTTCCTGGGCCGTTGTCACGGGCAGCTCGGATGGCATAGGTCGAGAATATGCTTTACAACTTGCGAAGAAAGGATTCAACCTGATTCTTGTCTCTCGAACGGCCTCGAAGCTAGAGTCGCTTGCCTCCGAGATCAAGAAGGCGTCGCCCAATGTCTCCACGGAAATACTTGCTATGGACTTTTCGCAAAACCGCGACTCGGACTACGCTTTGTTAGGATCTCTCGTGCAAGGAAAGCAGGTCTCGATCCTGATAAACAATGTCGGACAGAGTCATAGTATTCCAGTACTATTCGCGGACACACCTTGGAATGAGATATCGAACATTATCAACATTAACTGCTTGGGAACACTTCGCGCCACGCAGACGGTTCTACCTAGCATGCTGCCAAACAAGAAGGGCCTCGTCCTAACTATGGGTTCATTCGGTGGTTTAACACCCACTCCGCTGTTGGCAACCTACTCCGGGTCGAAAGCTTTTCTGCAGCAATGGTCCAATGCTCTCGCCTCGGAACTTGCACCCCAAGGTATCGAGGTGTTTTTCGTCCATTCTTACCTCGTCACATCTTCAATGTCCAAGATACGACGATCCAACTGGCAGGTTCCAACCGAAAAGTTGTTTGTGAAGACTACACTGGCAAAGATTGGACGGAGAGGAGGAAGTGTTGGCTACCCACACAGTGGCACGCCGTACTGGAGTCATGCTCTGGTGGCAGCTGTGATCACAGGGGTTCTTGGACCCATGAACAGTGCACTGCTGTCATTCAACCGGAAGATGCACGTGGATATCAGAAATAGGGCTCTGAAGAAGGCTGAGCGAGACGTACAGAAGAGCAAGAAGTCAACTTGAGCATAAAAGCAGATTAATCCAGAAGGGCAACATAGCGTGGCGTCGCAACAACTTTACCGTGGGATAATCTGGTACTGGCACGTACATAATCATATAGTTCTCGAGACGATACCCAGTAATGATAATGATATGCCATACATAAACAAAATAGATACCAAAGAAGGCATTTCCATGTATGTCCGTACAATGATCATTGATCAATGATTGGTGGGTTTCATTTACTTGTCCGATGCAATTGCCCCGCGCTCCTGCATTGTTGATCTTGTATCCATGATCTTCGCATTCATCATCCTCCGTTTGTCAATCTGTTCGAATGTTATAACCTCGATTCTGAAGGGGCGCAACTCCCCTCTGGCTTTGTCTTCTGCAAGACAAATGTCCGGCTGACGAATTATGACCAGAGCGGACCTCTCAATACGCCAGGCAATCTTGTTGAACGATGTGGCCCTTGTCCGCAGACTGCTGAAGCACCACCCTCAGTATCTGCACAATCCCGATTATTCCGACAAGAGTAATACTTCGTTACATCTCGCTGCTCAATATGGTCTCACAGAGATTGCGGTGAGTCAACCATCTGAGACACCCGGAGGGTATCTGAACTCAAGCAACAGGAAGTCTTGATATCGCTTGGCCATGACAGCTCTCGAGAGGTGACGGACTGGATCTATTCGAACAACGGGGATAACCTGGGCATCTCTGTCAACACCGATGGGAAGACACCACTGCACCTAGCCGCAGCTTATTCACGGTCTGCCGTCGTCGAGCTTCTATGCAGGCATTTCCCTCGAACGATCAACCGTCCTGATCACAAAGGTCAAACCCCGCTACACCTTGCATCATCCTCCCAGCCTATGCCTACCGTGACCACCATAGTCGACCCGACATCTCGACCCGCTGTCACGCGTCCCGCCGAGGACAACAGCACAATTGAAATACTCCTTGCACGCGGGGCAAATGTGAACGCACAAGATGAGCAAGGGAATATATGTCTACACAATGCCACTGCATGGGGCCACCTGAAAGCCGTGCGGGCTTTGGTTCAAGCAGGTGCAAACCCACGACGCACGAACAAGGCTGGCTGGACACCTGAATACTACAGCATCACCGTACAGGCCGAAGTCTATTACCGGAATCTGGTGGCAGAATGGGACAAGAGGAGATCGCAAGAAGAGATACGAGCAAACGAGAGACGAGCCAAAGGAGCTGGTGCCGTAAGGCTGGTTCCTCAAGAGGCCGAAAGTGATGACGGACAATCAGAAACAGGGAGAAGTCGGGCAAGCAGTGAACGATCTCAACAAACCAGCGAAAGTGATGCAGGTCTGGGTATCACTGTAGACTCGCTCGACACGTGGAAGTGATTATGTCGAATATCTCAAAAGTACAGATTCCCACTTGATGATGGACGGTGGAGCCGAATGTTAGATACGAATCCGAATGTCCCAAGGGGCTCCGCAAGTGTGATAAGGTCAATCTATGGCTGATTGAACCCTGAAAAGGCGCCCGGACTCGGCCCCGTCACTCCCGCGGCCATCATCAGCGTCATCCCAATTTACAGCCACATGCAGCACGAGCATCTTCTGTTCAAACACCATGATGTCTCCCTAGTCCAACCTCTTCCTTTTGCCTAGCCAGTCTTCCACTCCTTACGATCGCTGTCCGTTCGACGCCCACTTCCTCCGCGAATCTAGAACTGTTCTCAATCTTACTCGTTCGTTCGTGCGACGGAGCATCTCTATCTCTTATCGATCATCTTCAGTCGCCTGTGTTCAAAGCCACGGTGTTTAAAGCCACGGTGTCAAGCACGGCCTGCAGACCGACCTAACACAGTCCGATGGCAAGCTCTGCGCATGCCCTCTTCTGTTTTGAAGTCCTTTCTGCCAGCTTTGAACGCCGAGACCCGCCTAAATTAGAGAGAGTCCTTGCATTGTACGATCGTTATAAATCAGGCACTGCTACTGATGGAGGCGCGATAGCAGACGGCCAGGGAGAGGAAGACATCGACCCCGAAGCAGAGGACTCAGAAGAGGAGGACGATGAGGAAGAATCACATGAAGAGACACGGCGCCTTGACCGCCATGCTACACCTAAGTCAGGGCCTCAGCTCTCCAGCATATCGAGACTAAAGGCGTCGACGTCCTCATCCAGGTCGTCATCGACCTCCTCTCCATCCATACTCTCAGCCACATCCTCCACTTCTCAATTGACGACACCCTCCAGTGTCGCATCCGGAAACCAATCTCCACCGTCCTATGCCTCTCGAGTCTCTGTCACCGAATCATACCCGCTCTTCGTGACGTGGAATACCATATCGAGATCAGGTCACAAGTCGCTAAGAGGCTGCATAGGCACTTTCGAGGGTATGCCACTGGCATCAGGGCTGGCCACATACGCGTTGACATCCGCCTTTGACGATACGCGATTCTCGCCCATCCCAGCCTCGTTACTGCCGGCACTGTCATGCTCGTTGACCCTACTTGCGGACTTCGAGCCCTGCAAGGATGCCATGGACTGGGATCTAGACACTCACGGCATACGAATAAGTTTTACGAACCGCGGTCGACGACACGGCGCTACGTATCTGCCTGACGTGGCGGTGGAGCAGGGCTGGACGAAGGAGGAGACGCTGGAGAGTCTGATGAAGAAGGCAGGCTGGGACGGAGGGTATGGACATGGTGTCGCGAGGCGATTGCTGAGAGGATCGGCAAGAGGTCCCGAGCAACAGTCCACGAGACCGTGGGATGATGTCCAGGATTTCAGGGTCGTGCGGTATACAGGGTTGAAGGCCAGTGCCTCGTATGACGAATGGCAAGCATGGCGGAGATGGGTCGAGAAGAGTAGAGAGGTGTTGAAAGGTTGAACGTCCTCAGGCTCTCGAGAAGCACCCAAGCATCATCTGTCGTGACTGCTTCAATGAGAATCGAGCGTGGCGATTGATATCGTTCACATTCGAGGGAGAGGCCGTCCTCCCAGGATCCCACAATAACTCAGATCATCCAGGCCGCTACAGCCAAATATCCAAACTGACCCCTGCTTGCCTTTGGTCTCTGGATTTATGTAAAGACTCCCTATGCAGGACAGCCACAAAGCCAGCTAATTACTTCATTCACCTGACCTGATGCAGCGCAACTCATCCCCAGTGACACTTCTAGGGCGGTAGACTGGGAACAAAATCTGCAACTTGACGGGACGTATTCGCATGAGCCAAGCGCTATTGGCGACGTATTCGGGTATCTGCTCAGTGCTGTTCTGCCAGATCCAAGGATCTAAGCCGACAGTGGTATCAGTCGGAGAAGCTCTGTGAACGCCAGCTCTAAGATGTGCCATCACCGCCAGCGTAGAATCGGATTGACTGAAGCACCTGTACATGACTTCTATACGCTCACCTGTAGTATAGGTGTTGGTGCTCTAGAATAGCTGACCTGTCGTGGGTAGCTTTGTCAAATCGGTTCAATCGGAGCTCGAAATATTGTTCCGCCAATTCCAGATCCCCAAAGTTCGATTGGCGCATTTTCGCCGCATCCTGCGTCAATACATTTTTCCCATGTCCACTACTACAGCAAAGAGCTTCACATCTGTATTCGTTTCTTTAGAAATCTTGTTCTCAGGTCCAATGGCAATTTGATTCGGCGTCTTGCCCTGGGGTCCGCACATAACACGCCCTCTTCGACCATGAGAGCGCGCATCTCTACAAGTTCTGCAATCTTGCAACAATCTGTCTCAACAAAATCCACAGCTTCCACTCAGACCGTTTGTCCATGGTGTCTGACCAGATCACAATATCCACAAGCTCCCCGCCGTTCGAGACGGCACTTTTCTACTTCCCAAAACAACCCGTCAGCATGGGCAGCCGCCGTGGCCAAGATCCAGAGCACCGTTGCCGACGTGCTCCCCTCCCGACCAGGGACACCGACCGGTAACATCACCATCGACCCGCTGAAGATCGTGGCGAAAGAGTTGAAGTTCCTAAACAAGAACATCCGGCAGCTCCTTGGGTCGGGACACCCCGTCCTTGCGACCGTTGCCAAATACTACACCCAAAGCGAAGGCAAACATGTCCGGCCGCTACTCGTCCTGCTCATGTCCCAAGCGACAGCGTTCGCTGCAAAACAGTCTCACTACGACACTTCAAACCTCTCACGAAGTTCAGACTCCATCGACACACCCATATCCTCACCGTCGATCCTCTACGACAACAATCCAGACCAGATGGCACCTTCGTCCCCATTGACGGACACAACCGAATCCAGCGAGACCTTTGCCTTCCCCAACGATGCCTCGATCCTCCCCTCGCAACGCCGCCTCGCGGAAATCACCGAACTCATTCACACGGCCTCTTTGCTTCACGACGATGTGATTGACCATTCCACAACCCGTCGATCCGAACCCAGCGCAAACACAACCTTTGGCAATAAAATGGCCGTCCTGGCTGGAGATTTCATGCTGGGTCGCGCTTCTGTAGCGCTCGCCCGTCTCCGCGACCCGGAAGTCATTGAGCTCCTGGCCACGGTCATTGCAAACCTCGTGGAAGGCGAGTTCATGCAACTCAAAAACACGGCGTCGGACGAAACAAATCCCGAATGGAGCGAGGAGTCGATAACGTACTACCTTCAAAAAACATATCTCAAGTCCGCGAGTCTGATAAGCAAGTCGTGTCGCGCCGCAGCTTTGTTGGGCCAGTGTGCCCCCAGTGTCGTCGAGGCGGCCTACAGTTACGGCAAGAATCTGGGACTGGCGTTCCAATTAGTGGATGACATGCTGGATTATACGATTAGTGGAGCCGAACTGGGAAAACCAGCTGGGGCTGATTTGGAACTGGGCCTGGCTACGGCGCCACTGTTGTTCGCATGGAAGGACAGGCCAGAATTAGGGCAGTTGGTTGGCAGGAAGTTTTCGGGTGAGGGGGATGTTCAGAGGGTGAGTACCACGCTTTGACTGCCATTGGAACTCAGTATGCTAACGGAGGTGACGTAGGCACGAGAGATCGTCTCTCAGAGCGATGGGTTGGAACAAACCCGAGCCCTGGCACAAGAGTATGCGGACAAAGCGATAGCGTCGATCAGCATGTTTCCTGCTGGTGAAGCCAAGGATGGTCTGGAGGAGATGTGTATAAAAGTCATGAAGCGGAGGAAATGAGTCACCATACTGTAGGCTGAGAGGCAATGCGAATGCATAATATGTACAGGGGATGGTTGGTGGAGCGCTTCATTTGGGCAATCTATCAGATGTAGCCTCCTCTCATGCACTTCTACCAGTATGTGCTGGGCTGAACTGCTAAGAAGTCTGGACTGGTCTGCTGCTCTTTGCTTTTCGTGAGCATCGTATGGATGAACGTTCTTCCGTTCCGACATACGCCTTGTTTGACTAAGCAGTAACTATGCTCTTGAACATCTCGTATCTTCCCACATCGTCCAGCTTCTGGGGAGAAATTGCAGTACGCCTTCTCCAGAGGAAAGCAGACTGCCCCAAGTTTTTTGTCACCAGCATATTCGAGTCGTCTGAATCCGTCAATAAGCATGGCTTCCGGGCCGCATACATTTGTTACTGTAGGTCTACCGCGGCTGTTTCTCCGAATATAAAATAGCGGTACTGACATGAGCTGCACGCCAGATGGTGGTAAGTCAAGCAAACGTCTTCCCAAAGAGAATGAAGGGTCAATCATCCGGTCATCGATCTCACGCTTCTTGCAATGGCCATGTGCAATGCCACTTCGCCATCCTTACAGCCCGCTAAATCGTCTCACGCATCCTCTTGCTGTTCATTATCGTTGGGATTACAGCCTTGACTTGCACTTTGATAGATAAACATTGACCGGTACAGGTCTTCTCGCCAGAGAAGTTCCAAGGTAATCCTTTGGCAATCGTCGGCATACGTGGGAACGCCATTAGCCAAAAGCGCAAAGGCCTAATCGCCAAAGAGTTCGGGTACTCGGAAACCGTCTTCTTGCATGATGCTCCCGCTCCGGGCATGCCGCGACTATGTGAGATCTTCACCGAGACTGGTGAAGAGATACCCTTTGCCGGTCATCCTGTGAGTGTTTTCACTGTCCGAATAAGCATCAACAAGACTGACAGGTCTAGGTGATTGGCGCTGCACACTATGTAAGGAACCCTCCGGAGATGCATGAGCGGAAAAGGAGCTGATCAAAACTAGATATTCTCCTACTGCGAGAAAATGCACTATGGAGGACCGGCCGATCGAGACACCCAGCGACAAACGGGCGTCCTCTTGACGAAAGCAGGCAAGATCCCTATCTTCTTCAACCCTTACCGGCAGGTGGCTGCATGTTCGGTGCCGCATAATTTCCACCTACACCAACATCAAGTACCTATGGAACAGGTCATAGCAACACAGCCTCAGATCCAAATAGTCCCAGGCATTGACAAAGCCAAGAACAAATCTTTTCCCGTCGTGTCCATCGTGAAAGGGATGACGTTCGTTCTGGTTGACTTGACCGAACACCCGGATATTTTCACTGCTGTTCAACCCGGAAAGGCTCCGGAAGCGGAGTTGGATTCAGCCTGGTCACCTAGCTTTGTAGGCTGTTTATACTACAAGGTTCTGAACCAGGCCGAAAAGCCCGGAGAGCCTACGATTCACAATATTCAAGCCCGCATGATCTCTCATGGTATCGAGGACGCCGGAACTGGAAGTGCTTGTTCCGCCCTGTCGTGTTATCTGGCGTTGCAATCCACGTCCAAGTCCGACAAGCCGGAAGCGTCTGAGGCTGGGACCGAATTGGCAAAACAGACGGAGGAGTTGAAGCTGGAAGAGAAGACGGAAAGAAAGGTGTTTGGCATCCAGCAGGGAGTCGAGATGGGACGGCTGTCCACAATCGCCGTCGAGGTTGACGTCAAGACGGATGCGCAGGGCAAAGTCAGTCTGGCAAATGTGATACTCTCGGGAAGGGCCAATTTGCATACGAGAGGTGAGCTCATCGGGGCATAGACAGTCGAGGCGGCGGGAGGTCTGGGGCCGTGGTGCTGGTCATGTGTACGGAGTCTAGGTAGGGGTGTTCGCATTTGAAATCGGATGGTTGGGATCCCGAAACACCATCATCTAGTATGTACGACCGGGAAAGGAGTAATCCGGGACAAAATGATCGATCTTCCACCCCGCGAGTAGCCTAGTCCAACCACGTTGAGTCCACAGGCAAGTGCTGCCGGGTAGGAGTAATGCTAAGCGAAGGAGGTACAACGGTACATCGGCACAGACAGGCTTAGGGGCGGCGCTTCATGTGGCTTCATATGATGATATAGATGTCAAAAAGAGGAAGGTGACACAGGGCGTTTATGGTGGGGTCCGTAGCTTTACATAATAAGGAGGTGCTTCACGATGAGTCGATGAGACTCGGGAGCAAGACATTCGGTAATCGGCAACAAGAAAGCTTGACGATAAAGCTTAGCGATGCTTGAGCGCGTTAGAGCATCCGGAGATATTCGAGGATCGAGGCACTATGGGACAAGGTTAAGGACCGTGGGGTTTAGGGGAAGATCCCAGGGGGTGAGAAGGCTGGCCTTTGTGGATGCATCGAGGGTGCCTGGATCAGGGTTATTTTGGGAATACATAGTAATGTGGTTGGTGAAGCAGAGGGGCCAGTCTCGTGTAGAGGAGTGGATGACAGATTTGATCGATCCGTCTGCAGGTGTAACAGGGGATCATCGCGTAGACTTGTTCTGTTGCTGGGTGAGGCTTTCTTCGGCAGGAGAAGTACCGTTAGCACTGCGGTAGCGGTAGATACTTCATATGGGGGGAGGGGTTTTGAGGAGGTTTTGAAGGAGGCTGAAAGGATCCTGATATGACGTCGATAGGAGTTGCAAGGAGGTGGTGGAGATGATGAGTTAGTGAGTCTAATCTGATACTAGCAGGCACTAAATGTCTGTTAACCACAAGACTAGTTCTGTCTCGGCTAGCTGTATCATCTTTCAGTGATCTCTTGGCCAATTGGTCGCATTTCTCGCTACAGCCGCCCGTTTCAGACACGTTGTTTCCCACAAGTCCTGTGTTTCCATCGTCTCGTCCGACACGCTTCGAAACCATCTCAGCATCATCTAGATTTGTCTCTGGAAACATTGGCAATGCTTAGCTGGTGCCATCCAGCCGCAAGCTGCGACCAACCTGTAACCTTCCAACAAGCTCTTTTGGTCTGCAACACCTGAAGCACCTTTCGGCCTTGTATCATCCGTGGCCGTTGGAAACACTTCCAGCCTCAGAGGAAATCACTTCGTACCAAATGGCTCAAGCTTTGGTCCGCGACATGCCTCCAGACACCGCCAAGGTAAACGCATAAGAGATGCTTCTTCTCCGCCCATATTCGTGTCTTTTTCTCTCCATCGTGGCAGTGCCTGAACATTCCTTTCCATCCTTGTCTTTTCGACTCAAGAGCTTCGTTCCAACCTTTTCCATTCCTTTTACCTCTTGGCTTGACCGCGTTGACCGCGAAGTCCTTCGTTCCGCACACAGCAAAAATTGCTTTTTTTCTTGAACCAGCAGATACCTCTTCAGCAGTTTTTACGCAAAATCAATCAGACTCAAACCCAAAATGAAGACGACACAGATTATGATGTTGGCACTTGCTGCCCTAACATCTACGGCTATAGCCAAGGGCACGGGCGGTGCTGGTGGCAACACAGGCAACACTGGTGGTAATGCCAACGCTGGAGGAAACACCAACACTGGGGGAAATGCCAACACTGGAGGGGCTAACACTAGCTCTGCCTCTGCTGCCACATCTTCTGGAACTTCTGCTTCTACCTCATCTGGATCTGGGGGTGGTAACGCCAACGATCTTACCCTGCTTTCGGGCAACGTCCAGACCGGCAGCCAGTCTGTGGGCAACCTCAGCGTAGCTGGCACCTCACCTTCCGCCACGTAAGTACTCTCCAAAACACAAGCCGAACATAAATTGACCAATACGCAGTGACAACGCCAACTTCATCAACTTCTGCAGTGGCAAGACCTTGACCAACGGTCTGCAAGTGACTGCCGGATCCTGCAACGGCATTGTCATGGGTGATATCCCTTCCAACGAAAATATGATCTCGTCCATCGTTGTCTTCCCTGCACCAGCCCAGGACATCGATGCCAACACCCCTTTCAGCGTCACAGTTCAAACCCAAAACCTGGTCGCTGGCTCCTTCACCGACGCCACAAACACCTACTACTCTGCTCCTCAGGCTCTGCAAGGCGGCAACGTCGTCGGCCACACTCACGTCACCATCCAGGATCTGGGTAACAACTTGGCACCCAGCACTCCTCCCGACCCGAAGACCTTCGCTTTCTTCAAGGGTATCAACGACGATGGCAACGGTGCAGGCTTGCTCGCCGCCAACGTCACAGCTGGTCTTCCCGCCGGTTTCTACAGAGTCTGCACCATGACCAGCTCTTCCAACCATCAGCCCGTCCTCATGCCTGTGAGTATTATCACCCTTCTGTCGTCTTACAATGCTAATCTCGTTATAGGTCGCTCAACGTGGTGCTCAGGATGATTGCCAGAAGTTCACAGTCGGGCAAGGAGGTTCAAGCAGCACCAGCTCAACATCTACCTCTACTGGAGGTGGTAACGGAGGTGGTAACGCCAAGGCCGTTGCTGCCGGAGGAAACGCGGCCAGCGCTTCATCTGCCGCTGCTGCCGCCACTGCTTCGATCTCTACTACCACTAACTCAACGTCTACAGGTGGCAACACCGCTGCTCAGGGAGGCAACACTGCTGCTCAGGGAGGCAACACCGCTGCTCAGGGAGGTAACACTGGTGCACAAGGAGGCAATACCGGTGCCCAAGGCGGTGGTGCCCAGGGAGGGAAAGGTGGTCGAGGACGATACCACCGTGAACGATTCGCTGCACGAGACATCATCGTGTAAGCTCTACGAGTACTTGAGAGACAGCCGCCAAACAACGTAACAGCAACTCATGAGTTTGCATTGCGTTGCGACCGCCGCGGCGCAAGGGGTGATGTGATGGCAAAAAAGGTGGCTTTTCTTTTCTTATGATCATAGAAGATGTGTATAACCAGATCCTCCCAGAGTTTTTTTTTGCTGTGGGCTTTTGGTGGGAACAAGCGACTATTGAGCATGATTTTTTTGGCATCAAACACTGAAACGACAGAATTGGAAGATTGCATTAGCTGAGGCTGGAGAAGAGAATAGGGAAAGGGAATGGAAAACGGAGTCGTTCATAGCTTCCTGGGGGTGAATGGATGATTGTGGAAATGACTGTGTCTTCTTTCATAATTGCAAGAGTGACTTCGACCGAATAATGTAATGATAGGACCCCAAAGTACTAGCGACGTAGTGTCTAGGTGTGGTTGGCCTAGTGAAGATTGCATGAGGGTACATTTGTGTTGCTGCAACCTTAGGTCGAAGCTTGAAAATCGTGAGTTGTAGTGCACTGGGGTATCCGGATTCGACGAGAACGACGCCGAGGCAGATGTCAAAGCCTGACCTCGTCTCCAAGGACTCTTTGAGACCAGATTTATTCAAGTTGGTCGACAAATTCTCAATGTGTTGAAATGGACTTTGTTCATGAAGAAGAGATGTTGTCAGAAAATGATGTTCAGATTTCTGTCTAACTAAAATCCTAAGAATAAATATATATAGAGAGAGCCGCTTATCGGCAAAAACTCTTCGATACTTTGTCGAAGTTGAAGTAGAATACCGAAAACCCACGGCTTTTTCTGTCCGAATGCCCATTTTAGATAACCCAAAACTCCGTAGATGCAATGCAGGTTATCTGTCATATGGTCTCATTCTTATCTGACGAAGCGTCCGGCGCGGCGTCCGCGAACAGACCACGAAGACCACGATGAAGAATCATCGCCCTTGTTCTGCTCTTCTCCTCCTTTCGACCCTTCGGTCGTCTTGTCACTCCAGTCACCCCAGCCACTGCTTGCAGTCTCGGTAGACTCGGGAGAGCTTTCAGCAGTGGTGTGCGTGGGAACATGATGCTTGAAATTTCCTCCGCGGAAGCCCCATGGTCTGTTAGGAGTTGGGGTTGCCGTGCTGGTGCTGGTGCTGGTGCTAGTAGCACTGGAGGTGGTAGTGGAGGTGGTAGTGCTGTTCGACCAAGCTGATGGCTTGCCGTGCGGGTGGTGAGTCCAGGGGCTTGCGGTTGGGGTTGAAGTGACCTCGACCGTGGTGGTGGTTGAGGTCTTGCCTCGCCATTCGTTCCACTCAGTGGCCGCGGATGAGGACGGCTTAGCTTCAGTATGTGTAGTGGTGGATGATGATTGCCATTCTTCCCATTCTGTGGCTGCAGAAGACGATGGCTTAGCTTGAGTAGCCGTAGGTGTAGTCCTCCACTCGTTCCATTCGGTTGCGGCAGATGAGGCAGGCTTGGTGTGTGTCGCGGTTGAGGATCTGGTCCACTCGTTCCACTCGGTTGCGGCAGATGAGGCAGGCTTGGTGTGTGTCGCGGTGGAGGATGTGGTCCACTCGTTCCACTCGGTAGCCACTGATGAGGAAGGCTGAACGTGAGTGGCGGTGGACGAGGTAGTCCACTCTTCCCATCCGGTGCTTGCAGTCGACGAAGGCTTGACTGGTGTAGCAGTAGACGAGGTAGTCCACTCTTCCCATCCAGTCGTCGATCCTGTGCTGTGGCTAGTAGGAGTTGCCTGTGTGGTCGTCTCATGGTGGCCCTTGCTTGTGGTTGTTGCCTTGGTCTTGGTCTGGAGGGTGGTGGTCCACGACTTCTGTGTCTCCGTGGTATGCTTGGTGTGCGTTTGGGAAGTCCAGGTGCTGGCACTGTTGCTATGACCAGGAGTTGTCTGTGCCGTGCTGGTGCTCACAACCTTGACGGGAGTAGTTGTGGTCTTGCCCGCAGATGAGGTGGTGCTTCCGCTGGGTGTGTGAACAGTTGTTGACGAACTCCAAGAGGTGCTACCGGTGCTTGTGGGGCTGCTAGTGGTGACAGGCTTGGTGGAGCTTGAGGTCACAACGGATGTTGATGCTACTGGCTTGCTGGTAGTAGATGTCGAGGAACCAGTGGTGGAGACGGCCGTGGTAGAGCTTGAAGTTACCACCGAAGTTGACGCTACTGGCTTGCTGGTAGTGGAGGTCGAAGACTCAACCGTTGTGGATGCGCTAGACGTCGTCGATTGACTCGAAACGCTGCTTGTTGTCGCACCTGTGGTAGTAGCAGGTGTGGTAGAGCTTGAGGTCACAACCGTGGTCGAAGTTACTGGCTTGCTGGTAGTAGAGCTAGATGATCCACTGGTAGCTGTCCATGATGTGGTAGAGCTTGAGGTCACAACCGTAGTCGAAGTTACTGGCTTGCTGGTAGTAGAGCTAGATGATCCACTGGTAGCTGTCCATGATGTGGTAGAGCTTAAGGTCACGACCGATGTTGACGCCACTGGCTTGCTGGTGGTAGAGGTCGAAGAACCAACAGTCGTGGATCCACTGGGCGTGGTCGACTGGCTTGAGGCGCTGCTAGTTGTCAAAGTGGTAGAGTGGCTCGGCGAGGAAGTGCTTGCGCTCGTTGTCGACGCCGTCGTCACAGTACTAGTAGTCGACTGAGCAGTGGTGCTGACCGATGTAGAGACTGTAGTAGATGCTGTGGACGTAGCAAGGCTGGTGGTCGTGCTTGTCTCCGTGACGCTTGTGGACGTGCGCGAAGGCGAGCTGCTAGTAGACGAACTCGAAGGGTAGCTGCTGGAAGATGAGCTCGAAGGATAGCTGCTTGTCGAGGTGCTACTCGACACGGCAGTAGTGCTTGTAGTCGATTGGCTGGTAGAGCCGCTTGTTGTCGTGCTAGCTGATGTTGCGCTACTGGTGGTGGACGTAGAGCCCGTGGTGGTGGCGATTGTGCTGGTGGTGACAGGAGTGCTTGTGCCGCTTGTACTGGCAGATGTAGACGTAGATTGGCTGGTGGTCTGGGCAGAAGTTGTGCTTGTTCCGACAGTAGTCGTAGGCAAGGACGAAGTGCTGCTCTGTGCGGTTGTTGATGGTGTCTCACTGCTAGTTGTGCTGCTTGATACCACGGTGGTTGAGGTTGATACTGGAGTTGAAGACGGTGTCGTTCCTCTGCTAGACTGAGATGAAGTCGTGGCTGTGGACTGAATTGTACTGCTCGTGGTCGGCACTGTTGTTGAAGCAATGGTAGTTGTGGTGCTTGTCTGGCTCGTAGTTGGCATGGTAGTGGCTGTGGTAGTGGTGCTAGACGATGCCGTTGTAGACGCGGTACTACCAGTTGACTGTGAAGTAGTGCTGCTTACTGCAGGCACAGAGCTTGTTGTGGTGGTGCTTGATGACTGTGATGTAGACACAGTTGACGCGGTGGTTGACGGGGTCTGAGTGCTAGTGCTTGAGGCTGGCGTAGTGCTTGAAACCGTGGTGGTTGAGCCTGTTGTGGTGCTTGAAGCTGGTGTGGTGGTTGAGAGTGTGGTGGTTGAGAGTGTGGTGGTTGAGGCCGTGGTGGTTGAACCTGAAGTGGTGCTTGAAGCTGGTGTGGTGCTTGAGACCGTGGTGGTTGAACCCGAGGTGGTGCTTGAGGCTGGCATAGTGCTGGAGACCGTGGTGCTTGAACCTGGTGTGGTTGAGGCCGTGGTGCTCGTGGTGCTCGAAGCCGGCGTGCTGGTTGTGGTGCCACTGGTTGATGACGGGACAACTGTGGTGGAAACCGTCGAGCTAGTGCTTCCTGTAGTCGTGGGTGTTACGGACGTTGTGCTCGACGAAGTGCTGCCCCTAGTGGTAGTGCTGCCTGATGATGTTGTGCTCGTTGACAGTGTTGAGGCTGTTGAGGTCGTTCTCGCTACAGTGCTGGTCGAGAGTGTAGTACTGGAAGAAGTGCTCGCAGTGCCAGACGTCGTTGTTGTCGTGCTGGGTGAAGCCGTGGTACTGGTTGAGACTGTGGTGGTAGTAGAGACTCCGGTACTGCTAGATGGCGTGGTAGAAGTCGACGCCGTGGTACTGGGCGAGACTGTAGTACTGGTAGAGAACGTGCTGCTGGTTGAAGCCGTGGTACTAGGAGAGGTTGTAGTACTGGTTGAAACTGTGCTACTTGTCGACGGCGTTGGCGTGGTCGAGACCGTGGTGCTAGTCGAAGTCGTGGTACTCGGCGAGGTTGTAGTACTCGATGTATCCGTGGTCGTGGTAGTGCTTGTAGAGCCTGTGCTGGTGGTCGAGACGGTTGTGGTGGCAGACGAAGTTGTGGTCGACGCTGTCGTTGTAGTGCTGGGCGACGCTGAGGTAGTTGAGACGCTGCTAGTGGAGCCTGAAGTACTAGGGACTGTCGGTGTGGTGCTGAGCGTGGTTGAGGTGGTCGAGCCTGTGGTGCTACCAGAAGTCGTCGTACTGCTGCTAGCCGTCGTAGTGCTGGTTGAGGTTGCCACACTGCTTGAGACCGTAGTACTGCTCAACGATGTTGTAGTGCTCGGCGTTGTCAACACAGTCGAGGATGTCGTCGTCGTAGTGCTGGCAGAGCCCGTGGTGCTCGTTGACACGATTGTGGTGGTGGGTGTCGTTGCACTTGTCGTTACACTCGTTGTAGTACTGGGCGTTGCACTCGTTGAGACTGAGGTGCTCGTAGACGTCGTTAGAGTGCTGGAGGTCGTTGCAATACTGGACGATGTCGTACTGTCAGATGTTGTTGTAGCGCTAGGCGATGTTGTAGTGCTGGGTACGGTCCTAGTGCTGCTGAAAGTGGTTGGAATGCTTGTAGACGTTGTGCTGCTAGTTGAAACACTTGTGCCAGAGGTAGTTGACCCTGTGGAAGTTGGCGAAGTGCTGGCAGACGTCGAAGTAGTACTAGATTCCGCTGGGGTTGTTGTGACTGTCGTCGTGCTGCTTGACTCAGTTGTAGTGGTCGAGGTAGTTGTGGCACTGGACGATGTCGACAAAGTGGAAGTGGTAGTACTGCTAGACGTCGAAGTGCTGCTAGTAGAAGGCGTAGTAACCGTGGACATTGTCGTGCTGCTGGTAGAAGGCGTCGTGGTTGAAGATACCGTAGTAGACGTCGTTGTGCTAGTACTGCTAATTGTCGTTGGGGTACTGGTTGACAGCGTAGTAGAGGCAGATGTTGTTGATTGCGTGGTTGCGCCTGTCGTAGTCACAGTAGTTGTGGTGGTCTCACTCGTTGACGCTGAAGTGGTGCTCGTCCCTGGCACGGTTGTTGACGAAGTCTGTGTGGTAGCCGGGGTCGAGGTGGTAGTCGATATCTCGGTAGAGGCCGTTGTGGGAGTCTGAGAAGAGGTTGTGGTAGGGCTCTCGCTAGAGGTGGTTGAACTGCTCTGGCCTGGTGTAGTAGTAGTTGTCGTAGTCAAGCTTGACGTGCTCGTTGGCGTGGTCGTAGTCGTCTGACTCGTTGTGGCGCTAGGGCTCACAGTTGTGGAGGCCGACGTAGTGCTAGAGCTTGACGTAGTGCCGGAAGTCGTTGTCAAGCTGGAGCTGGTCGAAAGTGTTGTAGGGGTAGAAGTACTAGTCGAGCTAGTTGTCGAGCTGCTTGTCGACTGGCTAGTTGTAGAGCTGGTAGTCGATGTTGTCACAGGACTCGTTGTTGCCGTAGTTGAGGCGCTGGTAGTAACTGAGCCAGTCGTCCAAGAGCTTGTTCCTGAAGACGCAGGAGTGGTGGTCGAGAAAGTGGTGGAAGAGGTCGAGGTTGTCGGTGTAGATGTCGTTAAACCAGAAGTTGAGGTCGTTGAGATACTGCTCGTAGTAGAAACACTAGTTGAAGTCGTCGAAGAGGAGCTGACAACTGTTGAGAATGTAGTGGTGGTACTGCTCGTTGAAGGAGAAGTCGTGGAAGCAGAGGTGGTCGAGGGAGTGGTGGTGGTCGAGGAAGTAGTAGTCGTCGAGGGAGTGGTGGTAGTAGATGGAGTGGTGGTGGTCGTGGAAAGCGTGGCGGATGTAGAAACCGTGGTGCTGGAGGAGGATGTTGTTGAACCAGTGGAAGAGGAGGATGAAGTCGTGGACGTGGTCGGGTATGACGAGCTTGTTGTGGACAAGGAAATCATTGAAGACGTTGTGGAGTCAGATGTGGTTGATGTCAATGACGGCGAGGATGTAGACGTAGTCGTCACTGAAGAGCTGACGGTCGTTCCTGTAGTGCTTGGACTGAATGTAGAAGAGCTGGACGATGTCAAACTCGTGCCCGAGGTGGTAGGAGCAGTGGAAGAGCTCTGGCCAACACTGGAGGTCGTCGCTGTCGTCTCAGTCGTGGCTGTCGTAGTTCCCGAGGTACTTTGGCTTGATCCAGATGTGGTAGTTGTCGAGGTAGCTGAACTGCTGGTTGCCGGTGTTGTACTTGTAGAAGATGGCGCCGTGGAGGTTGTAGACATACCGGTAGAGTCAGTGGTTGTCGTAGTCGCCGCGGTAGTGGTAGAAAGAGTTGATGTTGAAGACGAGCCACTTGTAGTAGGGATTGACGTGGTAGATGTCGACTGTGATGCGGACGAGGTAGTGCTGGTGGGGCTGGCTGATGTTGTGCTGCTTCCAGTGCTTGTTGAGCTACCTGTTGTCTCAGTCGTGGACGTCGGTGCGGTTGTAGTAGTAGTAGTAGGTGAAACCTGGCTAGAGGTAGTAGTACTCGAGGTCGCCACAGTACTGGTGCTAGTTGACGAGGTTCCTGCGGTCGTTGAAGTGATCGAAGTGGAGCTCGTCACGCCAGATGTTGTAGAGGACGGAGTAGTGGTGCTACCAGAGGACGTTCCGCTCGTGGTTGACACGGAAGAGGTTGATCCGGTGCTCGTTGTGCTTCCCGTGCTTGGAGAACTTGTGCTGGATCGAACTGTAGTAGCTGTCGAAGATGTCCTAGACTGCGAAGTCGATCCAGTTGTACCTCGGCTGCGTGTGGTCGAAGAATGATCTCTTGTGGTGCACGAGGTGCTCGACGAGGAATGAGTGCCACCCGAAGTGGTCGCGGAATTGGTCGTAGTGGTCGTCGCGGCAGACGAAGCTGTAGAAGACGGTGTCTCCGAGGAGCTGGTCACTGTTGTCGAAGACGTGGAAGACTCACTTGTGGAAGTGGGGACCGATGAGGTCGTGCTTTCACCTGTGGTCTGAGTCGAAGAGCTGGCTGTCGTCGAAGAGCCTGTGGAGGACTCACTTGTGGAAGTGGGAACTGACGAGGTGGTGCTTTCACTCGTGGTTTGGCTCGATGAACTGGCCATCGTTGTCGAAGCTGTGGTGGACTCACTTGTGGAAGTAGGAATTGATGAGGTTGTGCTACCACTCGTGCTGTCAGTTGAAGAGCTGGTTACCGGGCTAGTTGTGGTTTGTGTGGAGGTTTCACTGGATGATGCGGTTGAAGTGGCCGTGCTCGACGTAACTGGCGTTGTGCTGGTGACGGTGGTCGTAGCAACAGTAGTACTCTGGGTGGTGGATGAGCTTGACTGGGTAGTTGGGCTGCTGGTGGTTTGACTTGAGGTGGACCTGGTCGTGCCACTTGATGACTGCGAACGGGTCGTGGTGGTCGACGAACCCCTAGATTTGGTGCCAGTTGTGCAGCTAGTGCTAGAGGTACGAGTTCGAGTTGTCCATGTGGCCGAGGACGATGAGGACGACGTTGGCACTTTGGAGGTCGTTGTAGTCTGCCCAGATGAGGAACTTGGTGTCGAGCTACTGCTGCCAGGTGTTGTGCTACTTGTTGATCCGACAGTCGACGTGGGCGAAATGGTAGTTTCTGAAGTTGTGGAGGACCCAGAGCTTGACATTGTGCTGGTGCTTGCGGTGGTTGTGGATGCGCCAGCCGTTGTGCTGCTGGTGCTAGTACCCAATACGGACGAGCTGGTACCTTCTGAAGTTGTGGAAGTTCCGGAACTTGATCCAGTGCTTGTAGTAGTCGAGGTGGTTGACACGCCAGCCGTTGTGCTGCTTGTGGAGCCAGTGCTCGGAGTGGGCGAAGTGGTGGAGGAGATTTCGGAAGTTGATCCCGCGGTTGTAACCGCAGTAGTCGTTGACACAACAGCGGTTGTGCTGCTTGTGGAGACAGAGCTGACGGTTGACGAAGATGCCGCTGGAGTAGTGGAGGTTCCGGATGTGGAATCCGTTGAAGTCGTCACCGAGCTGGAAGATGTGCTAGATGTACCTGCTACGGTAGAAGACGTAATCGCTGTAGAGGTCGAACTCGTTACCCTACCCGATGATGTCGTCGAGGACGATCCTCTGCCATTCGAGGACGTGGTCGTTGTAGCAGATGTTGTGCTGTGATGACCTTTAGAGCTGTCAGTATCGCAGCTCGTTGTTGTAGTATGATGACCTTTGGAGCTGTCGGTGTCGCAGCTCGTTGTTGTAGTAGTCCCCTTGGCGGATGTAGTCGCCTGCGAGCTCGTAGTATGGGCGTTAGAAGTCGTCGTAGAGCCGGAAGATGTACTTCGCTGCGTCGATGACGACGCGGTTGAACCTGAGCTACTGATTGAGCTGGTGCCGTGTCCGGTCGTGGTTGACGCTGTGGTCCCCACAGATGTTGTGGTGTGACCTTTAGAGCTGTCGGTATCGCAACTGGTGGTTGTAGTGCCCTTGGCAGATGTGGAAGGTGAGCTCGTAGTATAAGATGTGGAGGATGTTGTGATGACAGAAGACGTGCTCCATTGCGTCGATGACGGTACAATTGAGCTCGAGGCTATGGTTGAGCTGGTGCTGTATCCGGTGGTGGTTACAGGGGTGCTTGTAGAGCTTGTCCCGGTAGTCGCGGCCGCAGATGAGCTGCTCACTGAGGTTGTGACGGGGGTAGAGGTGGCGACCACAGATGTAGTGGTAGTGCCGGCCATCACACTCGAAGTTGTTGACTGTCCAACCGAAGATGATTGACCTTGCGTGCTCGAGGTCCCTTGCGTTGACTGGCTGGATGACTGCATGCTGGAAGCTGATGTAGTTGGCGTTGTTGAGGTCCATTGCGATGTCGACGCTTGGCCAGTTGAGGTCGTGGATCCAGTAGATGCACCTTGAGCAGACGTCGTAGTAACTGCAACTGTTGTGGAACCTGTTGAAGAGCTGGACGATTCATGATGATCTGATGTTGTGGTTGTGCATGGAGAAGTTGTAGTCGTTTGTGCAGCAGATGTTGAGCTTCCCTTGGTCGATTGAGTAGTCTGCTGCTGAGTGGTACTCTGTGCTTGGGACGTCTGGGTCGTCTGCGCTTTTGTTGTCTGAGTAGTCTGCTGCTGAGTCGTCTGAGTCGTCTGCGCTTTTGTTGTGGTGGTGCATGGAGTGGTAGTCGTCTGCACTTTTGTCGTCTGAGTAGTCTGCTGCTGAGTCGTCTGGGTCGTCTGCGCTTTTGTTGTGGTTGTGCATGGAGTGGTAGTCGTCTGCGCTTTAGTTGTGGCCTGTCCCTGCGTGGTAGTGGCTTCGTTAGTGTTGTGACGTTTTACCTTTCGCATGAAGCGTAGTTCGGGTGAACTCGACTCGGCCCAAGTGATCTCGCTGTCCTGCTTGATACTCGCATGTTGTCTCAATGTCGGAACAGTCGTTATAGGTTCACTATGATCCAATGCTCTTGGGGCTGCGTCGGCAAGGCGAACAGGTCCTAGTCCTGCAAGGACGGAGAGAATGAAGACAAGGTACAGCATGTTGGCGATGATTGTCTCTTACAAGAGAGACTGCTGCACTATAACGAAGGACTTCCTGAATGAAGGTATGTTGAGGAGATGGAGGGACGTTCTTCCTCGAGATGATATACAAGCGATCAAGCGTGAGTACTTACCTTTCTTCCACGCCTGGTCAATGCGCCTGCATACACGAGGGCAGAATGAGAATGACCCATGAGGATGAGCTGGAGGATCCTCCAGGCTCGGATCCAGAGATCGCGAGCACCATGTCTCCACGAGGAGGTCCATCCTCTTTGACCAGGTCGTATTGAAAAGACTGGACCGCGTCAAGACAGTGTCACAGTACGGTACAGGCCCGCCATGTGAAGTCTCTGCTCGCTTAACATCAAGCCACCTGGTGTTGAAGACCCACCAGCTACGGAAGCTGGTGGGCGGAATGGATGAGTGGAGGACAGGATCGCTGAGGAAGGTTCAGACCATCCACCTTGAGTAGCCCCAGGCGGATGGTAGAACGACCAAGTGGCGGCGGGAGAGAATCGAGGCACTTAACCTGAACATGAAAGGCTGTAGAAGAGATCCACAGTTGCTCTACGGCAAGACAGCGTTCCTAGGCATAATGCCTCTGAGGAAAGCATATGCGAGGGAAGTAGCCCGCTATCAGAGTCTGGTGTAGTTACCAGGCGTCTGGGACGACGCAGGTACACATGGCGGTCATGGAGGTCCATGTCAAGCGAGACACCTGCCGAAAGGCTAAAGTTTCCACGCGACAGCCATGAGATTCTGTCCCGCCTTCTAGGATTAGGTTCAGGGTCAGCAACGCAGGAACTTCATAGCGGATGCATGTTGTCATTTGGTACCGGAGGCTTGACGTGGCGAGGAAGAGACGGAAAGCAGTGAAAAAGCGAGATGTCCCCTGCCAAGCCTTTTTTGTTTGGTTTCTTCAGTTTCTTCTTCTCCTCCGAAACTTTATATTCACCACCTTCTTTAGGCCGATGACACCCCAGTTCAGCGCACGTACCATCTCTCTGCATCTCCCATTTGCGTACCAACTTCCTTCTCAGAGCTTCTGCACGCTTTGGACCTTCTACGCATGGTTCTACAGCATTTCCTGTTCCAGATCGTGGTCATTGCGTCCCTCCGCACAGAGACATCGGGGACGAATACCCACGCCTCGATCATGGCCACGTTGGACAGCGCATGGCAATCGGCTGCCGGCTTGTCCAGCTGTTGCATGTCCTCGACTTTCAGAAGCGCCGAATCCCTAAGTGCGGGAATCGCGGGTTTGGTACCACACGGTGAGCATCAGACACGACGATCATGCTGTGAGGACGGCTCGAATTTTTCCTTCTCTCATCTGCCGTGATGGCGCTCACCCGGTCGAGTGGGCCTGGCAGTTGATTCGAACTAGCTTACTATGGAATTCTCATTTCACCATACTATACTGAGGAACTGTGTTGAAGATCATCGTCGGAATTGACTACTCTAGGCACAAGATGCACCACTCAAGCTTCATCCCGCGGTCCTCCGCAGAATGCGGCATTCTGAGCCGACTACACTTTTCTGCCACGGGCCATCAGATTCTCACTGACCATCATCCACGTGGCGTGGCGAAACCTGTGAGCTCCCACCACATCGGTCATGGTATTCATTCTTCTGGTAGCGAGAAATGCTTGGGCCTCTTCTCGCGTGGTTCAGGCATGATCTGTGCTCATGTCCGGAGGCCTGTTAAGAGTTGCTCTGTGCGTCCGGCAACCGTTCTGCTGGAAAACGTCTGTGAGGCCACGCGCGTTTTCTCGGACGCTTTGACCACCGAAAAGTCAAATTTGCCTCTACGTCAAGGGTGCCAACGGCCGATTTCCAGAACGTGTTGGGGCAATTCGAGCCAGGGACCTGCATCAATCAACCAATGGTGTGCCTTTCTATTCTTTTCTCCAACAAGCCGCCTAGAAGGCCTTCTATGGGTATGGAGCAGAACAACGAAGCTTCTCCACGATACCATTTTGGGCAAAGATCGATCCACCCATCTCTTCGGTATGGTGCTCAACATCGCTGTCAGTTACTCCTACCAAACTTTCCCACACTCAGGCTGCCGTTGGCCTTATCCTGTCAGATTAATGTCATAGGAGTTGTGAGTGACACGTGACGGCTACTCTCCCGTGGTGGGACGATCACGGATTTCGGCTGCTGCTGACCGCAAGATATCGGCTTGGGTCTAGGCAGATCTGCGCCATTACGCAACCCCATCCGCATGTCTTACGTGAAATTGGCTGATACGTCTGGCCCATGGTGCTGTCCGGTTCACTTCAAATCCTGCATCTGGTATGCCTCCATTGCACATTGTGGGACACCTGCATTGCAATATCAAATTCCATGCTATGTCCGCATGATTTTATTGCAGTGTCAACGCTTGGAACCGATGGGGAGGCCACGTCTCGGCTCCACGCAGCGACACATGAGCGACGGCTAGAACGGCAGTCAGGCTGTACGTCCGCCAGGAAGCTTCTACCAGTCAAGACGGTTGCGCCACTTCCACAGAAAAAGACGTGAGAGGTCTCTGGCAGCCGCGACATCCCGTGTTCTCTATGGTATTGTCTTCAGCTCCACGCCAGGTCTTGCGAATTCCCTTCTTCTCGCCTCCACTCTGCTGATGAACCACAGAATTGCAGCAGCTCCAGGGCTACAAGCACCCCTGTGACCTCCACCCTCGCTTATCTTGCCCCGTCTTCCATGCTAATGGTAGGTATGGTCTGTGCGATTTTTTTCTTTCGAAACACTTTCCGCGTGTAAGGGAAACGCACACAACCTCCACCCCCAAATGGTCAGCGGCGGCAAGGCTGCTCATAAACCTCCACGCTATTGGTGTGCCTGACCCTGACCTGACGTTGGCCTGGCGCTTTGACCTACACCTAATGTGCCGGCGACGATAAATGCAGTATAGCACGAATTATTCTAGCGTCATATCTTGCATAGGTGAGGGGAAGATCCTTTCCCGAATACCTGGAACGCGGGAAAGAAAATTGCATGATGGTCTCCCCCAATGGGGTCTGTGCGCTGTCATTGTAATGACAGCTCAGTGAAGTATCGGAAATGGTGCCGTGTACAGCCTTGCATACTTCAGCCTCGTGTCTGATCTCCCGTCATAAATGTCACATCCGAGCAAAGATCGACGACAGACACGAGGGGACAAGCACTGAAGATCGACATTTATCGATGATGATCTGCCTCTACAATTTTTCTTTGCAACGCACCTTCTGCTTACAGCGTGGCTAACAAGGAAGGTGGGATCACTGCAAAGTGCAGACATGGTTGTAGTTGGCCATTCAAGTCAAGCCTCCATGGAGTCTAGCTGTGGGCGCAAAATTTTTCGAGTCAAGACTTTGCCATTGGGAAATCTCCCGAACACGCTCCCCACCGATCTATATCTGCTATATCATACTTTAGCGATCCTGGTTCGCTCCAAATGCAATGCATACGAGTAGCTAGATACCGTCAGCTTCGGCAGTCCACAATGTGGAAAAGTGTGGAAAAGTGATCTTCTTACCCGAAGATTCCGAGCACGGCAAAGGCGATCCCAAGCGCACTTTCATGCCCAACAGCCTCGTGCTTGACAACCCATCCCAGACCAATGATGAGGATTGTCTTGAGATGTCCGACGACTGTGCTGCTGACTGGACCGGCGTTTGTGATGATGTAGAATTGCGAGACGTTGATGAGCATGGCGCAGAAGCCGCTCAATGCGACCATTGCCCATTGCTGTCCACTCACTTCTGTCCATTCGGGATATTTGTCGGTGAAGAAGCTCGTGCCCAGCAGTATTGTGATGCCAAGCGGCAGCTGATTGAGCAGGAGTTGAGCAGTGGTTAGTTTCAATGTGCGATGGTACGCCGAGACCCAGACCGTGTACAACGCACTTACGGCCACACCCGAGAAGGCGAAGATGACGCCGAGCATGGATGTGGATGCTGTGGCTGAACCTTTGGCCGCCCCTTCGATGTACGATACCAGTGCCACGCCGAGACTTGCGGGGACAAGTGCTGCGACTGCCAGACTGGGAATCCGAGCGCCGTAGATGACAAGATTCATCATGGCTGTGAGGGGTGCAAGCAGGATACGCACGATCTGTGAGAAGATAACTGACGAGTACGCCAATGATAGGTTCATCAAGACCACGTTAGCACCCATGGCGACCGTGAGCGGAAGGATGGTCAGAAGACTCGTCCTGGCTGGGGTGAAGAGGCCGATGGGCTGCCTTGAGGCCAGGAACAGCGTGAGCCATGTCACGGTGAAGTGGTATGCCACGAAGAGGAGTTGGCATTCTCGGAAATTGGGGTCTGAGAAAATGGATTTGTTGACGTAGACCTGTAAAGAGATGAGTTGGGTTTGAGGATGTATGGTTCTCGTGGATACTTACAATGGCGACAGTTGCAATGATGTTGATGATTATGCATGTCTTGGTTCGGAGATCAGGAGCGCCTTTCTCTGAGGAGTTGGATGGGTCGACATGCTTGTGGGTGATTTGGATGGTGGAGATGTCCACCGACTTCTCGTTGTCCTTCTCCATTGTCGTGAGGTTGGGAGGATAATGGTTCCTGGGAGTGAGTGTAGTGCAATGCTTTTGGTCGTTCTTTATGACAAGATGCGGTGTGTGGGTAGTTCGGAGTCCTTGTCTTCGAAAGACAAGATATGGTACCCTCTGATATGCCTGAGTGAGGATCGCGCTATGGGCTATAGGGTCTTGGTCCAGAGGCTCTGAAAAGCCTCGAACAGCACACCACAACCAGACGCCTAGATCGCGAGGGCTTCCCAATGTGCATGAAGCTGTTTGAGCACGGTGCACAGAAGCCACAAGAGTTGTCAGTTCAGCTCTCTCTCGCTACCAGACTATTGATGGCATCCCACGCAGGGCACTCCCCGCTATTGGTTGCTTGAGGATGGTTCTCGTGTTGAGTCGCACCTTTTGCGTTCGATGCAACTCTGTGGGTGCTCCAGATCTACCTCCAGCGAGGTAGCGAGCAAGCCACAACCCCCTCGCCTGCAGGATTCAGAGGCATTATTCATGCAACACGAATCCACTAGCCAGAAGCAGCCCTGGTATCGCGGTATTGATGGTATCGGCCAAAACGTGATATCGGTCACGGTCTTACAATACCGGAAGATCACATCTTAGACCCAAACTCTATCCAAAGTTTGGAGTCAGTTCGCACTTTTCCACAACGAGACGACGGCCGGAAGCATCAGGAGGCGAAACACGTGGATCTGAAGAAGGAGAAGTCTTCCACGAGACCTTCTAGAACAAAAGCAACTCCTGACCTTTGCCACAGTCCGTTCATAAACTTCGTGGGGATGACCATGTCTCTGGGACGGATATCAGGCTCCGGTGTATCGCTTTTGTTCGGGCCACGCTTACTGCAAAGATACTCCATTGCTGCACTTAAGCAGAGAACACATATTGAGACATCGTATTGAGCCCCTCTGCAGCATCCCGAAGAACTGCACGACGCCGATCAGGAAAACTTTGAGCAGGACGAGCTGCCTGATTGCGACAAGAAGATGTGCCGTTCGCCTGGGAACACCAAGTGGTTCCGATCGTCGGGAGCGAGAGAATCCCCGAGACGCCTGTAGGCAAGTGGGAGCCAACATATGATGCAGAATGTTGCAGAGGCCCACGTGGTGATGCAGTGTTGGTCCGTGCCAATCTCAGGGAATTATGCTGTTGGTTGGTTCAGATGGTTATTGCGCGCAACTATTGAAAGCACCGACCACATATCCTTTTTGGGATGAAATTCCTGGAGGTCAGCGGCGCCGAGGTCGGTGGGTTTGCATTGACCCTGAGTAGAGCCTCATCCGCATAGTTGGAACGATCGATCATGAACCTTACGGGCGCAAATTTTCCAGATGGGCAGGTAAAATGAGAGTATTGTTATGCTTTCGGGGTCGCTGACAGCCGCTGAGGTCAACGTCGGGTTGAAGACCATGATATGACGACATTCGAAGACGTCCTAGACATGGTCGGCAGCGAGTGCAAATTTCAGTCTCGACAACGCGATCTTCGTGCGCGTGAGATGACAATGATGACCTAACTTGTTTTCTTTTGTTTGACTCAAATGGCATATCTGGAAGCTTTAGGCGGAGGGAAAATATTGTGCTGGCTACCACGATGTCTTCTCTCACCAGATGGACGTCATGTTTGTCCTTCTGAGAATATACGCCCTGGGTAGATTGAGGTTGGTGATTGCTAGGCTGACGCAAACGGTTCCCTGCGTTGATAGGTCGAGAGGTGTGTTTCTATGCTTGCCGCAATGGCTTTCTTGCGATGCAGGAATCGCGGCGGATAGGTTGAGATACCTCGAATGGGTTTCGTTTTTTTCGTCGGAGCCATCACAGTCGGTAAAGAACAGCTGAGCATCAGAGATACTCGCGTCGTTGTTGCTTTGCAGTTGTGATTCATGTCCATTTCCTCTCTGGACGTCAAACACCTTGACGTCTTGACGCCTGCTCGGTTAACTTGCCTCGGGATCTTCCGAACTTAGCGGCGATACAAGCCTTGTTAAGAGATCACGCCAACCGCATTGGGTCGCTCTTTGCGAGATCAGGTATCAAAAAGTAGTCCGGATCTTCCGTAGAGCTTGCTAAGTGCTCACACACGTCCTGACGGAATGCCTGACACGACGCAGAGGTGAGGTGAGCAAGTACTAAAACCCTGGCGACCGCCTTGTGGTGTCCTACCTATCCATCATGCGCTTCCAGTCAAATGAGATGAGGAAAACATGACAGATCACCAGTCCTTGACCAGACTTCGGCCAGTGGGTGCGCATTGAACTCATTGTAGTTCCTCCCTACCAATGCTGACTCTGTCCCAGGCTTGCTTGAGCAGTTTGCAACAGCCAGACACTCTTTAGGCTTTTACAACAATGTGGCAGTCAGCGCCTTTTATTCTTCCAGAGTCGTGCGGGACTTCTCGGCGTTAGCATATGTTATATTCACTGCCTTAGACGCGGTTATAGCTGGACACCCAGCATTGAGTGCTATTCCGGTCGACGAAGACACATCTGCTCCATACTTTGCGAGACTACCAGAAATTGACCTCCAAGAGGCGACAACGTTTGTGTCCTCGGAGCTCGTCCTAGACCCGTATAATGAAGCCTCGATGAAGGAACTTGACAAGATTTTGGAAGAGCAACACAATAAGGGTTTCCGAGATCAAGCTAGCAGCCTACCTTTCTGGCGGATGATTGTTGTATATGAGCCGGCGAAGTGCTCCGACTTCATCGCGTGCTTCGTATTCCATCATGCTCTGGCGGATGGAGCATCTGGTCTGGCATTTCATCGAGCTTTTCAATCCGCACTTGAAAGGGCGGACACCATTGCAGCTACTTTTGGGTCGATTGCAGACAATCGTGGAGGCCACCGTCTCAACAACAAGTTCATTGCAAGACCGCCCGGCAGGTCTCTGATCCCAAGTCTGGAGGACATTCATCCACTGGCACTCTCGATCACTTACATCCTCAAGTCGCTCTGGAATGACTGGTTTCGTAGCAGACCAAGTACCGTGTGGACGGGCTTACCTATAACGGCAGATCCGAGCAAAACGAAAAGTCGCTTCCAGTCAATGTGCTTATCGCAAGGCACCACTACCCGTCTCCTGAAGGCATGCCGGTCTCACGCCACAACTCTGACAGCAGCTGTCGAAGTCCTTACAGCGGCCGCTGTACTCACAGAGCTCCCGACAGAATACTCTATTGTGCGGTGCCAGGGCGCCATATCTTTGCGGAGGTGGCTTCCTCACGACATTGTCAACGAAGACTCATTTGGCGACTGGGTTTCTCGGTATGTGGACGAGCACCGCTGGACGGATAGCAGGGACCAACCCCGTAAAGCCATCGACTTGTTCTCCTGGGACGAAGCGAGGCGTGTGAGGAAAACAATTGAGACGGAGCTCAACAAGGAGGGCAAAGATAACGTGGTTGGGCTTCTAAAGTACGCTGGAGATATTCATCAACGGTTCAAGGGGAAGATAGGAAAAGACCGAGACGAGACATTCGAGATATCCAACATTGGCGTGTACAAGACTGGCTTCGCAGGGGACATGGATTGTGAATGGAGAGTTGGCAGAGTTGTCTTCAGTCAATGTGCGGACGTCTGTGGTCCTGCAATCGGCTTGTCGCTTGCCACGGGAGGAGATGGATGTCTCAACATTGGCTTTTCGTGGTTAGAGGGCATTGTTGAGGGAAGGTGGATGGAGCAGATGATGACGACTTTACGGGATCTTGTGGATGAGGTCGTGCAGTCTGAGTGAAAAATGAACATAATCAGACCATCCTCGACGCTGGTGAAAGAATCTTCTTGGCCTTGTATGGGAGTCTTTAGGTGTTGTCACCGATGCTGCTTTAAGTAAGGTATAACCAGCCCCGCGTGAATGTTGTCCGTGCTTTGGGGAAGGTCAAGCGGCCGCCTGCGTTCACCCGCAAAAAGTCCAGCATCTCCAACGACCTCGTCGTCGAAGTCACAGTCTGGATAATATCTTCAGCATCGATCGATCTCGCTTCCGGTTGACTGCCTTGTATCTTTGTGAGGACAATGGTCTGGCACCATGTCGGCGCAAGGTCAGGGTCCAGACCCAAGTGAACGCATCTTCGTCGAGCTGCGGAGTAGGAACGATGAAGTCAAGAACAAGGCAGCATCTGAACTGCGCGACCTCATAACGCTGCTCTCAAGAGGTGAGAGACATATTCCTATTGTCCGAACTGAAGTGTGCTAATTTTATGTCAGAATGGTCACCGGAACGCTTCAGTGCATTCTACGACAGAGTCACGAATCGCATCAGCAATCTCATTGTCCAAGCACCAGAATCCAGCGACAAGGTTGGCGGAGTCCTCGCCCTCGATCGACTGATAGATTGTGAGGCAATCGACGCTGCTCAGAAGGCTTCAAAATACTCGAATTACCTCCGAGCCGCCTTGAAGAGCAATGACTACACAGTGCTGGACGCCGCTAGTCGAGCGCTGGGCCATCTGGCCCGGCCTGGAGGCGCATACACCGCGGAGCTTGTCGAAGCTGAAATGACATCGGCCTTCGAATGGCTGCAGCCAGAGAGCAAACAAGAGAGTCGTAAATTGGCTGCGGTTCTGCTCATCCGAGAATTCGCAAAGAACTCTCCCACCCTGGTATATGGCTTTATCCCACAGATATTCGACCTCATCTGGAATGCTCTACGAGACCCGAAAGATCTCATCCGACGAATCGCCGCGCAGTCTGTCAGCGCATGCTTTGGGGTTATGGTCGCAAGAGACGCCTCATTCCAGGCTCATTGGTTCGCCAAAATATACTCCAAGGCTCTCGAAGGCTTTCGTGCTACGTCACCTGTCGACGAGACACTCGGCTCCTTGCTGATTTTGATGGAGCTGCTGCAGCAGGGAAACATGTTCATGCATGACTTCTATCGGAACACCTGCGAGATCGTGCTGCGGCTGAAAGATCACAGAGATCCTAGGATCAGAACGCAGATCGTACAAATTATACCTGTGCTTGCGGAATATGCTCCCCTGGACTTCATCAACAACTACCTGCACAAATTCATGATCTATCTTCAAGCACAGCTGAAACGAGAGAAAGAACGCAACCAAGCTTTTGTGGCCATCGGTCAGATTGCCAAAGCCGTTGGCAGTGCTATTGCACAGTACCTCGATGGAATTATACTTTACATTCGAGAATCGCTGAGTGCGAAGACTAAGAACCGAGCAGCAGTCGACGAAGGTCCCATGTTCAATTGTATCAGTATGCTTGCAGGTGCAGTCGGTCAGACCCTCAGCAAGTATATGGAAGCACTCCTCGATCCGATCTTTGCTTGTGGTCTCACGGAGCCGATGGAGAAGGCCCTTGAGGACATGGCACACAATATTCCGCCAATTCGGACGACAATACAAGACAAGCTCCTGGACCTCCTCAGCCTCATCCTCGTGCGCTCCCCATATCGACCTCTGGGTTGTCCTCCGAACACCGTACCACCCCTACCTGCATTTGCCAAAGACTACGGAGCTTTCCCTACAGAGTATAAAGACCACGAGATCACACTGGCGCTTGAGACATTGGGCAAGTTCGACTTTTCCGGCCACATTCTGAACGAGTTTGTGCGTGATGTTACACTCCGCTATGCTACCAACGACAATCCGGAGATTCGACGCGCAGCCGCATTGACATGTTGTCAACTATTCATGCAAGACCCGATCCTGCATCAGACCAGTAACAATGCTATTCACGTTGTCGGGGAAGTGGTAGACAAGCTGTTGACTGTGGCTGTGGGCGATCCGGATCCTGACATTCGGATGACCATTCTCCAAGCTTTGGACAAGAAATTCGACAAACATCTTGCAAGGCCCGAAAACATCAGATGCCTCTTCCTCGCCGTCAATGATGAGGCTTTCGGAGTGCGCGAAGCTGCAATTGAGATTATTGGCAGATTGACTACAGTGAACCCAGCCTACGTATTTCCCCCTCTGCGAAAATTGCTCGTCAATCTTCTCACCGGGCTGGGTTACTCAAACACGGCGAAGCAAAAGGAAGAGAGTGCACGTCTCATCAGTCTCTTTGTGTCAAATGCGACTTCATTGGTCAGAACATATGTCGAGGCAATGGTGTCGGCCCTTCTACCGAAAGCCACTGATCCAAATCCAGGAGTCGCCTCAACCACAATCAAAGCGCTCGGTGACTTGACCACGGTTGGCGGAGAGGAAATGGCTCAGCATATTCCGGAGCTTATGCCTATCATCATCGATGCCCTGCAAGACCTCGCATCGCATGAGAAGCGCGAAGCTGCGATGCAGACCTTGAGCTCACTCGCAGTCAACTCCCAATATGTGATCGACCCATATACAGAGTATCCCGAACTGCTTGGTATTCTGATCAACTTGATCAAGACAGAAGCACATGAGGAGCTCCGAACAGACGCAATCAAGCTGGTGGGCGTACTCGGAGCTCTCGATCCTTACAAATACCAGCAACTGAGCGAATCCGTTGCCGAAAAGCAGAGCAAGGCCGAGACCCAACCTGTGTCTGATGTTGCCTTAATCATGCAAGGCTTGACGCCCTCGAATGAAGAATATTATCCAACAGTGGTCATCAACACTCTGATGCAAACAATACTTGCTGATCATACACTCTCTCAATACCACAGCGCCGTCATTGACGCAGTCGTCACAATCTTCAAGACCATTGGCATGAAATGTGTGCCATTCTTAGGGCAAATCATACCCGGCTTTCTTGGTGTTATTCGAAGCTCCCACCCGACTCGACTGGAGTCCTATTTCAACCAGCTTGCAGTTTTGGTCAATATCGTCCGTCAGCACATCCGAGCCTTTCTGCCAGAAATAATTGTGGTGATCCAGGAATACTGGAACACGTCCAGACAGGTGCAATCCACGATTTTGTCTCTGATCGAGGCCATATCAAAGTCTCTCGAAGGCGAATTCAGGAGATATCTCGCTGGGCTGTTGCCACTGATGCTTTCAGTCATCGAAAATGACTCGGACATGCGCAGGGAATCATCAATTCGAATTCTGCACACTTTCTTGGTCTTCGGCTCTAGTGGAGAAGAATACATGCACATGATCATACCGGCGATAGTTGGAATCTTTGAAAATCCAGCAGCCCCTCCTAACGCCAGACGAGCAGCAATTGACACTCTGGGCAAGTTGTCTAGGACTGTCAACGTCACAGATTTCGCGTCTCTCATGATCCACCCCCTGGCTAAGATACTGTCATCGCCGGAAAAGGTGGTCACGAACTCATCAGAGCGCTCGCTGAAAGCCGCCGCCTTAGACTGCGTCTGCTCGCTTATCTATCAGCTGGGGCAGGACTTTGTCCACTATTTACCTCTGGTCGACCGTGCCACAAAGACAGGTCAGATCAACTCGGAACGTTTTCAAAAGCTGATTGAAAACTTGAAAACTGGGAAAGCCCTGCCCGTGGACTTCTATCCGGAAGAACAGTATGGCACTGCGACGGAAGACACGAGCTATTCCAACATCACCTCTATGAGACTCCCTGTAAACCAACAACATCTAAAGAGTGCATGGGACACATCACAAAAATCCACGAGAGAAGACTGGCAGGAATGGATGAGGAGGTTCAGTGTCGAGCTCTTGAAAGAGTCGCCATCACATGCTTTGCGTGCTTGCGCAAGCTTGGCTACCGTTTATCAGCCGCTGGCCAAGGATCTGTTTAATTCTGCGTTTGTGTCTTGTTGGACAGAGCTATACGACCAGTACCAAGAAGAATTGATCCGCTCGATCGAGAAAGCTTTGACGTCGTCCAACATCCCGCCAGACATTTTGCAAACATTGCTCAACCTGGCTGAATTCATGGAACATGATGACAAATCGCTGCCGATTGACATACGGACGCTGGGACGGTTTGCCGCAAAGTGCCACGCCTTTGCTAAAGCGTTGCACTACAAAGAGCTTGAATTCGAACAAGACCAAAACAGTCAGAGCGTGGAGGCTTTGATTAGCATCAACAACCAGCTGCAACAGTCGGATGCTGCCATTGGTATACTGCGTAGAGCACAAGTCTTCGGCGAGGTTGAGCTAAAAGAAGCGTGGTTCGAGAAGTTACAGCGATGGGAGGAAGCATTAGCTGCTTACCAGAAGCGCGAAAAGATTGAGCCAGAGAACTTCGACATAATCATGGGAAAAATGCGCTGCTTGCATGCGTTAGGTGAGTGGAGGATGTTGTCGGAGATTGCTCAAGAACATTGGAATGGTGCAACTCAAGAGAATCGCAAATCTATGTCGGCACTCGCAGCAGCAGCAGCCTGGGGCCGAGGCGAATGGGATTCCATGGACAACTACATCAGTGTCATGAAGGAAAGCTCTCCTGATCGAGCATTTTTCGGCGCCATTCTCGCTATTCAGCGCAACAACTTTATGGAAGCCGAAAACTTCATTGTTCGAGCTCGTGATGGCGTCAACTCGGAGATAACTGCCACCATCGGCGAGTCTTACAATCGCGCTTACAGTGTCGTTGTCCGGACGCAAATGCTTGCTGAGCTTGAAGAGATCATCGTGTACAAACAGAGTGAAGCTCAGCCCGAAAGGCGGGAGTCCTTGAAACTGTTATGGAATAAGAGACTGTTGGGTTGCCAGTCAAATGTCGAGGTGTGGCAGCGGATGCTCAAGGTTAGAGCCCTCGTGTTGACCCCAACTGAGAATCCGGACATCTGGATCAAGTTCGCCAATCTTTGTCGCAAGTCCGATCGCATCGGACTGGCTGAGAGGTCACTGGCTTCCTTGGGAGGCGTCAGTGATGCTGCCGCAGGGGCAGGTGCAGCACCACCTCCAGTGGCGTATGCTCGCCTCAAGTTCAACTGGGCGACTGGAAACCAACAACTAGCTCTGTCTTACCTCCGAGAATTCACCATGCGTCTTGCAGATGAGTTCCAGCAAGCCAACACGGCGATTATCAACGGTGTCCACAATGATCGCATGAGCAATATGAATGGGCTTGACATCTCAGGCCATGATGCGCTTGCCCAACGAAAGAAACACGACGAACTGGACAAGTGTGCTAAACTCTTGGCCAAATGCTACCTCAGACAAGGAGAGTGGCAGTCTTACCTTCTCAGAGGCGACTGGACAAGTCCTCGTGCGCAGGAACCTGTTCGAGACATCCTGCAATCTTACCAAGCTGCTACTCAGTATAACGAGTCTTGGTACAAGGCCTGGCATGCTTATGCACTGGCAAACTTCGAAGTTGTCACGTCCATGGCTGCTCATACAGATCAGGACAAGGTCCGAAATCTGCCAGAGCATGTCATTCAGAATCATGTGGTCCCAGCAATTGGAGGCTTCTTCCGGTCAATAGCATTATCGAAGACGAGCTCCCTGCAGGATACTCTTCGGCTATTGACACTGTGGTTTGCACATGGTGGACATAGCGAGGTCAACTCGGTTGTCATCGAAGGCTTTGCATCCATTAGTATCGACACATGGCTGGAAGTGATTCCGCAGTTGATTGCACGGATCAACCAGCCAAACCCTCGAGTACGGGCGGCTGTCCACCGTCTGCTGGCGGAAGTTGGAAAAGCACACCCACAAGCTCTTGTTTATCCGTTGACGGTGGCAATGAAATCATCAGTCGCAAGGCGCGCCAACTCTGCAACACAAATTATGGACAGCATGAGAGTACACAGTCCTGTCCTCGTCGAGCAAGCAGACGTCGTCAGTCATGAATTGATCCGAGTCGCTGTCCTTTGGCACGAGCTCTGGCATGAAGGTCTCGAAGAGGCCTCCCGGCTGTACTTTGGAGACCACGACGTTGAAGGCATGCTGGCCACACTTGCTCCATTACACGAGTTACTTGATCGTGGCGCCGAGACTCTAAGAGAAGTGTCGTTTGCCCAGGCCTTCGGTCATGACCTTGCAGAAGCTAGGGCCTTCTGCAACGCCTTCCGGCGGTCCAAGGAGATCGGTGACCTCAACCAGGCATGGGATCTGTACTACGCAGTTTTCCGCAAGATTGCACGACAACTGCCACAATTGATGAGTCTCGACTTGAAATACGTCTCGCCGCGCCTTAAGGATGCGCACGATTTGGACCTGGCGGTCCCTGGCACTTACCAGTCCGGCAAGCCAATCATCAAGATCATCAGCTTCGACCATGTCTTGACCGTCATTCCCTCTAAGCAACGACCTCGAAAGATGACGCTGAAGGCCTCCGACGGTATCTCTTATGCCTTTGTCCTAAAGGGCCATGAAGATATCCGTCAAGACGAGCGTGTGATGCAGCTCTTTGGCCTGGTCAACACTCTTCTGAACAACGACACTGAGTGCTTCAAGCGCCACCTTAACATTCAGCGCTTCCCAGCCATTCCGCTGTCCCAGAACTCCGGGTTGCTTGGTTGGGTGCCGAATTCCGACACTCTCCATAACTTGGTCAAGGAGTACCGTGAGTCGCGCCGCATATTGCTCAATATCGAGCATAGAATCATGCTGCAAATGGCTCCGGACTACGACAACCTCACACTTATGCAAAAGGTGGAGGTCTTTGGATATGCCATGGATAACACCACTGGCAAAGACTTGTACCGTGTCCTGTGGCTCAAATCGAAGAGTTCTGAGGCCTGGCTTGATCGACGAACCAACTACACTCGATCACTGGCTGTCATGTCTATGGTAGGCTACATTCTCGGGTTGGGCGATCGTCATCCATCGAATCTCATGCTCGACCGTATCACAGGCAAGATCATTCATATCGATTTCGGCGATTGTTTCGAGGTCGCCATGCACCGTGAGAAGTACCCCGAACGGGTACCTTTCCGATTGACCAGGATGCTCACATTCGCGATGGAGGTAAGCAATATCGAAGGCTCGTTCCGAATTACCTGCGAGAATGTAATGCGTGTCATTCGGGAGAACAAAGAATCTCTTCTCGCCGTGTTGGAAGCCTTTATTCACGACCCTCTGCTTAATTGGCGGTTGAACACTCGTGAATCTCCACCAAGACCACACTTCCGCTCCGAGCGCAGACAGAGCATCATCGATGCCCCTGGCGGTCAGGGTGCGGAGTTCGACCGCAGTCCGATGGAGACGGCCAATAACCCGGCCGCCATGATGAACGGTGCGGCGCAGAGCCACGTTGGGGCGCCGCCCGGCCGCAGACACCGACGAAGCAGCATTCTCGACCCGGCCATGGTAGGTGGAAGTATCCTTGATGGAACTAAGGGTTCGGACAACAATAGCAACAATGCGGCCCAGGAAGCGAAAGAGGTGCAAAACGCGCGTGCGCTACAGGTGCTCGCGCGGGTCAAGGAGAAATTGACGGGTCGCGACTTCAAGCCTGCCTCGCCGGGCGCCAGTCCCAGTGGCGCTCGCTTGGGAGCCGATTTGCATGGCTTGGGTCTTGAGGCTTTGATGGACTTGCATGGTGGAAGTATGAACCACGCCACTGGAATTGCGCCGGCGACTCCAGGTAAGCAGGTGTCCATTGCAGGTGCGGCGCCGGAGACGGCCATGGCGGGTATCAGCGGACTCGGCGTCGCGGAGCAGGTCGATCGGTTGATCTTGCAGGCGACGAACGTGGAGAATCTGTGCCAGCATTATATTGGGTGGTGTTCGTTCTGGTGAGCCCTGATGCGGGCTCGTCGCTGGTGTAGGATAACGATTGGCCGGGCGTGGTCAAACATGACGGAAGACTTATTGTATGTGCTGAGCAGGGTTTCGGGCTGTTTGGATGGCGTTGAGCGAGAAATCCAGACGAGGCTGGACCGGGCTATGGCACCTTTTTTCGAAGGGTATGGGAACGAAAATGGGTTCAGAAGAGATGATGAGACATGGGTTCATTATATGGACGTATGGGTTAGCATAGCGTAGCAAGGCGCGGTATCTATGTAGGCATTTCGCATTTCACGTATCCTTACAGTAATGATATGTCACTTATGTTGAGTGCTGATCATGTTCGGATGCGCGAGTTATGTGAACCAAAGAAGTTGAAATGGAGAGTCGAGACAAAATGTGAATTGCTCCTAGCCATTTTTAAACCCCATATATGCCCACGACGGTGAAGCGACGGTAACGCCTCCTCCATGGCAAGATCTCATGAAAACCAGAATGCAGTGTGACGTCTCTGTCGATACCCTTTTGATTGAGCTCCGTCCGTGCAAATATGTCCATGATGGCAAGAGAAATGATGTAGCAGAAGCTCCGTGCCTGTGCGCTACTTTGCATGGTTCCAGCATCCATCCTCTGAAAGATTTCTGTTGGCTCTAGTGGTGCCCATTGCTGGCGCCGTTTGAGCCATTCTGTTGCTTGGCCCGAACTTCTCTTCTCGTTCGCACAGCGTCGGCAAGCTGTTCGAGGACATCGACTGTGGTGTCCCAGTTGATGCAGGCGTCTGTGATGCTGATGCCTTTTTGCAGAGAGGCAAGACCACCCTCCGCAGGGACTTTCTGGCTGCCCTCGTTGATATTGGATTCGATCATGACGGCGACGATGGCGTCTTCGCCTTGTCGTAGTTGGTCGCCGATAGTCTGGGCGACGAATGGCTGGTTCTTGTGGTTCTTCTTGGAGTTGCCATGTGAGCAGTCAATCATCATGACTTCGCGCTGGTTCTTCTTCCGTAGCTGTTCTCGGGCATCCTTGACACTCTCGGCGTCGTAGTTTGTGCCTTTGGATCCACCTCTTAGGATGACGAAACCGTCTTCGTTTCCGCTGGTCTTGGTGATGGCGGCGAGACCTTGTTTGGTAACACCCATGAAGTGATGCCTGGCAGCTGCTGCACCGACTGCGTCAATGGCCACGCTTAAAGACCCGTCTGTTCCATTCTTGAAGCCCATGGGGAAGGAGAGACCGGAGGCGAGTTCACGGTGCAATTGAGACTCGGTGGTACGGGCACCAATGGCACCCAGAGAGATGAGGTCGGCGAGGAATTGAGGGGAGATGGTATCGAGCATTTCACTGGCGATGGGCATGCCCATGCTGGTGAGGTCGGCGTAGAGTTTTCTTGAGACTCGCAGGCCTTTGTTGATCTTGTAGGACTCGTCAATGTCGGGGTCGTTGATCAGACCTTTCCAGCCGACGGTGGTGCGGGGCTTCTCGAGGTAGGCTCGCATGATGATGCAGAGGTCAGAGGAGAGCTTCTCGGCGAGTTGCTTTAGTCTTTCAGCGTACTCGAGGGCGGTGGCTGGGTCGTGAATGGAGCAGGGTCCGACCATGACCAGCAGTCTGTCGTCACGCTGGTGTATGATCTCTTTGCATTCTCTTCGACCTCGGGCAACGGTCTCGATGGAAGATTTGGTGGCAGGCACCTCGCTTTGAAGGAGAGCAGGAGGGATCAGAGGATCGTAACCGAGGACTCGGACATCCTCATTGAGCTCGAGAGGAGCATCGGCGGAAGGCATGGCGCAGGTGGTGTGTGTGAGTGAGTGAGAGATGGAGGAAATTGGATGTGGCGGAACTCGGTGTTGCAGTCAGTCGACGAGTAGATGGGCGAGAAATGTGAGACTGAACTGGGAGTCCAGGAAGAAGAGGTGTAAGGTGAACTGACTGTGTTTGTGGGAAGAAGCTGTTTGTTCGGGTATAGGATCAGTTTATGATTCACGGGTCACGAAAAAAATAGTCGATTCGATCCAATAATTTGCGGGGCAGAATCTTCATTCTTAGCAGGGTCCAGAGGCGGTGAGTCTAGTTATTAATGCTAGTTAATAGATCCAGACTCACTGGCAACAAGAGCCTCACGCACGTGGAGCCCTCGCAATTGGCCGGATTAGTATCGGCGGAAGAACGTGACTCAAGTCACGTGAGCAAGCGTGCAGGCCAGTGGTTCTCCTGCCTATTCCTGCTGCATTCAAGTTATAGTAAACACTGTCGCCATCCCGCTGGGCCGTGTACTTGTATCATAGATTTCCTCGTTGTCAGAAAGAGGCATCGCCATCAAAGGGAGGTGTCACTACACGATTCGGTTTCGGAAAAGGTTGTTGCATCCTAAACTGACGTCATAACGAGCAAGCCCCTTTTGTGGCTGATTGAATGGACAAAGAGGCAGTTGTAACCCAATCACTTGAGTCTAATAGGTAAATGCCACCTGGGAAAGTGTGGCTTCGGTTATATCCTTCCATCCCACATATGCCCCCCATGATGTCGTTCTTTGTTGAAGTCAATTAACCATCATACTCATCAATCCATCCCCTTTTTCGTTTCTTCAACACTGCCATCACGACCAGGTCATCGTTATACGGAACGCTGACTTTCCGACTCATCGCGTCATACATTGGTTAAGGTCGCCTTTCCTCACTTCCAGCTGTCGAGCCGCCCTGGTTGGTTCCCGTCGAAATTGTGTGTGTTTCATCAGCCATCTTCTCGAAACTTGCGACACTGCCACCGTTTGATCAACTCCCCTTTCCGATCGGGGCTTATGACATGAGCCCCTCCACATAAAGGAACTCTGTTGAGCGCTTGCCAGAAGTTTTGTCCTCATGTCGACTGATGAGCAAAAGTCCACAAACATGGCCGACGTGCATTCTGGGTTTGACTTCAACACTACACCGCATAAACGGAAGCGAAGACCCGACCATCTTGACGACAATTCTTTCGGTCGCGATATCAAACGGAGGTCAACCCACACTCTGCCATTCCGACTAAGCCCCTCGCGGCCTCACATTCCTGCCCCTCAGGCGTACTCACTCTTCACTTCCGTCTACCAACAACCTCCCACTCCCGTGGACACTTCCGATGAGGAGAGCCTCGACCAGACACATGAGGAGAAATTTGGGTCTGAAAGACCTTTGTCAATGCCGCGCTCCCAAGGAAGTAGCAATAACAGCCTCTCCTCAATCCAAGCCCAACATGGAGATTCGCTAGACGTCGACATGGACCATACAATGACTTCTACCCCGATTCCGAAAATCCGGCGAGCTCGATCGAACGACATCATGCCTCCTCAACGTGACCGGAACTTTTTGAGTGCCATGGACTCTTTTGCAAGAGAGAGGGTTCCCACACCTATTAGCAAACATTTCGATGACCGCATTCCGGATCTACCTAGCGTTCCACGACATCAATTTCCGCCTCTCCGGACCAACCTTAGTCCTATGTTCGAACAGGACTCATGGATCACGCGAGACGGTCTTCCAAGTCCTGCGGGAGACGATGACATGGACGGTGTCGTGATGAATGACGGAATGAAGAATGACGAGGCTCAGCTGGAAGAAAGATATAGACTTCAACTCGATGGGCACGGAAGCCCTGGGCGGTCAAGGACGGCGAGACTTCATATGGGATTTCTCACCGGTTGTGACAAATGCATTCAGAAAGTGCCAGGTCACTATAGTCACATTTTATGGTCATGATGGGATAGAGCATGGCATGGCGTGACGTTGCATGTGCAACGAGTGATGAATTGAAACGAGGCTATGATCGGACGGCTATCGCTTTAGCGGGTTATTGCCAGAGTGCATCTTTGGAGCATTGCATTTGCCTTTTTGATGGTTTACGAGAGCATGAGTTTGTTTTGGCACTTCGTTTCTCGCCGGAGCGGATGATCAACATTCAGCCGCTATGCAAACCCCTTCTTTTGAAACCCTTAGCTGTACAGAGGATGAATATGAACTTTGAACTTTCTCCTGCATACACATTACACACATGTCCAGTTTTTATGACTTGCCGCCTCTCAACCAACTCAGCCATCCCTGATTCTGCGTCGGATGCGTCACTGCGTCCGCCACGTTTCCAGCCCACTGATCCAGGGGACCTCCTTTCCTTCTGGTCCCTGCATCCACACTGGCAGCCTGTCCAACAGGTGGTGTACTAAGATATTCCACTCTATCCTGCGGCACCGGTCTCCCCTTCGAATCGACACCCACGCCTTGAATCCCACTCGATGCTACTGGTAGTGGTACGCCCGTAGCTACCGCGGTGGGCCGAATCTCTCCCTCGACGAAACTGTCATCCGCCGGCCCTTGTCTCCCCCGAGCTCGTCTAGCATCCTGCTGTTGTCGTGTGAGCCGTTCCGCCTCTGTTTCTGTCCCCATCTCTCCCTTGGCCGCCTGACTTGCGAACATATTTCTGAACCTGCTGTAATATGATTCAGAGGACTTGCGCTCGACCGCTCGTTTCCGCGCAGCCTCCATCTCCTCACCCGCACGTTCTTGCTCGAGTAAATGTAATTGTTCGGCGGTGGCGTCTCCCCGTAGAAACGCCACGCGCGCTTGGTCTAGTCTGTCGAGTTCGCGCTCGATCCACGCACGTTTCTGCCGCCGGTTATGTGCGATTAGGGATGTTGTTCCGTAGGCGGCGACCACGGTGGATACGCCGGCGAAGAGGATCAGACCGTAGGCTGTGAAGCGGTGGGCGCGGTCGGCCCAGCGGCGGCCTGTGTCGATGACGCGTTCTAAGGGCGAGGAGTTTGCGGATTCCTTTGCGGCGCGGGCGGCGGCGCGGAGACGTGCGACCTTTTCCTGGGGGGTTTCGTTTTGGGGTGGAGGTCTTGAGGATGGGGACTGGGATGGGGATGATGATGGATTTGGAGCGGGTTGGTATGTGAAGCCGGGAGCTGCGGCGCGGGACATGGCGTGTGGTGTTGTTGATGTGAAGCGGGTGAAGGTGTCGGAGGGTGGTCTGCGGGACATTTTTTTTTTCTGGTAGTGGAAGATTGCTTCCAGTTGAGGGATTAGGTGAACAGTGTGGGCTGGTGTTACACGAGCGGCATTAGCTAGGTTGGAGTAATGTACACGGAGGTGTCTTGATGGAAGTGTACAATCAGGATCGGATTTGTGTCTCGTTGAAGAATTGTGAAGCTTCTCAAGATTCGGGGATCATGAGCTGCATGATATTGAAATGACAGCCCGTGTTCCCGATGATGATTCTTCAACACCTGCAGGAGAGTGGTTCCACTTGACTACAGCGAATGACGGAGCTGGAAATGCAGATAGACGAAGAAACACCATACACTCACTTTCTTTCTTACTCAATTTACTTGAAAGCATCTGGCTGTAAGATACATGTACTATTTGATGTTGGGCAGGCGAGTTTCTGAGTCATCCAGAACAATGTCTGGTTGGATTATCAAGTCCACGCCCATCCGATTGTCGCCTCCGCCTATTTGACGAGCCCCTTTGACGCCAGATAACTTCGGATAGTCTCTTCAGCGTCCTCCAGAGGAAGACCCAACCTATCGTTCCACAAGCCTTTGGTCTTTGAGAACTCACAGAACCCGCCATTGTTCAACATCAACAGCACAATGGCTTCGTAATTCCCTCGTCTCCATGCCTCTTCGTCGCTGGGACCGCCACGTATCTTCTCATCGGCGACGGTTTGAGCCTCCTGTTTCTTCGCATGTGTAACTTGAAAGGCGTTTCCGGTTAGGTTTTGGAAAGTCTTGAGCATTTGATTCTGACTGATGGTAAAGCTGTTGATATAGATGTACTGGTTAGCCGTCTCTTCCACATGTTCGGCCGACAAGACGGCTGTGACAGCACGACCTATCTGCGCGAGATTTGTCGCTTCAAAGGTAATGTCTCCGCCGTCGAAGACTGTCAAGGTCTTTTCTGCCATATTCACGCCCAAAATACCGGGCATGTCAAGTATCGAGTCGAAGAATGCACCGACTATGAGGCCTGTCCAAGACATCCCCGTGGATTCTTTGGCCTTCAGGCGCTCGACAGCATCTCTTTTGAGGCCCGTCAATGGGACTAGGTTGGTAACGGATGGGTCGGAGGTGTCGACGCCGTATTCAGACGGGATGAATCGGCGGACTCCGGCTTCAGCGGCAGCGTCGATGATGGGGAATTGTTGTTCCAGGTGGAAGGTTGCCATGGCTGAAACCACGGCGTCTTGGCCTTTGAGAGCGGCCACAAGGGAGTCGTGGGTGTAGTCGGTCTTGATGACCTTTGCACCATTGGGAATTTGGGCATTGGAAGATGCACGACTGAGGACTGAGACGTCGAAGTTTGCTCGAAGAAGATGTCGGACGATTTCAGCGCCTGTCAGGCCGGATCCGCCAACGACAGTGACCTTCTCGATTGGGCTTGACGGCATTGTGCCGTTTGTTACTGTGCGAATAGGGTGATGAATGTGCCCTTGTGGGCTGGACGAGTTCTGGACAGCAAGAGGTCGCTTTTATACCTTTTGTTCAGCTCCATGACTATACCACTGCCAGGCTGGCGCAGCATGTCTCGTTCTGATTTGTAAGAATCAGTCGACTTCTTGATTTCAAGACGCCTCAAAACTGTATGATAGAGTCATAGGCGACATCTGGACACAACGCCTTGTGATTAGTATAGGCTATTGTTGAACGCGACATACATTATTTATTGTCCGAGATCCCGGATTTTCTGGGGAGCCCCGCAGATCGAGCTGCATAAGCCATAAGCCATAAGCCATAAGCCCAGTTTGCTTGACACAAAAAGCCAAAAAGCCACCTAACGGATGAGGCCTTGTTCCAGACTCTGATGGATGTCTTCATGCCGCTCAGGGAAAGTTCTCTCGTGCCTTATGCTACTCGCTGTTGACGAGGGAGCATTTACTCAGCCTTGCTTACGTACTACTATATGAAGAGAAGGGAGGGAGCCTTGCCAAGACATCCATCGACCTCATCGTCAGACACTGTGTCGACTTCAACATCCTATCCTCACTACACTGAACACGTGTTCCTAACTTTAAAACTTCAGGGACAAAGCCCAGACTTCTATATCGTTCCTTTTCGCCCAACTCAATGGATCTATCCTCCTGGCCGATCCCACCAGTTACAAATGGCTCGAAATCCTGAACTGCAGCGCGTCCTGGCGGCCTTGAACAGTTACACAACACAGCCTTCTCCGACCCCACAACCTGGACCCTCAGGACAACAGCAGTCTCACCAGCCAGTCATCGCCACCACTGAATCTTTCATTCCCGGCTTAGGATTGCTCCCGGCAGAAAGCCAGCACAGACCTATCACTCCACCTCCGCTTCATAGACAACAGACCTCGACTCCCCAGCAGTCTCCGCCGAAACCTCGTCTAGTCGATGTTCCAAACAAGCCATCAACGCCCACAGTACCTGATGCTTCAACGATCACCACCTGGCCAGCTGCACTCAAACATGTCACTCGCCATCTAGTCACAAATGAACAGGCTTCTGCTCGTATCAAGCACATAATCGCTGAACAGCACAAACACGAGCGGCAATGGTGGGCTGGGAGGGAAGCAATTGTGGCTAGACAGCAGGGCAGAACCGGCAAGTCTCAAGAAGTAGCAGCTCTTTTAAAGTCGTTGGGAGGCAAGGAGATTGCCGTAGCTCCTTCAGATCCAAAGGCCAACCAGGCAGAGCTGGATGTGTATGACAAGAAAGTGTATTCTGGGCTGGTGGCTATGGCTTCGGATTTTGATAGACAAATGAGAGCAATAGGTGTGCCGTTCTACGCCATCAAACATGACCTTGTTGTCCTGGAAGAAGGTCTGGAAAAAGCTGGTGCCGCAAAGGGAAGGGTGGATAAAGGTGAATTGAGGGAACTTCAAAAGAAAATGTTGCAGACTCTGGAAGATCTGTTCTCAGACTGACAGGGTTGAATTTGAAGTGAATGGTGTCGAGTTGGCTGCGAAGTAACAGGAACGCGTGAACTGAGATCACGTCTCATTTTCACCTCAGATTTTCACTAATGCCGAACCGCGCCTGCACCTTCCTTCATCCAACTTCACTCAGGACAAATCCATGTTTCACTGCATCAAATCGTTTTGAAGTGGCCGAGTCAGTTGAGACCTTGTCGTCAGATGTCTTCTGATTACTTCTCTTGCGACAGCCAGGCCACCTCACCTTTTCATCACCCCAGACGAACATTCATCGAGTATCACAATCACAACAGCTTCACAATCTTCCAACATGCGCAGCCTCCTCAAATTGCTTGCCACCGGAGAAGGCTGTGATCTTGTGATCATATGCGAGGGCCAATTCTTCTTTGCCCACAGGGCGGTCGTCGGAACCCACTCACCGGTGCTCAAATCAGAGACCGCGTTCTCTCAGGTAAGATTTGACTCGTTGTTTTCGGAGTACTGATACAAGTTAACCTGAGAAACAGTTCCTAGGTGGCGAAGCCTACACCCTCGAGAATGTGTCTCCAGATGCCTTTCGCAGAATCCTGGCATTCCTCTACCGCGGCTCCATCTCTGACCATCCAAGACTATTCAAGTCGGAGAACAACGGTATTTTGGGAACAACGCCAATCGAACTTGCTAAGAGATTTCCGAACGTCAACAACTTTCTCGCAACTATTGGAGGAGGTCCAGGATCTGTCTCCAAAGGAGATTCGACAAGTACGAACCTAGGCAGCGTCACCACTGAACAGAAGTGGGCTGTCCTCACTTCGAAACAACGATTGCTCAACAAGCCTCATGACAACAGTCCATGTAGCAGCCCGACAGAGGTGATGGCGGAAACCGAGGTCTATACTGCTGCAAGAATGCTTCAGGTTGTCGGCTTACAAGATGTTGCCCTGTCGAAGATCATGGCATGGGTAGAGAAAGAGCTGCTAAAAGAGGCCTCATTGTCCGAAGACCTGCGCTTAGCAGCTGACTACATGCTTCGAAGAGAGAGGGCTCTTGTAACACCATTCTTGTCTCTGTGCACACGACACATGCCAGCTGTTGAACAAGACGCCACCTTGGTATCTCTGTTGACCTCGTTAGATCCCAATACCTGGCAACTCTTGTGCAGCATGCGTACGCAATGGACAACAGAAAATGACCAGCTCAAGCAGGACTTGCTCCAGCAAGAAAGACGAACACGTTTCCTGGAAGCCTCGATCAAGCTCAACCAGAGCCAGGAGGCGCTTTTTGCAGACGAACTCACTAGCCAAATCGACAAGCTGGGCGAGTCACTCAAGGCGTCACAGGAGAATCACAAATTTGCGGAGGCAAAGATAGAAGGGCTCAACAAAAACATTCAGTCTCAGCAAAACGAAATTCTTCAGCTCAAGGCCGCAAAGCTTGGGGCGAAGGACGCCAACCAACCAAAGCCTGAACCCAATTCTAAGGTCAACGAAGAGCTCCGAGCCACAAATCAAAAGCTGCGTGCAGACTTGAGTTCGTTGCGGGCGAGCCAAGCTCGACTCAGAGACGAGCTCAAGAACGAAAAGCAGCTGTATCAAAAATTGTGCACACAGTATAACGAGTCGAAAAGCGCGATCGACAGGTTCAGGACAGCCGTCAACAGGAACAGTTCTTGCAACAATTGCAAGCACCGGTGGAATATTGATATAGAACACATGGGGTACAATGAGATCGGCATCATGTGCAACGGTTGTTGGGAAATGGTATGGTACTAGGGTCAGATGGGCGACGTGCGGACATACTACTCGTGAGACATGCTTGAGCGAGGTGAGGCTGATGTTGTGGGCGATGATATGGTAAAGTCGATTGTAGACAAGAGGGGACCACCACAAGACAGATGAGCAAGTGGCTTTCCTGAGAAGAGTCCGGGCAAGTCAGTGAACATCTTGAGGTGGCTGAATGTCGTAGCACGTCCAGACCTTCCCATGTATGTAACGGGAAGGCGTACCTATGTCACAATATGGCGGTCGAGCTCATTTCCTTCCTGATTTGACGGCTTCACGGCAGGCGCCCCCCAAGAATTGAGCATCACTTCACCTCGACCTTCACTTCAACACCCTCCCCTCAACCATCGCGTTCAACCAGATACTTGAATCTGTCATCCTCCCGGAATGCAACGAAGAAGATGTCTGAAGATACCATCGACGATGAGGTGGAGCTCATCGATCTCTCACATCGTGCTGAAATCATCGCTAAGGATCTGAACAAGCTGTTTGAGAAATGTGGCAATGACATCGCCTCGGCCGACATCTCCAATGCCGCTGACGAACTCTCACGCCTGTCTACCGTCCTCAGTGACCTTGTACAGGCTGTAAATGCTGCAAAAGACCAGTACACCGAAACCTTCAACCAGGATCTCAGGGAGATATGTCGTCAACTGGAAAGCATATTCGAAGACGTCGAGGATTGTTGTCAGGAGGTGCACAAAACAGCGGTTGGATGGCTGCGAAAGAGGAAATATGTGGTCAAGCTACACAAACACATGGAAGCAAACATTCGTACCCTGATTGTCATGCGTACTGTGCTTCTTCATGGCATCCAGTACGGCCTGCAGAAGTGAGTGACTGGCATCGACATAATCTCACAAGCGCTGACCCGGTTACAGATCAGAAGGACGCCTGGCAGAATCAGCACCTCATGTGCTCCAAGAAGATCATGTCATCCTGGAGGCCGTCTTTGCAACCAGGCACGCCATTACGAATCTGAAGGAGAGCCCGATAAAATCCCATCGGCATACATCATCCAATTCCTCCGCAGAAGGGTCCATCGACACTCCTACTTTTGAGCCAGGTGCCCATGGTCGGAACCTTTCGTCGGCTACTGGAGTCGACGTATCTCCATTCGAGGACGTTCTGCCTCCCAGCAGTAGCGCTGGCGGCAAGCAGAGAAGCAACGACGATGCTTTGACACAACGGTTTTCGAAACGAGGTGTCCGCCTGGCAGTTCACAGCTCCTTCTTGGATCATAATGCGCATGATGTACCAAATGCCCTCAAAAGGAGATGGATGCACAACGCTCGGGCTCGAAACAGTAGCGACCAAACCAATGCCGGCAGTATCTTGAACGCCCCGCTCAGCACCATCGCCGAATGTAACTCAACCTCAACCCCAGATGAAGTTGTTGGAGGTGAAGTCGATGATCCGTTCAGCCCCAACCCGAATGAAGGCCCTTCCAAGGGAGCACGTCAAAGACTGTCAGCAGAAAGCAGCAGTGAGGAGTCCACGGACGCAAATGTCTCAAAGGCCAAGAAGATGAGTCGCACATTGTTGGCTATGCCAATGGGAAAGTCAATCGGCAGAGCTATCCGACGGCTACGCTCCACCAACCTGAACCAGAGTGAGAGCAAGGACAAGGACAACACTGAGGAGTCAGAACCTGACAAAAGTCTTGACAACAGCCCCGACAGGAGCCCAGACAACAGTCCCGAAAAGAGTCCGACGAAGAGCCCCAGCAAGCGCAACAGCTCTGACAAGACAGGCTGGACCTATCGATTTACCAAGCGCTTCGAAAGGCCTGAACTCACCACTCCTGACTACAACAAGGATTCCGAAAACATGACAATGCGTTAGTCGGGAGGAGGTGGACGACAAGGCTGTCAAAAGGTTCATGGGACAATCGCGAGGTTATTTGGAAGACTACTGGGGAGAATCGGATGAGAAGTGTCAACTGGGCACTTCGTGATTCTGCATCATTCGTTTAGAATCAAGTACACAGCATGATTTGATGATAGCAAGGCATAATAAAATCATCATTGTGTCGTGGAATCTCCATCATACCAATCATAGAGCTCCATGGTATCAATTTCCGTCATCTCATCAAACGTACATCATACTAATCAGGTACGGCGCGTGGCCATAATGAGTGTATCAAGTCATGTCGTTAATCAGGCGCAGTCTAAGCCTGCTCATGCTCCGCCAGTCTCTGCTTTCTCAGCTCCTCCTCACGCAGACTCTGCTTCTTGATATAATCCAGCACAATCTCCTCCTCGGTCCGTTGTTTCGTCAAGTCTTCCTGGCGGGCCTTTTCATGTTGCTCAGACTCCGTGATCGCGCGCTTCAACTTCTCATCCTCTTCCGCACCGAGACCGTTCGTCACCGTTGCTGACTTCAACGCCTCTTCACGCTTTGCCAATTCGGCATGTTTAGCTTGATTCTCGTCGTGCAACCGTTTACTCTCTTCCATGGCGCGGTGGAAATCCTTGTCGTGGTCATAATCTGTATCGATGCCCGAATCATTGTTTTCTGCAGAATCCATAAGGATTGGCTGTGACTTTGCAGCCTGCGACGCTTTATACTCTTCCAAACTTCTCGTCAGGACCTTTTTGAGTTGGTTCCTATGTTCTTCATCTTCATCTGCATCTTCCTCGTCTTGTTCGGCCACCGTGGAAATAACCCCTGTCTCTTGTGACTCACGACGTTTCTGGTGATCGGCCTGCGCTCGTTTGAACTCTCGCAGACTCGCTCTGAGGGCCTTCTTGTACGCGTCGTCATTGTGGTCCTTGCCGTTGCCGTTGTGCCCTGCATTATGCAACTCCTTGAGACTTGCTCTGAGCGCGCGCTCGATGATGGCGTCTTCGTCCGGATCTCCTTTACTCGATTCTGTGACGGCCATGGTGATGGCATGCTCGTAGTCTTGAAGGGAAGAATCATCATCGGGAGAGTGTGTCTTCGAGTATTCGAGAGACGAACTGATGCTGGAGAATGACCGGGTGTGGTCGAGATGGTGATTGCTGTCATGGTCGAAGGGACAGAATCGGCAACGGCTCTTGACCTTGGCCTTCCCGTTGCCGTTACCGTTACGCCTGGCTTCTTCCATCTTGACCTCTCGTTCACGACGCTCCAGTTCTTTCTGCTCTTTCTTGAGTTGATCTCGTCTCTCGGCAAGGGCCTTGCGCTCATCCCAGCTAAGATGTCTGGTGTTTTTGAAGCCGTGGACGAGCTCAACAGAGTCGCTGTGCGTCTTGGTCAGGATGTGACTTTCGATCGCCTCCTTGCGCTCACTTCCGTAAAGTTGTCCACGTTTCTTTTCCTCAACCTTGTTATCCTTCCAAGCACTAATGATTGCGTCTCTCTCTTCGGGGGTACTGTTTTTCCAGTCTTCAAAACCTTGAGCCGTTCGAGCAGCGATAATGTAGTTCTGCACAGAGCTGCCAAAGTGCTTGGCAACTTCAGCGTAGATACCTTTGGCGGTATACCCGGGAAGACCCCAGATGCCGGCACCAGGCTTCAAGATTAGACCCCCGAAACCCTTTGCAGCACCTTTGAAGAAGCCTGCAGCGCCTTCCTTCTTGGCTCCTGCAAGAGGTTGCGTCACTAATCCAGTGACACCATCATAGAAGCCATAGGTGAATTCTCTGCCAGCAGCCCTGAGGCCAGACTGAAGGTCTGTGATTTTCTCACTTTTGCGGACAGTCTCATCTCCGTATAGTTTCGGTGCATTGTGGAATCCCTTTGCCAGTGAGAGTGTGAAATCCATAGGTGACTTGACACCAGCAGAGACAATCTTTCCCACGGCTTTTGCGCCAGATAAAGCAGTCTCCAGAGAAATCTGACCGACTTCTTCGCAAGCAGGAGAGTGGTCACGGTGATGTGGCTTGCGCGAACCTGACCCGGATCGTGAATGCGAGCGGTGATGTGACCATCGGCGATGGTGGGAGTGGCTTCGCTTCGAGCCATCCGGAGAGACGACCGATGACATGGCTGAGGGCCGTGATTGGGAAGTTGTCGTTGCCAGAGTCGGTGCTCCCGTACTTGGTTCGCTGAATGTGGGAGACTCTACTCTCTCATGCGAAAGAATTGCAGGACCAGAAGGGCTTTGCGAACGTCCCCTCTCGTGAGATTGTTTGGGTTCTAGGCCAGCATCTGCCGAGACTCTTCTCTCTGCAGAGTCATCTGGGATTGTCTCCTGAGATAGCTGAGGTTGTAAAGGAGTACCAGGACCTGCCGAATGTTTCCTCTGCTGTTCCCTCTCGTGCAGATCTTTCAGGTCGCCGTGAGCGGTTTTCAAAGAATTGAATATCTCCACAGGAAAATCTGCAACCCCCATGGAAAGATTCCCAATGGTACCAATAAGGGCTGCGGCACCGCCTGAAATTGGTTCCCATGGACCGTCCTCGGTCTCATATTCCCGAGCTCGATAAAGTTTCAGGTCAGAGAAATCGAGCAGGCCTTCGCTTCCAAGGACTACAGCAGCCAATGGAGATAGTCGAATATCTGTCCGCTTTATGCGCCAAACAGCGGTACGCCTAGGATCCAACGAGCACCGTATGTCTGGCAGGTGTAGTTGTTTGTGAAAAGATTGGGCACCCGCCTCTGTGCCATCCTCTGATCTGATCTTCATGCTCAACTCTTTTGCCCGTTCGAGGGACTCCGGCTTTAATGCGTCCATAATCTGTGCTGCCAATTTGTCTGCAGTCAATTGCTTGTACGGAATTGGTTTCGGACCTGCTCCTGCTTTTGCTGTCATTGCACCCCAGAATGGTTGATCACCGAAGAAAGGCACCACGACCGTCGGGCGGCCAGCAAGAATACCAGCCGCCGTCGTCCCGGCACCACCATGATGGACGACACACGATACATGGTTGAACAGCCAGTCATGCGGAATATTGCCCAACATGAAAACGCCTTCAGGAATGCCAAGTTGATCAGCGCCGAGACCGCCCCAGCCTTTGGAGACAAGCGCTCGTTGACCAGTCTTCTTGACAGCTTCGAAGATCATTTTCGTCATGGCATTGGGGTCATCAACCACGATCGATCCAAATCCGATATACACAGGAGGCGGGCCGGCTGCGAGAAAGTCTGCGAGATCCGGCGCCGGGGTGTAGTTTGTCGAAAGATTCAAGAAGAAGAAGCCAGAAATATCAATATAGTTGCCCCAATCTGCCGGTTTAGGGATCAAGGCAGGCGACCAGCAGTAGGTCCAAGGGATGTGTAGGCGGCTGACCATACCTGGAGCCCACATGATACTGATGGGTTCGAGATTTAGACTCCTCTCGCGGAAGCGATTGATCACATCGCCCAGTCCCTGCCAAGTCAACATATCGACCAAAGCATAGGTCACAAAGTTGGCCATATTGGCATCGGCATTGGACGAGACAATGTTGGCAAGCGGATGAGGAAATGATTGAGTCGGTGACCAGGGCATGGTGAACATCAGGTGTAGAGGAATGCCTAGCTTCTCTGCAATGTGGACATGGGCGAAACTCGGAGGGTTCGCAATAATCGCGTCGGCCACGAATGGCCTCATGGTAGGATCGGTACCGAAGGAAATGGCACTGTCGAAGCTGCGGGCGTCGTCCGTGAGCTGGACACCAGTCCCGTCGCCAGCCTCAATTGTAGATCTCCAGCATCCCGTGATGATCTCGTAGATACCTTTTCGTCGCTTTCCCACGTCGCCACTTTTGAGTGAGTCCATCCCGGGCATCAGACCAGGATTTTTGACCATGAAAGCCATAAGCTCTGCAGGGTCGCCCCCAATACTGAAAAACTCGAGACCATTTTCGGTCACAAAGTCTTTGAAGGTCGGATGGGTTGCTATCCTCACACGGTGTTTGTATTTGTTCTTTAAGACCTGACCCAACGCCACAAATGGCTGGACATCTCCTCTGCTGCCGACAATTTGAATGACGATGTTCATGGGCGGAGGTGGCAGGCCCTCTGTATCGCCGAGTCCTTCTGGTATGGGCGGCTCTCCTTCAGCCTTCTTTCTCTGTAACTCTAATTGGTGCCGCAGCGCTGGTAGGAGCAGATTTGTGAGCTTTTTACTTCGCTGATTGATCTTGATGTTGACTCTGCCATCACTGCCGAGTCGAGCACCAGTATCCATCCCATTCTGACTGATATCAAGCTGGCCATAATCTGCGCCATTGTAGGCCGGTGCAGGAACATCGTCTAGATTCGAAGAGACGCCACCGTGATGCCGTGTACGGTTCTCTGGAGCTGAGGAGGCATCCGTTTTCTTCTGTGTAGTCCGGTCCTCTTCTTGATTTGCTGCCGCAATCGCTTCGGCCTCTCGTATAATTTGCACGGGAAGGCCTACTACTTCGTGCGGCAGCGGTTCGGGGGGAGGAGTGTCTGAGGCAGACATTGTCGCTGTGTGATCAATGCATCAACGGAGGGTGTATGGCGAGGAGGCAGGATGGGTACGACCTGAAGGGCAGTAGGCAGAAGTATAGGTATCGACGGACGTTGGTCAAATGCTACAACCGATGTGGCGGTTTCTCAAAGGGATTCAGAAGTGGCAGCATGCTTCCTTGTATGGAGTAGAGGGGTAAAGAGCAAGATTAAGTTCCAAGTAGCCCTAGAGCATGAACAAGCGTGACACGGGTTGAGTGCATTTGTCTTTAGAACGACGGTGACGACGGAATGGCAGTAGTTGGATTGATAGTGAGTAGCGGCATGGGCAGGGTCATCGCAGACAGTAGTTACTGTACAGGCTTGACAGGCACACTTGCCCCAAACCAGCTGATGCCTTTTCTGTCTCGGTTTCGCGAATCACCATGGCGGGGGAAGAGAGGGTGGGCTTGGGGGGGCGATAGACTCAGCAACCCACTCACTCATCCTTACGATATGGCTGAATCAGCATCGTTCCGGGCATCCACACCCTCATTGGCGGTTCTTTATTGGCTTCAACACCCTAGCTATCCCTACAATCTACGGCTTAATCAAGGTCTGAATCTGCGCGAGCCTTTTGCCGCTTTCTCGTACTTCCAGCCCCATGCACGATCCAACTGCTACGCCCTCCCCAAAAGACAACCAAGTGTGGACTCAATCATGCTGAGATAATCATGATGGTTGGCCCTTGTGCTTCCAGCTATGAGCCACAGTTTCCGTCGTCTCGAAAGTAATTTCCCCTTTCTCTGCAGCATTCATCTGTGAAACCAATTTCGAGACGACTCGGTCAATCATCCCAACGATATGTACCCGTCCAGCGCTCTCCGGGTGCCAGATCAGCCTAAAACAGAGCATCAGTTGACACATTCAAGCATGCTTGATTATGTTAGCCAGTCTGGGCCATGTCACTTACGGATATACCGAGCCATAGCCTTTGCCAGGGCCCTCGTCGAGCCAGCTTTCGTTCTCCCACAACCAGTTGAATCGATCTAGCCACATCTTCTCGACCACATCGACGCTGACATAGCCATGCGTGCTGGCTGTATACGGATAGAATCCCATCTGATGAGATCAGCAATGGTCCATATGTGCGGTTGCCTCTTTCGAACTTACGGGTGTCGCATCCTCCGAGTACCAACTGGCCGGAATTTCCACCAGAGCCTTGTCAGCCTCTGCCGATCCCGGTGCTGGCTGCTCGGGTATTGGTGTCGGTATCATCCAACTGCTTGCGTCTTTCTTGTAGTCTGGCACGTGTGGCGGCTTTTCCGGGAAAGGTTTGGGTAAGAAGTAAGGTAGCGAGTCATGCGCGTTCATGCTGCTGTCGTACAAAAAGTCGTGATCCTGGAGCAATCGTACCGTTGTCTCGCGAATCTGATACAACGGTGCACGGTATCCCACAGGCCGTCTGCCACCTCGCAACTTCGTAATGAGATCGAGGCACTTCTCGAGAACGTCCCTTTCCTGCTCCACAGTCATGGCATACGCACCCTCGTGACTGTATCCATGTAGCCCGAGCTCAGCACCACTTTCCAGTATCTCTTGTGCTTGACTTGGGAATGTCTCCAGACTGTGTCCGGGAATGAACCAGGTGACCTTGTCGGATATCTCATGCTTCTTGAAAAGCTTTAGTAACCGTCCGACACCAACATTGGCGCTGAATATACCCGACGAATAATCTGATAGCGTGTTGCTGGGATTATGGCCAGTACCTAAGTATCCTGAGATTGCGTCAAAGTCCACAGACAAGCAAATCCTCATGCGTCGCTTTCTCTTTGGCGGACTTCGCGATGCAGGAATTGCGGTGGGACGCGCCGAAACGTCGACGTTTTCGCCAGATTGCGCTCCTGAGCCGAGGATTTGGTCCTCTCGCCAGATGACTCTGCCTTCCATACCGCCATCGACAGAGATGCATTGACCCGAGATATGTCCTGCTGCGCGGTGACTGGCCAGGAATGCCATTGCCCTTGCTACGTCCTCTGGCTGTGCAATCTTCTTCAGGGCGACCGTAGCCTGGCATTCGGCCCACATCTCCTTTGGGTCGTCGAGACGGTCTCCGATGAGGGCAGTGTTGACCCAACCAGGTGCAACAGCGTTGATTCGAGCTTTCGGGTTCAGGCGGACGATCTCATTCTTGACAGTGCGGACCAAGCCATATTGTAGGCCCGCCTTGCCTGATGCATATCTGGAAATTGGTCAGCAAGCGACACAGCATTCATCACAGATGATACGACATACTCGGCATGTCCTTCCTGGCCAAACTTGCCCGTTTCCGAGCCCGTAATGACGATGGCAACATTGTCAAGTTCCCTCCCTTGTGCTTCCTGGCTCTGCTTGACGGACAGCAGAAAGTGTTTGACAGTCAAGAATGTGCCTCGGACATTGTTCCCGTTTACCTTTATTCAGAATGAGTAAATGTTCTGGGAAAGCAGTATCAGCCTGCAGAAGCTCACACCTTGTCCCATAGCGCCGTATCAATTTCCCAGATAGGAGGATGAGCCGTTTCGTCGGTGATTCCAGCATTAGCGACCAAGATGTGCACCGGTCCGAATTTGGTGGTTGACGACTTAAATGCTTCAGCAATCGACGGTTCGGAGGTCAAATCACCCTGCGTGGTGAAGAATCGGGATTGTTGGTCCTCCGTCGAACATAGCTCCGACGCATCAATCGATCTCTTATCGAAACCCGTAACACGACATCCCAGTGCTGAAGATTGAGTTAACGTTAGGGATCACCATCCTTACATCGGCTTTGTTTCTGCCCAACTTTAATTTTCTTTTGTAAACTTACCGAGAAATTCTTTCACTGCCGCACTACCAATTCCTCCTCGAGCTCCAGTGATGAAAACATGGAGGTCTTCGAGGCCTAAGAACGATTGGGCTCTTTCACTCATCTTCGCATGGTCCAGATCTGCAGGACAATGGCAAGTCGCACATCCTGCTCGTGCTCGTCAGCAGATTTTGAGCTGTTGTTCTTCACCGCACATATCCGTTGCTCTTTAGGGCATGTCGTCAGTGAGGTCACTTGGGCGCGCTAGTTGTTATGGGTGGATTCCAAGGTACTTGGGGTACTTCTGCTTATTAGCCGTGAGTGAAATGGGAGCCAGCCAGGAAGGTTAGGAGACATATGCGGATTCCTTTTTCCACCCAGAAGCCGATGTGCCTGGAGGCAACAGACCTTGGTGGCTCTCGACACTGTTTCCCTTTGTCCTCGATTTGTTGCTGTTATGCGGACTAATCGCTCTCGGGTGAGCAATCTATTGCAGTGTTGGAAGAACATTATTCCCATTGTGAGTACTCCGTACGGATTACGGAGTACCTCGTATCTGAAACAACCCTAGGGTCCTGGTCCAAGGAGCATGCCAGCTTATCTTCCTGCCATCTAGAGGTTAGCTTGTCCGAAATCCAAGATGACCTTGTCGGTGCCTGAGAACCGATTTCTTACTTGTCCTTTGTTGTCAGCTATCTCGCCTATCAGAGCTCGTGTGAAGGGTTCTTGGTTGGCCGATAAGGATTATCGGAGTCTCGCACTCGAGATGATTTCTGCACGTTTTGCTCTGTAGGATTGTATGAGGCGAGTGATCGCGATGCCCATGCTGCTGGCAGATCGCCATGGCTCGCCCAGGGATCCCATTCTGGTAGGCTTGAACGGCAGATGTCATATCTCCTGAAATCACCTAAATGTCGCCTGTGTCATCATCACGATGTCGCTATATCTCGTGCTCCGGCCTTTTCTCTGATGCCTTTTTCTTCACAAGTCGATCTTCTTGCATCTTTCGCTCTGCTATAGTTCCCAGTCGCAATGTCTATCCTGCAAGGCGAGAAGGATGTCAGCCCAAGTGACGGCGACGTCCCAACACCTACTGCGGAAAGCTCCGACCTCATCAATGCGTCTGGCCATGTACAAGAACTCGATCGCAACTTTAGTCTGCTGGCGGCCGCTGGTGTTGGATTAGTCGTTGGCAGCGTAAGTGTTCCGCTTCTTGGCGAATGGCTGTGTATTGAGGCACGAGTCCTTCAGTCTTCCCTCATTCTCGTCTATCCAGCTTTCTGACATTTCCTAGGTGTGGCCTGCCATTGGCGGATCAATCCTGGTGGCCATCTACAATGGCGGCCCCCCCGGTGTCATCTATGAATTCATAACGGTCTCCGTGTTATATTGGATTGTCGCCGCATCTCTTGCCGAACTGGCTTCGGCGATCCCTTCGAGCGGCGGTGTATATCATTGGGCTTCTGTGACCCCCGGCAAGAGATGGGGGCGAGTCATCGGGTGAGCCTTTTGTGTCAATTCGCAATGCGTGCACTGACTAATGCGCGAGTCTGCAGGTTTTATGCAGGGTACTGGAACTGGCTGGCTTGGGTGTTCGGCGCAGCATCCATGAGCTTCATTTTTGGTTGGTATCCACTTCCGGTTCATCGACCAATAACTGACAGGAGTTAGCCAATACCGTTGTCCAAATGTATGGTCTGACCCATAGCGATTTCGTCGCAAAGTCATGGCATGTGTTCGTCACTTACCTGGTGAGTACCACGCAGAGGCCTTCGAGGAAGACAGCAGGGATATTAGCTGACAATGCGTGCCTAGATTGTAACCTGGATCGCTTGTATATGTGTCTGTCTCTTCAACAGTGCCATGCCCCATCTCAATATGGTGGGGATATTCATGATACTGGCAGGACTTTTCATCACCATTGTCGTGGTGTGAGTCATTCAATCATTATTTGTTGTTCTGTGTGTTGACATACGTGTAGTGCTGCAATGCCTGGTACAGGTGGACGTCCATCACACGCGTCATCAAGCTTCGTGTGGAGTGAGTGGACAGCAGATATTGGATATCCCAACGGGTGAGTTCGCGGCTGCTACCGACCTGTGTGCCGGAAAAATACCAGATAGCTGATTCTTGCAGGTTCGTTTTCGTTGCTGGTATGCTGAACGGCGCATATTCCGTGGGGACTCCGGATGCAGTCAGGTACGTGCGCGAAAGAAGCAGGCTCCCGAGATTCCAGCATTTCTAATATCTGACATATGCAGTCACATCGCCGAAGAGGTACCCAACCCGGGTAGAAATGTACCTATCGCCATCGCAGCTCAGATGGTCGTCGGCTTTCTCACGGGTTTGCTGTACATCATTGCGATAATGTATGCCATCAACGACTACAACGCTTTGTTCGAATCAGCATTCCCCATCGCTGAAATATACCTACAAGCGACTGGATCTTCGAGTGGTGCTATCGGGCTGCTTTGTTTGCTGTTGTTCTGTGTCGGCCTCTGTCTGGTGGGAGTGTACATCACCGCGGGACGCACCCTGTGGGCACTGGCCCGAGATCAAGCAACCCCATTCCCCAAATATCTGGGCAAAGTCTCCCCGAAGCTGGGCATGCCTTTTGTTGCGACCATTACCTGTGGATGTCTCGTGACCGTTTTGGGCTGGTAAGTTGTCAACCTTTTGGTAGCAGCATCGACTCACAGTGGCGTAGCATCTATGAAGGAAGTACCACCGCATTCAACGCCTTTGTCGGGAGCTTTGTTCTGATGAGCAGCGCATCGTAAGTGTCTGTTAAATGCGAAAGCACAGTTGCTGACGAGCAATAGGTATATCGCAGCGATATTGCCACATCTTTTGACACGCCGTAGAAACATTCATTTTGGGCCTTTCCAATTAGGAAAGCTCGGGATGGTCTTCAACTTCATCGCCTGTGGATATATGATTGTTTGGTTTGTCATATATTGCTTCCCATTCGCTCTTCCAACCGATGCGGGAACAATGAACTATGCCTGTGTCATCTGGGGAGGACTTACGGTTTTTGTGACAATCTGGTGGTTCATTGGCCAAAGCCGTTACGAGGGCCCTAAGACCAGCGGAGGGATCAATGCGGATATTGAGAACGTCAGAAGGGCCAGTGTAGCGAAGCGAGCCAGTGTGTAGGCTATACAACGGATACGGAGCGGCTGTCGTGCCAGCCTGATAGCATGGAGTACAAAGACCAACATCTGAAAAGAACGAGACAGCATCAAAGAGTCACTCCCGCATGGCATCGCAGGCAGGCATCGAAGGCAGGCATCGATACTTCAGCGAGCAATTTCAAGTAGATTGGCATGAGGATAAAGAACCGTAAAGTTGTTTTGGAATCGAACTTATCGTGGCCTGTGTCTCAAGGCGGGAAAAGCGTTCTTGTGTTAGAAGTTGCGAAGTTCTATCGGCAAAACCTCGGTACTAAAACTTTTACTGTTTGGGATTAGCGTTGCAGTCTTGGCACACCACCATCGCACTTGCCCTTCTATCTCACGAATTTTCCGTCTCGCAGGTGCACTTCGGACAAACCGCAACCACCAACAACAGCCACCCAACATGTCTGAGAACGGCGGCGAGGTCGAAGTCGAATCCCCAGTCTCGGGCTACCCAGTACTCCCCAAAGATGTTGTCTCTGAGATTGGCAGCATCAAGCTGTTCAACAAATGGGATTTCGATGTTGAAATCAGAGATATCTCATTGACGTACGATACCATGGCAGACCTGAAGGAACAGCGAAAATACTAACGTTGGACTTCTCAGCGACTACATCCAAATCCGATCTCCCACCTACCTTCCTCACTCCGCCGGCCGATATGCGCAGAAGCGATTCCGAAAGGCCCAATGCCCCATCATCGAGCGATTGACCAACTCACTGATGATGAACGGTCGCAACAACGGCAAGAAGTTGATGGCTATCAGAATTGTTGCACACTCCTTCGAGATTGTATGTTATAATGTTGAGGACGAGAAAGATCTTGCGGATCTAACATCACGAATTAGGTTCACATCATGACCGACCAGAACCCCCTCCAAATCGCCGTTGATGCTATCGTCAACTGCGGTCCCCGAGAAGACAGCACCCGAATTGGTAGCGCCGGTACCGTCCGACGACAAGCCGTCGATGTGTCTCCTCTTCGCCGTGTCAACCAAGCCATTGCCCTTCTCACCATTGGTGCCCGCGAGGCTTCGTTCCGAAACGTCAAGAGCATCGCCGAATGCTTGGCTGAAGAGCTGATCAACGCTGCCAAGGGTAGCAGCAACTCTTACGCCATCAAGAAGAAGGACGAGTTGGAGCGTGTCGCCAAGAGCAATCGGTAAAGTGCTTACTGGGTTATGGTGTTTTGTGGCAACGAGCATGGTACGGCTTGCCTTCATAGCGGTCTCTGGTGGAATACACCTACGATTCGAACATTACGCAATCGCACAAGGGCCGATGTCTGGTCCGGCGAAAATCACAAGATTCTGTGCTTAGATTATGCTGATGTTCTCCCAAAATTCAAAGTGTGACAAAATTTCAAAATTTCAAGATTGGGCTCCTGTGCCTCGTGATCCTCATCGATGTTGGCTCTGCGATTTTACCTCATTGCATACTTGGGAGACTCCCACCCCAAGGAAAGCAAATTCATGTTGTGAAAAGTCAGACTCTCAGACGTCAATTTGAGTGCACTCCTGTGGACAAGCCCACAAGAGAGGAGTGGGACTGGCAAGAACTCGCCCTCTTCAAAGCAAACACCTGAAGCTGCACTGGTTATCATGCTAATATTTGTGAAAGTAGCTCAGAAACGTATGTGCAACCATATTATCAAGGTACAAACCACCCTCCCGTCACCATACTCAAATCTATTTGATTTGATGGCGAGCCTCCATATTTCTTTGCTATCGAATACCCAACGCTGTACAATGCAAGCATACCAAACATCCTTCCAGCCTATCTCTATGTTTCAGACGCCCAAAAGCCAGATGCACTTCATTTGTCCTCGTCATCATATATCTCAATGCAAACCGCGCGTATATCGTGCGCAATCAATCTCTCGAGCACCGACTGGGGAACGTTCTCATTCCTCCGGAGATGTCTTCGCTAACTCGGATCCACCGCTTCCTTGATGGCATGGATTGCAGAAACTCTAGGCCTCCGGTGCATATGGACCGGTTTGTTCATATTTCGGTCATCGATTTGATGGCATGACTTGTGCCATGCTTGCTGATCCTCGAAACGTGTAGGTGTTTCCGAACGAGTCATCTGCCTGGCGTTTCAATGGGCGTTTCGATGTCATGCCGAGGATATCCTCTCGGAGGTCTGGCGTCTCCAAAGGCCATCATTTGATTTCGGTATCGGACCTCCCTCATGTATGCTTCTTGTTGAGGGGGCTTTTGGTTGAAAGCGGCGCCCTCGAAGTCTTGTTTGGCGAAATGTCTTTGAACAGCATATCCAATGCAAGTCAAACCAGCCGCGCCCAAGATACACAGGAGGACGACAACTTCGTGCGGCAGCGCTCCTCCGCTCGAAGTCATGATGTGCGATGATCTAGGTCAATGCAATGAAGCACAATCTGAGGAGGTTGCGAATAGGAGCAGTCGTCTGGCAGGAGCTCGAAAAGAATAGCAGTTGGGGCTGAGCAATGCTAGCAAGAATAATCGACCGAGAACAAGCAAGTGTACAATATCAGCTGCTCCAGCAAACACGCGCTGAACATGCCATCACGACAGATGCAGGAACTCAAGCTTCATATACCAGATGCCATGTAACCACGTCCCCTTCCTATTTCGTCCCAGGAACCGATGCAGCCAATGATGGCTATGGAGGAATGCTGCGGCAAGGCTTCATTTCATTCCAGGAACCCCATCTGCCGTATGCCAAGCACACAAGTCCCTGCCACCACGTCTATAACATTGTCTGGACCCATTCTGGCTGTCAACCCTCGTATACATCAACAAAATATGGTTAGGACTGTTCCAAACTTAGCGAGACACACGCGCGCACTATGCCCCTTTGAGCGAAAGACACGAACTGCCCAATCGGAGGCCCTGGACACGGAAGGATATTGACCCACTATGGCCCATGGCTATCAACGACATGTTTTTCATCAGATCGGAATTGCAATCCCTTTCACATCAATTATCATGAGGCTCAACGATTCACGTGAGAAAAACGCGTCTGGCAAGCATCAGGCCTCCCAGCAGACACTTATCTGCTGCACGCGACAGTAAGGAGGCACCTTCGTCAGACGTGCTTCTTTTCACGCTTCCATGGGGCTCTGCATTCGGTGGCTGCCGTAGAACCTCACACCACGCAGTCCATGAAAAGCCAATGGCAGTACATTCTCAAACTCTCATGCGGCCAAGAAGGGCTGGTCATGAGAAGTCCAGAAACGGTTGCTTGACCTGCAAGTGCGTCTCTTTCCCTTTCCGGATAGTATGCAAGACTCATTGTGGCATTACAGGATTCGAAGAGTGAAATGCGACGAAACACGACCTTCTTGCCGAAACTGTACTACAACCGGCCGGAAATGTGAAGGTCCTATCGCAAATCAAGTCCAATTCATCCAAGGTCCACCACTCAGTCGAGCAAGCACTCCTGTCTTGGTGCCAGAAATCTCCCCTGTTGATGCTGCTCACCCCTACTATGAGAGGCGCGCCTTCGACCACTTCGTCAAGCATGGCGCGCCAATATTCGCAGGTCATGTCGATGCAAATTTCTGGACAGATCTAGTTCCTCGGCTCGCCCAGTCCAGCGACTTCGTCTGGGATGCCGTAGTGTCGATCAGTTGCCTATTCGAACATGTTCCATACGAAAATTTGGTGACCAGATATGACCAGAACTTTCCCTACCAAGTCACCAACAAACATCATCAGCAAGCACTGAAATATTACAACAGGGCAATCAACAGCGTCCGCCGGCTGGCTGATCGTGATGAATTGGACGACTCTGTTGCTGTTTTGAGTTGCATCCTGTTCGCTTCCGTGGAGTTTCAGCAACGCAATGTAACCACAGGGACGGAGCTGGTCAAAGACTGCTGCCGAATGTTGAGACAGGGTATGTCAACGGGGTCCATCAGCAAGGCTTCCAAGGCGAATTCCGCCCTTCACGAGGTGGTTGCTCCCTTCATACTACGAAAGGCGGTGCTCACTGCCACACTTGGAACATTTCTACCTCCAGACTGGAATGTTCATCATGAGTCAAAGTCGGCGATGGGGAAGCCGCTTCCCGCATGCCCGACGCTGAATGAGGCCAGCATCCAGCTGTACAATCTGCTATACCAGTGCTTCGAGGTGACGAGGGTTGCAGACATAGTTCCTGATCTCGGCGAAGACCCAGGCAAGAATCGCTTTCTGGCGTTACGCACGGTTTTGATGGGACGGTTGACGCAATGGAAATCGTGGTTCATGTCAGAGCAATATCAGGAGGCAAACAAAGAAGCCAGCTGGATGTGCTCATACCTTTTGATGTACTGGGCCGTCTGCTACACCTCTCTCGCCACTTGCGTGTACATCAACCAGACCGCGTTCGACGAGCACCGCGACCAATTTGCCGATATCGTTCAACATGCCCAGGTCTACCTCGCCCACCTTGGTGAATCTCCGACACAATTACCGCCATTCCAGACGCAGGCCGGGATTCTGCCGACTCTTTACTTCTGCGCCTTGAAGTGTCGGGATCCCATCCTTCGACGAGAAGCGCTGCGGCTGATGCGACAAGCTCCCCAGCAAGACACTCTCTGGGCATTCATTGCCCCAGAACGCGTAGTCGAGAAAGTCATCCCACTCGAGGAACGTGGGATGCACTCGACAGTAATGGACGATGTAGTTGGCTTGCCAGATAAGTCGCCACCAGAGGATCGTCGATTTGCACATGTCAGTGTCCTGAGCAGGAATGCAGCTGGTGGCGTACAGCGTCTGGCATTGCAGTTACATAGGTTCATTCTCCAAGCCAACGGGAGAAGAAGGTTGGTCACCGAATATGCCTGGTTGGATCAGGATATGAGTTCGTAAGAGAATACAAGCGGTATGGCAGTCATTTGCCATGCATGATATCGAAAAGACATGTGTCTCGACGACGGTACCTTTCGAGAGATAGTCCTGCACAATCCCATATAGGAGCGCCATTGAGTACTAGGTCCCCGAACCAAGCTGAGCCGCAGACATGAGAGGTTTTGCATACAAGAATTGTTTGAAAGTGCATAACAGAAACTTATGGGCAGAAGCTAGCCCATCTTTGACGCTGGTATGAGTATATGATGGCGGATATGCTGGTGGTAGAGATTGCTCAGGGGTCAATTTTTAAGCAAGGCTGTGCCATTTTTAAAGGTTCGAATATATTTTTGTTTACCATCGATCGTACCTGCACCCAACTTTTTGGCCCATCAATGAAACCGCCGATGAACCCAACACACTCCTTATAAGCAGTCATGGTTTGCATACGTCGAAAGAAGGCAAAAACCTTTCACGGAGTTCCAATGTCTAATTTGATGAGTTGATGTACATGCAGTAGAACATGAATGTTAGAACAACCCAGCAAGCCTGTTTCCAGAAAAAGTGGCACTGTCTGACCGCTGCCGGTTGTCAGGTTCAAATAGATATCGTTCCCTGGTGCCACTCCAGAGTCCCTCGCTCACAAGACTACACCCTCAGCCCTTGACCAGAATGAAAGATAACAGATCTATCGCCTACGCCTTCTGTCTTGCTGTCAGGGCACCCGTCGTTGTGAAATTGCTTGACTTGGTCTTACATAGTCGATGTACGACGTGTCAGACGGGGTTGGATTAAGATTCGCGATAAGATCTAAATTGCGATAAGATAAGATGTCTCTGAAAAAAGATTCCATTAAGAGACTTTTTGCAGTCTCATCGACAACACAGCCAGCGACTTATCAACCTTTCAGGCAGTAGGTGAAGATGGTCAAGAGAAAACTCGGTGCCCTCGAAAAGGTTGATGCCGACTTGGCCAACCTACAGAACAAAATCAAGCGTGACCCCAAATCCTACCATACCGACTTTTCCTACCAATATATCCAATATGAGAACCAGCGGCAGATTTTCATGCAGGCCCCGACCTCCGCCTCGGACAGCGGCATCATTTCGTTTCGCGACCTGATCGAGTTTGTGGCTCATGTGTCGGATTGCTATAAAGAGGATACAAAAGACTTCCCAGCACAATTGATTGAGATTGTGTCCGTACACCATGCAGCGCTAGAGCCTGAACTGCGAGAGAAGATTGTAGGCAGCCTCGTCCTGCTAAGGAAGAAGGAGATCATTGATTCGACGACGCTGTTACAATGCTTCTTCCCAATCCTCATCTCCACGCCGAGCAAGTCGCTCCGCGCACTGCTTTTTCAGAAGATCATTAGTGACCTGCGCTCCTCGAACTCCAAGACCACGAACCATAAGCTCAATCGGAGCGTACAGACAACATTACACAACCTCGTCACCGAAGATCGCTCGTCTTCAAAGGCACTATGGGCGGTCAAAATCACCCGAGAGATGTGGAAGCGGCAGATCTGGACAGATGCAAAGGCCGTGGAAATTATGAAAGAGGCGGCGTTGAGTGACAACGAGAAGTGCATTGTAGGCGGAGTTCGCTTTTTCCTCGGTGGCGACAAGGAGCGGGAAGAGTTGGAAGATGAGAGCTCAGACGAGGAGACGATTGATATGCGCAAGCTACGACATCAAGCTGGGATCAACAAGAAGAGCAAGAAGGCGGAGAAGAAACTCGAGAAGGCTGCAGCCACAGTTCGACGAAAGGAGAAAAAGAAGGGTCAACCTCACGCACTGAACTTTTCTGCGCTGCATCTACTACACGACCCGCAGGGTTTCGCGGAGACCTTGTTCTCGAAACACCTCCAGAGCACGAAGTCGCGGCTGAATCTGGAGCAGAAACTTCTGGTGCTGCAGCTTGTGTCGAGGCTGATCGGCCTGCACAAGTTGACCGTGATCAGCTTTTACTCCTACTTTTTGAAATACCTTACTCCTCGACAACCTTCGGTCACCTCGTTCTTGGCTTCTTTGGCGCAATCGACGCATAATCTGGTACCACCGGATATTTTGGAACCGCTGGTGCAGAAGATCGCCAATGAGTTCGTTTCGGAAGCAGCTGCTGGCGAGGTTGCGGCAGCAGGCTTGAATGCTATCCGAGAAATTTGCGTACGGCAGCCGCTAGTCATGAGCGACACATTACTACAAGATTTGGTCATGTATCGAAAGAGCAAAGACAAGGGCGTGATGATGGCAGCGAAAGGTCTCTTGAGTTTGTACAGACAAGTCGGAGCCGAGATGCTGAAGAAACGCGATCGTGGCAAGGACGCCACACTTGGCCTACGGTCAGGCGACCAGAAACAACAGCGGTTCGGTGAGGAGGTCGTTGGCGAAATCGAGGGTCTGGAGCTACTAGAGAAATGGAAACAAGAGGAAAGGCAGCGACGGAGACTGGAGAAGGGACTTCCAGCTGATGGGACGGATGGTGAGGACGACGAAGACGAAGAGGATTGGAATGCCTGGGACGTGCAAGAAGATGACAGCGACGACTCTGGTGGCTGGATCAATGTCGAAAGCGATGACGAGATCAACGTCAGTGATAGTGAGGACGAGAAGCCGTCAGCGAAAAAGGTCCGCATCGATGCCCAAGTGACGACAAGCGACGACAAAGAAAACGAGACGAAGGAGGCGTCCACCGAACTGCAGCCGAAGTCGAATTTCGCGACGACTCGTGTTCTTACGCCAGCAGATCTCGCTAAACTGCAAGAGTTGCGGACCACGGCCTCTGTATCTTCGCTGCTGAAGAACCACAAATCGCACCATGCGCAACGCAACGACCAGACGAATTCCCAACGGCATATGGACGACCCTCTGACTGCGGCCGAGATTGAAGGTCTTGCGTCTTTGTCGAAGGGTAAAGCTACCCGAGCAGAGAAATTGGCCTTGTTAGAAGAACACAGGGAAGATCGGGAGGCTCACAAGTCGAAAGCGGGCAGGAAGAAGGAGCGCAAGGAGACTGAGGGCAAGAGTACGACCAACAAGGAGAAGGCGCGCAAGAAGAATTTCTTGATGACGCTGAGCAAGGCCAAGTCCAAGGGGAAGAGGAGTCTGGTCGAGCATCGGAAGATTCTGAAAGCGCATGCTGATAGAGGGAAGAGAGGTGGTAAAAGAGGAAATAATGGATAGATCAAATGGTGATACCCTGATCATGTCGAGATCTTATGTTTATTGCCTATCTTCCTGACCTGTATCTTTCATTCTTGCGCCTTGTCTTGTGCGTTAGCCATTCAAAGGTTTCAACTGTGCAACTTCGCGGCGGTAATAACGGCGACATTTCGGCGTAGGATGCAGAATCAACCACACTCGCACACTCGCGCTTTATCAACGTCCGAGGCCAACAGCATTGATCTGTTGTGCAATTTCCAAGGGGCAAACTCTCCCACTATATGTAGCTACAGCCACGAAACTGCGCCACGAAGTTTGACAGCGGTGTCATAACGCGCAAAGGTGGGAAATGAATCATGCACGCCCTCGCGTCAGGTTCGTGGGCAGTGGGCAGTGGGCGGTGGGCACCACGGGTCTTGGGCGACTCGAGCAAATCAGAGATTGTCAGGCCCAAACAGCCCGCCAGGAACAAGGAACCGATAGTCGATTCAGCGACCCAATCCCTCTCCGCCCAGGTCCCAACCTCCCCGGACTTTGGCCCTGTCCGCCACGAAAAAGAGCCTAGGAGACGGTTTAGCGGCGGAAGCGAGAGGCACTATTAATATCCCTGCAGCTTCAGGGGGGTCCGCGCGCGTGTTCGTCCTGGCAAGTGTTCGCCCTTTGCCGCCAGGCGTTGAGGCTGGGGCTGATTTTTTTTAAGGCCATCCTCAAGGGACTGCAAGGAGTGAACTGCGCAACGGACTTGACTGGCACAGTCGTCAACTTGCTTGGGGGGCTTGTCTCTCGCTTCTTTTCGCAGTCGCTCCGGAAAATCCACCGAGAGATCAGGGTTTAAGATAAGTTTGATAGAGCAGAGCACCAGCAATTCTTAATATCTGCCCCGTGCGCTACAAACACACCTCAAGCTCGCCGGATTTTGTACCGCAGGTCTCAGTTCTCAATTCAACTCTCACTTCTTCCTCTCTTTCTCTCAAAGCGACCTCAACTCTCATTCATACACACACTGCAACCATTCGCCCATTCAACGTCTTGCTATTCACTTAGCAGGATAGACAACATTCCCCTTTTGCACCAGCGCGACATCTCTCTCCTCGATTTCGGACCCCTGATCCTCACCATCCAACAACTAAACAACACTCTCCTCGTCCTTGGTTTTCAACACAACACCTTCGATCTCTCAACATAAAATCCTTCACAATGGGTCTCCCACAAGACTACCTCTCGGCCCCTGCGCCTGCTGACGATTCCACCTCTCCTCATTCCAAGCGCCGCCGCTTCACACCTCACTCTCTCCCACCCATTATTCCCGTCACAGATAATTCCTCGATTGAATCTCACACTTTCAACTCGCCATTGCTGTTGCAGCTCTGCGAACAAGCTCCAAGCCAGGCAGAGATCGAGGCAGGCCTCCTTCAGGTTGGGATGCGCGTCAGAAAATCAGTTGCGGAAGGATACAAGGTCCAACCCAAGAAGTTCACTCCCCGTCCTTTCTTCAACTACAACAGACTCTCTCCTGAGACTCAAGCTGCTTTGTCAAATGGCAATGGTGCTGACGAGATGTCTCCATTTTCTCCTTCGCAAGTCCAACCCATGAGCACAGCCACCTTTTGCGGTATCAGCTTGTCCTTTCTCTCCGAGATGGAGGAACCGGTCTCTCAACAGAGCCTGTGGTCCTACTCGACCAGTCACAAGCGCGGATACGAGGTCGAATCTGACAGCGAGGAAAGTCAAGATTGGCAACCACAGACGCCCAACTTGACTGCGGATGCTGGAATGAGCATGCCCATTGAGTACTTCGCCATGGACATGGAAAATATGAGCGACGTCAGTCCAATGACCCAGCTCGGTGATCGCAGACAACAGGGCAATGGTCGCCGGATGGCTATGCCCAAGTCTCGCCGGCAAGCGGAGCCACATATGCTTCCTACCTCTGCATTTAACCCTTTCGCCGATATGGCGGCTCAACAACCTGAACAACAACAATTTGGAGGTCATTCTGGACACAAGAGAATGGTGAGCTGTGGCATGGAGGCCATGGATTTTGGTGATGCGCCATTTCTCCAGCGCCGGGAAGATGTGGAAATGGATTTCTCTTGAACGAAAAGCTTGCACCCTGTTTTAATGATTTTGTTACCATGCATTGCATCGCATTCCTTTGTCTTATATTTGATTCGATTCTCGAAGGAGCGCTGGGGGTCGCCGACGACGAGAGGCATTCGACCCTCTGGGTGAACGAGATGGAAAAGGGCGGTCGACGTAGGTCGAAGGAGGACAACGCGGGAAGGAACGGCCAACTCAGGATATTCTGCGGTCACAGAAGTTTGGTGATGTAACATATGTGCATTGGGAAAGGCCACCGGATTGGAATGGAATTACTGTACACAAGTGAGAAGGAGTTGGATAGACCTACAGAGAAGGGTCCCGAGTCGAGTCGAGCTGACTCAAAGAGAGCATTTGTGTGCGGGCGTTGGTGTACGTCCAGCATTGATTCATGAGTTGCTGGATATGTGATTGTGCATATTCGTCAACGGACCGCAAGATGGTCAAGATGCTAGATAACGAATGAAAGAAATCAATACCATCCTGCAGAAACTACTCGGTTCGAGTAAAGCCCTTCACCGCTTGATGAATTATCCATAATGAATTCCGTATGTGGAGGGTGCGCATGTGACCCCCAAATTTAGCCGACATGTCCCCATCAGGAGTAAACAAAGGTCCGCAATTTAAGTGACCGTGCCATTTCTCACTGTCTTGCTCATGTCTTGCAAATTGTACAACATGACAGACTTATGACATTGTAGTTCTTGCGTTCGGCTTTGTTCACATGCATCATGGACGCAGCAGTACTTGTCCAACATAATATGAAACCACCCAGTCCAAACCCATTGAAATGTCCTCCATCAGGACCCCTACAGCCGCTATCTCCTGAGCGAGTCAACCAGCAACATCTACTCCAGTCTCCTCCTTTCAACAACTACCTCGTCGAAAATGATCGGCCTCGGAGTCGCGACTCCATGACCTCTGATGTCCAATCTAAAGTAGCCTTCCTGAACAGTCTGGCTGGCATTGCCAATGGCAGTGTCCCCTCCTCACCAACAAGACCTGCACGGAAAAACAACGACAGTAACAATGCGCTTCAACGTGCGGTCATGGGATATGAAGAGGCCCAAGCCAGCCTCGCGAGTCTAAATGCCGAGCTAGAACGGGAAAGAGAGGAATTGGCCTCCAGAAAGAAGAGAGAGCGCATGCTGGCGCAAAGAGTGGAACAACTACTGGAAGAATTGCAGACCGAGAAGGTCAAACGCAGTCGTGACCAGGAGGCGTACGCAAAGGAAATCAAAAGATGCCGCAAAGAGGCTTACCGCGCCGAATTGGCGGTGGTAGAGGCACGACAGGACCTGCAGGAGGCTAGGAGTAATTTGAAGAAGTCTCAAGCCGAAGTCCAGCATGAAAAGACAGAAAAGGAGAAGAGTCGGCAAGAGAGCTTCGAGAGGGCGTATGCGCTTGCTGGGATGGTGGGGGAGATGGAGCAACTGAAAGATCAGCTGAAAGTCGTCGAAAAGCAGCGAGATGCTGCATTGTCGGAGGTCAAGACCAGCAATCTGGACACGGATGCGAACCATAACGAGCAGGAAAACTTCCCGTCAAACAGAGACTTTGATGACCGGCAGGAGGAGCAACCGCAGTTCACGCGAGTGGCTCATGTGGAATCACAACCTGCCTCGTTTGCATACCCACCCCCAGCGACAGGCTTGGAGGCACTGAGGTTCCGTCTCAACTACCACGACAAACAGATGGAAGGAGCTGAGATTTCACCACAGGAAGAGATTCAATTTCTCAAGCAGGAATTAAGATATGCTCGGATGCAACATGCCGAGGATGCTGATATGATACATTTCATGAACATGCAATGTCAATTCAAGGCTTGCCCGTGTCGACAGGCGGAAGAGAAAGGTGAACGATTCATCCACGATCATGCATACGAAGCCTTCATGCAAGATCAACGAGCTTCAAAAAAGAGAAGGATTTCGAACGAGGCTCATGTACAGCGTTTTCAGCAATCCACAGGTCAGGTACATCAGAGTTCCGAGACCGCCTCAGAGACGATACCGGAACTGAGGGAAGCAGAGCCATGCGCATTACCCCCCGAGCCCACCCCAGATATCCTGTCGAGGCCCGCAGGAGATCCAATCTCACTCGAAGAAGCTGTGGAGGTACCTCTACCTGAGCCGCAGCCAATGGAGCTGGATGTGAAGGACGTCACCCCCGAACCAACGGCCCAACTGGAAGAAATCACTCAAGTCCTAGTCGAGCCAGGCACAGCATCAAAACCCTTCTCTTTCTCAACCTCTACAATGAGCAATCCTGCTATTACAGTTCAAACTCCATCTTTGCGTCATACCACAACGGCACCGTCTGCTCTCGAGCAGGACCTTTTTGACCTGTCTCCGCCAAAACAGGCACCTCCTCGACGGCCCTCAACTGCTATAGGCGTACTTACCATCGACTCTCCCATCCGCCTCGTTCCAGACTCACCTCGATCAGCCAGGACCTCTTACTACGACGATACTACAAGCATGACCCCCGCCTACGACTTTAATCACACAATCACCACGACGACCAAGATTGCGCTGAAAGGCTCGCCACAACGTGACAGTCTGCACAGACGAGCACAGTCCCGACCCCACGATCGAAGCCACTCTCCTTTGGTTCCAGCAGAGTCAGGACCACACGGCATGTTTTCCAAGGAGTCGTCGGCTTCACCAGCAAGTGCTACGGTGTTTCCAATCACACCCGCGCACAAGCACTCGAGATCAATGCACGATTTAGCACAGCACGCCCAATCTCAGCCTCGGCCACACCGAAGCCCTCCACAAACTATTGGCAGGACTACTACCACGACTAGAGTTCCTCTTCGCGGGTCCGGATTTGCAGATGGAAGTGAAGAAAATGCACATGTCCGCGTGTTCGAGCACGCTCAAACGGAGATCTTGAATGTCAACATCAATCCTCCGATGGGTTCTATGATGACCGTTTCACACCGCACAGTGTCCCAGACAAGCACAAATTCAATCCTAGGCAACGCTCCCGGCACACCGATCTCGCGCGAAGCAGCGCTGGCACAGATTCGAGCGAGACGAGACAGGGCCAGAAGTATCAACCTCAAGTTGTCCACGGATAGTAACAAGCTGAATGGTGCGGCCGGGAAGACGAGTCCGACGAAACCAAAAGTTCTGGGAGTGAACGGCATGGTCGTTGGAGGGTTGTTCGCGAGGGATAAAGAGAATGTGCGGAGAGAGATCAGCCAGGCCAGTGCACCGGGACGGATGGCTTTTTGAGTAGAACGTTCAAGGTTGGATATGGACGTATTGGAGTCGCGTGGATGAGTGTGGTGTTTACGTGAGCCAGAGACTGGTAGTGTGTGTAAATGATCTGGACGCAGTACGGATGTGTTCACCACGACAGTGGTTATCCTGCATAGCGAGTAATTTATTATGTTGAACGAGGATCACCTTCGAGTGTTGTGGATCGGGTACGCCGATTGTATGCCGTGACGAGGCTGCAAGCCCCTTTTACTCGTAATTGATACCGATATAACTTTTAAGAGGCGAGCCTGATTACGGAAAAAGTGGCACTACCTGTCTGGTTTCGCTCCCCAGGTTTAAAGAGATACGGTCCCTTGTTGTCAGTCTCGAGTCTTTCTATACAACAAGGAAGCTTTATTTCGTAAAAGGGGAGGGGACATCAGCTCCATTGTACAGCGCTCCTGTCTCGTTGTCGAGGCATCCGCTGTTGTGAAATTGCTTGACTTCGAACTTACGTCGTCAATTCACGTCATATCAGACGGTGCCACCTTCTCTGGTGGAGACTTTTCATTCACATCCAGATGTTCCATAGCACGTTCAAGCTCCTCGCAACGCTCGTCGAATGAACCCTCCGCCTTCCGAAATCCGATCAATGCTCGCTGGTAAAACGCTCTGGCTTCCTCTGGCCTGTCCAGACCAGCGTAGACACTCCCAAGATTGTTACAAGTACTGAGCGCAGAGACATCTTTGCTCACAAGGTCTGACCCGAGACTGTTTTCGTAGCCTTGCAATGCCCGCTGAAACAACTCCTCGGCCTGGTTCAGTCTTCCTTGTTCTGCACGCAGGATACCTAGACTGTTGATGGTGTCGAGCGTCGAAGTATGCTCAGCTCCCAACCTCTCCTCTTTGCCTTGTAATGCTCGTAGCAGACAGTCTTCCGCCTGGCTTGATTTCCCTTGCTGTCGGTATATATCACCCAGCTTGTCGACCACATTGAGTGTAGATTCATGTTCAGGTCCCAGCTTCTCCTCGTGTCCATGTAACGCACGCTGAAACATCTCCACCGCCGCATCCAGCCTTCCTTGGAGGTCGTAGACAATACCTAGAAAGTGGACCATACCGAGCGCCCGTGTATGTTCAGCACCGAATCTCTCCTCGTGGCCCTGTAGGGCCCGGAGCAGGACCTCTTCTGCCTCGTATAATTTTCCTTGCCGTCTATATATGTCACCTAATTGACTAAACGCTGTCAGTGTCAAACTGTGCTCAGCACCAACTGTATCCTCCGAGTCGTGCAACGCGCGCTGAACGATATCTTCCGCTTTGCTTAGGGCTCCATGGTCCTTGTAGAGTTTTGCTAGATCGACAGCAAGATCAAGGGTCTCCGTATGCTTGGGACCAACTATCCTTTCGTACCCATGCAGGGCTTGCTGATATAGTTCGGCGGCCTGATCTAGCTTCCGTTGCTCGCCATAGATACTAGCCAAAACCCGCATGGTAAGCAGTGTTGATAGATCTTCAAGACCCAGTGTATCCTTCTTAGCTTGTAGTGCTCGTTGAGAAACTTCTTCCGCCTCCTCTAGCCGCCCCCGAATTTGATAGATCCTGCCTAAATTGCCAAGTACGCGAAGCGTCAACCGGTCCTTGGGCCCTACTATCTTTTTGAGGATATGTAGTGCTTGCTGAAATGTTTCCTCGGCACGCTCTAGTTTCCCTTGCTCTTCGTAGATAGCCCCCATATCGTTCATTACGACTAGAGTCGACCGGTGGTCCCGTCCTAGTATACTTTCATGTAGGGCCAGCGCCCGAATTAACATTCGCTCTGCTGCTCTATTTTGTCCTTGCTTGTAGAGCAGCCATGCAATGAGCGGAATCTGCGGGAGCTGAACCTGTACGAAGTCTTGCCGCTCTGCAACATCTCGAAACAGATCACAGGCGATCCATTCTGCATGTGGCGTGACTCTCCGATACCATATTGTAGAGAACTGACGGCCTTCTGCGATATGGATTTGGCCTACCACACAGTCGAACGCAAGCCAGTATCGGTCCGCATTGCTTGGATGATTCAACACATTGAGCATCCAGTCATGAAAGCAGACATGGATACTGTACGATTCGGTTTGATGATTGGCCTGAACAAGACAATACCTGACAAGCGTCTTCACCGCCATACCAAACGAGAGCTCGTTTTCTGTCAATCGGGTGTACCACATCGGAGCATTATTGTCTTGACATTCGGAGAAGAGCTCGTACCATATGTCACGGGGATCTAGGTAGGCAAGAAATCTCAATAGTTCCACAGCCAAGTCGTTCTCTTGCTTGATCATCTGCAAAGAGATATCCCACGTCGTATGGAGAGTCCGCTCAGGGTAGTCCTGCAGTTGTTCACTCGAAGCCAGGGCTGCCCAACGAGCTTCGTAATATTGGAGATACGCACCAAAGCTCAATGAAGACTCCTTGAGGTAAGCTCCCGCCGTGGCCAAGGCCAGAGGATGACCATCCAAGCGTCGTGCTAAATTTCGAGCGTCAACATCTAATGATTCGTTAGACAGCCCTCCGTCTCATTCGCTGGAAGGGCATACCTGAGACAACATGTGCCCGACCGGACCTGGTGGCCAGCACTTGTAAGCCATCCTCTTCCTTGGCCAATGGTCCTACATCAAGTCGACTACCGTTGACCTTGAGGGGCACCCTGGTGGTAACCAGAACTGATCCATGTGTTCTTGCAGGATAGTATTGCGCAAGGCTGTAGTCCTTTGGGTCACGTAGATGTCAAAGATCAGGAGCCATCGACTGTTATCAGGCTCAGAGAGCCAATTTGAAATGTTGGTCCACAACCGATCGTTGTCGAGCTGGTCCGCGATCTCCGGAGCCATTATTCGATGTGCAAGCTTTCGAAGACTGCTCTGCAAGGCTGGTTCAGCCGTGACATTGAGCTAGAAGACGGACGAATATGCTTTGCGATGTCGCTTGGCGTAGGTGATGGACAACTGTGTTTTGCCAATCCCACCCATTCCGCCTAGAACTAGGACTCTACGCAGGCCAGAGTCCGAAGCAGACAGAAGAACATTCTCCATTTCTTTGATTTCCGGGGCCCTGCCAACGAAGACCTCGTCGGCCATGTCTGGAGCGTCAAACGAATTGATCCCAAGGTCATAAGCTGCGAGTAGGTTAGCCGGGTTACCCATGAGTTACCCATGAGCGAATGTCTTGTCGATGATGTATACATTTCCAAAAAGAATCAAGTACGGTACGGTACTACGCTCCATCTCTCGCTTGAACTGATAGAAGATGGTGATGACTGGCGTACTCACTCGGCATCTGCACAAGTTCAGTCGCAGGAGCGACTTTCGTCACGTCTTTGGCTGGGATGATTGACTAACAATTCCTTCACATACGCCGCTGCCGCCGCCGCCGCGTATGGCTGCCACCTCTTGTTCTTGTGTGAGTCAGCATAGTCACAGATTCCTCGGATCACCAAACATGGAAATGAGTCCATTTGACCTGCTGCCTCCATCTCCACACACAGGACTCTAGCCTGCCGCAGTCTCTCTCGCATCAACGCATCTTTGACTACCATGTTGGCCGACCCAATTGTACCGTAATGAAATTTCGGATCCGTGCTCTTACAGGCATCTCTATCAATGGTCCTTTGCACATCGCAATTCCAGCAATCTGCACCACCAGAGTGAGGATAGTCCACTCGGAACAGCTGATCGTGCTGTATTCCGGGATGAGAGTATTTTTCTTCCATGGCCGGGAAACCCACGAAGCATCTCGTGCAGGTATCGTGGCACCTGAGATCCCTCAATCAGATGGTCAGCCGCCAAGCTCTCTACACTCGAACGTAAGAGTGCAGGAGGTTTGTTCAACATTCCGGTTCGTTCAAACCCTCCCGCCGTCGAGTATTTGCCCAGGTCGTACTGAACGACCCCACCGAGAGTCGCTGTCGGTTTACTGACTACCACATCTCCCAAACGGATACCTTGTTCGTCATCTTCTCCGCCCGGCACACCGCCTCCAATGCCCACCAGCAACCCAAACCGAATGGACGGAAAGTCGTTCAACAGCTGGACTGCCGATGTTGCTGCTGCATGGTTCCCGATCTCTGGCAGAACCGCAATCGCGACGTTGTGACCGCACAAGTTCCCCAAGATATAGCTGTTCTGGTCACGCTGGGTCGGCAGGGGTGGGTGTATGTGGTCTAGCATCGCCTTTACAGGAGCCAGCTCCACCCCCATAGGGCAGATGCAGCCCACGGTGTAATCGCGGTGATTTGGAGGCATCGTATATGAAGAAGACCGGTCTTGGAAACGGTGCTACGGCCGCAGTGGTCAATCAGGCTGAGGATCGAACTTGGTATTGCATACCCGGTTCGTTGTATGATCAAGTGCACCTGGTCATGACTGAAGACACATCTTGCTCAGATGATCCAGGCCATTGCTCTGCTCGCCTGAAGTACCTCAATGGAAGGATTGATTTCCATTCACAGGCAGGAACATGCAAGTTCGGAAGCTGCGCCTGCGGCTGAAGGCTGCAGCTCGAGGTAGCAATGCATGCTTCGACGTACGTCTCACGTGACGGAGATTTGAGCGGTGCCGTTGGTACAGGAGACCTTGTACAGAACTCAACTCAGCCTGAATATCGATCCAATAAAGAAGGCAAACTTTTTGGGATCCATAACATCGCCTGCCGTGGTCGCAGAGGTTGGCTGTGGCTGAGTCAGGTCAACGCTGCAATGGTAGTAGGCTGGCAGGGTTGGCTACTTTGGATGCGTTAGCGTACATCGTTTGCTGTCACCGTCTTTGAATGGGGCAACGATTCACGGGAGAGACAATTGGTAGCGCTGATACCCTGCAGGGGATATTCCCACCCTGATGGTGAGCATGGACGAGAGAAAACGGTCCATATATACTGCTTTGAAAGCTGCTGACATACTTCTCCCGTGGCCGTGAAGCGACTGTCTCTTCCCGGAAGCAGGATCTAGACCACTTTCAGGAGCTCATCGAACTAATGTTCGATGAAGGAAGTCACCACAAAGATAAAGCATACTAGCGTCGGGCAGGGAAGCCTAAGCCATTGTACTTAATGGGATTGCTCAACTCAGTCTCAACTTCCCCTTGACGATCTAACTTAGTCATATTGAATAGCCTCGGCTGGACTGTCACTACACAGTGCACACGCCTCAACATCGCTTTTCTCTCCGCATAACCGATGTTTTCGTAGGCTTTGCCCAAGCTTGGCAGACCCCTTTCCTGCAGCCACTCAATAAGTAATTCGCAAGCAATTATAATCGCATTTGCGGAGCAAAGCCTGGGACGTTTATACCAGAAGCGCACAAAGACTTCATCAGGCGTGGGAGACGAACCGTAAATCCACATCATCAATTTTGGATGGAAAGATCATCTACAGTATGGCTGCCACTTCATACATCTTCTCCGAGCTCCAATTCCCACACAAGAGATTCTGATAGACCATACACTTCGACAACAGCATATTGGATGCCAGACTTGCAGGTTAAACTTCCAACACCCTGCCTTGGCACTGTGCGGAAAACATTCTTCTCTACATACTCACGTCCCCAAAACCTCATGCACCAATACGCTCCACATGTGCATCGGCAGTCTTCTCAATCTCAATGTGGTCGATATCGATCGTAGACATGTCGACAGCCACATGGTCGCCAAACTTGGCGGCAACCTCTTCCAGGGTCAGACCCGCAGTCTATGCGATACATCAGCCAATGTCTCAGAAGTCAATCGTGGCAATCTTACCTCAGGGCAGTAGACCAGAAGAGCCGTAGTTGACACAAGGCAGACGGAGATCATCACGAAGTAATACCGCCAGCCAATCGTTGCAAATGCCTCTGCTGCTGGGCTGTTGTATATGATAGTCATAGTAAAGAAGGAGACGAAACCAATTGTGGCACCCTCGCTTCGAAGATGAGTCGGCCAGATTTCCACAATGTAGGTGTAGCCGGGGCATTCGATCAGCAGACCAAAAAGGAATACGAAGATGAAGTACATGGCGGTAGCAGAATTGAGGCCTGTTGAGTTTGAAGATCCGATGTAGTACTTTTGGAGGACTGCTTCAATAATAAGACAAGCAGTGCACAGATAACCGCCGAGGGCTGCGATCATGTTAGCGCAAGGGTCCCGACATAGATCCATGACTTACCAAGCTGCTTGACTCGGCCAAGACGTTCGATGAGAAGACCACTGAGCCAGGTTCCAATCGCGCATACTGTGACCCACACGACAGCAAGTCCGAGTTGAAGCTCATTGTCGAAACCGAGACCTGCAAATAATTGGGGCGCAAAGTTGGCGATGACCACAATACCTGTTGACTGCCCCATGATCCAGACCAGTGATCCACAGATCGCTCTCTTTCTCATATGGGGATTTGTCAAAATGTACCAGTACCCAGATGGTAGAGACTATGGACGTTAACGCGACACCGAGCCTATCGTGGAGATGGGCATACCTTTTCTTCTTCGATCTGTGCCTTGATTTGAACATATTCCGCTCGTGCAAGACGTGCATCAGGGTCTTTCTTGGAGCTGTGCAACCTCTGTAGTACTCTCCAGGCCTCATCAGGCCTTCCATGGTCCTAAAACTGTCGTCAGATACGTGATGATATTCTGAATCAACGGCAATGATACTGACCATGAGCCATCTGGGGCTTTCAGGAATGAAATACATTGCCACAACCAGCAACAGAGACAAAGATGTCAATACAATGAATTGCAATCGCCATTGAAACGGGTGATTCACAAAGTGAAACCCGAATGCAATGAGAGAAGACACAATATAGGCGAAGGTGACGGCAACACCCTGGCAGCTGACCAAGATACCTCGCGTATGAGCTGGTGCAATCTCAGACATATAGACTGGCGTATTGGCGATGATCATGCCAGCGCCGATGCCATTGAGCACGCGGGCCACTAGGAACATCCCAAGGTCCACACTGCCTGCTTGAAGAGCTGCAGCGATTGTCACAATAACAGCCGCTGCCATATTACACGGGCGCCTGCCGAAACGTGAAGAAACCGGGCTCTGGATGACGCAGCCGATCCAAGCTCCACCGAAAAATCTGAGCGGTCAGTCGAGGGCTAAGGCGATAAGCAGAAGGAAGACTTACGCTCCAAGCATCCCACCTATACGAGGCGTTGTTTCCACAGTCAAGAATTTTTCCAAGAAAGAGGCTTGGGCGAGGGTCCCGGCAATGACATTATTGGAATAGCCAAAGATGAAACTTGCAGTTCCTGCTGCGAGGATCGTGAGGATATTGATCCAACTCGTATGCGGCTCCACGGCCGCATGGGCGGTGGCAGTATTAGCGGTGAGAGACATTGCACTGTAGCCTCTGCGACTAAGTCGCTAGTAGTAGTGACTAGGAAACGTGCTCGCTGGAGGTATTCAGGAATGGCCGCAGCTGGGGTTGGGAGGAAGATTGATCAGCGTCCGTACTGGGGGTCGGGTGTCCTACTAATAAACAAAGGTTCACTCAGGCAACTTGACGATTGAAAAGCCACCCCCATAAGACATGAGAGACCGGACTATCTACTCTGGGGGGAAAGTGGAAATGCCCCGACAAGCGGAGGGAACGAAAGTATCTGGGGATTGATGGAACTCAAAACCTGGGGTTCACCTCCACCGAGCCGTGCAGTAGGTCTGGACTCGATGGAGGTAACAGTCTGATGCTTCATAGTTTCTTGACTCTCTGCCATTGGCAACTTCAAGCAGTTTCGTAGGGTGACTTCGTAGTAGACTCTCTCTTGCCTGCAGGTGCCGATGTTTGATTTCTCCCGAAAACAGAAGGAGGTCACGGTGCATCCTCTGCACTCCAAGTCAGGGTTTACGAGGTCTCAGTCTCATCATGGAGCCAAGATACGTGAAGACGGCTGACATTGAAAACCAACCTAGCCCGAACAATTGAGAGAGGAAGGCGAATTCAACACCCAGCAAAGGGACAGGAAGTATCTCATCCTTGTCAGAAAGATAGTCCGTTGCACAGACCGGCATCTCGTTCAGGCGAATGAGAACCAAAGACAGCCATCAACAGCAGCATAAAGGGAAAGAATGATCGGGTAAGCCCCAGGATATGCCCTTGGGGGCTGGGGTGACTCCGCAAAGGCAAGAAAGTGCGCTCTGGGCGCCTGCCCGATCACGAGGTCTTTCTGACCAGATGAAGGGCATGTAGGAGTAGGCATTTGGGTTTGGATTGGACTCGTGTTACAATGTGGCCCAGGCTCTTTTTGATTTCGGGTCCATTTGCCCGGACAAAATATAGGAGCAATATTTGTGGGGACGATCCTTGCTTCTGAACAAGGCTAACATCTTTGTTTCCTCCTTCGATGCCTCTCAACTAATAGGACGAATTACAATGCATTTTTCCGGAGAAAATCTGTCCGTCCTAAAAGGGAGGATCATGTCCTGCTTTACGAGCAAGCTGTTGTTCTGACATTTGTCTGGGGCATGTTTGCGCCCACGAAACCCCGTATCTCCAGCTAGCATCAGCGGGGTTGCGCTCGCTATCAAACGTGCAACTTGACGATCAGGGCCAGTGGCCTAATTTTGCCTATCAGGGTAGCATTTCGCTTCGTTACAGTGACAATAAGTGTAGAGGTTGGCCCTTCACAATTGAGTCTCCATATTGACTGTATCTGCTTCTGCTCTCCGTGAAGAAGTTACTTTTCTTGCTGCATGACATCCCATTTGAGATAGTTGGACTTTAACTACGGCCGGCAAACATGACTCCATACGCCGTTTTCTTTGCCCTTACTGTGCTTTTTGCCTACCCAATCTATAGGCTCTTGAGGCTGGGCTCCCGACACCCCCGAATGCCCCCAGGGCCTCCAACCATTCCTATCCTTGGTAACGCCCACCAGATTCCGATTACAGGACTTGGCAAGAAGTACGACGACAAGCAACTTTCTATACGTGCGCTGATGCTAACGATCATAGGTTCAAGGCATGGGCAGACATCTACGGACCTATCTTTTCTTTGAAGATAGGTCCCACAAATGTGGTTGTCCTATGTGACAGGCGTGCTATCAACAACCTGCTGGACAAGAAAGGCAGTATTTACTCAGATAGACCATTCAACCACGTCTCCAATTATGTCACACATGGTGACCATCTGACCTTGGAGCCTCAGGGTGCTTCATGGAGGGAGAAGCGTACAGTGGTGACGAGAAACCTCAATCCGAAGATGCTGGATGAGAAGCACTGGAAGATACAGGAGGCAGAGTATGTCATCTCTCTTGGGGTATGTGCTATTGATGAACTAACAGAAATCAGGGCGGTCATATTCATGAACAATATTCTCAAAGATCCGGAGAGAGTATTCGACTATGCACGGCTGTATACTGTTTCAGTTGCAGGCTCTCTTATTTGGGGTCACAGAGCAACGAGTCTGGATTCTTTCTGGTATAAGGACTTCTACGAGCTCATGGACTTGGTAAGAGTCTATTCCTGTACCTACTATCCACTGCTAGGATCTGACACATGACTTAGTGGCTCAAAGTACAAGAACCGGGCGCCAATCCTCCCATTGACGAATTTCCGGTCCTCAAATACCTTCCTGGAGCATGGAAGGGCAGAGCCGACAAGTGTCGTAAGATGATGGACGACATGTGGGACAAGGCCCGAGCCATTGTGGACGAGCGAAGGTCCAGAGGAGACAAGAGAGATTGTTTCATCGACGAAAAGATCGACGAGTATAATGCAAAAGGCTGGCCGTTATCAACGCACGCGTTCAACAATCTGTTCGGAGAACTCCTTGAAGCAGGAGCAGATACGACAGCTAATCACATCTTGACACTCATCCTGGCCATGGCTAAGTATCCTCGAATCCAGGAAAGGGCAAGAAAGGAAATCGATACCGTTTGTGGGACTGAGCGAGCTCCTTTGTTCACCGATTTCGAGAAACTTCCCTATATAAATTGCATCGTCAAGGAAGGCATGAGATGGCGGCCGACGTAAGTTATACCTCTCTAACAGTTGGGAAGACTTGCTGTCGCTCTCACACATTGAAAATTCATCAGGGCCTCCGAGCACAAGGACTGACACTGATATAGTGCGCCTGCTGGTTTACCTCACATGGTCACTCAAGGTTCGTGAAGATCAATTGTAGAGCTGGCCAAAGAGCTGTGGTTAACAAGACCCCAGACGATGAATATGAAGGCATGCTTATTCCTAAGGGCTCGATGGTGTTTGTCGGAATATGGGCCTTGCACCACAGCGAAACGGACTATTCGAACCATGACCATTTCGATCCCGATCGCTTCCTAGACCATCCAAAGCTCGCCAACGAGTATGCTGTCAATCCCGACTATAACAACAGAGATAAGTACCACTTCTTGCATCGTCCTATGAAAGGCTAACATCATCTTTTACATCATTATGCGTATGGTGCAGGCCGAAGAATCTGCCCTGGTCTGCATTTGGCAGAACGAAACATGTGGCGTATCGCTTCCAAGTTACTCTGGGCATTCGACATTTCCGAGCCCTTGGATCCGGTGACTGGTAACGTTGTTCACCTCGACGAACACGCATACACGTCGGCTATTCTGATGTGCCCGTTGCCATTCAAGATCAGGGTGGTGCCAAGGAGTCCAGAGCATCTTGCTTGTATTGAGCGAGAATTGTCGGGTGCAATGGAGTTCATGTCACAGTGGAATTAGCTAGCATAGAACCTGTTCCCTGGTCCCTGGAGAGAAATCTGAGACTATGGAAGGCAAGCAGAAGACTGAGACGAAATAATACTGGATTGGGACAAGGCATTCTCACCTGGCCGGTAGTACCTTGGATCACGTAAAATCTAGGCCTTGCCAATGGCGTTTTCAGTACTCTCACTCGATAGAACTGAGACATGCCTGGGTCATTCATTACCCAATAAACTTCCGAGGGATGAAATCGAGGCGCCATTCGTGCCGACTTCGAAGCGCAGGTTAGCCAGCTTCGGGCTATTGGGAAGCCTTGTGACGAAGATGGTCCGAAAAAGGGCCGGTATGCCCCTGACTGGGGTTACTCCAGCCCGTTCCCCCACAAATCAACATGGGGACCGAGACGGGGTTATGAGTTTTCCCGTCATGTATGGCGAGGCCGTTACCGAGGTCACCTATCTCTTGCTGCAGTCGCTATGAGAAGCTGAAGTGCTGCAGTCGACGAGAACGAGCGCATCAGCTGTTCTGGACACACGTAACCATACTTCGCTGTGTCCATGGCTGTGTCTCGAGGTACCATCCGTCTGTTCAGCTCCTCGCACGCCACAGTATGTGTGCGATCTGTGCCCTGCAGGACTTTCGCAAGTCACCACGCTCATAGAGGTATATCAGACCCAAGTTTAGCTCGTATCGGTGCCTTTGCTGACTTCCAACGTGTAGCTTCGCACACTGAGACCACATACGATGTGGTGGTTGTGGGCTCCGGCTGTTCAGGATTGACAGCAGCCGTCGTTGCCGCCAAGCACGGTTTGAGAGTTCTCGTTCTCGAAAAGACGCAATACTTCGGTGGCACCACCGCCTACTCCGGGGGAGGGGCCTGGATACCGACCAACAAGCACCAATCGACAATAGGTGTGGAAGATTCCTCCAGCCAAGCTGACCGGTATCTTCGCAGCGTACTGGGTGAGCTCTACGACCCAGTAAAGGTACCTGTTTTCCTTGAGTCGGCGCCCCAAATGGTGAAGTGGCTGGAGGAAAATTCAGCAGTCCGCTTTAAGCCTGTCCCTTTACCGGATTACCATGTTTCGAGGGAAGGTGCGTCAGTTGGACGCACAATCTTGACTGAAAAGTTTGATGGACGTCAGCTTGGCTCCCTGATCAAGACAGTTCGTTACCCGTTGCAAGGGTTCTCTGCATTTGGTTCGATGCAAGCAGATCCCGCGGAATTGGGAGTCTTGACCAATCCGTTCGGCAATATCACAAATTTCAGCCTTGCGACGGGCAAGTTGCTCCGCTACGCCACAGATTTCCTTCGATATGGAAAGGGAACGGATATGGCCAACGGAAACGCTCTTGTTGGTCGGCTGCTATACTCTGTGCAGCAAGAAGGGGTGCAACTGTGGAATAATGCCGCTGCCACCAAGCCACTCATTGAAGAGGGACGTGTGGTTGGCCTCAATGTTGTCCAGGAGGGCAAGGAGACCAAGCTGTATGCTCGTAAGGGCGTAGTGCTTGCGAGCGGTGGATTCGGAAGATCAGAAGAAGCGAAGCAATTTGTTCCCCATGAATGGTGCGCGTGCCCTCAAGGAGCCACTGGAGACGGCAAACGAATTGGCGTGGCAAGTGGTGGTGCTCTACCACCCAAGAACCCTCAGAATGCGATTTTCGCCCCTATTTCTCTTTTGCAGGTTTCCAACGGTCCTGTGCGCCGTATGCCACATTTTGCCATCGACCGGGCCAAACCAGGCTCCATCATTGTGGGACCTGATGGCCGACGAATTGGGAACGAGTCGCAGCCTTACCAGGAATTCGTCACTGTTATGCATGAAAAGAACATAAAGAAGGCATACTACATAGGTGACCGCACTCACCTCCGCAAATATGGTATGGGAATGGCATTGCCTTGGCCATATCCTAAGTGGAGGCTGCTCCGACAAGGCTATCTCATCTCGGCGCCCACCATCTCCGCCCTGGCAGAGAAGATTGGTGTTCCAGCCGAGACTCTCGAGCAGACAGTGACAAAATGTAACTCTTATGCATCGACGGGCATCGATACAGAATATCACCGAGGAGAAAATGCCTACGACCAATTCTACGGCGATGCTGGTGTCAAACCGAATCCAAATCTGCAACCCTGCGCGACTGGTCCCTTCTACGCCCTGCCGATCTATCCTGGTAATGTAAGCACACTATACGGGCTCATTACGAACAACGATGCACAGGTGCTTGATCAGAGCGGCAAGATTATTGAGGGACTTTATGCTGTGGGATGTGATCAAAATTCTGTTTTTAAGGGAGCCTATCCTGGGGGTGGTTCGAGCATTGGACCAGGAATGACATTTGGTTATCGAGCAGGAAGAAAGCTTGCAGATGTAGAGTCCTGACCACTGAGTAATTTAGCAACTGCTTACCGATATGTAGTGAGATGCTCAGCTGTAAATACTTAGAACGTCGAGCACGAATTGTGTGCCATAACGTGAGCACCTCTGCTAGGTAGCCTAGGTTTAGACGGGTAGTTCGGTTACTGTAGGAGCCCCGTTGTCGTGCGCTCGGACTCGGAGATTGAGGTGATACTAATATTCGTCCGAAGTTCACCTGTCCAGGTGTCTGAAATATCCCTTAGCCCCATATTCGAGGGACTTCGGATTAATACCACTCCCCAGCTCTTCCCTATAATACTTCGGGAAACCCCCCGTCTATGCCCAAAGTCCAGGGTAAATCAACAACGCAATTCGAAGCAGCTGATATGGTTCTCGGCCAATCTCTAACGACCAGACCTCGCTGACAAAGTGCACGAGAGATCACGCGAGCCACCAAACTCAGAAGAAGGGCCAAGAACGCAAATCTGTCTTATTGTCGCATGAGCCAGTATCGAATCCAATCTCTATCGACTCAAGCGGAAACATAAGGTCCTCGCAACGGTGCTGTAGGAGACTCATCCGACCATCCAGACCTTCAACATGGCCAACTTACCTTCCCACTCATTAGTCGCACCCCTGCGCACTAGTTTGGCCTGGTCGTTGGCTCGTTCAAGTCACCTGTTGTCGAGACACAGCAAGGTCCTCTGTCGCTCGATCTGTACCTCGCAAAGACGCTTCGACAAGACACCGACTACAATTCACAGCCGCAATGGAGCTAGCAACACTAGGAACTTGATAGCGGCAAGCAGCTCGGCTCATGTCAACAAGCTAAGCAACGGCACAGCACGTCGAACATTTGCCTCAGTCCAAACGTCTCAGGAACCCACACTCGAGACCGAGTTCCTGGTTGTTGGTGCAGGTCCAGCTGGAGCAGCGCTGGCTTGCTTTCTGACGAGCTATGGTAAGACGACCAGTTTCATGGATCCTGAGTTGTGAGCTGACTACTCCAGGTTTGAAAGGCGTCATGATCAGCACTGCTCCCGGGACAGCTAACACTCCGCGGGCGCACATCACGAATATGGCTGCATTAGGTACGTGCCAGCCTCCCGGACTATACTCAACAAGAGGCTATGATGACTAATTTCGTTTAGAGTGTCTGCGAGACATTGGACTCGACAAAGATCTGGAAGCTCTGGCTTCGAAGGGTGACGAACATATGATTCATACCCGATGGTGCCACAGTATGGCTGGCGAAGAGTATGCGCGAATTCATTCGTGGGGCAACGGACCCGACAGAAAGGTCAATGAAGATGCCAGGCTCCAAATATTCAGGCCTTCCACTGACTTTCCAATTCAGGGTGAATATGAGACTGCCAGTCCCTGTGGGCCAATGGACCTGCCACAGACGCAGCTCGAGCCCGTCCTTGTCCGTTACGCCACAATGAACGGATTCAAGACAAGATTCGACACGACACTCCTGTCCTTCGAGACGGATTCTGACACAGGACTTATCACGGCAAATATACGCGATAACCTCTCTGGTCAAGAGTATCAAGTCCGTACCAAGTACCTATTCGGAGCCGACGGTGCGCGTAGCCAGGTTGTAAAGCAATTGGATCTGCCGCTCTCCGTCAAGCCAGGTCAGGGAATGGCGATCAATGTGTTGGTCAAGGCCGATCTATCACATCTAGTCGAGCACCGAAGAGGTAATCTGCATTGGGTGATGCAGCCTGACAAAGAACATCCTGATTTCGGCTGGATGGGCATTGTGCGAATGGTCAAGCCGTGGAACGAGTGGATGTTCATCCTGTTCCCGACACGAGAGTGCGATTTCCAGATCTCCCCATCGAAGGAAGAATACCTGCAGCGAGTCAGAGACTTTATTGGTGACGACACGCCGGCGGAGATCCTTGACGTCTCGAAGTGGTTTATCAATGAGATTGTGGCAGAGGAGTATTCCCAGGGAAACATGTAAGTCCGAGTCTCTTCTCATCAACCTCTTCGTCTTCGGTGCATGGCTAATCGATCCAGTTACTGCATGGGAGATGCTGTCCACCGACATCCTCCCTTCAACGGCTTGGGAAGTAACACATGTATCCAAGATGCCTTCAATCTAGCCTGGAAGGTCGCCTACGTTCATCGCGGCCTCGCCGACCCTTCATTGCTGTCCAGCTATAGCACCGAGCGGCAGCCCGTCGGCCGACAAATCATCACACGGGCCAACGACGGGTTCAGAGAACATTTTAACGTGTGGCAGGCACTGGGCATGCTCTCAGAGGACGTGGAGAGCCGTAAGCAGGTCCTCGCGGAATTGACTGCCCCAACGCCCACAGGCCGTGAACGAAGACAGGCATTCCAGGCCGCCATTAGCAACACTTGCCACGAGTTCCACGGCCTCGGCGTTGAAATGAACCAAGTCTATTCCGGACCAGGCGTGTATTCCGCCGACGAAGCAGTACCCTTCAAACACTCCGGACCTGCGGCTGAAGATCCGGTCCTCTACTACGAGAAGAGCACGTACCCGGGATGTCGTCTTCCTCATGTGTGGCTGAACACAACCACTCCTACCGAGCCCAAGTCGACGATTGATCTCGCTGGACACGGCGCCTTTACGCTGTTCACAGGCATTGGAGGCGAGCACTGGCGTGAGGCGGCGAAGAAAGTATCTGCTGAACTCGGAGTGCCCGTTGAAGTCCACTCGATTGGGTTCCGAGAGGAGTGGGAGGATGTTTACTTTGACTGGGAACGGGTGCGAGGAGTGGAAGAGTCTGGCGCGGTGTTAGTCCGACCAGATCGCTACGTCGGTTGGAGAGCACCAACAGTCTTGGAGAGTGAAGAGGCATGTGAGTCGAAACTGTCGACTGTGCTAGCCTCGATCCTTGGCCGCAAAACTAGTTGAGCTGGGGACCTATAAGCTGTTGTTGAGACACAAACGGCCCGATCGTGGTGACTTTGTCCGAGCGGCTTGTACAAGAGCATAGTATGTGATTATCTAAGGGTATAACGGCGTATGGCTCAGAGATTGGAAGCTCATGGATGCAACTGAGGCAGATGCTCGCGTTGGGTACAGTGAAGAGCTTTGGACAATGATTTGAATGATCTGTCAAATATGTAGTGCCTGCCTAGTAGAAAAGCAACAATTTCCCGGTTCGTACAGGCGCTCCCTTTTGACGAACACTTCCTGTAGCACCTCAAGCGCGTCATGAATTGAATGAGTTCAAAAACAAATTCATTAACTTCGAGTTCCGCTGCTTCAAACATGATAATCGCAAGAACTCGGCAGATACCACACGTTTGTATGTGCAGAAGCGAGGCAACACGTGAGTAAGTCCGTCCCGTAGAGCCGCGTCTTGACTCCCATGTACCCGATGTCATACAGTATATCCATCAAAGAGGCCCGCCATAACATCAGTAGAATACCACGCCAGATCGCCCATGAACAGCTCGTTCGACCAGGCGCTGTCGCACTCCCCCGAGAAAGCAAACTGGCTCAACGAATCATCAACTCCTGGAGGCATAGTCGCCAGCCAATCTACATCTTCCGGGAGCAAATTGGGGAAGGTCCCATCCGGGCCATTGACAGATGGCTGGGATGTCTCGAGCTGAGTCTCCGAAAGGCCCGGTAAATCTTGCAGTACTTGTTGCTGGTATGCTGGAGGTATCATGGCTTCCTCACCTATCGAGCCTGCCGTCTGGCCCTGTATTGCCAGGTCATCGTCATGGCGAGTCCTGACTCGGCCTTGCGATAGATGGAGTTCCTTTTGTCGAGCTTCAAGCCTTGCGTCCAGGGAATCAAGGTTTTGCAACAATGCGAGCGGTGTTTCCCAGAACTGGTAATATCGCAGGTAGGATTGCCGTAGTATTCCGTAGTGACGCTGGGAAAGCATGGACGTGTTATCTCGCAATGCCACCCTCTTCAGAACCTGTAAGGCGGCGGCGATCCATATGGTGCTCGCATAATAGGGGTTGACGTATCGCTCGTGTCCTTCTGGACAACTTGCCACTAGTCGCACCACTAAGTCACCAGCTTTCAAGTAATTTTGCAAGCCTTCTCGGGCGTTTGAGCTTGCGTTCGGCGTAATCACTCCGGAAGGAACGTTATTGGCTTTGGAGACTGATAAGGGACTCAGCCCTTCGATGATGTCGGCGAAAACATAATTTTGATATATCATGAAGCAGGCTGACGCGGTCATCATGTGAATGGAGTGCTTCCCTCCGCTTATTCGGCGCATTGCCAATGCATCTTTGTCTCCAACGGAGCCAAACGACAGAGATTCTCCACCATACGAGAATTTGGCTGGAAGGTTTTCTGTGACATCCTGACACGCTCTGACGAGACTGGAGAGTCTGGCTGTGAACTCTTCTGACTTTTGTTTGTAAGCATGGGTATACTCCTCGGCGAGCCATGGGTCCCCATCCTGACATTCAGCATAAGGAATGATGCCTTTTATACTGTCTTGGCACAGTAGTTGACCGTCGTGCATCAGGGTAGCTAAGAGCATGGCCCATGAGAATGAATCTTCATTGCCTGAACTTTTGAGTCTTCTCCATCGTTCTTCAGGACTTCCTTGAAGTAGGCAGGAAGCTTGGTACTTGTTCGCAAACCACAATTCGTCGTTGATCGGAAGGCATGTCTCGTTCGCACTCCAGTCTACGGCTGTAGGAGTACGCGTGATTGTCGAACAAAAGATGTCCATTTCCCATAGAGCCCACCAGCAACGGCGTCGTTCCTCATTCGAGGACCAAGCCATGAGCTCACTGTCACATGTTGGTGCTTTGTCGGATCCCTTACAATCAATTAGGTGCAGGCGCAGCTCATAGGCGATTCGTACGCCAGAGCCGACAAGCCTCCAAGCTGGTCCGTACACTCCGTTGACTAGCTTGTAAAAGCCGGCCAACGTCAGGGCCTGAAGGAGGCAAAGAGGAGGGGCACTGCTTGAGCAAGCCTCTAAAGCTTTGTGGATGTATTGTAATGAGAGGTCATGAAGTTCTCGATGCGACAGCTTGTTGGTAGTGCCGCCGCTGGTGGAGTCTTCGGATGCGAGCGACCTCGAGGAGAGGGAAAACATGGCTGCAAATAAAGCGATAAGATGATCACAATTCTGCATTGCACGAACCTTGTCTGGAAAGGAAGGCTGGTGAAAGAGGGATAGAGACTTCAGCCCTGCCACTAGCTCAAAGAATAGATCAATCCTACGACACAGCCAAACATGTCAGCATCGCTCTCAAAGGAGGTTGTGCAGGGGAGCTCACATAGTTTGCGCTTGCTGAATAGACATGCGAAGAACTTCGCAAGCTTTATTCAAGTTTTCCTGTGCTCCCAACAGGACAAGCAAAAATCCGGGTTGGGACGGTTCAGTCCGATCTCGTGCCGGGCTCAGGGATGCTTCATGTGATGGATGTAAGAACCACGAGAGGTTTATGGCTTTTGCAAAATTCAAGGCTGCAGCATTACAGCTTTTGGTATTGGAAAACGAAATGTTCGAGGGACTTGTTTCTGGCGAGGGGAGTGAGCAAGCACCCGTGCCGTCGAAGTCCGGCAAGGAGCTCTCCTGCATTGTACTAGTTTGAGATGCATCTGAGCGAGGAACGGTGACATCCTGCCCGTTCACAACGGTTGTCCGTACGCGGCGTCGCCGATGGGTAGAACCTGCTGATGGTAAGATATCGGTGGCAACCCGTCCATAGCCCGGCAATACTACTTACCAAGTTTCGGTCCTGGCTTCAAGCGGGCTGTAGGGTATGTACATCGACTCTCTGTTCGTTGGCAAAAGGAGCATGTTGGAATTTGACGGTCACTGCAACCGACAAGGGTAAGCAATCATGGGTGGGCTGGTCCATGGCAAGGGCGCCTACCATCTGGACTTTTTCCTGCGCGATAGGTCAGTCAACCGTCTTTGCAATATTGCAAACAGGAGGAACATCCAGAGTGCGGCGCTTTTAATGACTCCGCTCGGCGTATCTTTCTCTACACATGATATTTTCCTTGCTTGTCGCAACAGGACTGGGGTGGCCCGACTTACTTTTTGCACATATCACAAGCCAGGGTCGACATCGCAATAATGCCATCTTCCCTCTCAGCGACAGCCATAATGAAAGTTAACGAGGGTTGTTGAGCCTTGGAATAGCAAAATCTGATGCTATGGCAATGAGATTTTTGGGGTTGAAGAAGATCAGGGAAGGAATCAAATGTTAGGTAACAATGAAAACCCCTCCATCCCCCAGAGTTTCTCCCCGTGACCCCGCGACGTCTCCCAAGCAAGCGATTGGGACGATTTCAGGTACTGGGTGTCCACCAGGGAGTCCAAGCGTGGTCTAGCCCAACGATATAAGGGGTATTTCCGACCCGGCCTGGAATTTCAGAGGGACTTTGCAGCATGGGTCACCCGGAATTATGAGTTTCGGGGCAATTGTGGTTGGCTCGGACTAATTATGCTGACACGCCACGGAGGCCCGATGGGATCTGGTTTGACTGAATGCAACCATCAGAAATGCAAAGATTCCTCCAGAAGTGACGTGCACTCGAAAGTCAAGAGTACTCTCCAATAACTCTTTCGTGGACCTTCTCAACTATATTGTTTCAAAAAGTCCAGTGCCTCCGACATCTCCTGGTTGATACGTTCAATGTGCTTCTCGCTTCTGGGTTTGATGGCGATTTTGAAAGGCAGTGGCGCTTGAAGAATACCTGGGTTGTATGCCTGGGCATCCAATGGCGTCTTAACTCCAGTTCGGGGATCAACATATTCAGAGAATTCGAAAGCCCAGAGTAGCTTCGCTGCAATACGCCACATGTTGCGCTCTGCGAGATGCATGCCGGGACAAACGCGTCGACCGGCACCATAGTTATAGTGATGTGAGCAGGAAGTTAGTCATCATAAGATCTTTTCGAGGTTTGGGAGCACACTTATCTCGATTTGCCCAGTCAGGACTTCCAGCATAGTCGCTGGCCAACTTTTCATGATTGATATATCGATCAGGGTTGAACGTTTCCGGGTCCGCGTAGATGTTGTCGGAGTGATGCATCGCCCAGGTAGGTAGGAAAAGGGTAGTGTCCTTAGGGATGAACATGCCCTCGTAGAAGTCATCTTGGACCTGTCAGCATACAGTCTCTTCATGAGTCTTCGGATATTGACCTTCTCTGACTCGGTGAGGTAGACCAGTTACAGCACTGCAAGGCAAAATAAGTCAGTCCATTCGGATATCATGCCTTCGACAACGGTGAGACTTACACAGGCCGCCACCTCATTCCTTCCTTCACGATAGAGTTGATGTACGGTAGCTTCTCGAAATCAGACCATAGGGGAGCCCTCTCGGTGCCGCAGACAGCGTCAATTTCCTTCCTCGCCTTTTTCTGGACTTCTGGATACAGCCCAAAAGCAAGAATCAGAGTAAGAAGCTGAGCTGCCGTCGTGTCTGCACCACCTTCAATCAGCTCACCCATGAGGTTGTCAAATCCGTGTTTGGAGAAGGGCATCCCTCCCTTCTTGTCGTACTCATCGAGGAGAGCGTCAATGATGCAGTTTCGTCGTTCGCCCTTTGCCCTCCTCTCGTCAATTCTCCGTCGTGCTTCTCCCCAAACATTGTCCATCACGGAGCCAGCTTCGATGGCTCGACGCTTCCAGAATGACATGGAGGCAGGGACCCATTGCAAGAACTTGAATTCGTCCACTGGAGGATTGGCTCCAGGCTCCATCGCGGCCGTCCACTGATTCAACTTAGCATGCTCTCCACGCCCTTACTTGGTGGGAACTTCATACCTTGTCCATAACATCGTACACGCCCTGTTCAAAAGTTCAGGTTGTCAGAAAAGTGCTTCGGTTGAGGATAGTCACTTACCTGGGCCCAGAACGAGTCGGGGGTTTCTCCACGATACCCATACGTGATCGAGCTAACGACTGACGCTGTATACCTCTTGATTTGTTGGAAAAAGTCCTCGGGATTAGTCAAGAGGTTATTCATAAGGATTGTGGCTCTGGGAGAAAGTCATGTTAGCCTTGATCACCGTTCCTTGCGACAGGGTATACATACTCTGCTTCTTGCACGCGGAAGTGCTTCTCATCCAGAGGCTTAGGGGAAAAGTTATGCGCAATGACCTTTCTCTTTTCTCTCCAAAGCGGGTCCATTTGTGAGATAGCCAGATGATCGCCTTTTGTCAACAGGTGGCCGACATAACTGTCTGGACGATCGGAGTATATGGCACCCTTCTCTACTAGGAGTTTGTGGATTGCCTTTCGATCGCAAAGCACAACTACGTTGGCGGGACCAAGTTTGAGACTGAAGATGGGGCCATACTCCTTGGCCCATTCTCGAAATCTGATCAAGAACGTTTAGATCCCTTTCCAAAGGTCGAGGGAACTACATTACCACATACTGCTTGTAAAGGCCAGTGCGAGGGATCTGATGAGCATTCCCCAAGACTGGTATGGTTGGTGGACCGGGTGGCATTCGAGGGTCGCGTTTGCCTACTTGCAACAAGCGATATATGCTGATACTGATGAGGCCAACAATCGCCCATAAGTATGGGCTTGACCATATCGTTGCTCCCGCCATAGCTTCGGTTGACGTAGTGTGTCTCTAGGTTCTGGAATGCGTTGAAGTTCGATTGGAGTGAAAGAAAGTAGTCATTGTCGAATCTGCTGTGCTGATGAAAGACATGGCACTGTAACAACAGCGTTTTACGCACTTCGTCAGCGAGACGGGGCTTTTCTGGGGCCCCACCCCATGCTGGGCGTAGGCATAACTTGGAGAATTCGACGAGCCGTCAGGGTCATTTTCGGCTGGTCGGGAGAGTTTTCACAATTGAGCCGCTGGCCTGCATCGACCAGGGCTCAGGAGTACTCCACCGGCCAGACCACCGTCTCGAGGCACCAATTGAGTGTGCACATGTCAGAAGGAGGACGTAGGCGCGTTCCTGCTAGGCTCATTTACGAGTCTCAAAGGCAAAGGCAAAGGCGTAGATCACGATGACACCGACTAAGCCTTAGATCGCCTGTTTGGACCTTGGAAAGCCTTGCATACATGGGAAGTGTACACACCAAGAATATGTGGTACCTTATTTCAAGCAAAGCAGCCTTGTCCAGCGGTTTTGTAGTAACCTTCTACAGCGGTATGCCAATTGTGAAGCCACCATCGACTGCCAATCTTTGACCTGTAATCCACTGCGCATCATCGCTACAAAAGAACACAACAGCTTTGGCAATATCAGATGGCTCCCCTAATCTGGGCCATGGGGTGCCCTTTTGCATCTCTGTGATGATTTCCGGCGTACGGAAGTTGATCCCGGCAGCGCCAGTCCGGACAACACCTGGACATACCACGTTTACATTGATATAATCCTTGGCGTGATCCAGTGCGGCGTTTTGGGCCACCATAGCCACGGCTGCTTTACTTGCAGCGTATGTCGTCTCGCGTCGGATGGCCGTGATACCGCCAGCAGCCGAGGAGATGTTAACGATTCGGCCTCGGGACCCCGAAACCTCGTCGACAGGTTGTGTGAGAAATTGCTTGATCGCCTCTCGCATCGCCGTTGCCGTCCCTTTAGCATTGATAGCAAACATTGCGTCCCACTGCTCCTCTGTCTCCTCCACATAGTCACGCAAAGGCATCCACAGGCCAGCGTTGTTGACTAGAATGTCGAGCTTTCCGAATTTCTGGCAGGCATTAGTCAATTCAATGTGCTGGTCAGCTTTGAGATTACGTCGGATCTTGACATACCTCGACCGCTGCTCGTATGAGTGCAACAATTTCAGGGACGTTCATCAGATCACACTTCTGAAAGAAGGCTTTCCCACCATTGTTGTTGATAACTTCGTGGGTAGGGATATGCTTGTCTTCTTCGAATCCGTCCTGGCGTGCTTCGAGGACTCGATCTGAACAAATCACATGAGCACCCTCACGAGCCAGAGCTAAGGCTATGCCGCGGCCAAGTCCTGAAGATGCGCCAGTGACGATCACGACTCGATGGTGAAGGCGACCAGTGCCGTCAAGCTTGTAAGATGCCACAGCCATGTCGTCAATGCGGTCCCGAGTCACCCTTTTGTCCGCGAGGCTGAATTCCAGATCGGATGAGAACCAAAGTTGCCGCAAAAATCAGACATGATGAGTGCTCACGTGGGCGAGGCCCAAACGTTGTCGGACAGATGGCTTGGCCCGAGGCTGACTTTGGAAGGCGTGGGAAATCCCCACAAATGCCCCCAAGAGTGACACGGAGGCTTTCCAGCGTTGTCATATCCGAGAATTGCGCCGGGATATCACAGGCCTGCAAGGAGCCCTTCCTGGTCGTAAGTGGCAGAACATGAATCCGCGGATTAATGTCAAAGGTTGAGACAAGTCATGGGTCAGCAGTTTGGGGAAGCAAGTGGGCCAACTCTATCCCCTCAGACGCATGATTTGGACTGGCCTATCATAATTCGACCGAATGTTACTCCAGCGCCTGGATGGCCACACTTGGTTGCTGGGACCTTGGCACACCCTGTGCATGAGGACGGGAGATGGACTAGCTTCAACTTTTGGGGAAAGGAGGCCGGTCGCCCGAATTGACCTCGGTCTGATGCATCTCACTTTGGGGACTCGATCCTAAACCAATAGCATCGGCTCTTCCCTGCATATGAGTGCGACTCCTGCGACCAGAGGCGGTGCATGTAGAGACCTTCTTGGACATCTTCTTGCCTTCAACCTTGCTCGACTTGGCCTCCTTCGAGATCATTTTTTGTAGTAAGCGCATAGCATCCATCATAATCTCTCGAACCAAAGTCTTACGCTGCTAGGGCGGCACATCTCCGTCCACATCTGTACTGTTGCTGAACTCGCTAAACTTCTTGCAATTTTGACCATCTCGCTCTACTTTGGCTGTGATGAGCTTGTGGGCGTCCGAACCCAGGATCACACGTAGTGGTGGATTCGGCATCACCGCCAGCTCATACATGGCTTTGGCAGCCTTGACGGGATCTCCACGTTGTGTCCCGTGGCGCTTGTTTGTGCGGTCGGCGCTATCAAGGTCTGCAAGAGGCGGAGGAGTTCAGTAACCCAAGTCCAGCTTCGAAAGAGTAAGAATCTCGACTTACGTTCGTAATTAGAACTTCGATCGGCAATAGTGACACTGCGGCCAGTCCAATCGGTTCTACGTCAAAGAGCGTCAGCCCTTTGCCAAAATGGACCTTATGTAGGGAATGACCAGGTCGAGCAACATATCGGAGACGACTGCGTTAACGCAGTTTAGACCTCTACTTCCCCCTGCTACCTGTGAATTGCTCACATAGCCATCTCCCCAGCTGAAGCCAGATAGACGCAGCTGCAGGAAGGTCGCAGGGTCACAGGGAGAACAGCGGACCGCTTCGGAGACGAGTCAACGTACCTAAAGCCACCAGGCTCAATCAGCGTGAACTTGATCCCCCATTCAGGCTTGACCTCGTGGCTGACAGCCTCGGTGAACCCTTCAACCGCCCACTTGCTGGCGCAATAGATACTGTATGTCGGAAATCCAAGTTGGCCTGCCATACTGGTGACTTGTTGGATGCAGCCTCCGGGAGGGGCCTGGTTGTCGCGCATATACTGCATCGCAGTACGAGTCACATCAAGCACGCCAAAGAAGTTGACTTCCATCTGCTGCCGGATCTGAGTATCTGTGTACTCTTCAAAGCATCCCACTAGCCCGTAACCAGCGTTGTTGACCACAACATCGATGCGCCCGAACTTACTGAGGGCATCATCAAACGCTTTCTGGACACTCTGCTGGTCTGTGACCTCCAGTCGTGTCGCGAGCCAGTTCTCGTCGGTAGCGCCTTTGAATTGCAATTGTGATATGTTGCGTGCAGTCGCAACGACATAATCTCCACGATCGAGAACTTCTTGCGTATAGTAATGCCCGAAACCGGTTGAAGTGCCGGTGATGAAGAAGACTCGAGGCATTTTGGGGCTGGCTATAAAGTGTCGCGCGGTGTTGACGTCTGGGCAATAAGGGTCCTTCCGCCACCGACGAGGCCGAAACCTTGTAATGCGATACACGAGTCTCGTGGTAGCGATAGAAACAGCTTGCAAGATAGTGCTAGACAGTGCTTGAGGTGCTGCAATTCGTAGCTCTCACACGACGGCTGGACATACGACGTTGTGCATCTGACTCGGACATCGATCTCCGAGAGACTTTGTGGAAGCCGACGAAGGACGACATGTTCCCCGCTCGACTGTCCAGATCCCCGTGGGGTGGAAACACGTCACAGAAGTGTGCTGGTCAAGCCTGGCAAGAATGAGTTGCCACACTGTGCCAGACAAAACTCCAAGTGATCGACGATACACAGAATGTGTTCATCAGAACGTGTTCATCAGAATTTCTGTACATTCGATATCTAATGGCGCCCATAGTTTTCCCTGTCCTCAGCCAATAACGTCCTCACTTTGTCCTTCAATCAACCATCTATCAGTTCTTGACAAGATGTTGATCTGTCACCATGCTCAAGAGGTCAAAATGTATGTGATACCACAATCTATTTCCTTCCTTGACTGACAGGGTCTCTGGCACGCAATCACCACCCTCTCGACTCATTCGACCCAGGGTCGCGGTACAGCCTGTCCCCGCTGTCGTAATGCACGCGGTCTTCCATTGGTGAACTGACCTTCTATGATGCAAATCTGAAGTCCAACCTTTTGTTGCCCTTGTCCTCAGTGGTAGCCAAGTACTGCACTCGTTCTTCTCTGGTCATGGCGTTCCAGATCCTGTCACGTTGATTGTTCTTGCGGACATAGTACCACTTGGAGATGCAGAAGGCAATGATGTTCCATGCCACGACACCCAACAGAGCCTTGTTGCCCCTGTAGTAGTAGGGTTTGTCGTCAGTACGGTACACCTGAGAGGAAAACACGTTTGACGCCTGCACGGCCATGTTGTACAGTGACGACCCGACCGTCCTGGTGCGCACTGACCCTGCATTGCGAGATGTCATGGCCACGAGGATGGCATGAGCATATGGGTACCCAACAAGCAGCGTGGAGAGAGTCCACTTGGCCCAGTTGGAGTTGTTAAAGTGCGGTGGCAAAGCGACCAGGGCGACTAGTAGAGGTAGGGCCCAGATCTGAGCGATAAGGCCGACTATGAGGCGCTGGTTCATCTTTTCGGACGCCCAGGTCCAGAATAGTAGTTGCAGGATGAACAGGACATAAGCAGGAATGGTGAGCAGGTTAGTTTGGAAGGTATCGAACCCGAGAGCCTTGCACGTAAGAGTGATATAGGCTTGTGGTGGTGTGGTTGGGATCGTCCATGACAAGCCGAGGATGTAGATCGGCCACATATCATAGTCAGTGAGAGCTTCCCAGAGAAATTTGAAGCTGAGACCTTGGCGATTATGCATCGTAGCCTTGTTGGGATCATCACGAAGGACTCTCGTAACCATGATGACCTCTTCTCGCTCGGTAAACCACCCATTCTTGGGGCGCAGGAGACCCTTGAAGCCGTGGCGAGCTGTCTGGGTGGGTGAGGCTGGCAGGTAAAGCCATGTGAAGATTCCAATGAGGCCGGTGATGCACCCTTCAATCACAAATAAATATCGCCAGCCTGCTCCCAAACCACCACGACCTCGAAGGTGCAAGATGCCGTATGCAAGGAAGGCTCCGATGATCTGTGTCGATTGATAGGATGTCCAGAACCAGCTGAGGCGCTTTGGCAGCTCAGCATTCTTGTAAAAGTAGGAGAGGTAGAGGATCGTATCGGGAATGAATCCACCTTCTATCAGACCGAGTAGAGCACGACAGATGTACCAGCTGGTCTTGCCCGACAAAGCAGCTTGGGAAGCAGCAACAATCGACCATGACACCATCTGTATAGGAATCCAAATGTCTGGTCCAAGCCTCTTGCTGATGAGTTGCGAGGGAAGCTCGGCAAGCAAGAATGCGCAGTAGAACACGGTCATGCCGTTGTTGTAGTCGTTGGTCACCATACCCAAATCAACAAGCATGTTGTCCGACAACGCTTGAGTGATATTGCCACGGTCAAGTTGTAGGGCAAAGAACATGACACAAGCTGGTAGAGCAACAAGCCAGTCAAGCTGCGATTCAGGTTAGCAATGCTCGATTTCGAGTAGGGTCTGTGACACATACACGTCTAACCAAGGTCTTCTCCTCCTGAGGTGTCCATGTCGCTGTGGGATTGAAGCGATGGGTACCTTCAAATCCCTCGACAGGCTTGTAGATCTCGAGCGCTTCCGGGCTCACGAAGACGTTGTTCACGTTCTTGCCGGTGTCACTGAGGGAGGAGGTCTCGGAGGACTTCTGGTCAACGATCCCATCGTCGACAGAAACGTAGCTGACGTCTCTACCTCCGAATTGCCACCATTTCTTGGGTTGACGTCGATTGCGGAGGCCGGAGTTTCCGCCTTCCAGGCTGGAGGGGAAAGACTCGAGGACTGTTTTATTGTCCATTGGGAGGAGAGCTTCTGATGTTTCCTGGTCAGAGGGTGAAGTATTTGGTGGCATACCAGAAAGTAAGTGATGGATAGGATTATATAGATAGGCCCAATTCCACTGGGTCTTCATTGCGACATCGACCACTCGCCTAATTGCGAGGGGGTGCAACGTGAAAAAAAAGCCACAGACGATCCGATATGCGCGACGTCAGCCGAGTCAAGTTCTAGACAATGGACCGTGAGAACATTTTCCTGAGGCGAGATATACCAATGCCCGATGTACTTTCCAACCTGTTGAGGTGCTGATACCGAAACTCAAAGTGGGGTTGGGAAGTTGGCTCATGTAGGGGCTTGATTGCGTGATTCGAGCTTGATACCACTTCACATGTTCTCGTTGGTCGTCGAGCCAGGAAGGAAGAACAACACCCTTGTCTGACATGGATACTTACGCGTTCGTAAATTCAGGTTCCCGAAATAATGCAGTAGTAAAAGCAGTTGCTCTACCCGTCAACTCTCGTCGACCCTCCCGTAAATCTCGACTTTCACCAGCAGTGAAGGACAAGCTCCCATCGTGGTGTGATCGAAAGCCTTCAGAGAGGTACTTACGTATTAGATGAACACCGTCGTTTTGGATCTGGCTGTCCAGTCTGACAACAGCACTTTTTCTCGAGTGAGACTGACTCGATGCCTCAGGCGAGCATCCACGTGGCGACCTGCGACGAGCATCTAGAACTGCCTCGTTGTTATCCACACTCTGCGATTTGATTAGCCGAGTAAGTTTCCATGCACTGTAAACCCACAATCAACGTCGCGATCATTTTGGAGTCCAGATATAAGTCAATCTCGTCCATGATATGGTTCTTTGTCGTGCCATGCGATGCCATTCAGATATTGCCAAATATGCTCATCGCGCAAGCAGGTAGTTAACCTCATTTTCCTTTGGCCTGCCATCGCACCGCTCAAATCGTAATCCCAGATAGTCGGACTTGAGGAGACATCAACCTCATGGTCGAGATGCAGCTTGTTTGATCACGTCTTCAAGCCTGCTGTTCCTCCACGCAAATTCCCGCTACATTCAGCACAATCAAGGAGTGCCAAGTCAGCGTAATAGGAAGAATAAGCGGCTGACGACGAATTGATGGTGGATGGTGCCATTTGCCCTTTTGCGAGTGGTGCCGTGATTTGGCGATCATTATCACATCTTCCGATGGGACAAGCACGCCATTTCGTACTGCGACGTGATTATTCGACTCCATACCCCAAGCATTATTTCGTGATCAGCGTCGACGTATCGGGCCGTTGTCATTGGCGACCTCACCATCAGATAGTGCCAGACTTACAGGAATCAGGAAGGTAAAAGCAAAGTTATCCACCAGCACTAGTGGATTGAGGGAACTGGTGGTCACCTCGCAAGCATGTCTGAAGGTCGACACGAAGGTTGAGAGCATGAATAGTCCAGGAACGATTATTTCAACGATTGAGCGTGGCTAGCCGTGTCCCCAGATTGTGAGATCACAGTGTATTGATTGCGGGAGCGATCTCATCACTTTTATATAGTCAAGAAGTTGTGACTCATAAGCCTCAGTGACATGCTGCTAACCTCAAGCGGTAGGCACAAATCATTGCATTCGACGAATCATTTGCGACTATCAACGGAGCATTTTCTGTTCGCCAGCCTTAACTTCTCCTGAGCCGTTGCTGGAGCTCCTTACATACGGCTCCAAGGGGAAAACCTGACTGTCCGGAGTGATGCCGTCGAAAAGCTGACTCCACCTGGCTTTGAGGGGCTCGGGTGTCTTCCAAGCATACTCCGGGTCACGAAGCCAGAGCCTAACGAGATGGCGTCTAGTAGAAGGTCAGGGCGACGACACCAGGTCGGATAGAGTGTCAAGGGGGTTTTGCAACTTACTGCTGTTCGACCGTATCTGTGAAACCATCACGTGCATGAAAGACTGCAAGATTGTTGACGTACTGGATATCGCCTTGTCGGAAATCGAGTCCAACGTTGTACTTCTCGCCAAGGAAGTGAATCGCATCAAGGGCTTCCGCCTGTGCCTCGGTAATAGGCGGAATCGTTGTGGAACGGGGAAGAGCACCGAAGCCAGTAAAACTCCTCCGCGCATACTGGAGCAAGACACGCTCAGGCGACTCAAAGATTGCTGGCTGGTGGTACAGCAAAGGTCTCTCGGTGTAAGGTTGAGCAGCGTTCCCAAAATTCTCAAAAGGCCATTCTTCAGACAAAGTCCTGATCAGGTCCGGCCGAGTCGCGGCGAGCTCGTTGTAGACTCTCCAAGTGCTTGCCAATCTGCTTTTGCCACCTTCTGCAGCGGTACTAAGGGCAAACAGAGACACGATGTCTCCTGAGTCTGTGTGAAAGACCTGCTTGTCAGCGGTGTACGCAGGTGCTCCAATGTGGGCGCTGTCAGGTCCCGAAGACAAGTCCTTGATGTGGTTAAGGACAACATCTGCTGTTTCGCCATTGTACTTGCTGTCCTGGCGACCGCGTTGTGGTGCGATATGAGATGACAGGCCCGCATACATGATGATGTTGTCCTCTCGGGAGTGTCTTTCTACGGGTAGTCCCCTTATCACCTTGAAGCCATGCCCAAAATGAAGTTCATGAGAGACTTTGCGAAGAGCGGCATGCAGGTTCGGTAATGGGAAGGTTTCCTGGCTGATGTAGCCCAAAGACGTGTTCAAAGCTGCCAGATGGTCACTGACGTTCCTAATGAAAGAGCATACCTGTAATCACGCACATTTGAAATGTTCGAGTGCACTTTCCAATTCCTGGACTTGTTCATCCGTGAGCACATATGTCCAGTCATACTTCTGGGCCAGACCTTCGCCTTCCCAGACGAAGTCAGACTTCAATTCTTCAGGGAAGCCTGATGGGAGGTCGACATGCTTAAGAGGCTCGGTAGTGAGACGAAGTCTTCTTCGTGCTTGAAATTTGTCATAGTCTGGCTTGTAGGCAATATCAGGCTGACGAAGGATGGTTTCCGTAGCGACAGAGCCCATGATGGTCAGTATGTGCAACTGCTTACCGAGGACAAGAATCAAGCTGGTTATAATGTGTGGTATCTAACGAAGAGTAGATTTCGGTCCTCCTTCTGGGCTCTTAGCATGACGCCATACAATCATCGATTGTGTGATTGGCTTCGTCGAGGTGCGCACCAATGACTGCGGAGGCATTTGTAGAAGGAAAAAGGGCGGCAGCAACAGCAACAGCAACAGCATCGACAACGTTACCAAAACCGTATCCGGCCTTCGATTGACCTGGACTTCAGCAACCTTCTGAGTGCTTCCGAAGTACACTCTAGTAGTTTCTTTCCACCTGAATCATTGACTGTGAAAAAGCATGAGGGAGACAGGGCGAATGGGGATGCAGGTAATTATTGAGGCGGGCGGCACGGGACGACGTCACTTGGTAAACAACAAAGCTGCGAAAGTTGTGCCTTTTTCCCTAGCAAACAATTTGAATAACATCTTCTTCTTGGTCGTTGTCGTACTTTGTTGCAGTGTTTGTGTTTGCGTATTCAGTCTGGAAAGGGCGCAGTATTAATTGAGACCTCACCTGTTGCGTCCTCACTTCAAGCCCAACACCTTATCCATTGCCACCTCTATCTCCCGTCAGCGTCCACTATTTTCCACGCAATGGCTTCAGACGAACCGCAATGTAAGTAATAAGCCTTCCTGACGAACGATCGCTTGCTGACAACAGAAACTCAGTGGCGCAACCATGGATTAGAAGCGGCCATACCTCTCTTCTACCCAAGCCAGACCCATGGTCTGTCCGAGCCGTCCTCAAAGACCTGCCGAACCCGCCAGTGGAGAACACATTTTCGCCAGTTTCATTTTTCCACTACGTCGAGCGATTGAAGGTTGAAAAGCGCGAAGGATGGCGACGATTTGGCATCTCAAAAGGCGAATCGATTGGAGACCACATGTACCGCATGTCCATTATCACCATGCTTGCACCCCCTGAATTGAGTTCGAAACTGGACATCCCGCGGTGTACGAAGATGGCGCTGATCCATGATATGGCTGAAGGACTGGTCGGCGACTTGACTCCTGTGGATGGCGTCCCGAAACCGGAGAAGAGCAGACGTGAGGCAGAGACCATGGATTGGGTGACTGAGTCTCTGCTGGGCAAGGTCCACGGTGGCATACCAGGAAAAGAGATCCGCGCAGTCTGGCAAGAGTACGAGGATAGTGAGACTTTGGAGTCCAAATTCGTGCATGACGTCGACAAGATTGAGCTGATCCTGCAAATGGTTGAATACGAGCGGTCGAGCAATTGTGAAGTTGACCTCAGCGAGTTCAGCTGGGTATCGAGAAAAATCTACTTGGATGAGATGAAGGCATGGGCGCAAGAGATCTTAGATGAGAGAGCAGAGTTGTGGAAGAGCAAGAACATGCAGCCCCGCGAGCCAACAACGGCAGCAACAATCAAGGAGCAGCAAAATGAGTACTATGGCAATGGTGACGCCGCTACGAATGGAAAAGAAGAGGCAAATGGACATGCATAATGGGAGATGAAATGAGGTGGCACCATGAGGTCTGTGTTGTGACTGCTGTGTAACGATTGATACCCAGAAACGTGAAGCGATAGACGGCGTGCAAATGCAACAATGGCAACAAGTTTGGATCAATTTGGGTCAGTTACGTCTACTTGCCTGTCTCCCCGTTGACTTCTCTGCTCTTCTGTTGCTCGTGGCAGAAGTAAATGCTTCTAAAGCGCGCGTGACGGATAATTGCTCACAACAGTAGGCCGACAAAGGCTGCAGCGTATGATACGCTGGCTGCGATGCGTTTTCAGGTCGACTTCCGGCAGCTGCCATGCCATTTCCCTCCCACTCAAATATCACTATAACTTTGACATTGGTTCTGTGTGTCAAAGTCCACAAAAGCTGCTGTCGAACAGCGTACCAGATTTGACCGAGAACCTCCTCGTCAACACTGGACTCTTCTTTGACGTGGGACCGACATACTTCATTCCGATACCCGCGAGGGGCGAACGCATCCAGCAACTTTCATGAACTACTGCGTCAGGGGGGATACACTTCTCTTCCTGTTCGGCGTAGAGATAGGGAGAGGGTCAGATGTGCTCGACATCCACTCTGCTCCAGTCGTTCCACGCTGTGAGCCTGTAAAGAATACTGACAGATTTCTCGATATTGGCCAGCACTACAGTCGTGGACGTGCAGTTGATGTTCACGCTGTCGTCGCAGCTCCGCAGCGCCGTGAGGCGAGATGACTGTGGACGGTCGGCCTGTCTAGCTCTCGCTTTCCTCTTCAACATGATCCTTCTCAATCTCCGACCTCAGCCACAACGCCTCCTTCTGCATCTCCTCCTCACTCCTGGGCTTTCTATCGCTATCCGGACCTGCAGAGAACTCTTTTCGGTGATCCACTCTTTCCCTCCGTTGTTGCTGCATCTCAAGAAACGCTCTGCCAACATCGCCCTCTTCTCCATCCATAGCATCATAGATCCGGTCGCCGCCACCTTGGTGGTCATAATCCCCCTTCTGCCTCGGGATTACGTGCACATGGACATGCGGCACTGATTGCCCGGCGTCAACACCGTCTTGGACAGCCACATTCAATGCGCTGGCAGAGTACACCCGCTCCAAAGTGTTGGATACGACTCGGACGGTATTGAACAAGTCTGCTGTCTCGGCGACACTGAGTTGTGACAGCCTCGGTACGCATCGTACCGGACAAATGAGGATATGGCCCGGTAGAAGTGGTTTGAGGTTGACTAAGCCATAGGATAGTCGTGACTTTGATATGTGGAAGACTTGAGAGGTGACAGAAAATGAGCCGAACTTGAGGTTCGGCGGTAGTTGAAGAGGTGGCATCGCGGACTGTGAGTTGAAATCTGAATGATGCTCGCTTGTAGGATCTCCAGTGTGTGCACTCATGATCTGTTCAATACCACTTGTTGTGATTCGGCCCCTGGCAAGACCTCCCGAATATACTTATACCACCGAGATCTCAGACGATAGTGTTTGTCAACACAGAGTCACTGAGTCCCTCAAGTGTCCAGCACACGCGCTCTCATGTCCACCGATTAACTCTCTGCTACCACCGCATTAAGTTGCCAGTCTGGATATCAAAAGAGGGGCTGTGGGATCACTGTGAAGCTGCTTGGACTGAACGCCAGGTGGAATATAGTCTCATATCCTAAAGAAATTTGTGATTTCACAGAGGACTTGTCCATTACTCAAGGGCCGTAGGGGCCTATTAGACTATATAGGTTTCCGAGCGTCGTATAACTAGTACGACGCCCTCTTGAGTCAGTTGACGGTCTCCGACCGTCTTTACATCCCTTGGCAGTGCCAATAGCCGCATAATCACATCTCACGTCACACTTAGTCGCGTCCCACCCGCCCCGACACCCATCATCCATCATCCACCCCTGCAGTCCGGACGAGTTGTATCCATGTCGTCGTGGGTCAAACGTGAGAAAGAGCTTCACCGCGAGATTCTCGGCTTTTCCATCTCACACGATCACCGATCGGTTCGGATTTATTGCCATTACCCAGTGACTGAGGGCAAAAAGACCACGTTCTACCGTCATCCTATTCATGAATTCAGCTTTGCGGCACCGGATGGCAAAGAGAAATGGACGGCCTATAAGTTCACTAAAAGTGTCTATGATATCTGGATGCCTACTCACTTCAAAAGACTTTGCTCGGCAATCGATGCCATACCACCCGATATAAATTTTGAACTCTCGGAAGAATCCGATCTGCAATTCCCCTCATCATCTGGGCGTTCACAAGGCCTTCAAAGTCAACACCTCTCGGAGTCAGGAGCCACAGACGACGAGTTGAGCCTCATCGAGGCTCAGGAAGTGACACCAGACACCTCTATTACACCGGAATCAAAGCTGGTAGGCTTCAAGAAACCAAAAAGAAGATGAGACTTAAGGTTGGTATTCCTGGATACCCGCAAGTGAGTGAACGAAAAAAACACCAGCACAGCTGGACATTATCTGCTGGGATCCTGCATCACAAAGATTATTATAGGATAGTAGAGAAGTAATGGTGGAAAGCTCCACTTTAACGGGTAACGAGAAGCATAGCAACTCGGTCTCTAGATGTAGGCATACGATACAGGACTATGATAGCATCACGGACCCTGGACAGAGCCATATTACTGCCTTAGGAACAGTGTTCCAACGACGATCTGGCCTCTGCCTGGCCATTTTGCATATATAGCTATGGAATCGAGAAATTTAGCAATGGAAGCACTCTTTTATGTTCCAACCATATCACAACTCTAAGGGATACTTCTCCCTGAGGGACTTTCCGTACTTGGTAAAGAAGATCGGAATCGGAATGCATGCCAACCCAATAAAGCCCAGTAACGAGTTTCCCCAGCCGAGACCTAATTTCTGATACATCGGCCCCCCAGCAAGGGGTAGCAAAGCCCCTAACAATGACCTGGAAGCTGTCAAGATCGCCACTGCACTGGCTGCGTATCCGGTGTAGCAGTCAATCAGGTATGTCTGAATCGGCAAAAAGATCCCCATCATCCCGAAACTGAACGGAATCATCCCGATAATAGGTACGACCCAGAAGACCTTCTTGTCGGCAGACCATCCATACCAGAAAAAGCTGATAGGGATGAAGAACGCGAAGAAGATCATGGTGGGAAGCCGCATCTCGGGTTCAAATTTGCCGTTGTTACGTTTAGTCAATTTGACGACCATCTTGTCCGAGGTGAGGGCCATTGTGGCTAAGCCTAGGAAGAAGCCGATGCCCACGCCGAGGTACGCAAGGCCGGTGAGTTCAGGGGACCACCCGTATTGGCCACTGAAGACAAAGGTGATGGTGGTGAACAGAAGGTAGAGCAAGCCATAGACTATGGCCATGTACACGGAGAGCAGGGCGACAATCGGGGACTTGACGAACATCATGAGTGGGCGGGCCAACCCGGCGAGGAGGATTTGTGTGGCGGTGTTAGGCGCATCGTCTTTGTCGTAGCAGCTTCGGAGATCAGAGCGGCCGAGTACTTTCGCAAGTCGTTCTGTCTTCCAGCGGATGAGGACTCGAGCATAGGTCTCCTTATTGAGGAGCTCGATCCCTAGCGAAGTCACCCCTGACGCGATCAACAAGACCCAGAATACCCATCGCCAGCCGGCCTGTTGAGCAATGAAGCCTCCACAGATTGGTCCAGCCTGTGATAGTATTAGACTTGGTGTTCAAACAGATATGGTGTAAGACATACAACTGGCCCAAGAAGCGGCCCGAGGGACCAGATGGCAGTTGCGAGACCGCGCTCCTCGACAATGAATAAGTCTGAAATCACGCCAGCTCCAAGTGTGAGACAGCCTGAACCCCCAATGCCGGCCATGAATCGGAAGAAGATAAGAAGACCAATGTTTGGGGCGAGTGCGCACCCAATCTGCCAGACGACGAAGAACCAGTTGGCTGCGCTGAGGACGATTCGACGGCCATAGATCTCGCTCATCGGTGCCAGGACTAAGGGCCCAAACTATCCACGCTACATTAGTCTCCGCTCTTTCGAAGGAGCAGCTTTGCAGCTTTGGGGGGTGGACTTACAACATAGCCGAGAAGGTAAACGCTCACGGTGAAAGACAGCACTAATTCCGAACTCTCTCCGAAGTCTTTGCCCATGAAGCTTACGGCCGGCGCGAACATGCTAGACGCAAGCGGCGAAACAAAGGTGATAGCGCTCACCAAGCCTAACAGTCCCCATTTCCGTTGGCGTGGGAAGTTGATGGGATTCTGAGGATCATCTTGGCCATCCCAGCCCACGAGACCGCGTTCAAGGTCGCTTTCTGGGTGAATGGTGGCCTGGACTCGGCTTCTCATGCTGCTGACTCTTGTTAGGGATTTCTCAAGACTCTTCTCACACTCGTCGGTAGGATCTTTCTGAGGCAATTGATTGATAGTATTCCCGGGATCCTCTTTATTGATGTTGGATTGGTGGCTGGAAAATCGTGTGCCGATGCTTGGTGAAGATTGTGTTTCGTCGTGCCAGCCCTCAGACCCGTTGGTAGCCATTTCAAAGGCGAACTTTAGCAGGGTTACTTGGTAACTATGCCTTGCAGTTATGCTCCAAGTTGGTAGAGTGATCAGAGAGGAAAACATTTCGCACTTTCGAAGGAAAGGGATGTTGCTTCGCGGTGCTATGACTTACTTCTGCTCCAATGAGACGACTCCAGGGACATCAGTGCCGAGTCCTGAACACATTAAGGTTTGTGCCGCGCACAAAGAGCACAACCCGGCATAAGTCGAGGAGACATGCATCATCTCCTCGGATCTCTTTGAAGCTGTGGGTCTGCGCGTTTCCTACTCCGCGAGATTATCTAGTAATCTTCCGTGGGCGCACCCTCGATTTGAGATGCTGGGCTCTTCGCTGAGGCCAAATGGGTCCACGAAACCGTGAAGCAATTTGACTGCAACCGTTTTGGTTTCGGAGATAGCTGAAGTAGTGCAAGTCCGTGCGTCAAATCTAATCATTACAATGCTTCAAAGTATTTGAATATCATGCCTCACTTCTTCTTCAGTCGTTTGAAATTCACCTGTCATGATGGTCTGGTAAGGAAAGCGGCGAACGTGCGTTAGAAGCTTCAGCTCCTCAGCGTTTGGACAAAAGTCCGTGGTGAACGATACATATCTTTCTGTTTCTCAAGCCAAGAAACAGAGATCCCCATTGAATTACACGCATGATGAATTTGATTAAGACGCTCCGTGACCGAACGCTGCCACTCATTCGAGCCACCAAGAATGCAACTCAATGATCTTTCTGTGAGGTAGATATCCTTTCTTCCCATCTTCCCATCTTCCCTTCTTCCCATCTTTCAAGGTGTTCATCGTGCTGGCTGGCTGGTCGGTTGGCTCATTTCCCCTGATCCCTCCCATTTCGGGATGCGCAGGCTACCAGTACTGAAGCTATCATTGAAACTCTGTCGTACAGTTATTCTATTACATAAGCGAAGTTTGTTGAAAATACGGTTCAGATACCTTTCCTAAGCTTGTTCAGAGGCTGTCATGTTCGTCACTAACAGAAACTTTGACCCCTATGGTGATTAGGGATATGGGCTTGTCAGTTGTCAGACTTGACAGACAAAACCCTGTAATTCTGTCGACAGACAAATCGTCTTTTTTTGTCAAAATTGACAAATTTAGGTGTCAGGGGCCAAATGCCGAGATTACTGCCTATCTCTACGGCTCGCCTATAGGGCCAAATATACATAGAATGGAGAGCTTTTGGTGTGCCTCGGGTTTCTCTGCGGCGTGCCAAAACACGATTTTTACCTTCTCTTGCTATACTTGCACCACCTTGCTGTCAACAGCTTTTTGGCTAATTCGAGGGTATTAAAGACGTTAATTCACTCGAATTGCCCTTGTATTGGCACTGTCAAATAGGTCCTCCTAGCCTTGCGGCTACCGTAGCCAGTTACGTATACTCTATGATACTTGCCCGGTCTGTCCTGCAGCCTATTCAGGCTATATTTGGCCTGACAGCGCTGTAGGAGAGACCGTCTACTACTTGGTATACATTATCACGTCGTCTCCGCGGCCTATAACTTGAGTAGTTATATACCCTAGGGTATGAAAGGTTGCGAGCCCTCCTGGTTATCGATACAGTGCATTTAGCTCTTGATCTATAAGGTCTTTGACGGTCTCTTCCTACTCTTCTTCCTCGACTATAAGGAGTGCTAAATCGGCCTTAATTTGCGCTATCTCTTTCTCTATTAAAGTATAAACTTGCTTACGAGGGTAGTCGAGTGCGCGGCGATTAATAGAGATCGTTATAAGCTACTTAGTCTTACGTAGACTTAAGCGATTCCTAAGATCACTATAAATATAGTTCATCGCTGAAAACCCTCTTTCGGCCTAGTAGAAATTTAATGCTATTGTGAAAAGACGCAATACGAGATCGACTAGTATAGGGCTTTCCTAGCGGCTAGCACCTCTTACCTTTCTTACGCCGTCGACTACTAACGGCACTCATTGCTTACGAATAACCTTAACGAATACTTTAGGTATATCGAGGGCTTTCTATTACTATACTTAAAAGTAAAATCGACGTGGTAATAGTATTATGGCGTTGAATTAGATTAATCGTTAATTAGAATTATTATATACCCGAGTAGTTCTATAAAATAATTATTTTAATATTTCTATAACAATATTTACTATAGATACGAGTTAGATATAGGTCAACTAGTTCGGAGACTTAGAGGACCAATCGGAGCATAGTATTCTTTCTCCGGGCCAATAGATAAGCTACGATAAGGAGATTATATAAGCGGACAGTATCGACAGACATATCCTCGAAAACAGCGCCAAGGGACAGACAAATCCTGCCCTCGACAGACAGAAAAGCATTTGTCAGACAAACTCATATCCCTAATGGTGATACTCTTGCAGGAACATCCCTGGAAAGACCAAAGACCATCACTCTGCCCCCGCCTGCTTTGGCCGGCAGTGAACTCCGCACATTGATGGCGTGGTCACGGACCAAAAGATTGCAAGAGATCCTGAAGCCTTCCGTCCAGACAATCCGCAGCCGTGGTTTTTCGTCCCCGATCACCTGGTGAAACCCTTCCCCTTGGAGGAGGAGGACAATCAGCTGATTTCGCCCGATGCTGTTATCCTGATGATTTGCCGACAGTGCGTTCTGCCTGTCCTACGGATCGCTTTAGCGGTGTCTTAGGTTTGTTCTAACTATACTTCTTCTCTTTCTGAAGGGGTATAGAGGCTTTTAAAGCTTTAGCCTAGAGTAGAGGGCTATGAAATCTTTACTACTGAATATAATTTTGTAGAGGACTTATTATTACTTAAGGGTCGTAGGGGCCTATTAGACTATATAGGTTTCCGAGCGTCGTATAACTAGTACGACGCCCTCTTGAGTCAGTTGACGGTCTCCGACCGTCTTTACATCCCTTGGCAGTGTCAATAGCTGAATAATCACAAATTCAGAATTTTATAAAAAATGGCACCGTCTGATAAGGTATCCATTGCTGATATAAGTTCATGATCGAGCACGTTCACAACAGCCGGTGCCCTGACTTCAAGCTAGTAAGGATACACGGTGGCAGTGACGAGCTCCCTGTCAAAGGCTAGCGCTGTACCGTTAAACGCAAGGGAATCCAGGGCGACAAGAAGGAATGGTTTCCATTTGAAGTTGGAGAACAACAGCGGTCAGACAGTGCCACTTTTTCTGGAAACAGGCTTGACAGTCAGACAGAAACTCGCTATCGTTGAACAAATCAATCTTTCACACCTTTAAAATCTGTCTGAAATATTGCTATCCCGTCCGTTCCCCTGAAAAGACGAGTTTCAGCCTTGCAAATCTTTACTCTTGGGAGCTGACCTCCACTGTGCCACTAATCCCCCACAGAGAACGTCCTCCATGTACAATAAAGCTCTCATGATCAATATGCTGCCAACTATGCAAATACATATCTCGAAATAGTCCATCCCCACAAGTCGGATGCTGGGGTCATTATGACGGAGATCGTTTCCAACCCCGATTTCGGACATCTCCATCTCGATGTTTCATCATTTTTTGATAGCCTGGCGAAATGTTAGACATTCCGATCAATTCTTCCCTTCGTATAGACTGGCTCTGGCTTTGACTGGGCTTATGTTTTAGACTTGTTCCAAATTGTTGGCGCCCCTGTCTTTCTGCCCCTTTCTGCAGGATTTTGTGTGCTGGAGCAAACAATCCTGAATTGTGGTATTAGCTCCTCATCATAAAAAGGCAGCCAGATATTTACTTGTATATCCTGCATCCTGAATCCCATTCTTCGGAACTTCCAGCACACCAACCTTGAGTCATACCTGAGCCAGAGCAGGCGGAAAACAATCCTTTCAGTACATTCGACATGGCTCAGGAACAGGTGGTCTACCAACCTCACACTTCTTCCAAGACAGGCACATTCTATTTCGCCTTCGGTAGCAACCTCTCGCCATATCAAATGTCAATTCGCCTCCACAATGATCCTTCCTCGAGCGTTCCCATCGCCATTGCCCGTCTAGACAGCTACGCCTGGATCATTTGCGAACGAGGCTATGCAAACGTAGTTCCGTTGCCAGGATCCAACGCCGCCACTGATGCCAACACCGTCTGGGGCGTGCTGTACAACATGACACCGGAAGACGAAGCCAGGCTGGACATGTACGAAGGCCACAACGAGGCTAGAAACCCCGTTCCACAACTCAATCCAGATCCCCAGACGCAGCATGTCAAACCTTATCTCCAGGGCGATTGGGACTACAACAAGCATTACCTCCCAATGACTGTGACGAAGTGGCTGAAAGACCCAAACGAGTATGGCGTGAGCGTGCCTGGGTGGTCACCAGACAAACACTCAAGTTCCGACAACACCACGGTCCGTGCCTTGGTATATGTCGACGAGGACCGCGTCACACCTGGAGAGATTGCGCAGGAGTACATTGGACGCATGAACAGAGCGATTGACGAGTCGATCAAGCTCGGCGTGCCGCAGTCTTGGGTCGACAACATCCTGCGCAAGTACATCCCACCGGATATTTCCGTTGACGAAGATGGTTACGTCGGTACGGATGAGGGATATGTCGAAGCTGAAGCCACGGAAGCTGGTGATCATGTCAAGGAGATGACGGTCAAGGACGGGAGCTGGAAGGGCGACTCGGCGTGGTAGACACCTGTTGTGGTTGTGGGAAAGGCTAAAGTCCCACAGCCAAGTCACTTTTTTTGTGCTTCACCTTCAGCCTCATCTTCACTGTCACCCAACAATTCAAAGGATACAGTTTAAACAGGTAGAGAACTGCTCAACAATGCAAGACCACAGTGGGTGAAGAGGGTATACATCATCACGATGAGCTGGCAATTTATTCCGACATCTATTTCGACACTTCCAGACCCGATGCGTCCACGTGCGTGGAACAGGGCGTGACCGTTCCTTGCCCCGCTTACTGCAACCTTCCAGGTTCATTCAAGATGATGCATTGTTACAATCTTCGAATCTCTCTGACCTTTTTGTTTTTGAGGGGTTCAACTCACAGTGAGGGACGTGTTTTTTGGTCGTGGTCGTCAGTCAGCCGAGTGAAGCGGTGCCTCAGTCTTCACCTAGGGCGCCACGCGAAGGTGCGGCGAGATCAGCACATAAGTTCAGCTTCACCGCCCCAATAAATAAAACAATATATTTGAACTGTTCAAATGGTGCTTAACAATGCAAGTTCAAACAGTGGTAACGAGGCTGGTACCATCTCCCTGTTACTCGATTTATTTCCTGGTTATGAGCCCGGCAGCAGTTTCGGGGCCATTTGAACGGTTATCCGGCGTGGTCTGGGCCGCGTCCACCTGCTTACTGTGGCCTTCATGGATTCTATGCGGCATTGTTACAATCTTCTTGGTGTTGTGTTCGCACCTCGTGAGAAGCTCCTTTTTTTTTGCTTGTTCAATTCCAGGGGAGAGCGGGTTTCTTTGTGGGTGTCCGAGTCGGCTCAGTGAAGCAGTTGAGCAGTGAAGCAGTGAGACTGTTAGTGGTCATTGAACTAGTGACATGTTAGTAAGTGAGATGTTGACATAGTCCTGGTGTCCCATTGGAGGTCAATTATGCATCAATGGGTGTCCATTGATACTGATACGGTTCTGCTTTCTCCGTCGCCCTATGTGTATGACTGGGCATTGCATTGACTTAACTCTGCAGGGAGCTGCTTCTCGAGGATGACATGCCCTCAATTTCAGGTAGGTCGTTCCCGTCGCCTCCTGCCAGGTCCTGTGCAGGCAAGCGTATCTCACGACCCGCACTATCTAGTGATCTGTAAGTATGTGCTCATCGTCCGCCAGCGAGTAGATGCCTATAGGGTGTGATCTGGGACGGAAATCTCCAGACGTTCCGAGATAGTCGATGTGGCATCATTAAGACAGGTCAATTTCTGTTCAATAGCTTCCAGGCGCTCCCACATGGAGCGGTCATAGGATGTCTTTCTTAGTTGGCGCCGACCATTGCTCTCATCGGTGTCCCGTAGACGTTGTGAGTGGAGTTGGGCACGCTGGCATCAGTGTAGTCATGAATAGGGTTTTGGGCGGAAGAAACAGGGGGTTGATAACGTAAGCAGCCAAGAGTAGACGGTGGAGGCATTCAACTCAGTTCTAACCTCGATTCTCATTCAACACCTCTCGTTGTACTCGATCAACCCCTTAACCACTCCGACGTCGACTCAGCCTCGTTGTTATCATCATCCTCGTCGTCGTCATCGTTATCCACCATCTCGATATCTTCGTCCACGACCTCGTCACCAACATGGTACATGTTGCCCCATTCATCGACCTCCATCTCCTGCTCAACCGGATCTTCCAGCAATTGATACCGGCGGTTGACATTCCGAATAGGCATGCGGTCGTTACCACTGCCATCTACCTTCACACTGCGCAATTCCAGGCTCACGTGAACCTCAATTCTGATTGTTTCCGGGCCTTCCAAAACCACCATATTGCGATTGAACCAGTTCTTGAAATTGATCTTCTGATGAAGATAACATCGCTCCCATACTTTGTTTGGTAAGACGAACTCTTGCAGATACAAGGTCGGATATGTGTTGTTGCATTCCAACAAAGGCTTCGCTTGCTCAGGGACATTTTGCCTGACAGCTTCCACAACCATTTCGATGTTCGAGGTATGTGATGCAAGCACCAGAAAAGGAGGAGTGGCAAGGGCTTCATCGTATATGAGCCGAATTTCAAGTTGAGCTTCAAGCGGCTGGCCTTCGATGACATGAACAGCAACTCGAGCAGCAAATGGGCCTGCGGATTGATTCATTATGTTCTGTTCTGGGTCAGTTGGAAGTCAGGCCCATTGCTTCGAGAGGACTTCAGGTGAAATGAAGAGAGCTCGCCTTGCGATAGAGTGAGAATGGTAGAATGAGGGCCTGGTCAGGAATTTCGCGACTTTCGACAGCTTGCTGGAGCATGAAGTGATCAAACACGATATTGACTTCAGCAAGTGAAAGGTGACTTGTTCAGTGGCATCACAGTTGATCTCGCCAAGGGGCAAGTAAAGTGTACCACACTCACTTGCTAACATACCACCGCCTAATGACTGGAACATTGCTTCACTGCTTCACTAGGCTGGCTCGAGAACCACGACACGGATGTCCAGCAAATTCCACGACGTTTGTCGGCATCACCACTGTGGCCCGATGTTGAGCAGTACTTTGATTATCCTAACTATATTGTTCAAACCACTCGGTGGCAGTGAAGATACGGGTGTAGGCGAGATGCAAAAAGAAACCGATTACGAGATTCTACTCGCTCGTACGAAAACGAAAGGCAATAATGCCTTGTCTGGTTGATATGGAGTATCACCGTACGTAGTGGATGCATGATCAGTCGATATACTGGCTTGATAGTGATGGCGGTGAAGATGATAGTGAAGTACAAAAATAATGACTGGGTTGTGAGATTCAAGTCTCCCACAACCACATAATATTTGCAACAATGCACCGTCTGAGGATTGAACCCTCGAAAGGGTCACAAGTGGCAGGACAGTGCTCGGCCGCGACCCAGTCCCAGGATACTGATTACATAGGGTCTCAAAGAAAAGTGTCGACATAACCACCCAGGTGTGCCTGTGTGCTGTGTATTGAGTAAACGCAACGATGGAATATCCGCATTACCACTGTGGATAAGTTTGCATTGTTGAGCACTTTTCAAAAATTGTAATACATATCCTTCTGATTTATTCGATCAGTGAAGCTGTAGTCATGTGTTGAGGTCTGCCGCACCTTCACGTGGCACTCTCGGTGAATACTGAAAGAAGTACGTCAAACTTGGATGCTGCCGCAACTCCTTCCCAGGAAACTTCGCCAGGCAGACCAGCACCAAACGGGCGATACCATCTGGGCCTCGAGACCGGAGCGACCCCAACGCGCATCGTATAGACCGCCTAGCAGCGAGACTGTACGTGTATCCGGTGTACTCTGAATTCCAGGGATATTCAGCCTCGTCAACCATGGCAAGGCTGAGCACAAATTGACGAATCGGAGTCCTCAATTTCCCCGCAATACCAAAAGTGTTCCGACCTCTGTAAACAAAGAGACCAAATGACTTCACAAGGCTCAGAACGCAAAATGCAGAGCGGTACTCCTTCCAACAGTGCCCAATGGCATCCCCGCGACCATATTGCCCTGTTCGTCCGCACTCTACACCTTCTCGACCTCGACCGTCTACCTGACTTCCCCAACATCACCGAATATACCCTACGCGTGTCCGCCAAAGCATCCTCGAACCTGCAACAGCGCGTCAAAAGCATCGAATGGTCTCTTTATCGCCTCTACGAAGTCTACGACCCAGCTGACACGCGATCGAGACTTCGTCCATACTTCCCACCCTCAACGCCAATACAGTCCCTAAACCTGCGCGCAGCGCTGTACAAAGTGCTCACAGACCTGAAAAAGAATGGCGTCCTTTCGCGAGAGATCGTGCTACGAAAGACGATGCTCGATGAATGTAAGGGCGAGAAATTTGAGGAACTGCTCGGTGCGTTTAGTATGCTTGTTTTGCGCAAGACGATCAACACGAGTACTCGGGGGACCCGAACGACCAACCCAGATCATGTCGTCCCATTGATCTTGGCGTACCGTGTCTCTCTGCAGACATCGCTGCGGAGGCGCCAGCAACTGCAGGCAGAGGCATATGCTTCAATGCAAGATCTGCAAATGCAACGAGACGACATTGCAGGACGCATGGAGATCGTGGCACAAGCTGATCAACTTGAGGACTTACCGGTCGAACAGTACGAGAGGCTTAGAGACCATGTCAATCATGCTTTCTCTGCCGATCGGCGGTGGGCAGAGTACATCCTTAACGGCAGCCCCTCGGCAGCAATGACAACGCAAAAAAGGAGTCAGGGTCCGGACGACGGCAAGGCCCACGGTTCTCAAAAAGACCCGAACGCGCTGATGAGTGAATTAGTGGCGTCCCTGGCGAAGTATGAGGAATGGACGCAGGACTTGGAAAGCCTGCGCGACTCATTACTCCCTGTACCCGAGAAGGACGAGCAATCTCAGCCACTGACCACGAATACAACCTCACATGCAGGAGATCACTCCCTAACCGTGGATGGCACTGCAAGACCTGCCTCTACAACACCGAGACTACGCTTCGATCAACATCAGAGCATGACCCTTCGCAACGTGTACTCACGCACATGACACGCCGTACATGACATGAGAGACCATGTCACGCCTCTACCTCTCCGCCTTGCATGAATAGTCACGAACATTATCACGAATGACGCCTAACGCCTTACGACTTTTTTTTACGCACAATTCTTCTTGATCAGAGTCATGAACATAGGACGTACCAACACAATCATGAATTTTGCTGTTCCTTACCATCCGAAGCCGTAGCTTTCGATAAACAAGAAGAGAAAAGTTGTCTACCTTCCACAGAGTAGCCGAATCTAGCCCTCAAAAACTCCAGCCATCTTCGCACCAAGACCTATGACGGTCCGTGACAATCATATGAGATGACATGAAGTGAACATCTTCACCAAATCTGCATCAGGTCTCTCATGTCTTCCAGCGCACCGTGACCGACACTCAGGGATACACGCCCTCACAGACGTTTCGACCCGAAATAGTTCTCCTGTCCCTTCTCTACCGCAAACCCTTCCTCATACCCCTCATCCACTTCTGTATCTGTATCTGTACCGTCTCCATCATCAACGACCTCGATTCTAGCACCCAGTGCCTCCTGCCCCTCCCGAATCATAGCCTGCAACTGCGCATTGAATCGATTCATCGTCTGATCCTGCTTGGCCTCCTTCTTGCGCAACTTCTGCTCGAATTTTCTTACTTCCGGCGACGCCGGGACCGAAGACTGTCGACGCGGCGAGGCCAAAGACGCTCTACTTCCCGGTCTTCCCTCTTGCTGTTGCTGTTGGTGATGGAAGGACGATACCGCCCGTCGATGTTGCTTCACACTCGCACTCTCCAACTTCGACACTGGAGCGACAACGGGAATTGCGGCCGAGGATGATCGTGGGGACGCATAACTTGCAGACGACCTATTGGACGCCGAGCGTGGTGTGAGACGTGGTCGCGCCGTCGATGTCCCCAATGCCATCGAACTTCGAGACATGTGCAGAGACGCAGTCGTGGCTTTGGATCGTTTGCGCACGGGACTTGCGTCGCTGTCTCTGTCTCTGTCGGATTCCGCATCGACAATGACCCAATCTGACGTGGTTCGAATCTGTCCAGGTCTTCGTGCTTCGTCCTCCGGAAATCCACCGGGGATAGGAGTGTGATCTCTCTGATGTCGTCGAGGACGATGGCCAGCATGCTGGTAGTCATCGTGAAAGACATCCTCTTTCTCATTTTCGGTCCACACACCTGACGACTTTGTGATATCAGGCGTGCCTGCGAACTGGTACCTATTTCCTCCACCCGCGGAGAAGCCCTTGAAAGTGGTGTTCCAGCAGAAATTAAAGACTTTACCCGCGACACCGCCCGTTAGTGCCCAGACGGTCTTGCCCCATCCTTTGTCCTGTGGTGACCTTGATGATCTGCGCTTGCTATGTGTGTGTTCTTCAGATGGAGTGTATGGAAAGTCCGTGGGAAAGTATGAGGTTGTGTTTTGTTGTTGAGCATACCGGTTCGGCCGACAATCGACTTCGAAATCATATTGTTGTGCATCTTCCTCTTTCTGAAAATTAAGTGCGGTAGGTGTATCGAGTCCGCCTGCGATACGGTAATTTGTGTTCACGAACGGAGGTGGACTGAGTGCGTCGCGACAAGACGGTGTTTGTGTCTCGCTTGTGCTTGTATTTGTACGGCGGTGTCGATCTAGTCGTGGTCGTTTTCGTGATAATGTACGCGATGGAACGAGGGGAGATGAAGTGCTGTCATTTGTCGGTGGGACGAAGAGCGATGAGTTGAAGTGTGAGCAGCGAAATGTGTCGTTGGAGAACAATGAGCCTGGCAGTGATCCTGGTGAGTCCATGATTGTGGTCATGTTGTTGATTGTCTGGTTCTTAGTTCTGTAGAGACCACATGGTTGGAATGAATGACTTTTGGTCATGGAAAAAGACAAGATAGAACAAGGTCTATGCCTCAGATGACGAATACTGTAAGAAAAAGCTTGTAGCCATTCAACCAAGCCTTGATCGATTGCTCGCAGTCACAAGGCACCAGTCTATTCGCACTGACAGCGAGCGGTGCGGCAGTAACAGAAAGTGAAATGCGGGGCAAAGAGAAAGCGAGAAAACTGTCAGAGTGTCGGCCAGGCAACAGGCGGATATCATTTCCTCATTCCATCTGATTAGAACAGATAGACCCTTGGACAACATCATCATCGAATGAATCAATCAATGAACGATGAATCAATGCCTCAACCACATAAACTGATGAGCCCTCAATTGGATCCCCGACTCCCTTAAATCAATCTTATGCCCACTCAACAAATCCTCGCATGCTTGAGGCATCGCCATGAATCGTTCTTTGCCAATCCATTGCGGCTCATCCGAGAAATTGCACAGACACAGCACCGTCGACCTAGGCCCAGGTCGTTGGTATCCCAATATTGTCGGGTTGCCAGTATAAAAGCCCACCGCCCTCCCTCCAGCAAGCTCCTCCGTCGTCTTGCGCAGATGAATCAGATGCTTGATCCCGGCATAAATCTTCCCAGGTATCGTATTCTCATCATGTCTTTCTGCATACCGTGCCTCGGGATAATAAGGGCGATTGACCCAGCGGCTATCGTCCATCTTTGCCGGGTCATTCAGGTAACTGTAGTCATTCAATTGTCCAACCTCATCACCCAGGTATATCAGCGGAACACCTCCCGTGCTCATGGCGATTGAGTATGCGAGCAGGATTCTCTCGATGGCGTGATCTTGCATCGACTCTAGACCTGCCAGGGACGCCGTCGTGCCCGAGATCCTACAATCCCCTGTTTTTGGGTTATCCTGAAAGGGCACCCCACGTGCAAAACTGCCTGGATACCTATTCACGAAGAAAGCATTCAGAAATTTTCTGTGACTGGTACCTTCTTTGCCCAATTCACTGGCATCCTCGTCAGAGAACGTCCACCCAATATCATCGTGCGACCGGACGTAGTTGACCCACGCGCAACCCCTGGCGATGTTATGCCTCCGCTCAATCGCTTGTGATAGCATTGACGCATCTCTGGTGGCTAGTGCTTCCCATGTAAGCGCCATTTGCAGCGGGTTGTACGAGAGTTGGCACTCGTCCCGATCAATGTACTGCACCACAAAATCTGGATGGACAATGGCCTCGGATTTGAAGAGCACAGACGGTGCGGCGATGCGACAAAGCGCATTGAATGCACGGAGTAGTTTGTGCACCTCGGGCAGATTCTCACAGTCGGTATTCATCTGTTTCCACATGAACGCAACGGCATCCATGCGGAAGAAGTCCACGCCAATGTTTGCCAGATATAGCATCTCGGCAGCCATGGCGCGAAACACGGCAGGGTTGGAATAGTTCAGGTCCCATTGGAAATGGTAGAAGGTGGACCACACGAAGCGTCCGTCGGGAAGTTGTATGAACGATCCGGCATGGTCGTCAGGGAAGATTTCTCTCGTGGTACTTTCAAACGCAGAAGGGACCGTTCGATCAGGAAAGGTCCAGTACATGGCAGAGTGCTCTGGACAACCTTCGGCAGCTTTCTGGGCCCAGCGATGCTCATTTGAAGTATGGTTGAACACCAGATCGAGGACCAAACTGATCCCGGCCTTCCTCAGCTCGGTTGCTAAATCTCTGAGTTCTTTAATAGTTCCCAAGTTTGGCTGAATATCACGGTAGCTGGATACTGCATATCCTCCGTCGTTGAGAGGCTGAGGAGAAAGAAAGAGTGGCATCAGGTGAAGATAGGTCAAGCCAAGTTCCTGGAAATACGGTATCCGTCGTTTGATTCCGGCGAGGTTGTTGGCGTACCGATCGACGTAGCATACTCCTCCGAGCATATGGTTCGACATGTACCATTCCGGCTCTGACTCGCGCTGCTTGTCGATTCTTTGCAAGTCGGGATGTCGCTGCTGCCAGCTCTTACCGCACACTCGTATTAAGTCGACCAGCTGGTCCAGACAATCGTTCCGGTATCCGTAGAGCTCAGCGAAGATGGCGAAGACAGTAATGAAGTGCAGGTCTAACCGAGCATGGAAATCCTTGTCATCGAGAATCTGTATGCCGTCTTCGCTCTTTTTCAATTCCTGTATGATGTATGCTTTGGCCGCACGAGCTTGCTGTTCAACCGAGAGGCTACTCATGGCTGTAGGATGAAGAGAGGGAGAGAGAGAGCAAATAACGCACAAGGTAGCGGAGTGGATGAAGGAAAGGACGGTCGACAATAAAAAGGCACACACCTACTCAGCAACTCACCTGTAAGCAGTCAATCATATCTTTGACCAGACTGCTTTCGATCCCAATCGCAACCCTATCCTGACGTCTTCACCATGAGGAGGAACATGAGGCAGAGACTTTCTGTGGGAAAGAATGAAACGGCTCATCTCTCGGCCAAATAAATTGCGCAAGAACGGCCGAGCGAGCAGAGTTTCTCCTTGGTCCATCATTTCCCCAGTCCGCTAATTCAAGCCGAAAACAAGCAGATCAAATGTTTTGGCGATCATATCCGAGGCGGCACTAAAGCGAGGCGGGGTATGGGGCGAGACAATGACGAGTTACATACTGGACGAAAGTCATAGCCAACAGTCAAGGAGGGAAAGTATCTTTGTTGTTCTATCGCCGAGTTTGCGGTGGGCAAGTCAGAATAAAAGTATCAGATCGACCGAGGACCGAATACTGCGACGTGTTATTGATCTAAGCGTTCAGCCAAAGAATGTATGTACTCAGTTTTAGGATCATTATATCTCTGTATACATTGATGATGGTAAGAGAATCTATTGCCTCTCTTCAGAATGATCCGTCTGGATCAATCTACAAAGTCGCTACAAGTCACCCGGACGCCTCCTGACCGAACCGGCAGCCCCATGCAATTAAAATATACCACAAGGAAAAGCCGTCATCCCATCATGTGCTATTCACAACATGTTCAGCCTGCTGGACCTCCGCTCCAGGTCTATACAAGCCCAATTAGTACATCTTAGAATGCAGACACAGCAACAGCAATCGCCTGGCTCTCGCTGTGACTGATGCTGACATTGACATTCTTCACACCAGCATCCTTGGCTGCTTGCAACGCAGCTCCGTGAAGTTCAACCTTGGGAGCACCGTTCTCGTCACTGAGAATCTCAATGTCGTAGAGGGCCGCGCCTGCGCCCTTGCTAGAGACACCGAGCGATTTGAACACAGCCTCTTTGGCACTCCACCGGCCAGCATACGAAGCCTGAGGTGAAGGAGCCTTACTGCAGTAGGTACGCTCTGATTCGGTAAAGTTTCGTTTTACGAATGTGTCGTTCTCAATGTTGATGGCTCGAATGTCCTCAACGTCGACACCAATTTTGGACCCCTCCTTGGCACTGGCTTGCGTCAGTGACTCAAGCATGGCCTTGGTCTCCTGGGCGTTGGAGCTGAGAGACTTCTTGGGTGCTGTGGCGGAATATTTGAGCTCGCCGGTCTTCTTGTCGGCTGAAACTCGTTGTTCCGGATTCAAGAAGACATTTTGCATCAGCTCGTCAGGGTATGGAGCATGCGACTTGGCCACAAACAGGGTGTTGTTGATCATGCCGTTGTGGAAGAATCTGTAGGCTCTCTTCTGTCGAGCCTCAACCTTGACCTTGTATCGTTGGAATTCTGCTTGATCCAACGTGGCAAAGAGGTACTTGGGATGGATACCAATCGCCTGAGCACCCTTCTGACCGAAACCGAAAGAGGTGACGGAGAAAGCTTTGATACCATCGGTCTGCAGTGAATGGCTTGGGTACACAATGTAGTCGAACTTCTCCATCACCTGATCAATGTTGTCGGCGTTGCGGTTTCCCGGCACAATGCCACTGTTCATGGATTGCAGACAGCCGTTGAACATCCAGGCACCAGCAGCACCCTTGGGGTGACCAGTAAGGTATTTCTGGAAGATACCAAGTAGAGCATTGCCCTTCTTTCGGCCCAGATGGGCCATCTGCTTGCAAATAACTTCTGACTCGTTCTTGTCGTTGGCAACGGTCGATGTACCATGGAAAGATGCAACATCAAGGTCATCAATGGTAAGACCCCAGGTGGCGAGCGCACCACGGAGTGGAGCAATGGCAGGATCTTGCTTCCAGAAATTGTTGCCTAAGCTGTACTGGGCCTCCTTTTCTTGTTTGATGGCTTCACGCTCAATGTGAGCAGCACGCTCTTCCATGTACTCTTTCTCATCGAATCCAAAGCCAGATTGAGCCTTCATGGCAGCGACCTCTTCGTGCAGATACAAGAACTCAGACTCCTGCCAATCCTTGATAGCACGTCTGCGTAGATCGAGTTGACGTCTGCGATAGTTGATGTCTAGTAGAGGTGATGGGTATTTGCCAGGGTTTTCGCGAGCAGTCGTCAAGACACCCTGACCTGGAGCAGGTACAGAGCGGCCAATCTTATCTGTAGCGGTGGTGACCAGGCCAAGAATACCATAGATCGGGGTTCCCATGTCCAGGGCAAGACGAGCTGTCATGATAATTTGCATACCACAGCCCTGGGATTCCATGAAGCCGTTTCGGGTTGTGGTTGTGGGTCTGGACATCTCTTTTGGTGTTCGACCATGAGCAAACTCATCCTCGGCGTTGCTGGTAGCTTTCATGTTGGCGAATTCGTAGGAGCCTTCCTCCTGGAAATCGTCAAAGCCACCGACCAAGCAAACGCGCGCCTTTCCTTCGATGATGGTTTCGTAACCAATATCGACGGATTCAACAGCAGTTGCGCATGCACCGACGGGTGTCTTAATTGGACCTGTGGACGACAAGAGCAACATGTTGACCCAGGCAGCCATGGTGTTGATGAAGGACTCCTGTAGAATATCCTTTTGAACAGGCTTGTCCATGAATCGATCCTTGTACATGCCACGGAGTGCGGTTGTACCACCGATACCGGAACCCACGCAGTTGCCAACCTCCGAAAGATGGACGTACTGGTAGAATTCGTATGGGTCAGTGATACCGGAAGCAAGCAATGTCTCGACGGTGCAGACAAGGACAAAGAGAGTGACCGGGTCGACCTGCGAGATGATATCGTCTGGAACGCCGTAGTGCTTAGCGTTCCAACCAGTAGGGATCTGGCCAGCAACAAGACGATCGAATCTGAGGGCCTTAGGAATGAGCAGAGTGGCACCCTTCCGCAGCCGGACAGTGTATTCACCAGACTCAAGCTCAAAGATTTCCACCTTCTCACCGTGTTGTCGTTTGAACTCCTCGGCAGTCTCCTTAGAAGCCTCGAATGGATCCAAATCTTCCTCGATCTGAATTTCCTGAAGGAGCTGCTTCTTCTTGGGATCATACCCATTGAAGAGTTCCGGTTCAATCAGACGAATGCCAGCGTGCTCGAGTATTTGCTTCTCATATCGAGCCTTGACATCTTTGTCGTCGACAGGCTCGCTAGTCTTTGCATCCACCCAGCCAGAGTAGGTTTTACCCTTGAGAGGACCGTTGTGGTTCTTGATCAGACCCATCAACCAGGCCATCTCAACGCAACCTTCCAGAGAGAATTCGCCGTAAGCTTCCATCTCCCACCGAGTGCGCGAGTTACCCCAAGGACCAAGTTCAGCAAAGCCGGTAACGACAACAACCTTGTCGAGATCGACCATGCCCTTGAGCTTGGCATTGAGCGGCTCGACGTCCTCCTTCCACTTGGGAAGAGTGGGGAATTCAAACTTGATATTCGCTCTGGGCTCGATGGTGACCTTCTTATACAGCGCTTCGCTATCCTCGCCATTGACGATCTTGTTCTCGATTGCGGTTTCCTTGGTCACAGCTTGTCGGACGGCGCTGGTTTCCATGATCTCAGCGCGCAATCTCGTCATGAGATCCTTCAAGTCTGGCAAGAATTGGAGGCCGCCATTGAGATCTGCCCAGACAGGCTCGGTCTGGCAAAGGTCAACAATGGCTGGTGACATCAGGCCCAACAAGTTGAAAGCCATTTCTTGCTGAGAGAAAGTCCTCACGCCGAGCTTCTCAACACCGTCGGCGACAATGTTGTTACCGCTCATGAGACCTGTGCCACGAGTCCATCCGATGACGGCACCGCAGATAGTCAGGTAGTCTGCCCAGCTTTCGGAGTACCAACGGTTGAAGAGTGTCTCCAAGCCCAATTTGGACTCAGAGTAAAGGCCGTCGTTACCGAAAGTGCCGTGGTTGGGTGAAAGGGGTAGGATAACTTGAGCTGGACGGGTGTTGAAGCCGCCCTCGAATTTTTTCGCTTTCACAGCACCCAACATACGAACCAAGTTGGTCAACATGATGCGGTGAGCCAACTCAGACTTGGAATCGATGCTGTCGATCTCACGGCCATTTTCGGGGATAGCCGCGAATGGCACGATGAAGTCCAAATCCCACCCAAGACCCTTCTTAGTATCATAGATGTACTCGATAAGGGCATCGACGTCCTGCTTGCTGCCTTGATTGAATGGGACAACCACAAGTTGTGATCCTCGGGCACCAAAGCGGGCGTACATGGATTGATAGTATTCTGTGACCTCGCGAGAATATCGGCTCGTGGTGACCACAACTTTTGCTCCACCACTGATGAGGCCTTGGAGGACCTCCGCACCGATTGATCCGGCACCAGCACCAGTCATCAGAGCCATTCTGCCCTGGAAGCTAATACCAGAGCGAGCAGCCTCCTCCAATCCGTCGATGTAAGCACCGGTGAGCTTCTTGCTGTACTCCCAGCCATGTTCTTGCTTCTTCTTCAAATGCAAGAAAGGAATAGTTTCTGTCTTGCCATGTTTGGCGGTGCCATTCATGGTAGCCCGAGCCACTGAGCCATTTCGACCTGGTTTCTTGACTTCGCCATTTTCTTGAGGCATGATATGAGCCTCGTTCATGGCCAAAGCACGGACAACATCCTTGTACAAGCTGTTGAACTGAAGCTGGGAAGCTTTGGATAGCTTGTGTTGCTTTCTAATCAGCTTATAGACGTTGCGAAGATCATTTTGAACCTTGGCACGGTTGCTGTATTCTGAGATCTTTCCTCCTTCTGCCATTTCTCGAACATACTGCTCAAGTTTGCGAGCGCTTTGACGTGGAACTTCTTTGTAGTCAAGGTTTCCGCGGGCATCGATGGTAGTTTGTGGACCAGTGGGAACGGAGACGTCCTTGTAGACTGGCGCTTCATTGAGAACGTCTTTGCAGTTCTCAATAAGCTGCTGTCCCAGTTCTTTGGCCAGTTGATATGTCTCTCCTCGTTCGGTGGGACAGTTGTCAATGTGATATTGCATGTACTGAATCAGGGTCGGGTTGGATCTGTTCATGATGCGGATGCACTGGCTGACGATTTCACGGTCGACTGCCTGCAGGCGGCCGAAGATGATGTCGTAGTACATACTCAGGGCATCTTGTCGAGCCCAATTCCACGATGAGTCGTAGATGCGAGCCTTCAAGGCACTGAAAGAAGGTTCAATGCCGGTGGCGTAAAACTCTCCGTGCTCGGTGTTCCACAAATCAAGCTGAGCTTGAAGAGCCTTGTTGTTCTCTTGCGAGCCGATAAATGCTTTGTCGCCTGAACGGAGGTCCATCTTGAGATACCGAGCAAACAGTTCGAGCTGCTGCTTGAATAGAGCTCGTTGGTCTTTGGTCAACGCATCAATTGCAGCAGGGTCCATCATCATGCCACCACCTGCAGCACCACCAGCAGCACCTGCGGCTGAGGCCGAGGATAGGCTGATTCCTGCCGTAGAAGCATATTTGTTGGCGACATCACCAAGATACGTCTTTGCGTCGTTTTCAGAGCCAAGACGAGCGGGCGGCTCCATGGTAAGCGCAAGCAAGAGGGCTCCGTCTTGTCGGCCAGGGCCAAGGCCAAAAGAGGTTTCCAAGTGTTTTCTAACGGCTGTGATGTTGAAACCACCAGGCATCTTGGAAGATACCAGACGAGCGATCAAAGATTGTGACTGCTTGCCGAGTTGGCCATTGAAAGTAGACTGCATTGAAGCACCCAGCTCGTCAAGAGGAGTATCTTCTGGCTTCTCAGGCGTCGATCCAAACTCTTTTCCAAGATCACCCAGGATCTCATTTTGCAGCGTAGACTTTCCACCGACCAAATCCTTGATGGCTTTGCTGAGAGGAATGTCAGCCAGAGGCTTCTTAAGCTTCTGGGCGACCAAAGCTCTGACGATATCTACAGCAGCGACAGGAGCGTCGGCGACTGCAGCAGCAGGACCGGCGCTGGGAGCTGACGGGGCTGCCGCAACTGGTGCCGCAGCTGCAGCTGGAGTGGCCGCAGGAGCTCCAGAAGAAGCTGCGGGGGCAGCGGCGGGTGCGGCCTCTTCCTCAACAGGGTCAACGTCGTAGTAAATTTCTTTTTGATCCTTGTTGTATGCCAGGACCTGCCGTGAAACGGATGTGGCGGCGTCATATGCTTCGTACTTGGATGCCAAAGTTCTTTTTGCCATACCACCGAGAGTGTCCGCGGGACCGATCTCGACTATCCGCTCTGTTCGATTTGCCTCCAAAATGACATCCTGTGTTTCGATCCATCTTACTGGAGAAGCAAACTGATATGCCAACAGCTCAACGAGCAGGGTGTGTGCGAGCTCTTGCTCGACTTCGGGCCGCATTGTGACGGAATGTGGCTATGATGGTAATGAGGAGAAGGTATGGTCAAAGTCGGATCCTCAGGTCAGATCGAGAACCGGCGACTTGGTGAGGCCCAATGCTGAATGAACTGAATCAGAGCAGGGCAGAGGTAATAGAGCACAAGTCCACAACAGAAAGAACTTGTGCAGGTTAAACAACTTCGACTTTGAAGGAGAGGTATTTCTGGAAGGGAAGGACGTATAGTTGGAGAGGAGGGTGGGAGGACGACAGAGCGGCAATGAACTGACGAGTTGTTCAATGCCTCGTATGTGATTGAGGGAAGAGTAATCAATGTCCGGAGTGCATTGATTCTCGGACAAGAGGGTTGAATATGGTGTTGCAAGGAAAAGTTGGTTGGGATGGAGTCGGGATGTGAGCAGGCGGAAAAATCACAGGTGAGTGAGCGCAGCGCAGCAAACGGCCTAGCAGGCTAACAAACGGATGAGGCTCGGATCAATTGAAGCAGTGTGTCTTCCCCAGCCTGTTGGCTGTTGGAGCCTTGGAGGGTGCAGGGCACAGGAAGGTTGAGCAAGAAGTGGATTTTCTAGCCGGTCCAGACAGTCCCCGCCAATTCCCTTCCGGTATGGTGGCGGGTTTTAGTTGGAGAAGCTAACGACTAACCCTTCAGGTACCTTGCTAAGAACTTCACAGTTACACCTAACACTCCGCTTCGTAGAGAACACATTACCTACAACCGTTGCTTTGTGAACCTGTATAGGATTACTGAACACACGGCGTACGATCTACTCGTATCTCTATTCCTATCTCTATTCCTGCTGCCTGTATCATTTACAGACGCCCAAGCAACAATTGTGGGCATCAAAGTGTACAAGTGACCTGACAGCCTGTTCGTTCGGATACTTCTTACCTACAAGTAAATTTTTGGAGGGTGGGTTGGGAAGCTCTTCTAGTGACAATGCCGCCGATTGCCCGTGTCCCTGCAGCAATGGCTTCTGCCCACCGAATTTCTAGGCGCCCCTCCTTTATTCCCAGCTCGCCTATTGGTTGCGGACAAAACCTTCTGTGGCAAAGACTCAACGCTTCACGCTTCGGAGGCCACTTTTTTGCCGGGCGTTGGTGTCGGCCTCGGGTGCGTTTGTGGTTTATCCAACATTGAGATTCCTGCGGTCACAGCAGCAAGACCAAATTCGTTTGAACCTCCCCTCCACCATTACTGCTTCAGTTGGCAATAACTAATCCTATCACTCGAGAATCTCACCATCGCACCTCACTCTCCTTCTCTTGATCTACTGTACATCTCTCAGTCTGCTTCTGCCGCGAAGACAGTCTGCATTGATCTCATACCCCAAGCTCTTCTGTCGAAAGAGCTACCAACACTCATTCCCTCTTGCGACACCAGGTGGCATTAGTTTGCTCACTTCGACTTGTCTTGTATAATCTATACCTACCGCCACCATGTATTCCGGAGGTGCTACTGGCACCCACACTCCTCGATCCTCTCAGAATCTGCGACCTCTCACTCTCGCCCATGGCTCCCTCGAATACTCCTTCTTAATACCTACCGCTCTCCACTTTCAGGCCTCTCAGCTGCAAGCGACCTTCAAGACATCTCTGCCTGAACCAACAGACGAATTGGCTCAAGATGACGAGCCATCCTCCACTGCCGAGCTTGTCGCCCGTTTCATTGGCTTTATTGCCGCAGAAGTCGAAGATGACGAGGAGGCAACAGGTTTCTCCGAGGTGCTGAAAGTGGTCCTGAACGAGTTCGAGAGATCTTTCATGCATGCCAATGATGTCCATGCATTGGCTGCAACCCTGCCTGGAATCACCGAGAAGAAATTGGTCGTGGTCCGGTGCTATTACGCCGGCCGCGCAGCAGTCGCACGACCCATCAAGCCTCATGATTCTGCCCTTCTCAGAGCTGCGGATGATGAGGAATCAAGTCTTTTCACCGTCTTCGGAGGTCAGGGCAATATCGAAGAATACTTTGACGAGCTGAGAGAGGTGTATACCACATACCCATGGTTTACGAAAGACCTGATCGAGTCCTCCGCAGAACTGCTGCAGAATCTAGCAAGAAGTCCCAAGGCAGACAAATTCTACTCCAAGGGTCTGGACATCATGCGTTGGCTGGCAGATCCAGAGACGCAGCCTGACACCGATTATCTGGTGTCCGCGCCTGTTAGTCTGCCCTTGATTGGCCTGGTTCAGCTTGCCCACTATTCAGTCACTTGCAAAGCCCTCGGAAAGACGCCTGGCGAGGTAAACGAGAGGTTGAATGGTACCACTGGGCACTCACAAGGTGTTGTGACGGCTGCCGCCATTGCTACCGCAACATCATGGGAAAGCTTCGCCAGAGCCGCCAAAGAGGCCATCACCATGCTATTTTGGATTGGTATGAGGAGCCAGCAGGCTTATCCTCGCACTAGCATTGCGCCGTCCATCCTGCAAGACTCTCTGGAGGCCGGTGAGGGCATCCCCACACCTATGCTGTCTGTCCGAGATCTTTCCATAAAGCAGCTTCAAGAACATATCGACGCCACCAACGAGCATCTGCCTCAGGATCGACATATCGCCATTTCCCTTATCAACAGTGCTCGCAACTTCGTTGTCACGGGTGCGCCAATCTCGCTTCACGGTCTGAACCTGCGCCTGCGCAAGGTCAAGGCTCCTACTGGCCTGGATCAGAACAGAATACCCTACACAGAGCGTAAAGTCCGCTTTGTCAACCGATTCCTGCCTATTACCGCACCCTTCCACAGCCCTCTTCTTGGTGAGGCTTTCAAGAGCATCCAAGAAGATCTCAGTGACCTCAAGATCCCTGCTTCCCGCCTGACCATCCCGGTTTACGACACCAATTCCGGCGAGGACCTCCGTGCGCAACAAGACAAGGACATTGTTCCAGCTCTCGTGCGTATGATCACGCAAGATCCTGTTCACTGGGAGCAGGCGACTGTCTTTCCCGGTGCCACTCACATCATTGATTTCGGGCCCGGAGGCATCTCAGGTCTTGGAGTTCTCACCAATAGAAACAAGGATGGAACTGGCGTTCGTGTTATCCTAGCCGGCGCAATGGATGGCACCAATGCTGAAGTTGGCTACAAGCCTGAGCTTTTCGACCGTGATGAGGAGCATGCAGTCAAATACGCCACCAACTGGGTCAAGGAACATGGTCCCAAGCTCGTCAAGACCTCTATTGGTCAGACTTATGTCGACACCAAGATGTCCCGCCTGCTTGGCGTTCCACCATTGATGGTCGCCGGCATGACGCCGTGTACTGTTCCTTGGGATTTCGTTGCTGCTACCATGAACGCTGGCTACCACGTCGAGCTGGCTGGTGGCGGTTACTACAATGCCAAAGGCTTGACCGAAGCATTGACCAAGATCGAAAAGGCTATTCCTCCTGGACGAGGTATTACCGTTAACTTGATCTATGTCAACCCTCGAGCGATGGGCTGGCAAATTCCCCTCCTTGCTCAACTCCGAGCCGATGGTGTTCCCATCGAGGGTCTGACTATTGGTGCCGGTGTTCCATCCATTGAAGTGGCTCAAGAGTACATTGACACCCTGGGCATCAAGCATATTGCCTTCAAGCCGGGCTCTATGGATGCCATTCAGTCTGTCATCAACATTGCCAGAGCCAACCCAACGTTTCCTGTCATTTTGCAATGGACTGGTGGTCGCGGCGGTGGTCACCATTCCTTTGAGGACTTCCATCAACCAATTATACAAATGTATGGTCGTATTCGAAAATGCCAGAACATCATTTTGGTGGCTGGTAGTGGTTTTGGTGGTTCGGAAGACACTTATCCGTACGTGACTGGCACCTGGGCAAGCAACTTCGGGTATCCCCCGATGCCTTTCGACGGTGTCCTGTTCGGCAGCAGAATGATGACAGCAAAGGAAGCCCACACTTCCACCAACGCCAAAAAGGCCATTGCGGAAGCGGAGGGCGCTGACGACTCTCAGTGGGAGAAGACTTACAAAGGTGCCACTGGAGGCGTCATCACTGTCCGCTCCGAAATGGGTGAGCCCATTCACAAGTTGGCCACTCGTGGTGTCAAGTTCTGGGCCGAAATGGACCAGAAGATTTTCACTTTGGACAAGAAGAAGCGAGTTGCGGAGCTGAAGAAGCAACGTGAATACATCATCAAGAAACTCAACGACGATTTTCAAAAGGTGTGGTTCGGCAAGAACTCTGCTGGCGAGACTGTTGACCTTGAAGACATGACCTACGCTGAGGTCGTTCGTCGCATGGTTGACCTTATGTATATCAAGCACCAGTCTCGCTGGATCGAGGTTAGTCTTCGAAACTTGACGGTCGACTTCATTCGCCGCGTTGAGGAACGCTTTACCGTCGGCTCTGGCAAGCCGTCTCTCATCCAGAGCTACGCTGACTTTGAATCCCCTTATCCTGTTGTTGAAAAGGTTCTGGCTGCTTACCCCGAATCCGAGACTCAGTTGATCAACGCACAAGATGTCCAACACTTCTTGCTCCTTTGCCAGCGCCGTGGACAAAAGCCTGTGCCATTCGTGCCTTCGTTGGACGAGAACTTCGAGTTTTGGTTCAAGAAGGACTCTCTGTGGCAGTCGGAAGACCTAGATGCTGTGATCGATCAAGATGTCGGTAGGACCTGCATTCTTCAAGGTCCCATGGCTGCCAAATACACCACAAAGATCGACGAGCCCATCAAGGATATCCTGGATGGTATCCACAACGACCACATCAAAGGCCTCGTGCAAGATGTCTACGGTGGCCGAGAGTCGGCTGTGCCAGTGGTCGAGTACTTTGGTGGGAAGATCATTGCTTCTCCAGACAGTGTGGTAGAGCTAGATGGAGTTACTGTCATTCCAGATGGATCTCGAACGACATACAGACTGTCGAGCGCGCCTTCGGCTACTCTTCCAGAGGTGGAAGATTGGCTACAGTTATTGGCTGGCAAGACCTACTCATGGCGGCATGCCCTCTTCACGACGGACGTAATTGTGCAAGGCGCTCGCTATCAGAACAACCCTCTTAAGCGCGTCCTGGCTCCCGTACGAGGTATGTCTGTGGAGATTGCACATCCCAAGGAGCCTGCGAGAACCACAATCACTGTTAAAGAGCACACCCAGTCCGGCAATGTTGTCAAGAGTCTAGACATCAGCTTGGTGGGCAAGAACGAGATCTTGATGAACATGTGGGAGGAGAGAACTGCTGAAGGTGAAGCGGTCGCGTTGCCCTTCAGCTTCATCTACCACCCTGAGACTGGCTATGCACCAATCCACGAAGTTATGGATAGTCGCAACGATCGCATCAAGGAATTCTACTATCGAATCTGGTTCGGGGAGAAGGACGTCCCGTTCGACACTCCTACTACCAACACCTTTGATGGCGGCAAGGCCACTGTTGTTACTCAAGACATTGCCGACTTTGTTCACGCAGTTGGCAATACAGGCGAGGCTTTCGTTGATCGTCCGGGCAAGGAAGTGTTTGCACCTATGGACTTTGCCATTGTCGTGGGGTGGAAAGCCATCACGAAGCCCATCTTCCCACGCTCCATTGACGGCGATTTGCTCAAACTCGTCCATTTGTCCAATGGCTTCCGCATGCTTCCTGGTGCCGAACCACTCAAGGTCGGCGATGAGCTGCATACCTCTGCACGCATCAATGCAGTCATCAACCAAGAGTCGGGGAAGATGGTAGAGGTGTGTGGAACGATCACTCGTGCAGGTCAGCCGGTCATGGAGGTGACCAGCCAGTTCTTGTACAGAGGCAACTACACGGATTACGAGAACACTTTCCAACGCAAGGAGGAAACCCCGATTGAAGTCACCCTGGCCACTACTAAGGATGTGGCTGTCCTCCGCTCCAAAGAATGGTTCCATCTAGACGAGCCAGATATCGACTTGCTCGGATCCACCCTGACTTTCCGCCTGTCTTCCCTGGTTCGCTTCAAGAACAAGAGCGTGTACCAGAGCGTTGAGACAGTCGGTCAGGCTCTGCTGGAGCTGCCTACGAAAGAGGTGATACAAGTGGCCTCGATTGAGTACGATGCAGGCGTGTCTCACGGTAATCCTGTGATCGACTACCTCCAACGACATGGTCAATCCATCGAACAGCCTGTCAACTTCGAGCATGCCATCCCATTGAGTGGCAAGACTCCATTGTCTCTTAGGGCTCCCGCGTCGAACGAGACTTACGCTCGTGTCTCTGGCGACTACAACCCTATCCACGTTTCACGTATCTTTGCCAGCTACGCCAATCTTCCTGGCACTATTACGCACGGCATGTATTCCAGTGCCGCGGTTCGAAGTCTCGTCGAGACATGGGCTGCGGAGAACAATATTGGTCGAGTCCGAAGCTACCATGTCACCTTGGTTGGCATGGTCCTGCCTAATGATGATCTGGAAGTCAAGCTTGAACACGTGGGCATGGTTGCTGGTCGCAAGATCATCAAGATCGAGACCAGCAACAAGGAGACCGGCGACAAAGTGCTCTTGGCCGAGGCTGAAGTCGAACAACCAGTCTCGTCCTACGTCTTCACCGGTCAAGGTTCTCAGGAGCAAGGTATGGGTATGGACCTGTATGGTCGCAGTGCCGTGGCGAAGGAGGTCTGGGACCGGGCCGATCGTCACTTTATGGACAACTATGGTCTGTCCATCATCAACATCGTCAAGAACAACCCCAAAGAGCTCACCATTCACTTTGGTGGACCTCGTGGTAAGGCCATCCGCCAAAATTACATGGCCATGACGTTCGAGACGATCAACGCCGACGGATCCGTCAAGTCGGAAAAGATCTTTAAGGAGATCAACGAGACCACCACCTCGTACACCTACCGATCACCTACCGGACTTCTTTCTGCTACACAATTCACTCAGCCCGCCTTGACGTTGATGGAAAAGGCCAGCTTCGAGGATATGCGGATCAAGGGTCTTGTACAGCGTGACAGCAGTTTCGCCGGCCACTCCTTGGGTGAGTACTCTGCTCTGGCTTCCATCGCCGAGGTCATGCCCATTGAAAGCTTGGTGTCTGTCGTCTTCTACCGTGGCTTGACCATGCAAGTGGCCGTGGAGCGTGACGAACAAGGACGAAGCAACTATTCCATGTGCGCCGTCAACCCGAGCCGTATCTCCAAAACATTCAACGAGCAGGCCTTGCAATATGTTGTGGAAAATATTGCTGAGACCACCGGCTGGCTGGTCGAGATTGTCAACTACAACGTTGCGAACATGCAATACGTGTGTGCCGGTGACCTTAGGGCCTTGGACTGTTTGACCAATGTGCTCAATGTGCTCAAGATGCAAAAGATTGACATTCAGGCATTGATGCAGCAAATGTCGCTTGATGATGTCAAAGCCCATTTGGTCGAAATTATCACCGAGTGCCAGAAGAAGACCGAGGCCAAACCTCAACCAGTCGAGCTTGAACGAGGGTTTGCGGTCATTCCTCTTAGGGGCATCGACGTGCCGTTCCACAGCACATTCTTGCGATCCGGCGTCAAGCCTTTCCGGTCGTTCTTGTTGAAGAAGATCAACAAGACCAGCATCGATCCAGCCAAGTTGATTGGCAAGTACATTCCTAACGTCACCGCGAAACCATTCGAGATCACCAAAGAGTACTTCGAGGAAGTCTACCGACTGACGAATTCACCTCGATTGGCCAAGATCTTGGAAGATTGGGACAAGTATGAGTCTGGTGATAGTTCAGCGGCGGATAGGCGTCTATCGACAGTGGCATAATTGAGCCGGCGATTACGCGTATAATCGAGTTTTCTTTTTCTCGGCCTGGCGTTATTGAGGTTTCAAGGGCTCGATCGATGCTGGCGCTTTGAGCGAGATGAACACAATGGCTTATCTGGTGTGTTTGAGTCAAGTAGATTTCCTTTTTCTGTAGATGTACAGATAGTGACGGCGGACTATAAGTCAATAGTCCCACATATCGAGATAATGAAGGCGGCACTTCAGTGTCTCGATCGATTTACTTTTCTTCTTCTGATTAGCAAGGGCAACTTAAGGTACTACTGTAGGTTCAAACTGTAACGTGGAACCCTCTTCTGCCCTTTCACCATACCAGATTGAGCGAAAAATCGACGAATCTCGATTGTCGACTGGTTCGTGGCAATGTGTGAGCCGAGTTTCACCATTGTCCAGGTGCTGCCTTTGAGCCCTGGCAAGACAGATACCTTGTCTAACCCTTTCAGATGCTGACGAACAAAAGCATGGTAGCAGACATCCCCTGGGCTGCCTCGAAGGAGTAAATGTATATGACCTTTGCGACTGGGTGATAATGCGGCTCTCGTGACAATTGATGAACCGTTCGGAGAAGAATGCTTGATTGCGTCTAGTCTCGCCGCCACCACAATGGCCTCCATCAAGAAAAAGGAAACCAGGAACCAGAAGGTCATCGACGTTCTTTCGGGGGCTTCCACCGAAGCCACAGTCATATGATAGAGTAAATAGGCGCGCATCATATGTCGCCTGTTCTCGCCAGAGTGTCGATCGCCCAGGAAAAAAACCCGAAAGACCCTTTTCCATTTGACGTTGGTGACATTTTCAACGGTGAAAAGGCACCAGAGGCAGCCGTTCCGTGCCATTGACAAGTCGCTATCTCAATCCCTGTCCTGAACTAATGCACCTCAAGCGTCTCACTTCTCCTCCGACTCCACGTTTTCTACTGGGACTACCCAACCATTTCTCCGTGATCGCTCTCCTTTGGCTGTGCCACCGTGACGAACAGTCCAATCCACTTGATTCCAGCCCAGGTCGGTCTGTGAGAGGCAACGGGAATGCAGAAGGCTACAATGGCTCATGGATGCCTCGTTGAGCTGCCCTGCGATCATGGAGCTCCATTCATGTGCTCCGTACCCTCGAAAGAGTCCCTCGCATCTGGTTTCTAACACTTTTCTCTCTTGCGGCTTCCCTCGTCTGTCTCGGTCGAGCGCAGTCTCGTTGTACAAGAGCTTGCTGACTGAGCATGCGCCCAGTCGCTGCAACGAGTTGACCTGTACAGCAGTGTCGCAATCTCACCCAAATCCGATCTGAAAGGCTGAGGATGGACATCACTTCACTCGTCCGTGCTGGTAAGTCCACGTCTACTACGGAATTTGGGCACCGTCTGACTCGGTGCCAGTGATCGGAGCCTTCGAAGATGCGATCAAGCTAGTTCAGCGCATCCGCAACCAGAGACTGAAGAGCAATGGCGGACAACTACCAGAAGAACCTACACGAGATCTACTCGAGTCACTTGCGCTGGGTCCGGCGATCGTCCGAGGACACTATGAGCATGACCTCAAGCGATTCGGGGAGCAATATGCCTGTGGGGACATACAAGCGAGGGAACAACTGAAAGATATCCTGATCAACTTGCAAATGACCTTGATAACCACACTTCGGATGGTATACATGGACGATATGGACCTGGACTTTGGGGTGCTTCAGATCTGCTCCGACGACTGCAGGGTGAATGCTGGAGTCTGTCTTGGACAATTGTCGCAACGGTTGTCAGAAGCGGCCAAGGCACAAGCACATTATCCTGTGAGTGCGTCCTATTCGTCTGGATCCGCCTTGATGCCGCCCATGTCGCCGTCGTTGGGTTATTCCAGTAGCAGGAGTACTCACTCTTCGGTGGCTCTCCAGGCACCGCACACACCAGACACGATCAACGACCAATTCCACAATCTTAGCGTGTCACCCCCTGTCCAGCCACACTATCTCGAGCGCCAATTGTCTGCAAGCTCAGCAGGGTCGCAAGAGTTGTACGCTCGGAAACCTCTTCCCGTACTTCAGCCGGTCGTGGGATCTCACCTCAACGCGCCCGTGGTCCGCGAACTGAAACCTGACAGATCCGACGTGATCAGTATGCGACGCAGATCATCTCAGGCCCTTGCGCCTGACGACAATATCTTACAGCTCTTCCCTCAGCCTGGTGGGCCATCGAATACGGATGTCAAACCAGTAAGACAACACCTGGACAACGGATCGGCGTTGCATTCGGGCAAGAACAGCCATCCTCAATCTCGCGACGTGTCACGAGCTTCAAGCGGTCGCCAAGGTCAAAACTCGAGAGAACGATGCGGACCTGATGATTTTGTGGATAGCACACGCCAGCTAAGCAATGGGACAATCTACGACATGTATCACCCGCCCACCCCCGACAGACAACCGTCCACTTCATATGCTCATAGAGCTCAAGCGACTGGCCACAATACCGTTGAGCATGTGCGGTACCTACAAGAAAAGAGCAGGCCACCGCGGGTACAGCCTCCTAGGACTGATTCTCTGAATGCTCCACCGCAGAGAGAACCCCTTTACGACCATAGAACAGCCCGACTGCAAACAGCCTCGCCTGTCCCGGCGCCACGAGCACCACCGGCCCGTTCTTACTCTACGACGCCAATCCAGTACAGTTCCAGTAATGGCTATCGCCGTCCGCCCACCGCTCCTCTGCCACCACCTCCCCCTTCCCCGCCTCAATTACAAGCTCTCCCGCAAATTCAACCGCAACCTAGTCTCTCACAGCTCCTGGCACCATCGTCAATTGGAGCGCCCTCGATCCACACGGTAGCATCTTCCACGCCATCCGTCCATCCGCCCGTACCGACCGGTCCGCTCACCCTCCCCACAGACAAAGACCTTCGGGGATTTTGCAAGGGCGCATTTCGCTTACAAGCTGGCCTCGAGCGCAAGGCTTTCAGCGTGGCCAACAAACCGGCCGGGTTTTCTGGCATGATCAGCTTCTGGAGATGTGAGAAGTGTAATTTCGAAGGACCTGTGCATAATACCGTCAACACCACCGACGATAAGAAGAAAAAGGGCAAGCCAGAAAGAGCATTCGATCCGAAGATCCGTGTCTCAGAGGGTGGCGGCGTGCGATATAAATGGGCGTTCCTGGCGCGATGTCACGTGTCGCTCAAGGGTATGGTCCCTAATGAGACGAGGGACGGCAGTTTCGGCAGCTTCGGATGCATTTTCTGCTGTGCCGAGGCGAAGAATCGAGGATGGTCACAGCCTGAGGAGGCAGGCTCGATTAGGTCGTCGACTTCGGGGAGTGTGAGGTCCGGACATACGGCGAATACGGCGGTCAAGGTCGACGGCAAGGACGGTGCGACGCCGATCTTTGGGAATGTCGCCAGTTTCATGCTGCATCTTGAGAGTGTGCATCGGGGCCATGACGGATGGCCCAATGCTGAGATGCTGGGACGGTTCAAAGTCGTTGTTGGACGGTTGGCTGGTGTTCATGAGGACGGGTGGGATATCAATTTCGTGCCGTTTTGATCCCATGATGGCTGGATCCGGAGGTTCTCTGTTTTGATCGGGGCTCCATGTTGTCGAGAGCTCTGACGTCGCCGGTCACAGTCGGCGCAGTTTTCATGGTGTCAACGCCGTGGAGAGAGATCCGGAGCAGATGTGGGAAAGAAGTATGCCATGGACAACGATTTGACGTGACAGGATGGGTCGGTGTGGGAGGATTTTCGACTTGTTCACAGAGAGTGCCTTTTATACCCCTTCAGTAGCGTTATGTATCACTAGATTCTACACCAGGTAGCGTTTGAGTCCTTGGAGAATGATGGCCGACTTAGAAATCTTTCCGATTTTCTGACCTTGTTGTCGTGCCATTGCGTGGTACTGTAGTTCTTGATGCTCTGCATGTGTACGGCCATCGAGGAACGCGAACATCCATGTCCATCTCTTGCGTCTCCAAGGTATGAGGACACAAAAGCACACATCTACTCATCCATCTGCCACTGGTACTCAAGATCGGCATTCCTCGTACTCCGACTCCTGGCCTGGAACCAGTCCTTCTCAAACCCATTCCCGCGATCAACACCATCCCACCGCCACCCAGGCGCGATCCCATAACGATTCGGCGGCGCGTGGCCAGCATATACTCTCGACCTCGACTTCGCTACCGTCTTCGCCGAGCCTGCACCAGCACCGGCACCGCCAGCTCCACCACCTGTGCCTTTAGTAGCGACTGCGTCTCGGGGACCTCGTTCCTCAGCCGCCTTCTCCGCCATATACTGGGCCATCGGATCATCCCACCTCTGCACCTGCCGCAATTGGTCATTCATCTGCTCATCGTCCGCTCCCCTTGCTAAACTCAAAAACTTCGCTTCCTCGAGATCCTTTTTCGCAGCATCTCGTTCACGCCGCTGGACGTCACCCATCGCATCTTCCTTCGCTTGTTTTTCTGCGCGCCGTTTCTCGGCCTCCGCGGCGCGAGCCTCGGCGCGCTTCATACTGACATCTATCCGTCGACCCGTGGCGTCTCGGTATATAGTCTCTTGTTCGGGGGATTTTTCTTTACGGGATTTAGACCGTTTCTTCTCGAGCGCGCGCTCGCGTTCTTCGCGCTCGATTAAAGCCAAAGTGTCGGCGGCGGTTTGGAGACCGGCTTTGGCGCCGGAGGACATTTTTGGGGCCTCATCTTGCTCGGTCTCGACGATGGCGGGGGCGTCTTCGTCTTCGATTTCGCGGCGGCGTTGGTCGGACTCAGCGGCGGCTTCGGCGAGGATGCGGTCTGCTTCGGTGTCTGCGTCCGCGGATGTAGGTTGGTTGGGGTTGGAGGAGGGTTCGTCGCCTGTCGATACTACTTTCCAGTTGACGCTCTTTTTCTTGCGGAATTCGGCAGACTTAATGCCGGTTTCGAATGTGGGGGTGTTGTCATCTTCGTCGTCCCTTCTTGAGGAAGAACCTTTGAGGGTAAGGGCATCGTCGTCGTCTGCGATCATTAGACCGGAGTCTGGTTGGTCTTTGGCCTTGCGCCGCTTCTTCTTGGGGCGGGAGGAGTCTTGGAAGTCGCCGGATGCTTGGTCGGAGGAGTTTGTGGCGTTGAGGTAGTTCTTTGCCAGGTAGTCGGCGAGGTTTGCGCTCGGCATGGCTGTGTAGGAGCCGTAGGCCTGGTTGGAAGAGTTGGTATGCGGGGATGGAAGTTCAGGAGATTTGATGTGCTGAGGCGGCTAGTTCCAATCCATAGATGTTCTTCTCGACGTGAAGGCTTTCAGCAGTGTTACAATCAGAGTAGACCCCGGAGGAAGTGGGAGGGGTATGCGATTGGCATCAACAAGCATAGGATCCAAAAGTTTCGCAGACACAATTCGAAGTGAGGTCAAGAGTTTGGCATGTTTGCTCACGAGGCTGCATCGGACAGGGCAGCCTTGTTGGTTCAGCCTCGTCGCCCCGTAGCCTCGCAGCCTCGTGACCATCCACTATCTTGTACTTTACCTCACCACTTCACTTCACCTTCCTTCTACCTCACCTTCACTACCACTTTTGGTCACCGCCTCAATAATGCTGTTTATGTATTAAAGTCAGAGAGAATTGTTTAACAACCGGCATCAGAGCAATTCTGGGACCGGTCGGCCCAATTGGCAATGTCGTGTTGGTACGCCTCTGAGAATTCACCTTCTCACACTACCGACTAACTTGCTAAACCATCGCTGGTACCAGGTCAAGCTGGAACCGCCAGGGGCTGTGCCGGCGCGGGTTCTGCGAGTTTGATTCACAGTGCGTGCATGACTTTTCGTCACACACAAACATTGCCGACCACAAATTTAAGGTCTCAGATGCGAGAGACGGGGGAGGGTAGAATTTGGGGTTGAGCGCTCATGCCAGGAAGAAAGAGAAGGACTATGAGCAGGAGGGGTCCGCTGCGAGAGGGGAGAAGGTCTCTAAGAGTCCGGGAAACCAACCAAACAATTTTTGGGGGTATTTTTTTAGGTACTTGTGTTGGGTCGTAGCACCTCGGTGTTGATATTAAATACTTCTCAGTCACTTCGGCTTACTGGTACGCAGTCCTTTTATCTATCTATATCTTGAACTCTTCCCCTGAACAAGATAGCACTTGGCTCGTATCGGTTCACTGGTCATCTCGCTACTATGCATCATACGGCTCATCACCTCGTATGATATATACTTCAGCAACCAAAACAGCGCAGCCAACAGCCATGGCAACCGCAATGATCGGCAGATTGACCTTTGCGAATTCCAGACGCTTGACCTCAATGTATTTGCGTTTCAGGATGTCTCTCCACAACAAGCCAGCAAGGGAAGCGCTGAAGACTGCGCTGAAAGCACCGAAATTGACGCCGAGTGCCATGGCATACACTGTCGCCCAAAAGTTTCGATCTATTATCGGAATACCATTTTGGCGGTGGATCTGCTGCCACGCTTGCACCACGCGAGAAAGGAGTATGGCGCTGCTGATATTCGTGCCAGCGAACTGAAGAGAGTGTGCACGTCAGCTTGATTGAACAATACCCGAATATGCATTCCCGATGAAGAGACTTACATTGCACAGAGCCACAGAGAGAAGTCCCATCCCGCCAATTGCCCCAACAGTCCCTGTTCGGTTCACCCAATGATCCCATCCGTATGCAAACACGGGAACCCAGCCTTTCGTGACAAGTCCTTGCACAAGGACGAACATGGATAGCGCGAACGGCACGAGGGGAAATGGCAGGTGAGCCATCACCTCTGTGACCGTTGGGAAATTCTTCTGCAACCATTCGCCTGCCTCATGTATCAGGCTTTCTAGAGTCGTCCGTCCAGATTTCTTCTGTTGAGTCGGTCCAGGATACTTTCGTTGAGACTCAATTTCGGTGTTATCCGAAGTATCCCCACTGTACCTTTCCTCCTTCTCATTAGCTGTCGAGATCGTTTTGGTGCCTGTTTTTCCGTATACTGGTTGTGCACTGCTAGCACCACCTGCAGAATGCTTCTCATTGATCATACCGGCCAAAGTCAATGACATAGAAGTCTCAGGACGATCACTACTCACTGCCATGATCTGGTCTGAGTCGCTTCTGTTATGGTTCCACAACTCAGCCCTGCTTTCGCTCTGCGAGATAAGCGGGCTCGGTCCTAGTTGGGGTTGCTGTCGCGCTGATCGTCGGAATTCTTGCTCTTCGAGCATATCACGCTTGTCTTGGTAATCTTTAAAGCCCTGCTCCCACTTCTCCAGGTGAAACAATCCGTAGATGCTGTCCCAGCAGAACATAACGAAGGCTGCCGGCAATGTCACCCAGTAGACAGGGTGTTCACCTGTAGTCTGACTGGCGGCGTTGAGCACGAGCAGAGTGATAAGGGTCACTGCCATTAAGACGGCTCCAAATGCTGCGCTCCTCCATTCGATAAAAGGGTTCAAGATCTCCTCAGCCATACGACGCTTGCCTTTCTCATTATTGGCCTTCTTGTCCTTTTCTTCTTCTCCGCCACCCCTTCCATGAGTGATGTTAGGGTTCTTAGGTTTCAGATTCTGGATAGCCGGCGGTAACACTTCCGGTGCTATCGAGGACGGGATGAACTCTTTCTCGTCGACCTCATCCTTGCCGGAGAAGACAACGTATAGCAGAAAAGGGAACATAAGAATGCCTGTAATGGCTACAGGGACGATCATGTTTGCGGTGTAATGTATGAACTTGATGTTGAAAGCTCCTGCGAGGACAAGATTGGTCGGATTAGAAGAGACCAGTATCGCCGAGACAATGTTCGCCACGGTGAACTGAGCATGGATCCAAGCTCTCGGATTGTGAATACTATCCGACACTCTAGTCATGTACGCCAGAAAAGCTGTGCCGGACAGAATTATAGGGTCATTACCAATCTACAAAAGAGCAGAATGTCAGTGATGCGGTCTCTCAGGCTAGTGTGAGGATGTTGGCTCCCTCCTAGACTTACGAAACTGCCCAGGCAAAAGAAGAAGGCATAGAGGTAGAGAAACAGGGCATGCCCATTCTTGCCACCTTTTTGCAGCGCCTTCAATGCCAACCACCTGATCAAGCCAGAGGTGTCGATGGAGATAGCGATGTAAGCCAAAGTCAAGAAGAAGACCATGATGTCGATCGGTGAGATGTCATCGGCGCCCACCGTTCCATCGTGCACTTCCTGCCGACCGATGGCTGAAATGGCCAGGAGAAAAAGATCGGCCAGCAGAGGCGCTGTCACGAAATTCATGGGGAATTGGATCCGTACAAGGATCTTGTCGGTGCCGCCATTGGGTTTGCCATACTTGGAGGTTCGGTCTGGACAGGATGATAGTATTCGCAGACTTTCGAGCAACCCCAGCACAAGCCTGGAAAGGCTTGAAGGGACATATATTGACACCTTGAAAGGGAATTGCACTGCAAGATCTATGCGATATTGGAGGTCAATCTGATGAGTAGCATCGGTCCAAAAGGAGCGCCTGCTTACTTGTGAGGACAAAAACAACCAGTGTCACTATCGACCGCCAGTCTTTGATCTGACTGGTGTCAAGTGAATCCGCCATTCCATTACCACCGCAGTCGATCTGGTCGGTTCAAGAACGTGTCTGTCGCCTTGAAGGCATGATCTAGCGGCACAAGCAGTATTGTATCGACTGTGCGGGACGTTGCTTCGAACGAAGTGGGAAAGAAATACTTCAACTTACTGACCGCAAGATCTGGATGGTTGCAAAGTCACCCATAAGGACACGGCAGGGACGGGTACTTACGGCAAGCACTGTGACCCTTGTTCACCCTGGTCCTCGCTCCAGCAATGCCCCACGGAGAGGTAGGGTTCAGGTCGGAATGTTCTTCTGATGAATTTTGAGGCTGTGCTACCCCGCCAGAGCCTGTGCTTCCTGGCACGCGAACAAGCACCACTCGTGTGCTTGCTTGGAAGTGCTGGTGCTGTCACAGGCTCTTCATGGTTGGTGTAATCTGGCCTTCGTGGTGCGGTCACTGAGATCTTCGTCAACCGGTGTAGGGATAATTCCAGCCATTGCCTGTTGGGAATAGCTGGAAGCCTTAACTTTGCAGTAGGCTTATTTCCATCAGCAATACCTGGTGACACCATGCTTTAAGTATGCATGACAGCTGCAAAACAGTTGCTGGAAGCACAAAGGCGAACCTGTAAGGCGTCCTTTCCCGTGTATGACATTAACTTATCGCTCAATGAAATCGGATCAAAGAACGCAACGTGACGTAGCTTTTCGTGTCCAGGCCTGGGCATTTCTGGGCGTTAGCCGAAGCGCAGCCTAGAGTTGTCAAGCTCTTGCTGGGGATGCAGTACTTTGTCGACGAACTCACCATGCTTAATTGCGTGATGTGGCTCATGGCATGTTAGGGTAGCCTTGTTCTTGTTCCTCAGGCAGGAGCACGCGACCTCTTTCTACTTGTGACGGTCCCAGCCAACGGTGGGCGAGCAAAGTACCTCACAGAACGGTTCACAGGCCGTCCCATGGCTCCGTGAACTGAGACTGCAGTACTCTCGTGAGCCGCAAATGAACATGCCACTTGCTTGCGGTGCATGTTTATAATCTACGCGTCCCCAGACTGATCACTCCGTTCCCAGTTATGCTTCCATTTACCTTCCCAAGAGATCATGCCCGTTCTTCCCTTAATATTGCCGACAAAGGTCTTACTGGATCGAAGCGTGTCGACAGCCAATATCAGCAGCGAGGCTCTGAAAGTTGTGTGTGCATGGCCAGTGTCAGGCCAATATGGCCCCGGCACAAGATTCCTGTAAGTTCGATGATGACACCAATTCAGGCATCTTTGGCCCAATTCTGACCGAGTATTCACTTCGTGACAGGTATTATGCTCTCATCGGCGCATGCATTCTAGGTCGGGAAGTTGAATGGCTCAGAGCGGCCTGCTTAGCAGCTGCTTTGCTGTTCCCCGCTGTGGCCGCGCTTCATGGAATAGTCCTTGCGGCTGTTCACGTCGATGGTACGTGGCTCACCAGAGGTGTGGACAAGACACTAAAGTGAATCATCAGGTGCTGTTGACATGGACTTATATGGGGCCTTTCAAGTTTGCTCCATTGGTATCCTCCTCGCACCAGTAACTGTCATGCTATCGCGAAATTATTTTTCTCAAGCAGGTAGCAGCATCATCATCTTGTGGACAGCGGTGTTACTTGCCGGTAAGTACCTCTTCGGCTCATTGTGAGTGCCGACACTGGCTCATACTTATCGAAGGCCTGGTGAGCTTAACTGTGGAATTCTTCCGTGCCAAAACCTCCCGGTGCACCCAGGATGTCAACGGCCAACCTATGCCCACCAGTCCAGGCGATTTTCCCTACGGGGCTACTTGTGGCCTTGTGTGTGATGTCACGTCAGGTCCCTTCTCTCCCATGCGAATGGGCTCTACAAACAATATCTACGTTATACCAGCTCCAGATAAGCTTACATTCAACGCCGGCACACTCCTTTCCGCAGCCTGCTGCATTCCGGCCATTCTGCTTCTCATCTCTAATTGGGACAAGATCCGTAAGCTCAACTTGAATCAGAAGCGTCTTGGGAAAAGACTGGACAAGGATGCTCAGGCTCGTGAGATGGCCGAGCTTGAAGAGACGAACGATCACGAGACAGGGCCTGCCTCCGCGGCTGGAGAGACAAGCGATCAAGGAAGCCGAAACGGCGAAGACGTGGAAGAGACGGATAAATGCACCTGCAACAACAATGAGGCTGAGGACAGTGGCAACAGGCGGATTCGCAATATTGTGACTACGCCAATCTTCGGTGCGGCAATCCTATCCGTCCTCGCAATTGGGGAGTGGAACTTCTTCAGCCCTCAGGTGCAATATCAGACGGAGCCTATGGCAAGTATAGGTACACAAAGTATTTCTGAACCAATACTCATCAACTGCTGACGCGATTCGTTCTACCTATAGGTCAATGGGCCCCAATTGTTGGTACAGGGTTTGCCCTGCTTGGCTCGCTATATGTGGGCCTCGCGAAGGATATTGTCCATGAGAAGAGGGAGGTTGAACAGGAGAAGAGGGATGCTGAAGCGGAAGAGGAGAGGAGAAAGCGGCAGCAGCTGGAGCCAAAGACAGTTGCATCTACAGAACACGATGATGGTGGGGTGCCGGCAGAACCTGTCCCGTCGAGACCTACTTCCACCCAGAATGTTGCATGTAGCACATGTGGACATATCTTGTCAAATGCCACCAAACACCGATCGAGAAGCCAAAGAATCTTGGCCGTTCTGGCGGATTGGCGACGGCAAGGTAGCCGGAAAATGATCAAGGTCGCAGACTTTATCGGCACCGCTGCGGATGACACCTTCGCCAATGAGGCATTCAAACGCGCAAAATCGAGGTGGATTCACTATCCTGGAGAATTCAAGATAAACCCTGCTGCGCGCGACATAGCGGCGGAATTTCGACGCTCCAGAGACTTCTCTAGCGCCTCGAATCCATCACCGTCAAGGACCGGCAGCATTGTGCCACAATCACGGAATTCTAGCCCGGCCTTCAATAGCACTTCCCCAACCTTACCACGATCAGACACACTACAGCTACCTTTACCTCCCTCACCAATACATTTTGCTCCCACCAAAGACAGCTCACCCCCAGTATCGCCAACGGAGGTCATCGTACACGGTGGGCAAGATAATCCTGCACTCGTTCTCAATGATAACGGGCAATTATCTCGTTCGGAAACTCATCCAACACCACCAGCCCCAGTATTCCGTCTGTGGCTGTTCGGAAGCCGCCGTCGCGGCACGGTGTGAAAGTGCCTCGATGCCAACTACTTCTAGCATTCAAATATAAAATCCACACTTTGTGTACCGGCAGGAATATGGGCACTACTATGATGTCTTTGACCCCAAGACGCAAGTGCCAGCGCGACACCGAGCTCCTGTCTGAAGGCCATACGGGCAGCAAAAGGTGCTCCAAAAGTGACTCTATACGCGCTTTGCCCTTTATAGCGGCATTTCTGGGGTTCCCATCAAGCGCTGAGAGAGAGAGCGGAACCATTGCTACATCGTTTCTCAGAAAGCATGCATTGCTGTATGGGGACTTCGACGCGGTTCGAACCTTCGCCGCTCGACCATCATGCTTGCTTGAGTCACAACATGAGAGTATATCCTGCCTTTGGTTCTATGGTACAAGAGATCTGTGATCCTTCCGGGACATATGCTGGACGGTTTCGCATGCCCGCTCCTCACAACGTCAAGAATGCCGGTCTCCCTTCGGCACTTACAGTCACCGAAGGACCCGAATGACAAGGCTTACAAATCAGGTCTGATGGTGGAGACAATCACGGGCGAGTCTGGACATTCATACAGAGATTTGTAGGGTCACAAGGATTTCAGATCTGGAGGGTGGTCTTTCTAGGTGTCGGAATCGTTCAGATGTGCAGAGGCAGTTCATTCACTTGAGCTGCTAAGGGAGGAGATGCGTAGAAAGATGTTGTATTCCCGTGGACTTGCCATCATCTGATTGAAATGACCCTGGGAGATAGATTGTCCAGTATCTCGGTCCGGAATATGCAACCCATACCAAGCCTGATATGTTCACCTTTTTCGTCCTGCTTCGTAATGAGGACATAGCAACGATGGTTATCGCCACTGCCTTTTGATGCTATACGTATGCAAAGTAGCTTTGTGCCATCGATCCAGGGCTCATCAGGTGATGCCCAGCCCACTCTCTTGGACTGTTCATACAGTACTAGGAAGTACCGGGGTTGGGACGGAGCGAAAGGCAAGAACTTCCATCTGTCGACAGTAGGTACTTCGAGTCCTTCAACAACCACAGCCCGAAGTCGTAGGGAACAGCTACCTCCTAGAAGTCTGTCGGTTTGTTGACCTGTTTCTGGATAATTGAAGGAAATGAGGTCGATATCAGCCTTCGAGACAGTGTCACTACGATGACTAGGATAGAATTTGATCTCCCCATCAACACTCGCCCAGGACCAGGTCGGTGCACGTTCCAATCTCTTCACTAGTCGGGTACCCTTGGCCCCTTCCTGCATCCACAATAAGCTTGTATGAAGGTATTTTGCCCAGATGCCAAAATGATAGGAGTCCATTGAGGAATAATCACTCTGCGTGGGCCAAACACTTGCCAAACCTGCAACGGCCGCAAGTTTATCATTGGTCTTCGTCAGTTGACAGGATGAGTAATGCTCCACGATCGAAAGCCAACCTTTGAGACCTTCTTGTACCGAATCGGAAGTCCTAAGATGTCTTGCTTGTGTGTGTATTCCGGGTCTGCTAAAGGGTTGGTGAGCACATTCCCAAATCATGTCGTCCTCAACAAAGTGTAAGATGCGTTGAGAGAGGCATAACTCTTGTAGACACCAGCCTCTTTTGATGATTTCACCGCCATGAAACCCTCGGGCGATGGCAGCATCGGATAGCTTCGGTATGCGCGTGTAGACCGCAGTCTTCGTGTCATCGCGATGTCTCTCAGGCTGTATAGAAAGATATTCTGGCACCCCTCTCCTCCACAGGAAACCCTCAGCTGAAGTCCTAGCTGAATGAACTGCTACAGTCATGCTGGCGTGCTTGAAGATGGTGCCCATACTGGCAGATTGCAGGCGCCAATCATCTGGATCGTCTTGGATGATGCATAGTGCATCAATCCACAGATAGCGGAGCCCGAGCATTCGCGTAACTGTTACAGCGTCCTGAAATGTGCGAGGGAGGCGATTGAACTCAATGCCTCTGCGTTGTTGGCCGAGGTTACTCAGAGTGGTCCTTGACGGCAGCTGCTGTTTCGATTTTAGGCCCCATCGGTGGCTCAGAGCCACATATCCTGCCCGCTCAGACTCGGTGGTAATGTGGAGCTGTATCGATGTGTCAGGGTCATATGAATGGGTCAACCCCAGATCCAGGACTCTGAAAGGAAGCACGGGTGCGAGATGACTTTCCATGTCTTGCTGGCTTTGCAAGATCCCACGACAGCAATGGGGCAAAACATCCTTGATTTCGTGCGAAAGATCGTGTCGTTGATGTATCACTGCTGGGGAGAGCCCAAAATCCATCAGAGTCGAGCCTTCAAGGCGTTCAGTGAAGCTCTGTAGAGATCTTTGTATCCGTACCTGGTTCACAATACAATTCGAAACTCGCGATTGGGGCTGACCTATGAGGACCGTCCAAGCTCACATGCAGCATCCTACCTCTAAGCGTCAATCGCAGTTGGCATCTGGCGCTTTGGGGTATGTCCATCCCGACGATAACATTTTTGAGACTCGTTTGCCTCATATCACGGATAGTGGAGGCGATAAGGGCGCATAGCCGGCATCGTGACCGCGTGGCGAGAATATCCCAATGATTCTTCTTCAATACATGTCCGTCCCACTGAGCCATGTTCAGCCATTCCAGCTTGCTGCAATCTCGACACAGGCCAAGTTCGTTCAGGCCATGATCCTTGGTCAGTAAATAGGAAGGTTGATCATCAGGCTTTCCTTCAGACCTTGCGCAGGAGATTGCTGAGAGTTTTCTCCTGGCGAGTATCTTAAGTTGCATTGTTGAAAAGAAAGTCTACGCTGCTGAAGCATCAGTCAACGAGAAGTGTCAGTCCGTCAGCATGTGCTATGAAAAGACGCCCTGAATAGAGGCTTTTCAGCGGCTATCTCTGGGATCATTGGGTCCTCTGGATGATTCCTCCAGGTATTATCATCTGGACCAAGACCTTGGCTGATCAACGGTAGACCGCCCCGCTGACGTGTCTTCACCTACAGAGACGAGGTGTATTTCGATGGCGGCCAAAACAAAGAAAGAATAGGAGATCTAATGATAAGCGACCTTCGTCGCGTGTGACGTCATTGCAATGTAGAGAGTCGACCGAACGCGTCTCGTAGAACAAGGCTCGAACATGAGAATGTGAGCGAGTAAAAAATGCAGTTTGTCACGATTTCATATTATGAGTCAATGTACGTTCCTGCCATTACTGCAGCTCTTGCAGCCCGGTCACAAAACGCCGCTGAATATCAAGGCCACCCATACAATTTCGTTGGGTTCCGTTCATCACCAAGGTCACTCATATCCTCAAGAAGCGCCGGTTCCATGATTGATCTGTGGACTCATGATACATGATGAGTCATCCCGCTTCCCTAATGATGTCTTGGGGTATCTTGCTGAAGTAAAGTTTGCAACGTGAAGGTAATTAAAAGGTGTGAAAGAGAACCATTAACGCCAGGCCCAGATCGATCTCCGAACTTATTTTCAGTTCAAGTGACTGTGGTCGATCATTTCGAAGTCAAAGTCGTCCTCGTCAGTAGACAGATCGGCCATGTCCTTGCCGTCGACAACATCGTATTCCTTCTTGACCAACTTCTCCGTCTCAGTATTCTCGAATCGGCGGACAGCCTGAGTGATGGCATAACTCAAGACATCCGTGCCAGCACGGGGACCAGTGTGTGCATCGTAGCTGTACAAGTAGTCGGCTTCCACAGGCAATGGAGCAGCAGAGGTATCAGCAACCTCATCCTCCTCCGAGTTGTCTGAAACATTGGCAAGAGGGCCATCGATGGCGTCTACCACCTCATTTCTGAAGACCTTGCGAGCCAGTGTGGCAGCTTGGCCACTGAGTCTGGTCTTATGGTTCTGCTTGTATCTTGCCTCGCCTTTTGCAATGTCTTGTCCCTTGGGCCGGCCGAGGCACTTGGTGCAGTTTGCCATTGGGGAATCATGCTGAATGCATGGCTGAGTTGAGTTGCCTTTGGCACCTCTTGACCACTTGGTGTTATGGGTCTTGTCTCGCTGGTAGGGTTTGGCACTGCTGCGGAGATCGTTGGTGGAGAAGGACGACATAGTTAAAGTGTCCGATACGTGAGTTGAGTGATTAGAAGGTAATGCAAGGCCGAGTGAAGGTGAGGCTATATGCGAAGGGCAGGCTTGAAGGAATGACGCGTTCGTAGGGGCAAATGAAAGGGTGGACAAACAAAGAGGAGGGAGTAGTGACTGGTCGAGGTACGTGATATCGTACCGAGGGCGTTTCAAACAAAGAGGACTGGGTAGGTATAACAACTAAAGAGTTGTTGAGAGAAAGAAAGAAGGGAAGGAAAGAAGGACAATAGAGCAAGGACGAGTAGATGACTAGGTATATGACAAGCAGCACAGGATACACAGTCACACGGCGCGTAGAGTAGGTTGATGATGAGCGATAGTCAGAAGCTGGCTGCTGCGTTTAGACTTCGATGTTGTTGCAGAAGTGGAGATGTGAGGCGTGGGAGGGGAAAGCAAGATGGAGGGACAAGTGATCAGGTACATTGATGGGATTGGCTCCAGGGGAGCTTGACTCACCCACGCCACGATAATAGCGATAGGGAAGAGTAGGAGAGAGTCATCGGGTTTGGGAAGATGAGGCCATGTGCCCTGGAGATTGAGAAGCTCCGAGCTTTCCAAGGTCAAGCGATAAGCACGGAACCTGGAATCAGGCGGGAAGGACAACAATGGATCAGGCTCTATCTATCTAAAGAAAATGACCTCATCTTTCCTAAGTTAGGCTGATTGTTGCCATGTGATGCCCCCAAACACAGCCTTCTCCAAAGCCACCTGCGTCTACTAATTACAGTACGCGTCTCGCCATAATTCAGTCCCATCCGGGACATCCTCACCGTCCTTGTTCCTGACAATCGTGGACTTGATCATCTCCTCAAGATTCACCCAATTCATGACGTACGTTATTTCCTGTGACAATGACCTGAACAGTGCCCCTCACACATGAAGCCGTCAGTGTGTCACCCCAACCGCTTCGGTACCAAACATCAGCGCTGAGTCAAACAGGCCCTGTCGCAGGCCTCGGAGTCATGCCATTGAATCAGGTCAGCCTTGCTCTCACTTGACCCTCGTTCGATACAAGACCCAAAGCAACTCATAGTCATCAAGGCCCCAGCCGGATGACACCTGTTTTGACTCGGAATGACTCTTCAGAACCCTGACCAAAACCCTCTTAATAATGCATGTTGCGGCTTCAAGCGCAAAGCCCGACATGATTCCCCCAGTACGTCTTCGACGGAGACCTCCTCTTCAGCACCCCCATACAATAGGTTCTTCAAGCCTCTGGAAGCCTATGCATTTCGTCCGACAGTTTCATGCTCGCCTCATTCGACTTGGTAGATCCCGTAGGATAGTCCAGGTGACGATTAACGGTCGTGTTTTCTGGTCTAGTCTCGACTCCTGATCTTGAACTGATCAATCATCCTCTCGCGCGTCGTCGCTGTCGCTCTCCTCATTCGGCAACCTCTTTGGAAACCATGCGAACCTGCCAAAATCCACGCTCATGTCTTCCACGCCTCTCGCGTCGTTGACCTCAACCCCTTCTGCTCGTAGCCTCTCGGCTTGTCTGTTTGCAGCCGCTCCACCGTCCCCTCGTGGGCTGATACCACCCTTGGCATTGACCACTCTTTGCCACGGCACGTTTTGATCATGATAGAAGAATTTGTCAGGCTCATTGGGATCGAATGTTGACAAATGTTTGAGACAGACCCCTACCTGACGAGCCCGACGTGGAAAGCCAAGAAGGAGAGCAACATGGCCGTAGGAGGTGCATTTGCCGTAAGGAATCTGTTGAACAGCTGAGTAGACAGCCTCGAACCACCATTGAGCTTCCTCGGATTGCTCTCTAGGCATTATTGTAGGAGAAGGGAATATGTGGATTCGCCTAGATCAAGCAAAAGAACAATTGACTGACTGGCGGTTGGTAAGCTGGAGGGACGAACCATGGAAATCAATTCCGACCCAAAAATCCGGGGCATTTTTAGGCGCGGTTCAGTTGTTGTCATTGTTTATTTTCCCTTGGCGATGGAAGAACTGTTGGCCTTTGCCGCCTCAGTCACTGCCAGTACCTCGAGCACTTGCTGGCAGAATTAAATTGGTCTTGTTTGTGATCTATCAACATGGCATTCCGTGGAACTGAAAGTCCCATGGATTTTGAATGGCAAGGTCACGGTCCAGTCGATCCTACATCACCCTTTCACAGACACATCATGGAGGCACAAGCGAAGAAACGTATGCAACGCATTACCCTACCAGATTCCCTCTGCTCACCGCAATCAGGCACTCACAGCGAGTTCGACTCGCCAAAGAAATCGGCCCTGCCGTCGTTACGTGCACCAAACAACCAACCATTCTTCTTCTCAAACGCACCATCAACAACACCTTCCGCCTCTCCCTTTCGTAACTCATCATTCACGACACCCCGAAAACCGTTCGACATCGATTTCTCCTCCGGACCTGAAAATTCTTCGCCGCTCGAACAGACCGATAATGAAGACACTCCAGATGCAAAATCGATACCGATCGAATTTAAAGCTAGTCCGCAGAGGATGGAGAGTACGAGAAGCTCGTTGTTTGGTCTGTACGACAAATTCGCACCCAGCCCTGGTCGCGGAGAAATTCGGAAGCCTCATGGCGACTTGATGGCCAGACGAATACACAAGAAGCGTCGTAGAGCGCAGAAGTTCGACAAACAGTTAATGTTGAGGACAAGAGACACTGCGGATGACAGTGAGGACGATTCGACACCCAGCCCAGCAGAACCACAAAAGCCCAAGGTGGAGGAAGTTGGATGGATTACTGGTCTATTCACATTCATTCATACCTACCCGGATGCGCCCTCGATCATCGCGAAATACCTGCAGGTCTTCTTCAACGCTGCAATCCTGGGCGGATGTCTCTATATGTTCTGGTCATTCTATGCCACGATACGGGCGGATGTTGATCGGGCGAGTGAAGATGCCATGGCGGAAGTTTTGGCTGAGATGGCGGCATGCTCGAAGAACTACATCGATAACCGGTGTGCAGCCGACACCAGACTACCCGCTCTCGAGACGGTGTGCAGTAACTGGGAATTGTGCATGAATCGAGATCCTAGCTCGGTCAAGCGCGCGAGGTTGAGTGCACACACCTTTGCCGAAATCTTCAACAGCTTCGTCGAGCCGATCAGCCTGAAGACCATGTGAGTGTGGCGGTAGCATGTTCTGAGAATGAAGCTAATTCGTTGACAGGATTTTTACCATTACACTGGTAGTCGTAGGGTTGGTAGTCAACAACGCTACCTTTACGCTGTACCGAAGACAACAAGAAAACCACAACACGAGTATGTATCGACCTCCATCTGGTTCGTACATGCACCCTGGACAGCAGAATGGCCATATGGGGCAATTCGCTATATCGCCAGTTATGCCCTATGGCCAACCATATGTGGGCTGGCACGGTGAACAGTCGTATGGTGGTCAACAACAACAAATAGAATATCAGCGAAGTCCCAGCAAAGAGCGTCGAGCACGGAGCAGGAGTCCATCGAAGAAATTTGTGGCTTGAGTATCATGATGAATTGGAAGCGATTGGAGTTTGAGTCTGGATACTACATTGGTATGGTCGGTCATACACTTGAGCATACCATTTGTTGGACTCTGCACAGCAACGAACGAATTCTACTGGCATCTGATGAGTAGGCGCCAACTGTTTGACATGGCTTTAAATGTCCTCCAAGGATAGGCTGATGCAATGATGCATGTTCGGTTGTACCTGTTTGGAGAAATCTGGAGATCAGCCTCGTCGGCAGTTGAAGATTAAAATTTATATTCATTCGCGCCCTTTTGCATCTGACATTGGTCGTAGATTGATGTTCCCACGACTCTGGCTAATCATACGGCGTCGTTGTACTTCTATTTTGTTTTCAGACCTGTCCATTACTCTTCGAATCTATCTCTATTACTTTTCAACAGTCTGTACCAATAACCCAGGTGTATACATATATACAAGCGACCACATATCAGCACTGAGCCATTCGGTTCTGTCGACATAATGGCCGAAATCTCAACCCCGACCTACAGAATCCGGTACGCCACGGAATCCGACGTGCCCACCATATTGCAGCTCATCAATGAACTCGCATCCTACGAGAAAGCACTGCATGAGGTGCTCGCCACGGAACAGACGTTACGCGAGACGTTGTCTTTTCCGGACGCCAAAGCTCAGGGTGGATTCAGTCAGGGATATGCTAAGACGTTGTTAATTGAGCCCGTCACTGGCGCCTCAAGCGGCGAGACTGTGGTGGCAGGAATGGCCCTATACTTCCACAACTACAGCACCTGGCGCGCCGCTCCGGGTATTTTCCTCGAAGACCTATTCGTTCGGCCCGCCTACCGAGGCAAGGGGTTTGGTGGTGCACTGATACAAGCACTCGCCAGGGAGTGTTTGCGTCTAGGCTGTAAGAGGCTTGAGTGGAGTGTGTTGAAGTGGAATGAGCCTTCTATCCAATTCTACCAGGGGCCGAGTATCAATGCGACGAGGATGGAGGAGTGGGTTGGGATGAGGGTTGATGGGGAACCGCTGGAGGAGTTGGCGAGACGGGGTCCAAATGACAAGAATGGCAGGGTAGTGGGATGAGCACCACTCTGGAGGGTTACTGCATATCAAGCCACAGAGAAAATGGCCCGCGGAAGACCAAACAAGAGATAGACACATGAACAGAATGTGTATGCATTTATGACCACTCCTGCAAACGCCAAACGCCTGCTTGTCATGGCATTTCATATCGAGCCGAGTCCCATCGCTGTCCAACAAGACCCGAATTCCGTTGTGGTACTTCTGACCGACTCTTCGATTTCGCTGTTTACATGACGATACAACATGAGTTCTGCTTCTTGGCCTGCTGGTAGAACATCTTGCTCTGCGCACTTAGGCCGTCGGACTTTGCGACGAGACTGTCAATCTTCTCTCCTCGTTCCAGTACACTTTCGATGGTCTTGTGAAGGACAATCTTGGTCTCGTCGAGTTCCCGCTGCACCCGCATGATGCTGTCTGCTGCCTCCGGGTTCTGGTATTTCACGATATAATCTTTCAGTTGGGGGAACGGTCGACTCGTCACACTCGGGCTCGAGTAGCTGGTTCGGGGATTTTGGGAGGTGAATTCATCGATGATTTTGGAAAGCAGTTGATGTGCCACTAGTGCTGGATACTCGGCGTCGCTGATGATGATGCCGGCTACGCCCTGGCTCGAACCGTATGCGTGGAATGTGTAGGACTTCTCTTCGATGTCTTGACGGACGCCCGGCCTTGTGCGTTCCGCCACGGTTTTGGCGAACATGGTCATGAATTCGCCATAGCTGGGAACAGGAGTGTCAGTCGAGTAGCAATGAGGTCAGGGAAAATTGACGGACCTGTCGCGTGTGAAGCGGGAAAACGAGGAGAGGTCTCGCTCGACGGCGAGTTCAGTGGCAGGGACTGGGTCGTTTCGGACGATCTAATAGATGTGTCAATGGTCTTGTGCTTTGTTGTGCCGCATCCGGCCTATGTTTGTGGCTTACTCCGATGTAGAAGATCTTCATGATGGCGGTGATGCAATGTCTAGAATGCGGTGGACGGCAGGCAGTCTCGATGGATAGGGTCTTTGTTGATCAACGGTTTCTGGGTGTCGGCGTGCTTTGTGGTAGTGGTAGTGGTGTGTTTCGTTGAAGATATGATACAGAAATGACTTGAGGATCGCAACAAAGACGCCTAGAAAGTGGTAGGACGTCACATGCCGCCGCCGATACTTAGTCCGTACCGAGACGCCACGGCCTCTAGGGCGTCCGTGTCCGTGCCTTCCTAGGCCAATTAATCATTAAATAAAAAAGTCGCCTGGGCTAGAAACCCATCCAAACCTCACTGCCTGTTGAATTACAGACTGCTGTAAGTTACTTCTCAACCATCCAAGTACGTCTCGTGCCGATATCGCGGTCCGAAGAGTTGGAGATGTGACATCTCGCGCCATCTGAGGCGGGAAATCCGCCAGTTTCTGCTAAATCTAGTCCCAGGCACTCTCCAGAGGCACACTCACAGATACCCCTCAATGTTGATGACAGACTGCAGCTCTCCCCGGACCGTTGCACTTGACGATGCGGAGAAGGTACACTTCGCATGGACTATTGACACTCACTACACCCGAATAGATGTGTACCAGGTAGGATATTCGTTACATGACCTCATGGCTACAAGCGATGTGTTACCCCGACCTGAAGCTGCAAACTGCATATATAGGCAGATGGCAAGGGGGATGCCTGACCTGAAACCTACACCTACCCACAACACATAGCACTGCTGCTGCAAGATCCATCGGGACAATGTCTTGGAAGCTACTGTTGGTCTCAGCTTTGGCCGGTCACGCAATCGCCCAGTTCCCTTCTACGTGCCCTGCAGTTGTGAGTGCTGGACCAAATGGCACCATCGGCATCTGTCCCCAGGACTTTACCATCATTGGTGGCGCGCTCGAGCCCGTCCACGAGTCGACACGAGCACCCACCGGCTTTGCCGTTGATCCTTCTCTCAACATCTATCTAACTTATCCTCGCAACCAAGGGGCGACTCCTAACAACGTGGTCATAGCGACTTCGTTTACTGGAGAGCAACCATGGCCCAATGCGGCATATCAGAACTGTACGCCGACGCAGAATGTCAGCACATGCTTCATCAATGTTCAAAATGTGGTCCTAGACAGCATAAATCAGCTCTGGATTGTTGATTCCGGAATAGCACCTGGCAACAAGAGTGCCACTCCAGGCGGCGCGAAGATCATGTCCTTCGATCTGTCCGGTAATCTTTTGTCAACATATCTTATTCCATTGAACCTCTACCACGACAACCTCAACATCAACGACGTCCGCATCAACAACACCCTCGGCGGAGGCAAAGGGTACGCTTTTCTTACCGATGAAAGCGCTGATGGAAGCATCGTCAGCATCAATCTCGACAACGGCACGGTGAACAGACGACTATTCAACACGACCGTCGTTAAGTCAGATCCTGGGTACGTGGGTGTCTACGACGGTCGCCCAATCTACACTTGGAATGGGACAAACAGAGTCTTCTCCGCCATCGGTAGCGATGGCATTGCCCTTGCCAGCGGTAACGTGTATTGGGGTGTCCTTTCAAGTCGCCGATTTTACTACGTGAGCCAAGAAGCCGTGGTCGACAACTCAATGAGCGATGAGCAAGTCCTTGCGGCTGTCCAAAACCCAGGAGACTGTGGCACCGAACAAGCCGGATTTACTGGCGACGATAATGGAAGGGTGTATATTCTGGCGAGTGAGCACAATGCCATCTTCTATGTCGACACACTTCAGAGTCAAGTCAATGAGACGGTAGATGGTGTTCCTCCTGGCGGGCCACCCCTCGTACCGGTGCCACCAGAAAGATATGTTGTCAAGACGCTCGTGAGGAATGCGCTGATTCAGCATGCCGACAGTGCCGCGATCTATAATGGATGGCTTTACTTCTGTACGAATCAGCTGGAGCTCAGTCCGACATTTTCATACAACAACACGGACAATAGGAAAGGCCCGTTCAGAAGTTATAGGACGTGGGTCGGAGCAGGACCGGCGGTGTAAAAGGTCATTCATGTCCGCAGGATGGAGCCACAAGGCTAGGACAGTAATAACGCATCAAAAGCGTAGTAGTTGACCATCATGAGTAACGGTATATCTAGGAACCTACTGAAGCAAGAAGTGCATAGTTGTCAACAGGAGTATCGCCTGGTCTGTAAGTGTCACATGGTGGCGCCGACATCCGTACTTAACTTAGTCACGGCAGTGAAGTGGGCTCGAAATTCTTGGCATCATTGTGATGACTCTCTCTTTTCATTTCATGGCCGCCCATATCACCATAAATCAACCATCTTTTCTATACTCACGATTCGAAGCAGCGGTCCTTGCTGTAGATAACAGGATGGCAGGGTCGACCTTTCAAGGGGAGCCACAATGGCTGGCTCAAATGACCGCCATGAGAAATGCCATTGCTGAGCTGAAATTGCCACCTTTGAACGACCCGTCTCAAATGTATGGATCAGATCTGGACCTTGATGACAATCTCAGTGACGAAACCGAGGACGATATTTGGGACGTTGGCAGTGAATTGAATGATAGTCCTGCGACTGACGATTTTGATGCCAACGGATATCAAACTCCCGCCACAGTCAAGGATGGTGTTTTTGACAAGGCATGGCTTCACAGCAAATGCGCTGATTTCGCCCACTCAAGACAAGGCCTCAATGCTTCTGATCTGGAACAGCAAATCACAGCAGTTCTTGCTTCGGACAGCTTAGAGGATGAACTACAAATGTCACTTGCCGACATCGTTGGCTTCGACGACCTTGACTTTGTCATTGAGCTCATTTCCCACCGCCGCGACATACTGTCTGGTCCTACTGCCACCACCCGCCAGACATATGGTCTCTTCGGGCAACTGCAAACCACTCAAGAAAGAGAGGCTGCGCTGAGACAACAGGACCATGAACACAAACATGCCGCTCTGGCCCCAGCATTCGACCGAAGCACTCCCAAGTACGCCCATGTCTACAAGGCAGAATCGTCGGCTGCAGGAAACATCCTAGATGCGTCTGGGAAGAAGTATGGGTTGCCTGTCGGTAGCACGAGAAATGACTATGCAAAATACGAAGAATATTCTGTCCCAGCAGCCAAGGTCGGCACTTTGGGTGTAGGGCGAAAATTGGTCAATATTGAAGATATGGACGGATTGTGTCAGCGTACATTCAAGGGATACAAGTCACTCAACCGCATGCAAAGCCTGCTTTACCCTGTGGCCTACACTACCTCTGAGAACATGCTCGTCTGTGCGCCCACGGGTGCTGGCAAAACAGATGCTGCGATGCTCACCATCCTTCAGACCATCTCAAAGAATGTCATACCAAACCCTATCGAGGAACCCGACGCTGCCGACTTCGTCCTTCTGGCTGATGACTTCAAGATAGTCTATGTCGCACCAATGAAAGCACTTGCCGCAGAAGTGACACAGAAGTTGGGGAGCCGCCTTGCATGGCTGGGCGTCCAAGTTCGTGAGCTGACTGGCGACATGCAGCTGACGAAGCGCGAGATCGCGGCCACCCAAATCATCGTGACGACACCCGAAAAATGGGACGTGGTGACTCGCAAGAGTACGGGAGATACTGAGCTTGTCCAAAAAGTCCGTCTTCTCATCATTGATGAAGTACATATGCTTCATGATGATCGTGGCGCCGTCATTGAATCCCTGGTTGCAAGAACGGAAAGACAGGTGGAAAGCACGCAATCTCTGATCAGAATTGTCGGGCTATCTGCGACGCTTCCAAATTACGTTGATGTTGCGGACTTTCTGAAAGTCAATCGAAACAACGGCCTGTTCTATTTCGATGCATCCTTCCGACCGGTTCCTCTTGAACAGCATTTCATTGGTGTCAAGGGAAAAGTTGGAAGTAAAATTCAGCGTGATAACCTTGATCAAGTCACCTTTGAGAAGATCAAGGAGCTCCTGAAAGAGGACAAACAAGTCATGGTCTTCGTTCACTCCAGAAAAGATACAGTTCTCACTGCTCGGATGCTCTACACCATGGCTGTTGATGATGGATGTGTTGATCTACTCGTTGACCCAGAACATCCGGCATATGTTAGAGCTATGGCAGACTTGAAGACAACTAGGGGTCGAGAACTTCGTGACATTGTGCCCAAAGGTTTCGGCTGCCACAACGCCGGCATGCCACGCACGGACAGGAACTTCGTTGAGAGGATCTTTTCCGAAGGCGCTATCAAAGTCCTTTGCTGTACAGCGACTCTAGCGTGGGGTGTCAATTTGCCAGCTGCAGCTGTCATTATCAAAGGTACGCAGCTTTACAGCGCTCAAGCTGGTAAATTCGTGGACCTGGGGATTCTGGACGTGCTGCAAATCTTTGGTCGTGCTGGTCGTCCACAATTCCAGGACACCGGTATTGGCTTCATCTGCACAACTCAGGACAAGCTACAATTCTACCTTTCAGCCGTCACTCAACAGAAACCCATCGAGTCAAGATTCTCGCACAAATTGGTTGACAATATGAACGCTGAAATCAGTCTGGGTACTGTGACTACCATAGCAGAAGCTGTAACATGGCTGGGCTATTCTTACCTATTTGTCCGCATGCGAAAGAATCCGGAAGCGTATGGTATCGACTGGAATGAGTTTCAAGACGATCCCCAGCTCGGCCAACGCAGATGCAAGCTGGTCGTTGATGCCGCTCGGACCTTGCACAGAAGTCAGATGATCATCTTCAATGAGAGAACCGACGAGCTCCGGCCCAAAGATGTTGGCCGCATTGCCAGCCAATATTATGTACTTCAGAACAGTATCGAGATCTTCAACACCATGATGAGACCTCATGCTAGTGAAGCAGATGTTTTGAAAATGATCAGCATGAGTGGTGAGTTCGACAATATCCAGTCCCGTGACAACGAAGCGGAAGAATTACAACGACTCAAGAAAGAAGCTGTGGCGTGTCAGGTTGAAGAACCGCCCAAGACCATGCCTCAAGGCACTGGGAATGAGAAAGAAAAGGAGAAGGAGAAGAAAGTCATCGCGAACCACGCAAAGACCAACATTCTGCTACAGTCTCATATCTCCAGAGCCAAACTCGAAGATTTCGCCTTGGTATCAGACTTGGCATACGTTGCACAAAATGCTGCCAGAATCTGTCGTGCCTTGTTCATGATCGCCCTGAATAGAGGGTGGGGCTATCAATGTCAGGTATTGCTCTCCATGTGCAAAGCGATCGAGAAGCAGATGTGGCCGTTCCAGCATCCGTTTCACCAATTTGACCTACCTCTTCCCGTGCTCAAGAACCTGGATGACAAGGCACCTTCATCCAACATTGAGAGTCTTCGGGAGATGGAACCTGCGGAAATTGGCAACCTTGTGCACAACCAGAAGATGGGAACCACCATATCAAGATTGCTCGACAATTTCCCAACCATGTCTGTAGAGGCTGAAATAGCACCTCTCAATCGAGATGTGCTCAGGATGCGATTGTACCTCTACCCGGAATTCAATTGGAACGACCGACATCATGGCACGTCAGAGTCTTATTGGGTCTGGGTTGAGAACTCCGACACATCGGAAATCTACCATCACGAGTACTTCATTCTCAGTCGAAGGAAGATGCATGATAATCACGAGCTGAACTTCACTATTCCGTTGGCCGATCCGCTACCATCCCAGATTTATGTGCGGGTCATCTCAGATCGCTGGCTAGGCGCAGAGACAGTCCATCCTGTTTCTTTCCAACATCTCATCCGTCCGGATACCGAAAGTGTATATACCGACCTACTCGATCTGCAACCTCTACCAATCAGTGCCTTGAAAAATCCGGCATTGGAAGAGCTGTACGGGCAACGCTTTCCGTTCTTCAACCCCATGCAGACGCAGATCTTTCATACCCTGTATCATACATCGAACAACGTTCTCCTGGGCTCACCAACAGGTTCTGGCAAAACTGTGGCGGCCGAGCTCGCCATGTGGTGGGCGTTCCGTGAACACCCCGGAAGCAAAGTCGTGTATATTGCACCCATGAAAGCATTGGTCCGAGAAAGAGTCCAAGATTGGCGCAAACGACTAGTAGGACCCATGGGCTTGAAGCTGGTGGAATTGACCGGTGACAACACCCCTGATACTCGAACGATCCGTGACGCGGACATTATTATCACCACCCCTGAGAAGTGGGACGGTATTTCCCGATCCTGGCAAACAAGGTCTTATGTGCGACAAGTATCGCTTGTCATCATTGATGAGATTCACCTTCTGGGCAGTGATCGCGGGCCTATTCTCGAGATCATCGTGTCGCGAATGAACTATATAGCATCACAGGCTGAGAGTGGTTCTATTCGTCTGGTCGGAATGTCAACCGCTTGTGCCAACGCCACTGATCTGGGCAACTGGTTGGGCGTCAAGCCCGGGAACAATCAGGGCCTGTTCAATTTCCGTCACAGCGTCCGACCTGTCCCATTGGAGATCTACATTGACGGTTTCCCCGAGCAGCGCGGTTTCTGTCCGCTGATGCAGAGCATGAACCGACCTACCTATCTGGCGATCAAGAACCACAGTCCCGAGAAGCCGGTCATTGTCTTCGTGGCATCCAGAAGACAGACCCGTCTGACTGCCAAGGATCTCATTAATTTCTGTGGCATGGAGGAAGATCCGCGGCGATTCTTGCATTTCGACTCGGAAGATGACCTACAAGCTACATTATCTGTTGTCAAAGACGCGGCGCTCAAGGAAGCCCTCTCGTTCGGTATCGGACTTCATCACGCCGGTCTCGTCGAATCTGATCGTACGCTATCCGAACAACTCTTCGCCGCAAATAAGATTCAGATCCTGGTCGCTACCTCCACATTAGCATGGGGTATCAATTTGCCCGCCCACCTCGTCGTGGTCAAGGGGACCCAATTCTTCGACGCCAAGATCGAAGGGTACAAGGACATGGACCTTACGGATGTGTTGCAGATGCTCGGTCGCGCTGGCAGACCTCAATTCGACACTTCGGGTATTGCTCGCATTTTCACCCAAGACGCCAAAAAGGCTTTCTACAAACACTTCCTGCACACGGGTTTCCCTGTCGAAAGCTCTCTGCACAAAGTTCTCGACAACCATTTGGGCGCTGAGGTGTCCGCGGGTGTCATCACAACAAAGCAAGATGCGCTCGACTATTTGACATGGACGTTCTTTTTCCGCCGTCTGCATAAGAATCCCACGTACTACGGTCTTGAGATCTCTGCGGAAGAGCACAGAGAAAGCCAATTGACTGCCAGACAACTTGCTGCAGATTACATGGTGACTTTGGTCGACAAGTCGCTGGACGATCTCGCCGAGAGCGATTGTGTGGCTGTACACAATAATGGCGACGTCGATAGTACCCCGTTCGGCAAGATCATGAGTTACTACTACCTCAGTCATCTTACCATTCGGAAGTTCTTGTCCAAGGCACGCAAAACGCGCGATACTACGTTTGCTGATGCCTTAGCGTGGATCAGCCAAGCTACTGAATTCGATGAGCTTCCTGTCCGACATAACGAGGATTTGATCAACGCGGAACTCGTTAAAAATCTGCCCCTCGGCACGGAAGGACTGCTGGATAATATGCCCCTGTGGGATCCACATGTCAAAGCGTTCCTGCTGATTCAAGCGTTCATGTCCCGCATCGAGTTGCCTATCAGTGATTATGTTGGTGACCAGATCTCTGTTCTTGACCAGGGTATTCGTATCATCCAGGCTGGAATTGATGTCATGACCGAGCTGAATCGATTGGACGCCGTGGTCCAGATGGTGCGATTGTTGCAGTGTATCAAGAGCGCGCGCTGGCCCGAGGATTATCCGCTTAGTATCCTACCTGGTGTGCACGAGGTGTTTGATCCGAAGCTTGAGGGTAAGGTGCCGGGTGATCTTGTCACCACTGCCGTGCTGGCAAGTCGGCATGGCCACAAGACTGTTGATGGGTTGATGAATGTCTTGGGGATCCGGGCGCAGGGTGTGCGTGCGCAATTCGCAAAAGCGGTTGGCGCGCTGCCTGATATTACGGTCAATGCGAATGGTGATGCCGGCGGTGTGCTGCAGGTGCAACTGAAGAGACGTAACCGGTTGAGTGATCCGGAGGCACGGATCTATGCGCCTAAGTTCCCGAAGCCGCAGAGTGAAGGGTACTTTGTGGTCGTGTTACCTGCTGGATCGAAGGGTAGGGCACTTGTCGGTATTGATATCCTCGCGCTCAAGAGGGCTGGTTGGGCGATGTCGGGCAGGCAGGGTCAGAAGAGTAGGGCGATGGAGACCAGTCATGTCAAGATCAAGATGCCTATCCTGGAGGGCATGAGTGGTGGGCAGGTCAAGGTTGACATCTTGGTGATGAGTGATGCATACCCAGGCATGGAGTGGTGGTCGGAAGGTGTGGTCGTGCCTGTGCCTGTTGCGAAGGTGGAGGAAGTGCAGACTGTGCAGGTCGATATTGATGAGAGCCTGCAAAAGAAGAAAGGAGGTGCGAGTTGATATCGATGAGTCTGCAAAGAAGAAAGGGGTTTTGCAAGCGTGATATGAAAGAGACAGTCCCGGCTCGAGAACTTGAAGGAGCCCAAAGGTGACGTTGAAACTTTAGGTGCAGAAAATGGAAACACGCCGCTCGGGCAGCTGGTCTCGAAGACGTCGCTGTCGCGCCCGACGCCAAAGCGGCACGAGAGACCATCATGCGAATCGACACGGACGTTACATTCGCGTAAGGACGAGTTGAGGAAAGAGCGAGGTAGATGTGGAACGAATGCAGACACGGAGATGACATGTGTATTGTACGTATGTCCTCATTTTGTACATGGCGTCTGTTTGAGGCAGCGCCCATCTCACCCAACCCGTCCGACCCAGCCGAAAACCGTCTATCAAATGTTCTGTTTTGAAGCGAAACCCATAGCTGATATGCGAATGTCTGGAAGCCTATCTGTGGCTTTCCAGCGTGAACATATCCGTGTGTCCCACCCGCTCAAGCTGAAAGAAAAACCGTAGTATATACATGTAATGGTCATAAATGGTGCCCTCACAAAGGAAAGCACTCCGTCCTCTGCGCAGAGGTGCATGTGCACCAGCGATTCGCTGTGAGTCTCGAAGGCGTACAGGTCATACACTCTCCACGACCAATCCAACACTCAACCCTGGCTTGTGCCCACTTCTCGCCTGTACCACGACAGGCGAATAAGCCTTCTTCTCCAGGATCTCCCACTTTCGCGCCTCCTTGGCCATCTTTTGATACGTCGAGTTTCGGTCGGGCTGCTCGCGCTTTGTCACTTTGACTTTGATTTTGTCTTTAGACTGGGATTTTGACGTGCTGCGTTGGTGTCGATGCCGTCGGCCACCCATGCCGCTGCCGACGATGAATCTGTTGTCTTCATCTACATTGTCGCTTCCCTCCGTGCCTTCTGTCCGGCGTGTCGGGACAACGACGCGGGCAGTTGCGACTGGTTTGCGGATCACCGATACCGTGCGGGCGACGGCGACTTCGGCGACGGAATTTGATACCGAATGGCCAGGGCCCGATCCTGGGCCTTGTTGGGACGGACTGTTGCTGGGCGGTGGCACGGTCTTCTCCAGGCCTTGGAGGGACGAGGAGGAGGGCAGGGTTGCGGAGCGTTCTTTCGAGAGGGCGACGCGCATTGATGGTGAACGTATTGGAGGTCTGACGTTGGTGTCGGTGTTTGAGCGCGTGGGTCGCGTAGGGATTATGCCTGTCTGTTCGATTTTGGTGACTGTATTTCTGGCTGCGTATCTGGACAGTGGGATGAATTTGGCGTCCTTTTTTGGAACTGGAGGAGGTTTGTCGTCGACGTCAGTGTCTGGAGCTGTCGAGGCTTGATGACGCAGAGTGAGAGCCCCCTGTGGGAGGGTTGGCGAATCGCCGATGGGGCGATCGACGAGTCTGATGGCAGAGACGTGAGGGAGGATCAGTGGTGGTGGGTGAGAGGTCGTAATGGTTGTGTCTGATTTGGGCGATAGGTCTTCTTTGACTTCGGGTACAGGAGAAGGTATCAGGTAGGTGATATCTTCGCGCGATCTACGGCGTGAACGAGATTGGAGGTGTTGTGAAGCGGCTGGCTGAGATGTTTGGTCGGTGGCATGATCCGCGATCGCCAAGGTAGGGATGACGAAGGGGAATGGAGGGATTGATTCTTCGCTCATTGTGGTGGGCGATGTGAGCCTTTCAACTGCGGCGATCGCTTCATCAAAGTAGGCCGTATTGACGGAGGTGTGTTTGGTGGTCGAACTGGTCGTTGTGGTGGGTGCCACCGAAATATGCCTGGTGGTAGATGCACCGTCTGGGGTGTTGACAGCGGCTGTAATTGTCGGTGACTGCTCACCTTTATCCGATTGAGGAGTTTCGACTTCTCGTAGGCGACTAGACGTAGCAGCCTTTTTGGATTTTGTACGGACTAGTTCTACTGCCGCTGAGTCTGGCCGGGTCATGACGAACTGGCCATCTTCTACCCCTTTGGAGTCTCGGAATGACTTGATATCGAAAAAGAATATGTCGTCTGCCGTGGTGGCAGATGAGACAGACGACCGCAAGGAATGGGCAGCGCTCCAAGGAGAGCGTCTATCGGTGGACGCAGTATGCTCCTCTGGACTGTTGAAAATCTGCTCCGATGGTTCCAACCGTGTGGGATTGAGAGGTTCAGGTCTTGCAAAGGAAAAGTAATTCTGCATAGGGGACAATGCGGCCGGTGAACTTGCTGTTCGCTTCAGCTGATAGCTCGGTCTTTCTGAAACAGGTGACCGTCCAATCGGTTTGACAGCAGCCGGTGAAGGGAAAAGGGAATATTTGCTTGCAGCTGGTGAACGAGTTGGGGTTGCCATACTCATCAGTTTCGGTGGCCTCAGTGGTGTAAGGTTCTCTGGGGTTGTTTTCGCCACCATATCTTCTCCATGACTGGTGTTTGGTCGACTATTATCGAACGACCTCAGACTGTCTAACGTTTTGCTCCGCCTGGCCAGAAGGGAGGAGGAACGTCTGGCGGCGGGTAGATTTTGGAACATGACACTGAACCGGTCCAGAGGTTGAGTAGGTATTTCCAGCTCCAGCTTCGGTACAGGCGGCCTCGTATAGAGCTCACTCCAGGTGCTAGCATCAGTGGCAGTTGATGGTCTTGAAACGAGATCCTGTTCGGGCCTTTGTCCAAGCTTTCCGACGGGGATTTTGTCCTTTGGGGGTCGAGGAGGCTCGCGCTGTGGAGGTTCAGCTTGAGAAAGTGGCTGTAGTCTGTGCTCTGCAAATGCATCATTCAGACTCGTCGGGCTCTTGTCCATGACTACCAATCCAGTCGGTAATCCCACCGTTGGACCCGATGGCACATCTTCTCGCTTGATGGCAATCTGGCGGGCCTTGAATAGCGTCCCTAGCTTCTTCTGCCATTTCTTTGAGTTCATTTGGAATGACCTTTCTGTGAAAAGCGCGCAATGTCGCAAGCCCGGGTCTTCCTCCAGATCGATGTGCTCTGCTGGTGGGATGCCAAAAGATGCGGGGGGATGACTCGGACTCCCGAAAGCGACACCGATCAAATTGTGGTCGGAGTTCAAGGCGACATTTTTGTTCTTCAAGGGCGAAGCTCTATGGTTGTCCGATGTCTGTGGTCTGTCCAAGGGGCCGTTAACAGGTGGCTTCCTCTTTCCAGTATGACCTCCAGATGTGGTAGGGCGTAGGTTGACTGATCTGGGAGAAATGAAGGTCTTGCCCGTCGCGCTGGGGATGGTAGATGTCGGGTCCGAAAAAGCAAAATCAAATCCTTTCTGTTTTGCTCTCGACTGCGGACTTGGATTGTTGTGTTGAGAAGGGTTCCTATGACCGACAGATAGCCACCTGGTGGGCATGATTTAGAAATCCGGACTTCTCACAACGATGATACCTATGGTAAATGAGTGACAGCAAGCGAAGGGTAATGACGAATGACGCGGGAAGTCAAGCTCGATAAAGCCTGGAAGGCTTCCGCAGGGTGAAACCGTCACAACGAGACATCGCTTAAGTCGAGGTGTCGAGGGGTTGAAGCTCCTCAGAATGGACAAAGTGGGAGTAGGACGTTAGAAGGATATTGACCCATCGATATCCGATGCAGGAAATGCAACAGATTTATCACCCGGATGCAACTGCATGGCAAGCGAAAGCGAAAAGTCGGGACTAGAGCCTCGAAAGCCATCGATAAGTGGGATCTGGCATGACACGCATGGGTAAGCTTCGAGGTTCTGCATACGAGATCCTGGTGACCATGCATTGTGGCCCAGACCGGCAGTCGAATAATGGACATTGTTACCATTGTAGGATTTGTAGCCGGCGAGCTGAATTTCTGTTGAACAAATGGGCGGATGGGGAAATCAAGGAAAACATTCCCAGGCTTGCTGAGACCAATCTTCGGACGTGGTCAGTCACAGAATGCGAGATGGAAACATCAAAGGATGTGAAGCAAGCGGGATATGGGGGAGAGGAGGTTGAGAACAGCCACTTACAGCCCTGGAAGATTGCCGGGGTCCCGCGACTGGCGTGCTTCATCTTGCTCTTAGCCTCTCGCGTGGCGGCCTGTCGCCTCTTTGACATGGGGTTTCGAAATCTTCCGAGAGGTGGATTTCTGCTCCTGTGGCGGACACGGCAGAGAAGCATAAGAAAAGCTTCTGGGAACCCAGGGAGGACAAAATATATCGAGTTCCTCCTTTTCGCATGCTCACTTCGAACTGCGGTTTCCTCACAAGCCAACAGATAAGGCCAATTGACGTTCTATGTCTGAAGGTGTCTTGCTATCACAGCGCCTTGTCGCAAATGGCTTGCTATGCTTACCCTGCAATCTCTTTATTCTGGTGGTTCTGGACAGGTTCGCTTGACCTCGGATGACCCCTGAAACAGTCCGTGCTCACATTTGCGCCACCAAATTCTGTGCAGGGATAGCAACAATAAATCTTGGACGAGGTTACTGACTGGCTGTTATTTTGATCCCTGCGGACGTTGAGCATTGCACAAGCGAGAAGACGTCAACAGACTCCCGGCTCTGATCTTCTTCGTAGCACTGTTTGCATGCGTGATTGGTTCGCTGGGCATTGCTGAAGCACGTTGATGATTTGAAGCTCACGGCGCCTTCGACAGAAATTTTGATTACCATGGGAAGTAACACGTGATAAGCTTTTGACATGTTCTGATGTTTGTTCTTTGCCATCGATCTTGAGCTTAATTTGCTGCATATTTTGACCGCGTTCCGCGTGTGCAACGGTTCCCGGGATATCGCGATTCATGGCAATGGCGCCTGGAGGAAGAGAAGGTGAACCCCAAATTCTGAGAAGCCTCGGTCGAGAGAAAATGTCAGGCTTATTTCTCCGCACCCGATGTCGGACAATACACGCCGACCTCAGAGGAGCAATATCAAGACACTTCTTTGCATTGGTAGGTGATGGTTGATATTTGCAAGTGCAGCTTGACCTGGCTCTGCGATCGCGCTCTGAGATACGTTCTCCGGACAGGGTGAGGGCGAAAAACGGTGAAGGTGCTCCGGCAAGCACTAGATCTGCGACAAACAGACGATCGACCGACTTTTAGCCCATTGAAACGGGACTCGATGAGTATCCTTGCGCCGTAGAATACGAAAGTTCGGCAAGTTGAGTACATAAAAGTTTGGAGACAGGGGAAGGGTCGAGGAAGATATGAAGGCCAGATCGCCTCTGGCAGGAGCGATGCTCCAACAGCCGGGCATGTCATTGAGGAGGCAGGCGCTCATCTTCTCCATGATGGCAGGCGTCCGAGACACACTAAGGACATCAATACCGACAACACGATCAGCACCCAGATCCAGATACCTGAGTACATCGACACCTTTTCAGTCCGACGACTTTAAGTACAATGCTCCATGCAACCGGCCTCTAAGCGGCATAACTATCGTGGCATTGGAGCAAGTCATCTCCATGCCACTTGCAACGCGCCACCTTGCAGAGCTGGGTGCCCGGGTGATAAAGATCGAACGGCCCGGCACAGGAGATTTCGTGCGGCACCACGACAGCCGCATCCGCGGCAAATTGTGCAGTCATTTTGCCTGGACGAACCGCAGCAAGGAATCCCTGGCGCTAGACATCAAGGACCCCCAGGACATGGATGTCTTGAAGACTCTGGTGTGTGAAAAGGCCGACGTTTTCGTACAGAATCTACGACCAGGCGACGCCGAGAAGATGGGCTTGGGCTACAAAGCGCTGAAGGATATGATGAATGAACGAAAGCCAGGTGAGAACAGAGGCGAAAAGCTCATTTACGCTTCCATTAGCGGGTATGGGTCTGACGGTCCGTACGCGCACAAGAAAGCCTATGACCTGCTCATCCAGGCTGAGGCAGGCGTGCTGAGCATTACCGGCACGGAAGGTGACAATGGCATGGCCAAAGTAGGCTGTTCGATCGCCGACACCGCAGCGGGTATGTATGCGTACAGCAACATCCTGGGTGCAATCATTCAGCGCCAAAACACAGGCAAGGGGTGCGAGTTGGATATTTCGATGCTTGAGTCATTGGTCGAGTGGATGGGCTTCCCCATGTACTATGCCCACGAGGGCCAGTCGGGACCGAAACGTGCCGGCGCAAGTCATGCGAGCATTTATCCTTACGGGCCGTTCTCCACAGGTGGGGGTGGAAAGGTCATGCTGGGAGTGCAGAACGAGCGCGAGTGGAAGACTCTGGCCACGCAGGTCTTGGACCGAGAGGATTTGACCGTAGATCCGAAATTCAGAAACACGGCGTCCAGGAGCGAGAATCGTGACGAGCTAGAGGCTCTCATCAGCGGGATCTTTGCGCAGTGGGATACGGATGAGGTTACCAGGCGGTTGGAAGACGCGGGCATTGCCAACGCCAAAGTCAACGACATGCATGGCGTTTGGGATCATCCGCAGCTCCAGGCCAGGCGGAGGTGGAGAGATGTCGACAGTGAGGTAGGTCCAATCAAGGCGTTGATTGCACCCGGAACGACTGCAGATGTCGAGGCGAGAATGGACAAGATTCCAGAGGTTGGCGAGCATAATGACAGCATTCTGAGGGAGTTGGGCTTTCAATAGACAAAAATGGCTTGAGATCATAGCCTGCGTATATGAATATAACGACTTCTCCTCAACATGGGCCTACGATGATCGGTAAAACGATCACAGTAGATTCACCTCCCATTTCTTATGAGGCTCGTCCATCTTGTCGTCAATTGCAACTGCGTAGAGGTGCAGCAACATCGTCGGTAGCGTGGACCTCCTATGGCACAATACAATGTGCTCGGCAAGTGCCTGGGGAGTTGTAAAGGCTCTGCGGTCGTGCAATAGATCGTAACCGAACGCGAAGCAGAAAATGCAACCGTACTTGAATCGCGGGGGTATCAATACATTGGAGTTTCGCCGTCTCCTATTAATTACCCTTGTTGTTGTTGTCCCTGGTGGCGGGAGGTATAGGTGAGAGCGCGCCAGGAATTTGCTTCGATACTGGATCGCGAGACCGTTATGTCGGCGGATTTCGTCGGTGTGGTGGATATTCGACGTATTACTGCTGGTGACATGATAGCGAACCCTGTAAGAGCACTCGGGACATTGCCAGGCCAGAAAGGCGCCCCCAGAAACCCTGAGTTTCCGGCGATTGTCTTCAGTCAATTCCCTTGTTTCCACGAAGGAGATTCGTCCTCTGTCAATTCCATTACTAATCTGCAACGCACCGTTACAGAAATTCCCCAGCTCATTTGGCCGCATGTCTTCCGCCCGGAGCCGACGAGGGTTACTCGGGCTGCGCCTTCCCAACTCCGCGATTTGAGACTTTTTGTAGGTCAGACCCTCCCAGATAGCTCTGAACGGGTCTTCGAGGTCCGGGTTGTAATGACTGGTGAAGATTCGTTCGATGCCGCGAACAGAGTTTTGCATCTGCTCCGCGACTTGGTTCAGGTAGTAGCCAGTAATGTCATCGGACTTGCCGATGATGTAGGGGAGCTTCTGATAGGACAACCTTGAGAGTGCTTGAAGTCGGTCTTGCAAAATGTGCAGCCTCGGATCATATTCGGAGACCGCGGTTGGTGTGAGATCTGGATAAATGTAGTAGTTGATCAGAGCATGTAGTCTTTGCCTGATGCGGGACACCAGTGAAAGGAGATCACGTATTGCTTGTTCGACCGTGATGGGCTCCGGAGGAGGGGGCAAATCGTTCGGGAGGACGAGTGCCGACATTGTCAATATTTGCGAGGTTTGTGATGCTGAATTACTGTCTTCAATTGTTCAGCCTTGAGCACGTAAGGCTCGATGGGCCGCAAAAATCGTGTGCGGATGGTTAGCGCTGTAGATCGGCCTGTAGGATCTGACACCTTATGTCCTGTGCATTTGGATGCAGCAAAGAAGATGGAGAAGATGCAAAGTGTTGCGGCATCGTGAAGAAACCTACCTGTTGATTAAATACCATTCGACACCAGTTGTGATGGAGGGTCACGAGGCGCAGACAACGGGGATGCCTCTCGCAATGTTTGGCACACTAGGCTGGACTCTGCTAGAACGGCATATGCAAGAGGTCAGAATGCCGCCGACCGGTTTGCGCAAAGGCCAAGGAGCAGCGCCCGCATATGCAAGCCTTTCGCACAGTGCATGCATGAGAAGAGGCATGTTGACGGACCGGTTCACGATGGTGGGCGTAGGTCAACGTGGGTCGGCATGGCTCCGCCACCTTGAGCAACAGGTTGAGATGTGAATGGCTGAGAAGGAGAAGCTGCATGGAGAGAACGAGGAGAATGCTGCAGGAAGGAAACGAGACGGCAGGAAGCCATTGGGAAGGTTCGCGCGTCATTTGAAGTCATTCAACGCTAAACTATTTTGGGCTTCAATATCAAAATTCCAAAATTCAGTATCGCCAAAGCATCGTCGCTGCGAGGTCATAATTGGTTATTGAGCATGGGTCAAGATGCCGACGGAACTGCAAGAAGTATGCGCTCTATTGCTGCAAGGCGTTTATTCACCTGCTGACGCATTATCAACAGCTTGTTGAATTTCTCCATCATGGAAATACTCAGATCAGACAAGTTGGTGAGTGACATCCTTCTCCTACCCGTGACTCATGAAAGACGAGCTACATCCTAGAATCAAAAGACACTGTGTTTGAGATAACAGGTACATGCTGACATGGCTCGACTAGCCTGTGAGCATTTGTTGGGACACTCTGAGGATCCGGCCATTTTCAAAAAGCCGCAACTCGTACCAGTTCAGGACTTGAAACTCCTCGTTAGAGACTATCCGGTGGGTACAAACCGGTCCATAATGGCGCATGAAGCTGACACGTCATCCCTTCAAGCCCATCGCGAAAAATGCTCTTACCATTCTTGTTAACATCAGTCATGATGCCGAGATCCTCGAAAATCTTGCGGCCGATGATGGATTCATCGAGATCCTGCTGAAAAAGATAACAGTATGTGGGTACACACACCCGATTGCCCTTGATGCTGCAGATCTCGGACTCCAAAGGCTGAACATAACGTAGGATCCCAAAGAGGCGGCCGCAGACGAAGTTGCCATGCTACTGTCGAATCTCGTCAAATCTGACCGCATGGAGAGCCTTATCACATTGAAACGAGCATCACCCGCAAAGGAAGTCTCTACATCTCAGTATGCACTTGACCAGCTGTTCGACTGCTTTGTAAAAGGTGCCGATGGTAGTCTTAACAAGAAAGCAAACTTCGATTACCTGGCATACCTTCTTGCGGACATCTCAAAACATGAAGCCGGCAGACAACATTTTTTGAGCAAGCGGGAATACGATGGTGTGGTGCCAATCAGCAAACTAACGGTCTTCACGGAGCACAAAAGCCACATCAGAAGAAGAGGCGTGGCGAGTACCATAAAAAATGTCGCCTTTGAGATCCGGAAACACCCACTGCTCCTGGCCGATGACACAGAAATCATCGATGGTTCTCCGGGTGTCAACATACTTCCATACATTCTACTTCCCCTGGCCGGCTCAGAAGAATATTCGGAAGAAGAATCAGCCAACATGCTGCCTGATCTGCAGCTATTACCGCCTGACAAAGCGAGAGAGAGTGACACTCGGATAGTGTTGACCCATTCGGAAACTCTCTTGCTTCTGAGTACGACGAGAGAAGGGCGGGAAAAGATGAGGAGTGCCGGTGTATACCCATTGATTCGCGAGACTCACATCCACGTGGACAACGATGAAGTGAGGGAAGCATGTGATCGGTGGGTTCAGCTTATCATGGGAGATGAAGAGGAAACGCCGAGGATAGAAGAAGTGGTTGACGATGACGAGAAGATCGAAGAGATATTCTGAATAGACCTATGCCTAATGAGTTGTTCAATACCCATTTTCGTAGCCGGTGAAGAGGTGATAGAATCCAGTAATTGTTCACCGGCGACACGTTTATCCGGCAGGACGTTTCCAAAGATTACGGTGAATCTTGCGAGGGTTTAGGCTGGTACGGTGAATCATTAATTATGACGCGCCCTCTGGTATCTTTCGAGTATTTGTTTCCGACGCGTCGTTGCAAATCTAGCATCATTCCACAGAATCGGCATGCAGACATCATGGCGCCAATGCTCGCTGGGCGAGAGACAAACGGCTTCCAGCCTCCGCCATCGTCGATGCTGGTCACTCATGTCGTTCACGGGAATGGCGTGCCAGACTTTGACCGAGACAGTTTCAATCAACTCTTAGCAGAAGCGCTTGGATCAGATGAGCAGGGCCAGTCCAACCTGGGTGCAGATGTTTCAGTCAATCACAAACTGATATGCATCATCTTTCAAGTAGGCATCGAGCGAGCCCTTGAGGAGAACCCATTCCAGACTGCAGCGGGTGCAGGTAAGGCTGTTTCTCAACTTAAAACCTGTCTCGAGGTCCTTCAACTCGCCATTGAAAGATCGCCTCAAGTTCTTTTCGTGAAGTCAGACTCACAAGGCAGTGATGTGCCCGGGAACTGCGCCTTGTACACCTGGCTCATTCCACGACTTGTACCGTTGCTTGCAGGGTCTCACAATGCCGGTATACATGACTCCGTGCTGGCGGTCTTCAACGCTATGCTGGAGACGGATCGAAAATGTGTGACGGCTAGTCCATGCCTTGCAATACTCGAGTATATGAGGGCGACAGCCTCTGGTAAATCCCCCAAATCGACACTTGTTCCGTGCTGACATTCCCAGCGTTCATAGCCATTACCCCTACCCTGCCCAGTTACGAAAATGCAAAATCCATTACCATCAATGCCGACGATTTCTCCACGAGACTTTCGGCGGTCGAACTACGCGGTCATGTCAACATACCGAGCCTGGTCTTCGAGTCTATTCATCACCTGCTGATGGCAATAGTCCGCATACTAAAGACTATCTCCAAGCATTCGGAGTCTGCACAAACCAAAGTCCAATTCTGGAAATTACTTGTTCGATTCCGCGATTATGTCGAGTATCACGACTCACCCGTTGATAAACCCGAGGTATGCTCAACGAGGACGCTGCAGATGGTAACCGTCAAAACTAACCGGCTCTCCCAGGAACTTAGTCACGAAATTCGCGCACTCAGCATCAGACCTATTTCGAAATCGTTCTCCCCTAGCGTACCCTTGGTGGAAACGTGGCCAGGCACCGATCGTGCCCGCAAACGTCCGCGACTGTCCACTGAACATGAATCTGAACCCTCAGACGAAACCTTTCACCACAAAGTCTGCCGCAGAGTAACGTTGGAGCTGACAGGGCGGGCTGTTTCCGACCTCGACGGCCTTAGCAAAACATCCTCTGGACACTTTCAGCGACTGTCCGAGGACAAGCAATGTGCTGCCCTGGAACTGCTAGGCACGGCTGCGTGTCAGCTCGCGCGAGGACCAGGATCGGCACAATGCAGGACCTGTGACAACGACATTTCCTCTATCACTGTTCCCGGCGAAGCCGACCAGAAATTGAGCGAAGAACTGCTCAAGACACTGCTGAACCTCACACAAAGCATAACACGTCAGTCGAAGGCAAGAGTCGTGGCCATGTCCGTCCTGCGATGCATCGTTATGCATGGCAGCTCCAGCAGTGATCTGAAACTATCCCAGACACCTGCTGGTGAGTGGTGCTTACAATCTCTAAAGAGCTCATCGAGGGATCTCCGTGTCGCGGCAGCCCGGACTCTACAGGCGTTCATCCTGAGGAGAAAGAACATCGACGTCTCTCTTACTCGAGAGAACAGAATGACCGCTCTTGAGGTCATGCAGACTCTTTGGCAGAAAAGCGATGCCAGTATCCAGGAAACCTTGGTCTTGGCCCTCACTGGCATGGCTCCAGTGGTCGACGATGATGAAGAATTGAATATCATTCTGGTCAGACTTGTGGAGTATCTTGGCCACAATAATCCGCACATTGTCGGCGTCGTCTACGCAGAGATCCAGCGGGTTGCACAGTGCTTGCAAGTCTCGGTCTGGCTACTGTTTCGTCCATTCTGGCGAACATTAGGGGTTGTCTTTGCTAAATCGCTGACCACCCGACCCAACTTGGCTCAACAAATGTGCGATCTCTTAGGCATGGATATAAACGGGTTGATGGGACACGCGGCGGAATATGCGCTTCCTTACCTGGTCTTGCAGAAAGACCACGCCACCATCGGACGTTTCGCGGCGGCAAACGGCCCCTCCACCACGCCCTTCGAGCTCTGTACACAAAGACAAAACCTCATCGCCATACTATCATTCCTGCTGATTCAGCCGTTTGCAGATGCAGAACATTCAATTACTGCTATCCTCTCCGATATCTCTGCAGAGTTTGCCAAGACCGACCTTGCAGATTGGGTGGCACTGGATTCTATTCAAATTGCCTGCGAGCTGCTGAAAGCCATCGGAGATGGTGGTCAAGGAAAGTCCTCGAGGATCTACCAGGCATTGCAGCTTCTTGCCCAACTGATCGCTCGTCAACGTGGACAATCCTCGGGCTCTCGACGGAGTGATGGTATTGGCCTTTTTCTCGAGAATAATGTTCTCGCGATTGTTACGCATTTTACTGTCCTTCTGAACGACCTCGAAGCGAAAGAATCCAAGGTTGAGAAGCGCAGATGCCTCGCTGCTTTGGGCGAAGTGGTCAAGCTTGGAAAGAGCCGTGTTGTCCGCGCACTGCCACAAATATGTGCTTGCTTGAAGTCTGGGCTCGATGAAATGGATTTGTGCGATGCCGCCTTCTTGTCGTGGGTCGCCATGATCAAGTCCCTCAAGCGAGAAGATTTCGAATCGCTTGTTGACCAGACTCTTGCAATCATTGTCAATAGGTGGGACATCCTAAACAGCTCCTCGCAGCAAGAGGCATATGACCTTGTCGGCTACCTGCTCAAGAACCACACCGATCTCGTTAGAGATCATTACAGTACGATGCCCTCATTGGCCTCCATTCCTCTCTTGTCTAAATATGAGGCCGATCTTGTCACCTTGAAACGTCAGATGGATGAACGACATCAATTGATAGCATTTGTGCACAGATTGCAGGATGAGAACCTGTCTGTGGTGCAACGGGCACTCGATGAGCTGGTGCCGCTCTTGAGCCAGAAGCAAGACTTGCTGCAGCGTTCCATACTACGTGAGCAACCTGATGAGTTTGTTGCTGAGCTGACCCGTGGTCTACTGGACTGCTGCGTCAAGTTCAACTCCTCAAACGATATCACACGGCAGTGTGGCCAATGTCTGGGACGCATTGGTTGCTTGGACTCCAGCAAGATTGAGAATGTGGTGAACCGCAAGTCTATGATAGTCCTGGCCAATTTTGGAAAGGCCGACGAGGTCATCGAATGGATATTCTTCTTTCTTCAACACGTCCTTGTCAAAGCTTTCTTGTCTGCACCGACCACAAGAGCACAAGGGTTTCTTGGCTGGGCGATGCAGGAATACCTCAAGTCCTGCGAACAGGAAAGTCCTACGAGATCAAGCTCCGGAAATCTGGCCTCTCGATTATGGGAGAAGTTGCCCGAGTCTGTTCAAAACACCTTGACTCCCTTCTTGAGCTCCAAATACTTGGTGCAGGAGGTTCGGGCACCGGAGAAAAGCCAGTATCCTCTATTTCATCCAGGCATGCGACATCGAGATTGGTTGCGAACCATCGCGTTGGACTTCCTACATCGAGGGTCGGGAGAGAACGTTGACCTCGTCTTTGGCATCGCTTGCCGCATCATACCCGGCCAAGACACTTCGATACCTGCTTTCCTTCTGCCCTATGCGGTCGTGAACCTCATTGTCAGTGGGGTTGAGCAGAACAGCCACGACATCGTGGCCGAAATTACATCAATCCTTAGCCAGTCCCTTGATGGTCAAGAACGCCGTATTCAGGATGACATCAAGCTGTGCAGTCAGACAGTCTTCGAGATTCTTGATTACATGTCGAGCTGGCAGCAGCATAAACGAAAGCAATACAATATTGGACTGGCAAAATCGGACCGTGGCCAAATTGACCTCCTGTTAGGAAATGCCGCAGAACAGATCCGCAGTATTGACCAGGTCTTGGAACGTATTCCTGCAGATATTATGGCTCGGAGGGCCCTTGAGTGCAAGTCTTATGCTCGAGCTCTGTTCCACTGGGAACAACACATCCGTGAGGTCAAGACAGGCGACAACCAAGCCCAGCTGCAGAGATTGCAGGACATATACGCTCAGATCGATGAGCCAGACGGCATTGAGGGAATCTCCTCCCGCATGCATGTTCTTGATATCGAGCAGCAGGTCCTTGAACACAAAAAGGCTGGACGATGGGCGGCAGCGCAAAGTTGGTACGAAATGCAGCTTGTAGCCAAGCCGGACGATCACGATGTCCAGAAGAACCTGATGGATTGTTTGTCAGAGTCCGGACAGTACGATGTCCTACTCCAGCATTTCGACGCCATCAGAAGTCAGGAGAAGACAACTCCATTGTTGCTTGCTCCTCACGCTATGGAGGCTGCCTGGGCGACTGCCCAATGGCCACGACTGTCGAACTACGTTCAGAAGTGCGGCGTACATGACTTTGCCTCCCATTTGGCAGATATCATGGTGACTGTCGATAACAAGGACGAAGCAAAAGCTCTGAAGCTGGTGAATGAACTATATGCCAACACAGCGGCAGAACTCACACCAAATGCTGTAGCCTCGTTTCAAGCCGGTCATGACATTATGCTCAAGCTACATGTGCTGAGTGATGTCCAGCTCATAACGGCAAGTTCATCAGATGATCGTCTGTCGGTCCTCGACAACCTTCGAGCTCGGCTCAATATTCTTGGCTCAAATGTTGCAGACAAACAATATCTACTCAGAGTACAGCGCGCAATGATGTCTCTGCGTTCAGCAACTTTCACGTCTGATGACGTTGCAGCTTCCTGGCTTTCAACTGCTCGGCTGGCCCGGAAAGCTCGAGCTAGTAACCAGGCTTTCGATGCGGTCTTGAGAGCGTCAGCCTTGGGCGACAAGTCTGCGGCGATTGAGCAAGCGAAGCTCATGTGGGTTGACGGCGACCACAGAAAAGCAATTCGGATGTTGGAAGGCGCCATTGAGTCAGGTGCATTTTCCGGATATGGCTATGTTATCGAGAACGGCTCGGTCACTCAACGACCTCAAAATGAGATCATGTCGAAAGCATACGTACTACTTGGCAAGTGGCTCGATCAAGCCGGGCAGACTCAGTCAGATGTGATCAGAAATACCTTCAAAAAAGCCACTGAACAACACAGCAAGTTAGAAAGAGCCCATTATCATCTCGGCCGCTTCTACAACAGAATTCTAGACTCGGAGAGAGCAATGCCTCCAGGCAAAGAAACCCAACCTTTCCTCACCGGAGAGACTGCTCAACTCGTCATTGAGAACTACCTCCGATCACTTGTCGTCGGCAGCAAATACGTGTCTCAGACGCTACCGAAGGTACTGACTCTCTGGCTGGAATTGATCGATGGTGAATTGCCACAAGATCCCCGGCGTGGGAATGCTCAGTTTCATGCCCACAATGCGGCACAACGAAAACGTGTGATTGAGCGCACGAACAATCACATCAAGAAATACACTGGTCTCATACAGCCAGTTCTTCTCTACACAATCTTGCCACAAGTGGTCGCACGGATTTGCCATGGAAACAAAATCGTGTCGGAGCTTCTAGGTGCTATCGTTGTCAAGGTGGTGAGAGCTTTCCCTCAACAAGCATACTGGACACTCCTGGCTGTGATCGAATCTCAACAAAAAGACCGCGCCGTCAAAGGTCTTGGGCTAATCACCAAAATTTGTGTTGATAAGGACAAGGACAAAGGAAAGGACGGCACGCCGAAAGGACCGTCGGCGAGCGAGCTACGAAACATGTTCAACAGCGGGCAGAAGTTCGTCAAAGAACTACTTCGCGTATCCGAGTATCCGATCGAGGGCAAAGTGTCGAAGATCAGCCTGTCTCGCGAGCTGGGATTCAACCACAAGATCGCGCCGTCAAAGCTGGTGGTGCCGATCCAGGCGTGCCTGATACCCAGCATGCCAACCAACTTCGAAGCGAAGGCATTGCAAGCATTCCGACCCTTTGCCAAAGAACCGGTCACAATCTCAGCGTTTGCCGATGAGGCTCTCGTTCTTTCATCCTTGCAGAAACCGCGAAAACTCACCATCCGGGGCTCAGATGGCATCCTTTACAACGTTCTGGCCAAACCCAAGGACGACCTGCGCAAGGACCAACGTCTCATGGAATTCAATACCATGATCAACCGATCTCTGAAACGCGATGTTGACGCAGCTAAACGCCGCCTGTACATTCGGACATATGCGGTGATCCCACTGAACGAGGAATGCGGTCTGATCGAATGGGTCGACAACCTCAAGACCTTCCGCGACATCATTCTCAAGCTGTACAAGGACAAATCCATCCAGCCCAATTACATTGAGATCCGCAATTTGTTGGACGAGTGCTGCTCGGGTGACCCAGAAAAAGTCAAGATCTTCCCAACTCGTGTCCTGACGAAATTTCCCGCCGTCTTCCACGAGTGGTTCGTCGAGAGTTTCCCCGATCCAAGTGCGTGGTTTGACGCGCGATTGCGCTACACGCGTTCCACAGCCGTCATGTCCATTGTCGGACACGTTCTGGGTCTAGGCGACCGACACGGCGAGAACATCTTGTTCGAGGAGGACAACGGTGGTGTCATGCACGTTGATTTCAATTGTCTCTTTGACAAGGGTCTGACCTTCGAAAAGCCGGAGATGGTGCCCTTCCGGCTCACGCACAATATGGTCGACGCGATGGGGGCGTACGAGTATGAGGGCCCATTCCGACGGTGCTGCGAAATCACGTTGCGGTTATTGCGGAGTAATGAGGATGCGCTGATGACGATTTTGGAGACGTTCTTGCATGATCCGACGACCGACTTTATCAATGTCGCGGGGCGGAAGAAGAAGAGCGTTAATGGCGTGCCGAACACACCGGTGGAAGTGCTGGATGGGGTCAGAGGGAAGGTTAGAGGGATGTTGCCTGGGGAGAGTGTGCCGTTGAGTGTGGGTGGGTATGTTGAGGAGATGATTAAGCGGGCTACGGATCAGGCGAATTTGTGTAGGATGTATATTGGGTGGTGTGCTTTCTTCTGATGAGGAGAATGAACATGAGGATGATACAATTGAAAAGCATGAGCAAATTAATCCTGAGGATTTTCTCGAATTGTGATCGTGATCGCTAAGCGCTTACTGTATGGTTGAAAAGATGCAAGATGGGAGAATGTATTCATGCCTTCTCGTCTTCACTCATCCTGCACAGGTGAAGATGAGAACATGTCGCCTGCTTCCAAATCCGCTTCGCCGTCGCCACCTGCATTCTCGCGCGGGTGCTCATGGCTTTCAGGTTCCAAAGCCTGCTCGGCTGCATCGTTGGGTTCGCTAGCGACATGAGCCTCTGCATTCCTCGTCCCTGCGTGTGTGGACGATGCATGTGCGGGGAGAGCTTCGCTGGAGGATTGAGGCCGAGAGCTTGCGTGTGTGGCTTCATAGTCGGCGAGGACCACGTCAAGGCCGTCGTCGGTGTCATCATCAGGGATCAAGTCGTTGTCTTCGTCCTCTGGAGACGTGTGCGGCGGATTGTTAGACTTGGGCTGTGTCATGCTGGAGTTTGCGCGGGAGTCCTGTTCTGCGAGAAGAGCATCGAGATCATCCATATCTTCAATGTCGTCCTCCTCGTCGAACGGTGAACGTTGGGCTTTGGCACCAGAATTTTGTGCTGAAGGTGACGGCGGGTTCTTGCGAGTCTCTTGCTCTGCTAGTAGCGCGTCGAGATCGTCCTCACCCTCCGAGTCCAGGTCCATTGCTGGTTTCGAGGCGGGTTGCGGAGCCCTAACGGCGCTGTCTTGCTCGGCGAGCAGCGCGTCGAGTTCGTCGTCTTCTGGCAGGACGTCTTCGTTCGCTGCAAGCTTGTTGCTTCCACGCGTATCGGGTACGAATAGAGAATCGTCTTCTTCGGCGGGCTGGACTGTGTTCGTCGCGTCTCTAGAGGCATGTGTGTCGCCGGCGTACAGATCGTCAATTTCTTTCTCTTTCTCTTCCTCTTTCCTCCTCAGCCGTTCCTGGAGATATCCTGGCTTTCCTTCGTCGATCCATTCTTTCCTCATGACCTGCATACGTTTGCTGTGTCCGACCTTCTCGACAAGCTGTAGTCCGTCTGCAAACTTTGCTCGTGGATATAAATTGTCCAGCCATAGTTGGTAGTAGTTCAGAAGTTTAGCGACGTCGTTGAATTCATGCCCTTTGCCCTTTAGGCGCAGTTTCTTGGAGATATTTCCAGATCGTACGAGAGCACGTAGTTTGGGTACGCCTGGTGCAGAGAGCAGTCTAGCTTGTTGTTAGATGTACTGGTCGATCTGCAGTGTATGGAACGCTTACCTTGCTTCGTCGAGTTTGGCAATGGGCTTCCGTTTCTTAGTGATCTTGACTTCCTCGTCCAAGCCGAGGTCTGCGCCGGGATTTTCAACATCTTCAGCTTTGCGTTTCGTGGGTCGAGGGCTCAGGGTCGTTTTGCTGTCACGGGCATTGCGGGCTTTCTTGTCCTTGAAGGGGTCTTCGTCATCTGATGAACCGAAGTCGAACAGTTCGTCCACAGTAGACGACGTTATCGGGTCTGCTGCCATGATTGATTTGAGTCAAGCGCTGTAGCAGGTTCAGGCGCTACGAGATTGTGGTATCTGATATCTGATATCTTGAAGACGCGTCTTGGTGGAATGAGACGCGTCGGAGGTTTGTTAATTGAATAATGCCGACTGGCTACGTCACTCTCCAGCACCAGATACGCTAGTCCCAAAGGAAGCAAGCGTAGAAACTGCGCTTGGCACTTGAAGCTCCGCATGAACTTCAGGTCTTTGATGTTGCGTGCCAGTCGTTGTCGTCGTTGAATGTCGCATTTGCAGCCAAGCCATGGCGGACGAAACAAGAGTGTTCATTCCGCCCAAGCGGATAAACACAGACTATCCGGTAAGTCGACGCATTGTCGCAGAGAAGAAGGAGACTGACCAGGCGGCTTTGTACAGGTTATTGACACTGACCCGTATGTACTTCCTCGATCGACCGTCGCGATTTCACGAACAGCTTGCTGATAATCACCTTGTCCAGACACTGGCGACGAGCCTACGGATATGCAAGACCCGAAGATTGGACATATGGCGCCGGCATGGCTGCAATTGGACCTGCATTCATGCTTGTGACCGAACGATATGCACCCTCATTCTCCGGCAAAGGCGCCTTCGGACCTGTATTCCGACTGAGCTGCGCCGTTGGACTTTTGGCTGGTGCTGGGTTGGTATATCAGAGGAGTTGCCGTACGTCCAAACCCTGGGAAAGAAATGGTGTCTGGACATAGGACTAACATGATGGTCGCTCACAGTAAGGTTTTACGGCTGGACAGAAAATGACCGAGAGGTCAAAATGGACATGAGGGAGATGGTAGACAAAGTGAAGAAGGGAGAGCCTTTGTACGGCAAGACCGGACTCACAACGTACATGCAAGGTGTTGCTACGCGAAACAGCCGGTTCAGTGCCCTGATGGCCAACGTTGTGCCGTGGGCCAACTTTGTGAACCATGACCAGGTAAGTCGAGGTCAGGTCTGCACGTTGAAGGGAACAAAGCTGATGTTTGATGATACAGCACGGTGTGGACACTGCGAAGTATTACCAACAGGCCGAAAGGGAGTTGGAAGCAGACAAAGTATCAGGTGGTCGGTGAAAGTGAACACACTCTCTGATCGATTTCAGAAAGCGACGACACGCGATTGAGAAAGCACAAGTGTTGCTGTGCTTCTCCTGGTTGTACATACAGCATGGAAAAGAGGAGTCATTCAGGTTGATATGCACGTGATCTTTGGCAAGGTCTTCACAGCCTCGAGTTCCTCAGTCCAGTTTATCCCCCTGCACGTTTTTCATTGTCAATGATGCTCAGGCCAGGATGTTTCGCAGTGAGGAGTCTATCATCTTACTCTTGCTCACAACGGTTCCATGCATGAGTGGGGCGCCCTGGGAACAAAGAACCTTCTCACCGTCTCGCGTCTTTCAACGCACTTCCATCTAACCAACACGGACGACTAAGCAACGACCTATCGACGACTAAGCGACGCGATACTTGCTCGTCGCCGAGACTATTGCCAAGGAGCAGCCCACGAATTTCTGCTCACTTTCATTCAGACTGAATCCTGGTTCTTCCTGCATCTTTCGTCCGCTGCTATCACTCCTTTCATACACAGTTCGTCCTGACTAATCCTTGCAAACATGAGAGCAGAAATCAGAGCAGTCACTACAAGCAAGACCAAGTATGCGGCCATCGACCCAGACTACCGCTCCGAGTTCTGGAATGACAGTACGTTTTCATTCCAACAGTGCGATTTCGAACTCGACTAACACAGGATTTGTACCGCAGAAACCGAAGCCAGCGAGGTCTTCTTCAACCCATCCATAACCACCGGTCAAGGTACACGCCAGCTCATCGCTATCGCCGAGAAAGGTCTCGCAGAGTTCTCACAGACTCTCGGAATCGCGTCTCGCAACGTCACCTCGCTCCACAAGGGCGTCCTGCAAGCCAAGATCAATGCCTACAATCACAATGCCGAGGCAGCACGCGAGGGTATTACCGACAACCTAGTCGACGTGGACAAAGCTGGAAGAGCCTTCGTGGGTCAAATCGAGTGCGAGCGCAAGTGTGGCGCGCTGGCAGCTCATCTTGTCCAGAAGTTCGAGCAGTTGCAGAAGATCGCGATGACTGTTCTAGCGGAGCAGACGGCTCATGGAGATATGGTGATGAAGAAGGTGGACTCGCTCAAGAAGGTGACTATCGGTATCAAGTGCGTCGACAACGTCTGGCCAGAGATCATTCTTGGTATCCAACAGTTGAAGCACATGACGGACGCTGCGGACGCGCACAGAAACACTCTCATGCCTTCTCTTGGTGGTACGGGAATGAAGCTGATCGAGATGGAGGTCGAGAAGTCCGTCGGAGGAGGGGATGAAGACGATGATGCCACTGTCGCTGGTGATGAGGACGATGATGCCGAGAAGCCGCGTGTGTTCTACATCGTCGACGCCGAGGAAGCGCCTGAAGCTGAAGCAGAGGCTTGAGATTTGAAGCATGAAGAACTTGCCCGGAAGACGTCTTGGAGTATGGCGCACATGGCTTAGCTAGTGGATGTGATGCAGTCATCATCACGGACTGCTACATACGAATCCAATGAGGTTGAATAACTTGTCTTTCGTTTAGTTTGTGGTAAAGCGGAACGCGGATGTCCCCGACGAACCCCCCAGCAATATCGTGGGCCTTCTCGCCCTGGCTTCACGTTGCCAGACCTTTCTGTCCTTCTTGTCGTCCAGGCGGATCATCTTGGACGACGTCTTTGCAACGTCATTGGTGCGGTCGTTCGCCTGGTAGAAACGACGCTCCACCTGCTCGTTGAAATTGACGCGCTTCTTGCGCCTGTTCGCATCCCCGGTGCCGTTGTTGGCGCTGTTGGAAAGGGCAGACTTCAAAGGCGTATTGACTTTGGTATTTCGTTGAGTATGACTGGTGCCACGAACTGTCCACGCTATAGACGAGAAGATCGCCCGACCCAAATCTGACATGTCGTCGTTGTCGTCTTGAGACGGAGAGGCCGCCCGAAACTTCGACGGTCTTGCTGATGTTGACGACTCTGCCCCAAAAGCATCGTTGTGTGAACGCTTCTTGTCATCGGCGTCGTCATCGTCAAGACTTAGTCTTCGTACGCCAGTGTTGATGGGTTGCATCTCGATGCCGTCCACATCAATAGGTTCGGACCTTGAGTTTACCATGATGGGCGTTGGGAGTATGCCGGGTATCGTATATGGAGAACAATGGTGGCGGTGGAGGTCGTCAGGGAGGCAGATCGCTTGTGGAGGTACGATGAGAATGGGGAGAGTGTCAACTGCAGTTTGCAAGAGGAAGGGGCTTATATACCGAGGAGGATGCCAGAGGCTTCGATCAGGTCCTCATTGTAGGTCCTCAGGAACCGACCTTTTGCTTTGGTCACCGTTAGCAAAACCGGCCCCGAACCATGGAACACATTCTGCGCCCATCTTGGCGTTTATGTCTGGGTGGTTATGACTGAAGGTGCATAGCTTGCCTGTTATGATATCTTTCTAGCCTGCATGATTTCGCTGCTGAAGGTGGAATGATAGGCTTCTTCTACCAAAGACTGCTGTGGACTTGCAGTATGTGCCTTGGCACCGTTGTGACCGTTGCCCCTTTTTCCTCTCAAGTACCTTGGCAGGTTGCCAAAGGACTTGACTTCCTCACGAACGACCGCAAAGGATGTTGTCGGCCAAAGCTCCATCTTGCTTCGGCACACGCTGCTAAGCCTATGTTGTGATCCTGTTCTTCGTCGATGTTCTTCCCTCCGTCAGCCTGTGCATCTTGCTTGGCCTGCCGTCCGACATCCTCTAGAAACGTCTTGTACTCGTTTATCGCTTTGATGACCTTGTCGAATTGCCAGCCCTGGGCACAGCTGCTCCAAACTTTGTATTCCCGGACCGGCTTCGGTGACACACTGCCTGTGGTTATGCCGTCAGCAACGTCATCAGCGCTGTCTTCCGTCTCAGCGTAGAAATCCCTCCACCGTTTACTCCTCATTGGAAAGATCTCCTGAATGTGCTTAATAGCAGTCTGGCTCAAACTCCGCATCCTCTCGATGTGTTTGAAGATTCCGGCATACTTTCGCTCGAATTCCGCCATGATGTCGTAGACCTCGCGCATGGCCTGGAGGTACACCTCTGCAACTGGCCGGTGGCGGGGAACCGAAGAGTCCAGACTCGATTCTGACGCCAGTTCATTGCTGTTAGGGCAGATCGTCGGTTGAGGCGCATCATCCTTACTCTTCATAGACCCTGATGATCTCCTTGAAGCCTCCTCATAGGCAAAATGGATGACACAAGAACAATATGTTCTGGCTCTGGCCTTCTTCAAGCCATGTTCACGGCACTTGATGTTCTCCTTGAGTTTCTGCACCTTTTTGCGCCAGGCCTTACTCCCGGTGCCATCGTCCCCAACGTTTGACATTCCAAAAGAAACCTTTCCGCTATCTTTGGGAGCGGCTTCTTTGTCGAAAAAGCAGACTTCACTGACTTCAGCGAAGCGAACAGATGTCTGCCTTTGAAAAGATTTCAGCTGATCACTAGGCCCTTTCCCGAGATTTTTGTTGGAGATAGTGTTGGGAATACCGCAGTGGCTTTGGGGTCGGCTTGCTTTCCGTCTGGTCACAGACAAGTCCGAGGTCTTGATGAGCAGTCTTGGGCATCATACCAGTGGCCATCTTGGCTACGATTTGCAAGATTGCGGACGACGTGACTTGTGCATCGTACATGTTTTGAGCACGTTCCATTCGTGAAATGTAATCGTTGAGGGCTGGCGTGTAGCCATATCTGACGGCCATCATCTTCGAGTGTTGCATTTCCATCTTTGTCTCCTACGAATATGCCAAAGTAGGGACAAAAGCTGTGTATGTTATTTCGGTGCAAATGTGCAGAGGATTCTGTAGCGGCATGAATGGGAAGATATGTGAGTAGTGAATTTCTGTTCATCTTCATGGTTCTTTAGGCTCGCGAGGTCCTCGCCCATTCCTGGAGTAAGTGAGGACCTGGTTTGGAACCAGCACGTGGATCTGCCCGTTTGCGAGCTTTTAAGGTGGCAATGTCTCGACTTCGATCGAGACAGGCTAACATAAGAGATAGGGACCGCCATGTCAAATCAAAGCCGATCGACTATCGCAGTTATCACTGTTGACGTCGATGGACTCGTCCTGTAGCACATTCTCGCATGGTTTCATGTGCGAAAGTTGCCTCAGGCAGATATCTTGGTCTACCCTTCGCGGTCACGTCTAGCTCCACTGGTTCCATGTTATTGCAGCATGCAATCGTTCGGTACTGAGCCTTCAGCGACCGAAGCTGCAAATGCGCAGAGGCTGGATGGAGTGCCAGATGGTGCACATACCATATACAACCCATCATGTGGTTTGGTAGAGGTGTTGTTGGTGACCAGTTTTTTTGGTCTGTGAGCTCCCGTGGTCTGGTTGTAGAAGAGGAGAGGAAGACTTCAAGCTGCGAACCACTGGACAGCTCTCTTTTGTTGAACGTGCTGTTGCTTGCCACGTTAGGTACTCGGCATTTATGGCGCTGCGGAACATGCTATCTGACGTACATTTGCCAGGTGTGAAGTGAAAATCTGACATGATCTAGACGTAGGTACAATAAGGCAAAAGCCTCACCTGATGGAGTGTTGTCCACGCGACAGAAAAAAGCATGTTGCTGGTAGCAATCAGATTATGCAGATAGCCGAAGTCTGTTGATACCCTTCATTCCCTTTTCAGGCAGGGTGTCAGGGTCTCGCGTCATCGCTGGAGAGCCTAGGGTGCCTGTGGGGGCCCTGGCCTCCCGGAACGCCCCAAACAGGAGGTAGGCCACGCAGGCAAACGTTCTGGCCTGGCCTAGGGGAAGCTCTGTGAAATGCAACTTCTGCACCACTAAACACTCCGTGCCTTTTTCCCACCATCATAACACGGCACGAACATTGGTGGCACTGCTGAGAAAGCCACCAAACGCCAGCCATGAAGAGATGGCCTCCACATTTCGGGATCATTGTACTAAGTAGAATCAGATGTGAGTCCTCGTTCAAAAGTACTAATGTTGACTGAGCCCCTCTTGTCGTCAGGCTCTTTTCAATGATGAACAGCCACTTGCCCGCCAGTGATCCTTATGGCTTTCAAACTTGACACGACCGAGACGAAAGTCACGGTCACGAGCGTCGTAGACTCGGCACCTAATTCTCTGTCGCTCGAAAATGGGATCCAACGGCCGGAGCAGAGGCCCTGGCAAGCAAACCTTGCTATTCTGGCCGGGGTGCTTATTCCCACCATCCCTATCCTCGTCGTCTCTGGCGCTCTGCTTGGCCTCCTCTTCACCACCGCATCGACCTAAATCCAGGTCATCCGGAGCTGCGGGTTACTGCGGCCAACGTCGACAAGAACATCACAGACTGGATATCGTTAATACGCAAGGAGGGCGGCGAATGGGCATATTATGTCGAGTACAATCCATCGACCCTTACGACCATTGCTTCTTGGACCAGCCGGATTCTGCCGTGGTGTGCGTCTTCCATCATGGCCCTCGTTGCGTTCTATGCAGCCAGGAATATTGTCTTGAAGAGCCACCGAGGTGATGGCTCAGACTTACCTAATCCAAAACAGCTCACGATCCTGATCGACGTCTTGAAGGGATCTGGCTGGGGTCCCGTGAAAGACACAGTCTTGCATCGGTATCGAACGAGAGAGCCACTGGTAGCACCCTTGCCGGCATCGACCATGGTCCTCTTCGCCATCACTCTACTTGGGTGAGTCACTCATCTGTACCTTCCTGTATGTACGAGTATAGCTAACGGTCTCTGGCAGGATCATCATTCCCATCCTTGACAGCTGGTTCGGCGTAGCAACGACGGCTCCCGTCGTGACGCAGCTCTACCCTCGATCCTCTGAACACTCGTTCGGGAGGGCGCTGTCCAGCGCGTATTGTCCAAGCGGCCCGAAAGCGGGCAACTCGTGCTTACGCTCACCTTATAACGAAATATTCTGGCCTTGTAGCGTTTTGAACTATTGGTGCTATCCTGTGGCTACCCTCTATGGCCTTGGCGAAGCATCCAAGACCGCTCAGGGCGTCTCGACGCTCAACAAAGTCTGGAATTATACCGATAGCTCAGGGACCACTTACTATTACTTGGGTAGCCCGAGTCAGAGTGCAGTCATTGACTATAAGGCCCACACCATTGCCACCAGGACGCAGTGTGCCCCCATCACGAAAGAATGCTACGATACTGACTACGAGGACACCGGGTATGGCTCCGAGTTCTTCAACTGCACCTCTGACTTTCGTGGCTCGATATACAGTAGCATCCTGCAAGACACCTCGATGGATGTGTTTCCAAACGTCGGCATCGCGTTCTCACAAAACCCTCAGCTGAGCGTCGCAGGGGACTTGGTTTACGGACCCAATGCTGATCTCCAAGCAGAGAGGAGCAACTACTCATTCCCCGAGATATATTCGACAAATCCTCTATATTTTGGTGCTTGGGCGGCAGGTTACCCCGTTGCCGATCCTTCGACTGTGCAGAATAACCCTTTTGGCAGCGACGACACAGGCGTGTACTGGGTCGAGACGATTGGCGATCCTGGTGGCGCCATCTGGCAACTCAACTGCTCCACCACGGTCTACGAGGTTAGCTACACGTGGATCGACGGCGCCGTGCACACGTTCAACGTCTCTGAAGCCGCTGCCGACATGGCGGCCCTCCTAGGCGCACCGTTCGGGTACGCCGCGAATCTGAGCAGCGTGGGGTTTGCATTGGCCTCTGCGGCCGAGATCGCCTCCACGGTCAACACTTCCGTCGGTCTCGCGGCCGCATTTGCGCATCAGATGGACAAAAATCTCTTGGCGTATAGCGTCGGCGTGCTGGACCCGGCCCTGAACTTGCTTGAGCAAGGTCGCAACTCGACGTTACGCGTGGCTCGCGTGCCAATCGTGCCGCTGTATCTTCTCTTAGCCACCAAAGCCATATTCGTGATTGTGGTGCTAGTCCTCGCGATCGGGGTCTATTGTTTTAGTCATCCGAGCGAGACAGAAGCAGTGCGCGCTGCCCTCAGTGCAAAGGGCCTGGCCGAAGCCCACTTCCAGTCCCCGGGAGTCATGCAGGCCAACGTCGTGAAGGAGGTCCAGAGCCGTCTCGCGACCGTCAGGGATGACGGTCCGGCGCCTCATGACTCCGTGGTTAAGGAGAGCGACGACCTTACCTCCCAGCCCAGGCTCCGGCACGCCGCTACAGCACCTGTCCAGGGTACGGCACCGGTGCAGGAAGCTAAAGTGGGCCTGCTACCAACCCTGGACGGCAAGTGGCAATTTGTCATGGTCGCGAATGGCGTGTGGAATAGTATCAAGCCTATCGTCCAAAATATTGTGGTCTCGGATGCCAGCGCTGGCGGACTGGGGGATGTGGGACAGGTCATTAATGCGTGGAAGTGAGCTGATACCCTCTATATGTGCACTGTAGATGAATAAACACGAACTTGAATGAATAAAGATGCACCATTCTCTTTCCGTCTTTTATCATAAGGGACTTCCCTACTGTCCTCCATATTGGATACCTACAGTGGACATAGTGACATACTTGGTAATGATCTTGATTACCCCTGAAACTGATGAGTGAATATAGGAAGGTTTAGCGAAGCAATTGCGGACAACATTGCATGTCCGTCACCCTGAAGCATTCAGAGACCAGAGAATGGACTGATGGTATAGCAATTCCTCAGTATGATTCCGAGGCCGGAGCTCTTTCTTCTGTCGACCCTGCTCACATATCCAGCATGGGCAGCAGAAACAAGGTCCTCGGGGTCAACACGACCTCTCGGCGTCGGCCCTGAATGTAAGAAACATTCCTTCTGAAATCATACACTATATTTACCCTTCCCGCGACTGGAACCTGTCATGCTTTGGACGCGTGGATCATAAGATGCTAACAATGGTCGGTAGTTGCGAAATTCTACAAAAAGTCCGCTGCAGACACTTTCACATGCATCTCCAACCCCTCCATAATGATACCATACTCTCGAGTCAATGACGACTTCTGCGACTGTCCGGACGGGTCGGACGAGCCTGGCACGGCAGCTTGCTCATACCTGTCTCCTCTATCACCTCCGCAGTACCACCCTGGCCCAGACACGGTCGCTGCCTCGATAAACAGCACATTGGCACTACCGGGCTTCTACTGCAAGAACAAGGACCATGTTCCCTCCTACATCCGATTCGAGAGTGTCAACGACGGCAAATGTGACTACGATGTATGCTGCGACGGCTCAGACGAGTGGGCACACGTCGGCGGAACAAAATGTGAGGATAAATGCAAAGAGATCGGAAAGGAGTACAAGAAGCACGAAGAAGCACGACAGAAGACCTTGAGAGCGGCACTGAAACGAAAGGCGACGCTAGCAACCGATGCAGAGAGACTGAGACGTGAAGTCGAGGCACGCATCGGCTCCCTCGAAATAACACTCCAGGCACAGCAGGTCAAGGTCAAAGAGGCGGATGATACACTTCAGGATGTTGAGCGGAGAGAGAAATTGAGAGTCGTTCGAGGCGACGCCGCAGGCAAAGGAGCCGGCAAGCTCGGCGTCTTAGTCGGCCTCGCTAAGTCGAGAGTGACCGAGCTGCGTACGCACCTGGAGAAGACAAAAGCTCAAAGGGATGCCATGGTCAACCGGGTCACCGAACTTGAAGGCCTCCTCACAGCCCTGAAGGAAGAGCACAACCCCAATTTCAATGACGAAGGCGTCAAACGCGCCGTACGAGGCTGGGAAGACTACGCAGCTCGAGAAACTACCGACGACTGGACCGAGGCCGAAGACCGCGACGTGGCATCCGTCCTCCAAGAAGACTCCGAGTCCAACGGGATCAACTTTGCCGAATTCGAGAATGATGAAGGCGAGCCCGAATCCGACGTCGCAGCCCTGTACAACCTCAGCGCCTACCTTCCCGACGGTTTGAGACTGTGGCTCGACGAGAAAATCGTTTCACTCCGCAAAGTTCTCGTGGAGAATGGCGTTCTAGCAGATACAAACGCGTCATCGGCTCCTCAAGCAGAAAGCAAAGCCGTGCAGAACGCGAAAAAGACGTTGACCGACGCCGAGCGCGATATACGTACCACGGAGAACGATCTCAAGCGCCACCGCGATGACCTGGACAAGGATTACGGTCCGGACGGCGGCATTTTCCGTGCCCTGAAGGACACATGCATTTCTAAGGACTCGGGCGAGTACGAGTACGAATTATGCTTCATGGGGTCGACGAAGCAGAAGTCCAAGAAGGGCGGTGGCAATACGGGAATGGGCAACTTTGCGGGGTTCGAGACAGAGTGGGTCGATGAGAATGTCGCTGCTGATGGCAAGGGCTTGGGCACGGGGGTGAGGGTGGTGATGAAGTATGAGGGTGGACAGCATTGTTGGAATGGGCCTGCTAGGTCGACGAAGGTTATTCTCGCTTGTGCGGAGAAAGATGAGATTTGGAAGATCAGTGAGAGTGAGAAATGTGTTTATCGCATGGAGGTTGGTACGGCGGCTGTTTGTGAGCAGCAGGTTGCACAAAAGGCCGGCGAGCAGGGTGGAGATGGAAAGAAGGATGAACTGTGAAAACTAGCATATCGCACCGACCCCTTAGACGAAGTGTAACCACAAGCCGTATACCTCTTAACTCCCAGTCTCCCATGATCTTGACTGTCAAGCAGAAACTCTCCTTGCCAACCGTCTTAAACTCAAAAGCAAAAGCAAAAGAAAGTACTAACAACATTCTGACTCCTTACTGACAACGCAGAACTCCCTTCCCATCCGTCCAACATCCAATGAAAAGCTTGCACACCGTTCTCGTTCTCAAGCTCTCATTCTAGATCGACGCCATTGTCCCATCTCATCTCTCGATGTCATCCTCGCCCATCTCTGGCTGCAACCGTGCTCGTCGTTTCAACAGTGCTTCAAGGTCTGTGTTGTAGAACCTGTTCGAAGTATCGCGTTTCATGCCGCTCGAACCCGTGCCGGTCGCCATGCTGCCGCTGCCGGTGCCGGTGCTGGCCAAGGTCGACGAGCTAGACGAGGTACTGTTTGCAGTTGTTGATGTTGAGGAAGTATTGTATGAACTGGTCGAACTAGAAGATGTAGTGAAGCTTGTGCCGCCGGCTGTTGGGCCTCCAGTTGTACTCGAGCTGTTAGACATAGCGAAAGGAGCTGTGGCACTCATTGATGTCGATGTAGTCGAACCATTGTTTGAGGAAGTTGCAGTCGTCAGCGATGTTGGATTTGACGTCGTCGTAAAGTACGCGGAGGTCGTCGAAGTCGTCCCATTGCTGCTCAAAGTAGGCGAAGCTAAAAGGCAATCGCACGCTGAGGTGGCTTCCGTATCATTTCCACAATTGCCCAGCCATGTTGGGAGTGTCTGGTTCGCCGAAGGCATCGTGAATGTGGGACAAAAAGTCATCGCCATACTGTAGTACCTTGTGTCGTAGACATTTCGCAAGCAGTCGTCCTGGTTACACACCAACGGCGCAGTCGAAGTGGTGGTCATTGTTGTAATTGAAGCTTGCATCGGAGACGTACTGGTCATCGTGGTGGTATTGCTCCCAGTGTAGCCGGAACTGGTGACGGAGATACTGGTGAAAGATGTGGTTATCATGCCGCTAGATGGAGTTTGACTGGTGCTCGGGGAGGCAGAGGTCGAAAGCGACGTGTCAAGAGAACTTGTCGTTGTGACCGGTGTCGTGGCGGGCTCTGGTGTTGGGGGTACTGTAACAATGGAGTCCGATATCGAAAAGATTTGGACGAGAGAGCTTGTCGTCGAAAGCGTTGTGTATAGCGCGCTTGTAATTGTCACCGAGGTCGTAGTATAGACAGTAGAGGTTGTACTGCTCGAGTCACCGTCATCTGCAACTGGCGCTGTCAGGTCGGGGTTCACAGTTCCACCGTCGGCCTCGATTCTAGCTGCGCAAGCTTGAGCTCCTATCGCACCAACCACGACCGGCTCACAGGTTCCAGCATCCGTTGGCGGATCTGGGAAACCAGCCCAAATCACTCCATCGCAAGAGTAAAAGCTTGCTTCACCAACGTCATCTGTATTCCATTGCAGAATACCATCGTCAAAGGAGAAGCCTGTATTGACCTGATCAACAGAAGCATTGAATGCCAGAGGCGCGAGTGCTGCTGAAGAAGCTCCTAGCGGTTTGGCAATGGCTGCGGAGCCACCGGTCAAAAGCGACCCGTTAACCAAACCGAGCGGTGACGCTGAGTCACAATTATCCTCAGAAACAGAGTTTTGTCCTGTTGGTACTGCTGAAGCACTGGCGTCCAAGGTGTTCGTTGGAGACAAATCAACGACGGCTATGGGTGGCGCTGAAACGGCTGCAGTTGCGGCTGCTGAATCTGAGTCCTGGCGTCGAAGGACACGCATACGTTGTGCGTTGAGGTTAGCCAGAGCGAGGATGAGATTGCTGCCGGAAGGGAGCGATGTAACGATTCCAGCAGGAAAGTCTTGTCCTATAGCCAAAGCGGCAATAGTCGGGGTGGAAGAGGTGACAGGCGTGCTCGAAGGGCCACTGGCGCTCGTCTGTGTTGAGGTAGGCACGCTCGGGGAGTTCACGGATGAGGCAAGACCCGTGGATGAGGCGGAACCAGTCGACAGGCTTGAGGTCATAGATGACATCCCAGGCGAGCTTGTGATTTGATTCATTGAGGACGTGGGAGTTGATGTTAAAATTGGACCTGCTCCGTTTGTAGGTGGCGTGACTGTCGTGGTGATATAGGATAGTACCACAATCACGGTAGGCGCGTCGGTGATCGTGATGGGATGTCCATCGTGGAAAGGATCGATGACAGTATTGCCGTTGATGTACTCGCTGTAGTATACTGGTTGCTTCTCGACTAGTACGGTCCCAGAGATGGAACAAACGCCCTGCGGCCCGTATATGACCTCAACGAGATCGCGGGCATACGCGTAACTTGAAGTAGCAGGAGCCACCTTCAGGAGAACATATGGCAAGATCTGTTTCCACATCTTCGCGGATGTCGGTGTCAGCAAAGCCAGTGGGTTCTTGTCTTGGTCAATAGCTTGATGTATATAAGCGAAAACGAGAGAAATAACAAATACAGCAGCGGAGGCGGAGGGAGGCGCGCCATAAACATGCTGGAGAGTACATTCTTATGGCGCGTGCTCTCACAGTTATATGCGACGCGCTCACAGGTCAAGGCCACAATGGAATGCGAAACTCGAGGTGGGAGCATTGACAATAACTTGCAAATCATCAGCTTTATCACAGGCATTCAACTGTTCAAGGGCATGTACGGCCACAGTTGGCGCCACGAAGTATCCTCTGTCTCAGCATTCGACTGTAGCATCTAGTGACTGTAGCCAAATCAGCTTGAAGAAGAGGTTCTCGATCAAGAAAAGCAGGATGCAGATTTTCATAGAGTGATCATTCAAGGGGTTAATCTTTTGATAACCTTTGTGGAATGTGACGCTTAAATTGGGTACCGCGGAGGTAAATGCGACAACCATTAATCGGCGGCAAAGGCAGACTTGCTTCGAGCAGACTCGGGCTGCATACACCTTTTGCTGTTTTCGTCAACATGCACCCTCAAGCATGGGGATGCTGCTTGTGGTGACTCATGTTGTCGCTGACACCGGGAGCCTCGCCCAAAGTGCCATCACGACCCTCACACCTTGCCCATCAGCTCCGTGGTCGAAGGCACCGTCACCAATCACCGTCACCAGCCAGTATCAGCCAGTATCCACGTGCATAGCTCAGTGGCTTTGCGTGAAGAGCCAATGTCAAACATGGTATTCTTATTCAACAAGGGACTTTGTGTCTACTGTGATCCCGTGCCCATTGGCCTTGCCGTTGCTGGTGACAACTGTGACCAGGACCGAACAGCCCGTCTTGATCTCTCGCTCTTCCAAGACGATCACAAATACCAAAGTCACGTCGGCGGTTATCTTGGAACGGAGCAGGCCTGTCAACATTACTTCGACGGTCTCCGCGTACACCACGGTCGTCAAGGAGTGGAGCGCCTTGTACCGAGATCTCGGTCCTCTAGCTATCTTAGGGTACGAAGGCAGTGGCATCTGCACTCGGTGTCAGGGGCTTGGCGGTCAGAACGTTCAGTTGGTCCATGCCACTGAAGAAGAAGAGTTCGAATCTGACGATAACGTGCCACGAACGTTGCGAGGTCTGGATGTATGATCCCACTCCTACTTTGTCGCGGACAGCGTCTGGGGAGTGCTCAACACAAACAACGGTTTCGCAGGCTGGCACTTATGTCTTCGAGTTCCTGCAACATGCTCCGCCCGCCACCTTCCAGATCGCTCCCCGGACGATCATCTACACTATAACAGGGCACAGTGATACTGTAGCGACAACCACTATCACGGCTACGCAAACCGTGGTACCGGGCCAAAATTGGACGGCTAGTGTAACGAGAACCTGCGCTCTACCAACAATCATTGACTTCCAAATCACTGTATACAAAGAGATCATCCAAGTCATTTCCCCTTTTGTCGTGCCAAACGAAATGTAAGTGAACCACGATGCCTAGTCGATCTCCAAAACCCATTGCTGCTAATAACCTTCAACCAAATGTTCAAAACCTAGTGCTAACGTTTTCAGTGCCAGTCAAATTCCACCTCCAGCAACTTGGTCAGAAAGAGTCCAGCCTTTTACGACTCCATCGGCGAGTCGCCCGTGGGGTTCCACCAGCATTGCATCTGGTCTCGTCTCGAGTGGAGACCCAAGACCAATTGAGGCGTCCAGCTTTGCAAGCACTGATTCTAGCTCAACATCATACGCCACAGGAAAAGCCTTGAAATCATTACCTGCCAGCAGCGGCATTGTCGATTCCGTAACAGCCCAGACGTCTTTAACCAGCGCTCCAGCGCTAAACAGCTCGACTATCTTTGTCCCTGACGCTTCATATAGTGTTCCCACTCTAGCCTCCAGTGCGTCGAGTTCTGGATCTCCCAGCACCGTGTCTACTCTGACTAGCCACTTGGTGACGAAGTCTTCTGTCTCCCCGGCCACTACTTCTAGTACCACTAGTGCGGGTACTCCTGCTACATCGTCGACGGCTAGCTCCAGTGCTTCATATTCCGCCTCGTCGTCCTCGGGCATGATGACGATCGTAAATCTCGACAGCACACTGAGCGGTACCGATTCTACGACAACCACTACGAAGACTACTACGTCGGTTACAGCAACGCCCTCAGCGTTTCAAATGAAGATCGTTGACAACGTGCAGATGAGGCATCGTAGACAGGCCGTTTTACAACGATACGTCACCTTCGACAGCGACAACGTAGGCATTTCGACTCAGGACGAATCATCGGGCACCTTCTTCTCTTGGGGATCCGATGGACAAATAACCACGGATACAGGGATGCTGGTCGGCAGTGAGAGTTCGGCAGCGAGTTCGCGCCTGATTCGGTCGCTCATTTCTCCGGACGGATTCAAGAATTGGTCATTGCCTTCTCAGACGATTCATCTTCAGGGCGCCGGTGCTTTCTGCTTTATTTCTGGGGAGATCTATGTCATGCTAAGCACTGCTAGTTGTGAAGAATCTATTGACCTTGTTCAAGCTGGTGAGCCTTCCGAGTTTTCTAAAGTCATGCAAGTTCAATGGTGCTGATGATTATATCCTTTAGACCCAAGTCAAGCTACCACGTCGTCCACATTGATCACAGTGTCTATGTCAAACGCCACAAGTTCAGTAACCACAATCTCAAGCAATACCACATCCGCTTCCACGACTGGGAAGTCGGCATCGACGTTCACAACGTCTACCCACTTCACAACCGTCGACGGAAGTACAATTGAGAGTACTACTACTGGAATCACTGTCAGTAGTGAGAATGCAACAACTGCAACCAGCGCGAGTACGATAAACCCACCCAGTCAAAGCACTACTACGACAGCTGATAATAGTACCTCTACAGCCAGCAAAGGCACTACGACATCTAGCCACAAAATGACAGCTAGAGCAAGCGATAGCACAACTACAACGAGCCAAAGTACGATTACAAACTCAACCATAGCCATCAACACCACGACAACCACAGCCATACCGAGCACTACCACAAGCGTACCCACAAGTACAACGACAACCACAACCATATCGAGTACCACGGTAGGCCCGACTACGACTAGTGCTACGTCTATATTCACGACAACGACGACGACGACCGACATCACATCTACCACCACCGACAGCACAACAACAACTATCAGCAGTATACCGCCCTTCACCAATAGCACAACGACCACCGGTACCATAACGAGCACCACCAATAGCACAACGACCACCACCGATAGTGCAACGACCTCCACTACGACTACTACTGGTTCTACCACCACACCAACTTCAAACAGTGCATGTATTGAGGTTTCCACCACCAGCACTTCTGGTTATACATACACCTTCGAATCGATATACACTGGTTATGGAAGTAAGTGATTCACGCTTCATAAGAACCCTATCGAGGTCGCTTTGTTATCGAGTCTTCTTTCTGCAAGCTGGTGGTCGGATTTTGCGAATAAAGTCGTATCGCAAGAGAGCCAGTTGCGTTGCCTTTATAACAAAACCCCTTACATCAACCTCTTTCAATCGCTGCGAGAATGAGACCAGTACTAACACTCTAATAGCGAGGACAGATCCCGGGACCTACTCTAAAAGTCTATCTGTTCTCTTTCCTCCGCTCACCACCATGATCTCTGGGAACGTATCAACTTGCGACGCTGTCCAGCAGTGCGTGAACATCGCAGTCAGAGATCCAGTTGTTTACGATGCCATTGATCTTCACTTTTCAATCTCGAACAGTACCTGGGTTTGCGTACAATAGACTACCGCCTTAATTATGATCCCAATGCTCACATGGCCATTACAGACTCGGATGTGGCGAACGTTTTTGGATATATTGCATAAACCTATGAGGAACCAAGGCTTCATGCAAGACAGTCCTGATCTTCTCCTCTAAATCTTACTGCTGTGACCTCCAGGCCGCCGAAGAATGGCGTAGCCGTTAGAAAGGGCTACCCTCCCGTCACCTTTGACAATAGTCTCGAAGTTAATATGCTCGAGGTCAGTATGAGTCGATGTCTTCCACATTCTCGTTTCGAGAATATCCCCCGGGTACACAACGCTTTTGAATCTGGCCGTGAATGACTTGAAGCGACTAGGGTCAGACCCTCCTAGTTTCTGTAAGATCCCATGGGCTGCTATGTTCCACGTGCACAGACCCTGGAGTATCTTCCCCTTAAACCCAGCCCTCTTCCCGAACTCACCGTCTGCATGTAGTGGATTGTAGTCTCCACAGAGACGATATAACGCAGCTTGCTCTGGTAGTGTATTATATAGATGGACGGCATCTGGTTTGGTTTCAGGCACCTTGATAACAGGCTTACTCTGTCCTCGCGGCCCACCATATCCACCCTGACCTACACAGAATGCAGTGGAAGACATCTTAGTGTATACGGTATTCGTTTTGACATCCAAGAGCGACTGCTCTGCTTCAAGGATCATATTTCCGCCTCTGTCATACACACCGAGTACCTTTCCCCGGATTTCCAGGTCCAGTCCTTCAGAGCTTGTGGGCAATGGGCGTACAATCTCAATACCTCGTTCCCCATCGACTGACCTCTGCGGATCTGCAGGGGGCACGCCTGGTACAGGAGTCGTAGTTGTCCGTTGAATAAAGTCGAAGACATCATGGTCGGTCTGCTTGAACGCTAGATTGGATGCGAATGTCGGAAATACTGAAAAGTGAGGATCGAGCTCATACATGAAATGAAGTTCTTCGCTTGGTATCCCGATCGCATTTGCGAAGATGAGGACATCTCGTCGGTTATAGCTACATTTGATTGGTGGGTATTCAAAGCCCGTCGCTTTTTTGAAGTCGACGTTGTCGTATCTTCCTGAACTGTTTTGGACAGGGATATCGCTGGGATTCACGGCCATGGTGTTGTCGAGCGCGAGCCTTGCGTTATTTCAAGTCGGCTGCAGTCAACCTTCGGGATAGGATGTGAGGAGGTGATCAGTGACCACAGCAGTCCAAGGAGCGAACCGATCTCATGCACTTGACAAGTCGGATGAGATCTAAAACACCTTCTCGGCACTCCAGTCTGTTTCCGGCGTAGAAAGAGGTGCTCAGAACGTATGGCACGTTGGAGCCACTAATTTTATGAATATCCTGTACCTGACCACTAACAGCAACCATGAACTGCATAAAGTTGTGATCGGCATTGGCCCATTGCGCGGGGAAATCGCTTGCGAAACGATCGGTGAGTGGTATTCCTGAAGTTACTTGTCATAGGTAGCGGATAATATTAGGCAGAGAACAGCCGATGTGGCGGGTCTCGAGAAATGAATCATTAGTGCAAACTCGTACTGCCCGTGGGGAAGCGGAGTAGGTAACCTACTGTACATGACAACAATCACTATCTCCTTGCGCGAATTGAGCGCTGGATTATATCACTGTGAACTTGAATTGACGATTTCCGCAAGAAACCTGGAATCCACAGATTCGTAACAGCAGGGCGGGTGTCAAACTCCTCTTTTATTCCCCCGCTTTAGTTCGCAGTGTCCTGTAAATACTAGCATTTGGAGTTTGTATGTTTGAATGTCAACATTCAAGATGAGAAATCATACACTTAGCCGGATTTCACTCATGATGAGGCTTCTCTAGACTTGACCATACTACAATTCTTCTCAACGTGATGATGTCCTCTCGCTAAAGGCACAAGGACGTTTAGAATCTGAACTGTGAAAGGAGTATCCCTTTTGGCGAGCCGCAGCTCAAGCCATCACGGGAGTACTTGTAGGGCTAGGCTGACGGTCCTGTTGGATTGCTTCCGCGAGCGCGGGAAATCTGTGGTGAAGAGCATCGCCAACTTTCCAATTCTGTAAGTGAGTGATGTGCTCTTCGTAGACAGGATTGATCATGGCATGTCTGGCATTGCCTTCGCTGGGACTGAGCGTAATCAAGACGGACTTGGCGTCATAGGCCCATAAAATCTCGAAGCCTGAACTGTATACCGCAGCAAAATCATCAAGTTGAATCTCTGGATGGGCTATCAGGTGCTGGCGTGCCCTCGGCCTGGGGATCCGTTAGCATGAACCACACCATGTTCATGTGATCGAACAAACCAGGGTATTCTATCGATCCAGGCAGGATGTGTCGTAGTGATCTGTTCGGGAATGGGCCTGAGCCATTGTGGCAACTGATTCCAGCTTTCTTCATCTTGTAGGACCATCCACTAAAGTTCAAAACTGATCAACTTACGATCTGCCGATTTACAGTGAAGTTTCTTACCCTCATTACTCGGAACATGACAAAATGGACAGCAACTTGCTTCGGAAGAGAGTCAATCTCGGCATAGCTTTTGACAATGTCCAACACCACATCATTCAGAGTACCAGTATGCAGTGCGGTGTTGTCCACGAGCCGCAGGAGGTCGGGGCTTGAGTTGCCAAATATGTCGGTTGAACCATCTCGTAGCTGATCTTCAACGAGATTTTGAAAAATCTGATCCGAAAGGCATGTCGGAGGGGAGTTGAATGGGATTCTCTGCCAATCTGGAAGGATGTCTAGCTCGGCTAAAGGGAAAGATAGTGCGCTAGGATGGTCAAGAATTGGCATCTCGCTCAACAGGCGTAGCTGCAGCGCAGCATTGTCTGCTTGAAAGCGCTCATTCTCCTTCTCGAGGGTGGAGATCTGACGTTGGAGATGGTCATTTCGTTTGCCTTCCTGCTCGAGTGCCCGATTGAGCTGGGCCACCTGGTGCATCAAACTGTCCATCGTCCATCTGGCACGGTCTCGCATAGCTTGTTGCGACTTTCGATCTCGAGCACGCTTCCTTTGTAACTCCATGTCAGCAGACCGACGTTGCGACCCGTCAGAACTTGTTGATTTGACCGTGGTGTCTTTCGGCGGCATTGTGCATCTGTCATGACTGATAAATGGTGAATTTCCTTGAGGTGAGACCAACTTGACTTAAGTTAGTGCTGGAGTGCGGGGTGAGAGACGGGGTAATCATGGGGTCTTCTTCGGCTGCTTTCCTCGTGGTCAAGGTTATTTTCGTGGGTCTCAAGGTTGAACTCTCACATCTGGTCAGAGAGAAGCCAATTTGGAATGTCCGCTATATACTGCGAGCACTGGAATTACAACTTGGCAAGTATATGGTCTAACGAACAAGCTCCGTCACGCATTGCAACCATTTCTTTCCGCAGAATTTTCCCTGTCGGATTTTTGGGTAAGGCTGAAATCTCCCACACGCCCCCACGCAGTTTTTTATAGCCGCTGACTTGTACATCGACATGTTGGTGTATATCCTTCAGCGCTGATTGCCGTCCCCGATATTGTGGCTTCAGAACAACCCAAGCAGCAGGTAGTTCAGTTAACTGGGTTTCGTCCCATATGGAGCCCACACCACCTTCCACCACCCATTCGTGTGAGTTGATATAGGCCTCAAGTTCAGCCGGAGCAACCTGAAAGCCCTTGTACTTGATCAGCTCCTTCGTTCGGCCTACGACGCTAAGTCTGCCTTGGCTGTCAATAGTGCACACGTCTCCAGTATTGAACCATCCTGGTAATGGAAAGGACTTTTCGCCAGCGTCTTGGTTGAAGGCGTACCCTCGGGTGATATTAGGTCCGCGAATCCATAGCTCCCCGGGTCCTCCATCAGGAGCATCATCAGTCGAACCCTCGCGTTTTAACATGGCTTCAATTCCAGGCAACATTTCTCCGACCATGCCTTCCTGCAAGGTTTCGCCAGCCCTTTGATATGCAACATACCCTGCCGCCTCCGTCATTCCATAGCATTGATTGAGTCTCCATGGTGCCCTTTTCTGAAGCAAGTTCAATTGGTCCTTGGACAGTCTTATACCTCCAACATTAATGACTTGGGCCTTGGAGAAATCATACCTCTCTGTAATGTCAGATGTTGCCATTGCAAGCACTACTGACGGTACGCCCTGGAAATTATTCGCTTGGTTCGACTCGACCAGTTGGCCAAACGTTTCCAGGTTGAAGGACGGCATGGCGTGATGAAGCATGCCAGCCCATGGACCCATGAAAAGCGGCATTCCCGTCATAGCTATATGCACGAACGGTGTGAATGCAACCGTCCTCGAAGTTGGACCAAACTGAGCCGCATCATGAGTATGAAGTTGATAACAGTTCGCAACAAAGTTGTAGTGCGTGAGTTCAACACCTTTCGGTTTCCCGGTAGTTCCTGACGACAGGTGAATCGATGCCACTCGAGTTCTTGTGTCGGCATAATGAGGTATATCTAGCTTCTGCATCCCCAAGAAATCGTCAGGGATATGTCGAAGCCCACTCGCCGGCGAAATAGCAGTTACGATGGTCGGTAGCTGCCAGTCAATCCCTTGCTCGGTCAAGTCTTGTCTCGCTTGCTTCACCGCATCTCGAATCTTGTCAACGACCTCGCCGTAAACAACCACAAATCTCGGTCGACTGACCACGAGTGCATGGCCAATCTCGGCTGCTTTCAGGGCGTGATTGACCGGACAGAATACTCCACCGGTCCAGAGCACCGCATGAGAAACTTCAAGGTATTCCACCGAGTTTGGTATTATGATTGCCCATCGATCGCCGTCTGATGGTTCTAGGCTTGTGTGTAACCCACTGGCGATGCGACCTGCTTGCTGCCGTAACTCCCCAATAGTGATACTCCGATTTGTCAAGCTGTCCTTTGCAATGAGATGCGACTCTGGCAGTGTCTCATTCGCTCGCGTATGGAGGAATTCTGTAAGGTTCAGATCAGTCGGTACCGAGATACTTCTAGACTTGTAAATGCGCATAGTGAGTGGAAAGGGAAGTATGATTGTAATAAGAGCTCATTTCAGGGCCAACGTCTACGCGGATGTCTTTCATAAATCAACAGTAATAAGCGGAGCTTGTTTGAACATTTCGGGGGTCTCAGATACTATCGCTGGAAAGTTCATTCCACACGATGATGTACGACGCTGTGCACCCCCATTAGCAGTGCGTAGCTGTCTGGTACAAACATGGATATCACAACTGTCCACTGCATGGGGAAGAACGACGGCTGTTCGGTAGGCGCATGCCCTGACTAATGATTCATCGTGGCTGATCCCCGCAGGACCCCGCAGAGAAGGGTTTCAGGGACCCTGTGGCAAGACTTAGCCTGCCGCTTTCAAGCCCAGATCTCTCCCTTTGACCTTGTGTCACTATAATCGATCACTTGGAAAGAGCTGAATCATCGGCTATTGAGTGCCTCCATCAGGCAGATGTCCAACAACAGCTCCTCATCACGCTCTCGCCTTTCCATGAAGTTCAATGTCGATATAGCATCAGCAATGATCACAATTCCTCTAAAAGGCACGCAAGCAATAAGTAAATCCTAATGGCGGCGCCAAGGACAAAAGATCCAGTGCCTGACTGGATCGAAAACCCCTACCCGAGCGTTGAGCACAGCATCATCTCGTTTCCGGAGAAGTACATCTTGCTAGTGACAATCAACAGGCCAAAGTACATGAATTGTCTTCCTGTTGAAGCGACAATAGAACTTGGCGCCTTGTGGAAATGGTACGATGCCGAACCCGAACTTCGATGCGCCGTCTTCACGGGAGCCGGACAGAAGGCGTTTTGCGCCGGGATGGACCTCAAGCAGAGGCTTGATATTATCAAAACGGACGATGTCGCTTTTGAGTACCCTATGGGCGGGTTCGGGGGCATGAGCAACCGGGTGGGCAAGAAGCCCATCGTTGTAGCCTGTAATGGGCACGCGCACGGCGAGTTCAGAAAGTGAAGGATCGATCACACAACTCACTAACGTTTCCCAGGTGGTGGTTTCGAGATCGTGTTAAACTCCGATGTCATTTTTGCATCTCCTAACGCCGACTTCCGGTTACCTGAAGTGCAACGTGGAGTCTCAGCTCTGGCGGGCGCTCTCCCTCGCTGTATGATGCTGTTTGGCAACCATCGGACGATGGATCTGGCTTTGACAGGCAGGCTCCTGACCGTACAGGAAGCTGTGCAATGGGGGCTGGTGAAAGAGATCGTTCCACAGGATAAATTGCTCAGCCGTGCAATCTCATATGCTAGAGAGATTGCCTCGTTGAGTCCGGACAGCGTCATAATCACAAGATTGGGTGCGCGAGAAGCCTGGGAGACAGGTGTATCGAGAGCCACGATGAGAGGCCAGGAACTATACGCAGAGGCAATGCTTCGCAGTAAAAATGCCGCCGAAGGACTTGCAGCATACAGGGAGAAGCGCGAGCCTAGGTGGCTACCCTCATATCTATAGAATATAGACCCTTTTACCGTATTAAGAGAGTTCAGCGCAGCGTACGACAATCTTCTTCGTCGCCAATCTTGAGTCATTCATAGCCTACTGCCCTTCCAATGAGGCTGCCTCTTTTCCGAGAATGCCTTTAATCCCTCCAAAATGTTCTCACCCCTTTGAAGCTCGGCAAACTCCCGTTCGAGTGTCAATTCGACTGCACGTTCCACGGAAGCAGTCTCCCATCCTTCTCTCAAACCAGCTCGCGTACATATAATGGCATCGGGACTGTTTACCGCAATAGATTCCGCCAGCTTTATCGCCTCAGGGAGCACTTGGTCCTTCTCGACAAGTTTGTTCACAATTCCCCAATCATACAGTTCCTGAGCTGAGATGTTCCTTCCCGTCAACGCAAATTCTGAAGCTCGCTGGAGTCCAAGTGTTCTTATCAGCCTAGGTAGTGCTCCACCGATGGGCGAAATACCACGTTTGACCTCGGGTAGGCCAAAGTATGCATCTTTTGAGGCAACCACGAGATCGCAATTAGCCACAAACTCCATGCCCCCTCCCATAGCTAGTCCATTGACCGCTGCAATCACTGGTTTTTTTCCTAGTCGCCTGCTCAATGGCTTGAATGCTGGAGCATTACCCATCTTCTTGCTTGGGTCCGCATCGACAGACATTGACTTGTTCCACTCCTTGAGATCTGCTCCTGCAGAAAATGCACGCCCAGTGCCAGTGATGATGGCGACAGAAAGATTGGGTTCTTGGTCGAACCATTTCCATATCGAGTCCATTTCCCACTGGCCCGTTGTAGACATGGCATTCAGACTTTCAGGGCGATCCATGCGCACAAGGACCACCCGTGGTGCAGGGAATGAGATCTTCAAGAATGTGGGCGTTGGCGGCGGCGTCGTCTGTGGTGGAAACGACATTGTTACAGAGCGACTCTCGAGTGATTATACCGGCGTGACCTCAGCAGATGCTTCGCCAGAAGTTGAAATGTCCTTAATATGATTTTTGCTGTTCACTCCGCAACAACCCGACCTGGCACAGAACACAGGCCATTCCCGAGTCCTGGCGGTCGATGTACCTGACTCACGTGTCTCGAATCGTGCCCCACTTGTCAGCCACCAGATCGGCGTGGTCGGTGCTCATCACGCTGTGGGTGGCACTAATGATTCAGATTTGGAGCACAACCGAGGCAAGTTGACGACGTGCTTTACTTGAATGTAACTGGCACCAGAGCCGCCTCGGCGAGATCACACTGTGCGTAGAAAGACTGAATCTCGGATGCGGACCAAACGCCTCACTTCGGCTGGGCGTTATCCATGACGCCTCCAGGTTGACAGCTAGGGTGTAACAATTCCAGCACCAAGCTGCTCGTCACGATTTCGAGAATCCCATCGCCCGCGAAGCAATTAGTATCTGCTTCCTAACGATGTCAGGCATAAGGCAACCAATTCGAATTGGAAATGCCTCTGGCGCCATCGGCGATGGCATTGACCAAATATACCGGCTGGCAAAATCAGGAGAGGTAGACGCAATCACCGCAGACTACTTGGCGGAGTTCAATCTTGCCTGGAAAGCCATTGAGTTGCAGACTGCTCCAGACCTGGGCTACGAAACCAATTTTCTGGACCAACTTGCATGGGAGAATGGCGAGGCCGCGAGGTTGGTCGCTGCCAACGGAATCAAAATCGTTCATAATGGAGGAGCGTTGAACCCAGCTGGTCTAGCACGTAGAGTCTCACAATACCTTGATGAATTGGGACTGTCTGGCGTCAAGGTATGCTGGGTCACTGGAGATAATGTTACTGACAAGGTCAGACATGGTCTCCTGGGGGAAATTCATCACCTCGACTCCATTGGTTCCGAACTCGACCTCAGCTCTTCTGAGCTTCTTACTGCAAATGTTTATACGGGATGCGCTGGAATAGTGCAGGCCTTGGAAGCCGGTGCTGATATTGTTATCTGTGGAAGATGTTGCGACGCAAGCCCTGTAATGGGTCTGGCGACGTGGTGGCACGCATGGAAACCCGACGAATTTGACAGACTAGCCGGATCACTGATGGGTGGTCATCTCATCGAATGCGGAGCATATGTCACAGGCGGCAACTATTGTGGTGCCGCGGAAATCCCACGTTTGCACCATGTCGGATATCCTATCGGGGAAATCGACCACGATGGAACCGTTGTTATAACCAAGCCGAGAGGGACCAACGGCTTGATATCGGTCGACACGTGCAAGGCTCAGTTACTCTATGAGATACAAGGGTTCTACTACCTGAATGCGGATTGTATAGCAGACATCCAAGGATGCGAATTGCTACAGTTAGCACCAAATAAGGTGCAACTACGGGGCGTCAAAGGTCTACCACCACCCTCGACAGCGAAACTGGCTGTGTGCCTTCTTGGAGGGTACCAGGCTGAGTTATCGAGTTTCGCCGCAGGTTTGGATACGGATTTCAAGTTCGAACTCTTCAAGAGGCAGTTGTTGGGATCCATTGATTCTTCCAAATTCACCATTTTTAGCATCGAGAAGTACGGGACAGCGGGCAATGATCCACGATCACAAAAGCAAAGTACAGTTCAGTTTCGTGTGTTCATACAGGCGGCACACAAAGAGGCAATAAGAGATTTCAAGAAAGCAATATTTTACAATGGTATGCAAGGCTACTGCGGTCTGCATCTCTCTATGGATTGGAGAACATTGGAACCTCGGCCATACGTCAGATATGTCCCAGCATTGGTCTCGCAAGACCTTATTGCACTGCAGCTGCATTTCGTGAACTCTGCAACAACTATCAATGTACCACCAGGGCAGACGTCCAAGTATCTGAAATCCATCCCACGACAGCCGAACTACGAGCCCAAAAGATGTCCTCAAGATTCAGGTCTTCTTGACACTGTTACACGTCCGCTGGGAGACTTAGTGTTTGCCAGATCAGGGGACAAAGGGGGCAACGCCAACGTGGGCTTTTGGGTCCGTGACGCTGCTTCATGGCCGTGGCTTCGGGTGTTCATGACGACTCAGAAGTTGATTGACCTACTAGCTGACGACTGGGATGATCGTTATAATGTTGAGCGCTGCGAGTTCGAGAGAATCTGGGCTGTACATTTTGTGGTCAAGGGAATCCTGCAGGAAGGAGTCAGCAGTAGTAGCATTCTGGATGGCTTCGCCAAATCGTTTGGAGAGTTCCTCCGTGCTCGGCATGTTGCCCTGCCTGTAACCCTGCTTCAGCTTGAGGAAGACCGGAGGCGGCAGGGGTGTTTGACGTATAGAGAGGGCAAGCTATAGACCACGCGTTAAAGCAGAAGGAGAGCTCGGGATCGCATTTGAGTAAACATAATGATGCCTTCGACACATCGGCACACCAGTGCTACAGAGCTTGGTACGCATGTAAGGAATGCTTAAGGCATGTCTTGAGCGATCATACAGCGAAATAACTTGCAAAGTCTACCCTAACAGTATGCAGGCACAATTCCATGTGCCCCGCCACACTCCTGACTCCGTGCTAAGTAAGCACCGACACCCAGCCTTGTAACGGCTCCGATCAGCACATGCTCACTCCAATGTGCAGATGAATCATTAATGTCAGGGGTCGGCCCCTCGACACGGTTTAACTTTGCAGATCTAGTGGTAAAAGACCAGGAATATTCCTCAATATTGGTGGCAGTATGCACTCAAAAGGTATATATACATGAGATGGTAGCTAGTACTTGAACAGTGTATACGAATGAAGCACAACAATACAATGGCTAAGATCATTACCGTCGGCCACCTTGTCACGTCGAGCAATGACGCCAGGGACAGGGTTATCAAGGTATTCGAACAAATCGCGGCGTATTCCAAAGCCCACGAACCTGGTGTATTGACATATGCTGTTACAATCCCAAGGGACGACGATGGAGTAACCATTTATATGTTGGAAGAGTAAGGCCTCAATCAAAAACTTTGATATACTGGCTAACCCAACCATAGGTATGCTGATAAGGCAACATCCGATGCTCACCTTACAAGCCAACCTGTGCAAGATCTCATCAATCTCTTTACATCGCAGCCAGTGCTGAAGGAACCACCGACCGTCTATCAGCTTGAGCCAGTATATTCCTTCACAAAACCTGAGGCCATGAAAGCAACGGACCCATACGTTATGTTTGCAAACATCTCGTATAAGGCTGGGAGTGCTACACAGTCATTGCCCTATTGGGAAGCAGTTTCTTCGGAATCGGAGAACAACGAGCCAGGCTCTCTACAATATAGATTGTGCAGGGAGGAGGCCAACGCAGATAGACTGCATACTATAGAGGTCTATGAAAGCAAGGAGTATCTGTGGGAGATACATGCAAAGAGTAAGCAGGTCAAAGAATCTGTTGAGAAAACGAAGGATTTACGATCAGGTCTGGTGCATGCACCTCTGAAGATGGTTAGCGGTTTTCTGCACAGATGACAAGATAACGTACTTTATTCCTTGTGTCCGACTCATCAGGCGTCGAAAAAGTGTACAATAATGAGGTGTCAGGATTCATGCCATCGTGGCGCCAAATCAGACATACTATCGTACTCAGCCTGCATGAGGTGTGTTGGGCGATCCAAAAGCACTTGCAGCATTCTAGACTATAATTTTGACCTCTCGGCCGGATCAGGCAGTGAATCATTAGCATATCTTCTGCCTCGGACGGTTAGAGTTGAGGGGCAGTTGCGTTTGTGGGGTGCAAACTTCATGGTGCCATGGGCTTTTACGGGCCGCGAACCTCAAAAGACGCGGATGCTCCTCGTCAAGTGCCAGAGATGTGATTGTATCCAACTTGGAATACCTATTGTTCAAACTTGTGTAAAGATACCTCACCTTCAAACATGGGTTCAGTTGGAGCAGAAGCCCCTCGAGCAAGGCCCATTCGGGTGGCTGGATGTTCCGGTGGTGTATACGACCGCAAAAGAGCCATCCACGACATGGCGAAGAATGAAGACGTGGACATTATCACGGGTGACTGGATGTCAGAGTGCAATATGACTCTCCGTGGCTCGGACAAGCGTGATCGCATGGCGCAAAAAGCCATGAACTCCGGGTCTTCTGTAGCTCGTGGGTACGAACCCTATTTCCTGGAAGAATTGGATCCTGCCATCCCATGGCTGGCGAAACGAGGAGTCAAATTATGCGCGAACGCCGGAGCAAGTGATGTCCCAGGTTTGGTTGAGGCAGTGGAAGAGCTTATCAAGAAACACGGGGTGGACTTGAAAGTTGGTTGGGTCGATGGAGATGATGTTACAGATGCTGTCCTAGATCTTTATAAAAAGGGTAAGTCCGTGGTCGCCCTAGGTGGGCCTTTGAGAAATCTGACGATGTTTGTTTCTAGGTGAACAATTCCCAAATCTTCCAGCCAACAAAAACATCTCAGAATGGGGCTTCGAGCCGGTTTGTGCTCAATGTTATCTGGGTAGCACCGGTATTGCGGCTGCCTTCGCTGGTGGAGCGGTAAGCTCTTTCATCTGTCAAAACAAGGATTGAGACTTATACTCTACAGGACATCGTACTCTGCGGCCGTGTTGCAGATGCCAGCCCCACGATTGGCGCAGCCATGTGGTGGCATGGCTGGAATCGTGATGACAATGTCAAAGAGTTGGCAGGGTCGTTGATGATCGGACACATCATTGAATGCAGCACCTACGCTACTGGAGGCTACTATTCTGGCTTCAAGGACCTGGGAATCAAAGATACCGACATGGGCTATCCGATCGCTGCCATCGACCACAACGGCGAGGCTGTGATCAGTATGGAAAAGGGCAAGCATGGCCTGGTAACAACCGCCACTATTGCTAGTCAACTGCTCTACGAGATTCAGGGACCTTTGTACTACAACTCCGACGTGACTGCATCGATCGAAGACATAAAATTGGTCCAGGTGGGCACAAATGCTGTTCACGTCTCCGGTGTGAAGGGGCTACCAGCTCCGGCCACAACAAAAGTCGGCATTACCGCCAAAGGAGGCTATCAGGCTGAATTTCACTTCTATCTGACTGGCTTAGATATTGAAGAGAAGGCTGCAATGGTCGAACGCCAGACGAAAGCGTTGATGGGTGACCATCTCAAGAGATTCTCTTGTTTGAAATTCATGGTTGCCGGCGCTGTGCCTCAAGATCCACAATCTCAAGAAGAAGCCACTGTGGACATGCGAATTTTCGCCCAGACTCGTGATCCAGATATTCTGAGTGGGAATTCCTTCGTCGATTCGGATCGTGGATCATTCGCCAGATTTTGCATTGAGAATTTGCTTCAAGGTTATCCAGGCTCCACAATGGCGCCAGACATGCGGACAGCAATTGGAAGGCCATTCTTCGAGTACTGGGTTGCCTTGATGCCCCAAACATACGTGCAGGAAACAGCACATCTCCCTGATGGCACTGTGGTTAATATCTCACCACCAAGTAACACGAAGATGTACGAACGAGAGCAACCTTCATACGACACTCAAGATCCAGTTGACTTGTCACAATATGGTCCAACCACCCGGGCGCCTCTCGGGCACATAGTCATGGGACGATCTGGAGACAAATCGTCAAACGCTAACCTGGGTCTTTTTGTCCGACATGACGATGAGTGGGACTGGTTCCGCACAGTCCTGAGCACTTCGAAGCTGAGGGAGCTGTTGGGCAAGGACGACAAGGGTAAACAAATCGATCGATGCGAGTTCCCAAACATTCGGGCTGTGCATTTCCTGTTGAAAGACCATCTGGACAGAGGGTTCAATTCGACAAGTAGCTTTGACAGTTTGGGCAAGAACTTATGCGAGTATATTAGGTGCAGATATATTGACATCCCCAACAAGTTCTTGGAGAGAGGCAGAGTATGAAGGGCAGTTTGTAAATACGATGCATTTATCTTGATGATACTTCCAGTGCGCAGATGGTAGCGACGAGATTTTTAGTTGAATTGGTATTTTTCATCTCTGATTACATACGTGCTTCGTATATACTCCGTGCTCGACCAAGTTGTAAGACTCTTATGATTTGTCTATGCACAAAGGCAAGGCTACACAAAAATATAGCATGCGTAATGGCTGTTTTTGTCGCAAAGCAGATAGTGAATTTTCCTTGGTCCCTGGCCCGACTCCGTGATTTTGACTAACAAATCCAGCCCCCGTCGATCTGAGATGCTGTACCGGTAATGTAACTAGATTCTGGGGAAAGTAGGAAGGCGATCAGAGACGCGACCTCTTCGGGTTGACCAGTTCTTCCCAAGGCAACCTCTTTGAGTGCTGAACTCTCCGTCAGGACCGTTCCCTCCCTGTCACCAGAGATTTGTCTTGCAGTCGCAACCATAGGCGTCTCAATCGAGCCACTGCGGATCATTAGAAGCCCATTCAGTATTGATGCATAGAACCAATGGAAACAAAACTGGACTTACGGGCATATAGCATTCACCCTGATATTCTTGGCTCCGACCTCTTTCGCTCCTGCTCTTGTTAGTCCAATCACACCATGCTTGCTGGCAGTATAAGCAGCGTTGTTCGCTCGCCCACTGATTCCCGCCATGCTGGACGCATTGACAATACTGCCACCTTCAGCGATATGCTTCAGTTGAGCTCTCATGCACAGCATGACACCCGTGAGATTCACGCCGATGACAAAACTCCACTCCTCAAGGTCTTGCTCATCAATGCCTTTCAACCCTATGGACTTTGGAATGACCCCGGCCAAGTTGGCAGCTCCGTCCAGGCGACCATAGTGGCGGACGGTCTGAGAGATCCAATCTTCTACGGCCTCAGGGTTCCGGACGTCTAGGGCGTGTGTCAACGGTCGTTTTCCGTATAATTTAGCAATATCGTCGGCAACGGTTTCTAGGCTGGCACGTTGTAGATCTGCGAGGGAGAGTTGCGCACCCCGGCTTGCAAGCAATTTCGCGGTTGCCAAAGCGATTCCAGAGGCAGCTCCAGTAATGGCAATTACTCGATTCTCCCAGGACGACATCTGGATGCTTGAAGGTCTAACAACTTCGTAGATTGATTATCATAGAGGCCTTGCGACTGCAAAGGAGATGGGTGCTACGCAGTGGACCATCCGTGGCTTGCACTCTCAATAGAATTTCTCATTCGCTCCACAACCACCAAACTCGGTGGTGTACAACCGAGGCTCACGAGATGTGATCAGCACGGCTGGACCCCACCTGGTGGCTACGTGAAAAGGAGACAAACAGTATTGCATGTGGAGGGGGTGGAGAGAGTCAAGGACGACGGAAGCGGTCTTCAAGCATTGACCGGTCGATAGGACCCGCATGGTCAATGATGTGGGTTCAGACCGAGCATGGTGACTTCTCGACAAGGTCATGAAGTGCGGAAATACGGATACATTTAGGCGGGAAGTCTCGCTCACAATCGTCTCCAACATAGGGGAAACTCCGCGGGGACTCCATGTAGCACATCACAGCCACCGATATTCCCCACACTTAGCGGGCAGCAGAAGCGTCCAGACTAATGATTCAGTAAGCTTGTACATTGATGACTCGCGACTGAGCCTAAGTACACTGCTCCACCTCTCCCGAGGACCCTGCAGGGAACAACAAGGAAGGCGAGCTGGATTAGCAGTGTCCCCTTCCGTACTCCCGAGAGCCAGTGATATTTTCTATGCCTATGATGTAAAACCGCTTGGTCGACGAGACCTGGGACAAGATATTCAGTGTAAGTATGTTCTGGTCCACGTGGGTTGTGCGAGCGTTATATTCCACTGCATGATCGACCCCTGGGTCAATTCCTGCAATGCATTTGACCAAAGAAATACATGAGGCTTAGAGGATCATAGATCAATTTCCACGCAAGGAAGGTCGCTGAAGAATCTCGTGACCCAGCGAAGGATACCCTTGTCGTTGCATGTATGCTTTGCCACAACTAATTGCCTCCGCTCTGGTAGATTCAGGTTGCACTTTACGCTTTGGTCTGGGTCTCTGGCACCTGATCTTCCTCTGTGATTCCTGCTGTCGCCACTGTTCCCCTGATTCTGCGATTCACGTAGCCGGTCATAAGATGATCAATGTCCTCTGAAAATAATGCTGCGACGACAGCTAATCCACCAAAGGCAAGACTGGCAAGATATACAGTCTTGAAGCTGGACGAGTAGGCGGTCTTGACTCCGTCGGCTATCGCTGCCTCGATCCTAGGTGTCATTCCGGGTACGGCCTCAAGAGCTGCCGCAGTACCGTTGGCGATGGCGGCAAGCACTGATCCCACTTCAGCTTTGGGAAGCCCTGCTCCGACAGCTGCAGAGCTAACATCCGCCGGTAAATTGACCACAAGCCGATGGTCAAGGATGGCGACATAGATACTCACTGTGATCCTCATCAGTACGGCAAACACCTAGGTATTTTCTGAAAGGCTCACCGGAAACAACGCCCACGGTATTACGAACAGAGCCCAAAAACCCATTAGCGAGACCTAGGTCTCGAGGTTGATGGACCAGGCCGTTCATAACCAGAACGATGAGTTCCATCCATCCCGTGAAGAACCCAGCCAATAGTGTTAGCTACCACAGTCAGTGCACTCACATAGCAATTGGGAAAGGGTCACTTACCGCAATACCAGCACCAAGTTTAGACTGGTCAATGGCGGCCATTCCTCCTAGAGTCGCAGTCAAGCCCACGCAGGAGAAAATCAACTGCCACCTGGCGTGGCCGATAGCCTTGAACACTGGACCGATGACGATTTCTCCCACGGCCAATGCCAGACCCGATGTGATACTTATCCACCCAATCTTGACATTGTCTGTGGTGAACAGTGATCCTACTTCGGCAGGCCATAGTACTGAGAGGCAGACGAAAACCATCTGGCCAACTGAACCGGCCACAACAACAGCAAGGTAATTGCGATTCTTCAAGATTCTGACGGGCAACAACGGTTGCTTTGGTGGCAAAAAGGTTTCTGTGCATGATGGTTTAAGTAACCTCTCATTGTATCGCAGATATCAAGGCCACTTACCGTACAAGCCAAACAAAACGAGAAGTAAGCATCCCACTATGAGCGTGGCCAAAACATGGCTGCTTGTCCACGTATAGGCAGAGCCTCCCCAAGCTGCTCATAGTCAGCACGAGTGCAGCTTCAATGGCATCTTCATCTTACCAAGGGCAAGCAGAAGCAACAAGATGCCGCCACCGTACAGAATTATGCCAATGTAATCGAGCTGTTTCAGCTCCTCGAGTCGGGTCAGACTGCGATGAAGTTGATGCAGATTCGGTGGGAAGTAGCAGAAGATGAGAAGTATCAAGGAAAGGCCACAAAAGATGGCGTACAGGATATAGCACCACCTATTGAGTTCTTAGCATCAAGGAACAGTCCTCGTCGACCAAGCCACGACTTACCTCCACCCAAGGGCTGTCCGTGTAATCAACACTCGAGCGATGATAGGAGAGAATCCCGAGAATGGCAGCGTGCCAACGATCATGCCAGCTTGTGCCCAACCTCGGTATTTGTTTGGAATCAACTCTTGGATAACATAAGGAAAGGTGAGCTGAACAGTGGTGGAGAAGCCCATCAAGACCGATCCACCGATTAACATGTTGATCGAGGTTGCTTTGGCAGAGATGATGCCTGCGACTACGCCGAATATCTGGCCTCCAATAAGGAAGTAACGGCGACCACTGATTGCAGTCAGATTTTCGGAACCAGCTCTGCAGTGAACACATGAAGCTTACACGATGTCACCGAGACGACCGACAAGGAGGAGCCCAACGCCAGAAATCAAAGATCCAGCCGTTGTGATGAAAATGTAGATTGGCGATGGACCTACATCATGGTCAGTATTCAGCAGACTCAAAGTGTATTGTTTTGGCTCACCCAAATCCGCATTGATCACTGCCAAACAGCTAGCCTGCACAAAGAGTCAGGAGATAGCGTGCCAGATGTATGATTCTGCGTACGCACCGGAAGAGAAAATCCTATGTAAAGACAGACCGCAAGCAAGACAATGCTTGCTACCGAGCCGAGAAATCTGAATGATAACCAGTATCCAGCGGGAATTTCCTCCGCGTCAATGCCTCTGGCAACGGGTGCTTCATCGTCAGGCAACGTCAAAGTCTTCGAAAGGCCCTGTGTATGCTCCACGGTAGACGAAGACTCTTTTTCTCCTTCAATCACAATATCCGACATGACTGCGGATATGAGAAATATGTCTGGCAAAAAGGACGAAGCTGAGGTGGAGAATCTCCCTCAGATATCGAATCTCGAACGAGCCTATATAGATCACCGAGCTTCCCGTCCCCAGTGCAGTCAGGGGATGAGGCATTCGCTAGTATCTGGGGAAACACGCTACGGGTGACCCCAGGTGTGCCCAGGAGATGAATCATTCGGCTGCACATAATCGTGGACCATGTGGCAAACTTGTGGGGAAGGCTTTCCCCAAGCCTACAAAAACCTTGGGTCTGCTATTGATCTCTTCGTTGAGGGTCATACATCTCGAAGTCCAACCAATGTCGGTAAACCCTCCATAGTGAGTCATGTCAAAATGCCCAGTGGCCTGTGTCGATGATTGTGCCGCCGAAGCACAAGCGAGCGTGCGAAGATTGGAAGAGGGGCATACCGACTCGTAGGCGCTAATGAATCATCAGACCGGCTGGGGGCATACGGGGAGAGCATTGGCTAGTTGCAACCCCGGTGTCGTCGATTTTGCAAGTCGACATCCAGATGCAGTGAACAGCATGAAGAGATCAGCGATATCATTGTTGAGCAGCACATACCAGGAACGCTGCTGTGTCAAATTAACGCGATCGTGGTATCAGCCATCTCAGCTCTGGAAGGGGACCTTTTGAGACGAGGCGAAGGACTGTTGGGCCGTAGAAAATGGCAGTCATGACATTTTCCTATGTACCTGTTAAAGTCTTGGAGAACTTGTTACACTTGCTACAAGGCTAGACATTGCAAGACATGGTACGCTCAAGTGTAGGTAGGAGAGATGTACTTTCGAAGGTGTTGGCGAAGAATCAATGTGACGTCACACGGTTATTGACTCTGAGTCCTTCACATTTGGAGATTCCATCAGTGGTGTTGACGGCCACAAGTGAGGACCTCAAAACGTACCGATCACAACACTTAATTTCAATGTTAGAAGTACATCACGAATGGCCCTGATTGGACAGTGAACCAGCTGACAGTCCTCATGGGAGAACAGCAGCTCCTGTACGAGGTGGTTCATGATAGTCGTAGACGATAAATAGTAATCAAGCGCACGGCAAGAGTAATCAGCATAAATGTCAATTTCATCAGCAGAAGTAGAAGCATAATATTTCAAAGAAATTGCCCTAGTATAAACGATACTTGCATCGCTCACCGGTAAAACTTCAATCCAGTATGAGTACCTTAGTAGACCTTCCAAGCGAAATCCTGATGCAGATACTACAACATGTCAACCTCAATGGTGACCTTGCACGTTTGTCGCTCTGCAATTCTCAAGTAGCAGCATACATCTCCCAACAAGGACACAGCTTCACCAAGGACCTCTGCTCGCATCATCGTATCAGTCCACGCGTCCTGGAGTTGTTTCTGAGACACGGGAACGATAAACATGGCCCTTCTGGACCCTCGATCCAGGGGGGTTTGCACGCCATAGCTCTCAGTCACTTTCTGCAGGACATGAGAATCATCGGAGTAAGCGTCCAATCGTTGCGTGATGTGCGATCGGCTGGCCCCCGTCTTGCCAATAGCGAGCCTTACCTGCTGTTAGCGGTCATGATCCGCTTGCTCAACGACTCATCGACGGTGACACCTTGGAATGGAGATGTACTTGCCCCGTCGGCGGATGGTGAGCGTTCCCTTTCCAGATTGTTGCCAGAGAAATTCTTGCAGTGCCTCGACACGGGGCTGTCTTTGGAGGAGCCGGAGTCAGTAGTTGCCGCGATCAACCTTTGCAGCACAATGCTGTGGAGCAAGATTTTCCTTTTCAGACCGAAGGACTATAGTGTTCTCAGTTTTGGCAGTCTTAGCGGAGCCTCGTTCAACATGGAACAAGCTCTTCTCACAGAGCACGTCATCTGGAAAGGACCCCGATGGGTTGCTCGACTTCTGGCATGGAGCAAAGCTGGAGAGCGTCAAGACGCACAGGGGCCAAGTAATTGTGACAACGTCGACTTGACGCGGGTCAGTGAGGGCATTTGGCGAGGATCTCATCAGGAAGGGGCTCGCATAGCAGCTAATGGTCTGGCGCGTCTTTTGCGGAGGAAGAGACAGCAGAAGATTGAGCAAACAGCGAGCAGCTCCAACATACGAGTGGTGATCACAGATATGAGGGTGAATGCAGCAGTCTGGCGTGGCTCAGCAGGGATATGTGATTGAGGGCGCGTTAGCCGCCAACCGGTATGCATTCGTGTCTTGTCCCACTCCTTCTCAGACAAGACGCTTCATTTGTCATGTCTCTTTCATCTCACAGTCATTGTGCAACCGAGAAACACATCAATATAGTGCATGTATGCTGCAGAAGGCTCTAGATAAAGATAGTTTGGACCTGCATGATGGAGAGGTTAGAACTGGATTGACTTCCAGGCACAAAACTGTGCCCAGGAGCTAAGCTCTTTTAAGCCGACTCGAAGACCATTTCAGGCAAGGTCGAATACTAACTTGTTTACCTGCGCGACGCAATGACCAGGGGCCGGAAAAGGGAATTTTAATTAGGGAAAAGAACAACACACTTTGGAGAGAGACCTTGCACACTGCCCTGCCTTGCCCTCCCAGTCCCACCGTCGCCCTCCGCAACCTGCCCTGATGCCACCGTTGGTTGATTGACGGTTTTGACAGAATCAAGTCATCATATGGTCAACACGGCGATTGCGCGACACTTTTCATATTAACAAACCGCAGACACTTTTTATCTTTCATGGCTCTCTTACTACAACCACTACTGCCCCAACATTAGTAGCAGTTGCTCCTGCTGCTCACAGCCACGATGCCCGAACCTCTATCTACCCTGTCGCCTGCCAAGCAGAACTCCAGATCGTCGCCTATCAAACTTGATTTCTCGCAGAAACCCGACACCAACACATCACCTTTTGCAATGTCAACCACGACTACCACCCTTCAACCCTCTGGAGACACTGTCAACGCGTCTTTAATAGCCATGGACCAATCCTTCTCCCCTCCCGCGCAAGCCAGTCAGCCATCGAGTCCCAGAAAAGCATTTTCGCCCATAAAATACAGATTACAAGACGAGTCACGCGAGAACAGTTCACCTCCGGGTTCGCCTGCCAAGCCTACGGTGCGATTCAACGAAGGTCTAACAAGAGCTATTGATACCATGCAAGAGGAGGTGCGCGACGACAACTCAGAAGACAACAGAGTCGTTGCTTCTCCACAAGACATCAGCACACCCAAAGATGAGTTGGACGAGTTGACTTTGACCCTCAGTCTTGACGACAAAACAATCCACGATGAAACAGTGGGTGATCTTAGTACAATCTCGGCTATCCACACAGACATGACTCGCTTCGCCAACCTGCGCACCTCGCCCACCAAAGACAGTCGAGAAGCATGGTCTCCTTCCAAACAATTGCGCACCTCGGTTATATCGAGTACACCTGGAACAGTCCAGCGGCCGTTACGACTCTTGTCGACATCCAGACGCAGTACCTCTCCAACAGAAGACGATGAGGCCACTCCTCGAAGATCGCGGACATCTAATGACGCGACTACCGACCTACTGAACTTTACTGGGCAGACCAATATCATTATACCTCCGCCCGGGTCAGCACCGCGCAGCATGCGACGTAGTCCCTCTGGTCGAGGAGCCTTCCCGATAAAAATCAATCCCAGTTCCTCCCATCGCTCGCAAGCGTCGGTCGATCGTGAAAGAGCGGGAGGTCGATCACCACAGAAGCAACTCGACAACCCTCTGGACACCATTCCTGCGACTCCTGCTGGTCAGCGCCACAGCATATATGGCGCCACATCTGGACTTGGAATGGATCTGCTGGATATTGATTTGGGGCCAATGGCAACTCCCAGGTCAATACCGACAATCACACCACGGGAGCTTGAATCTCTGCGGTCAGAACTGCAGTCACGCATATCTGGCCTCGAAGCCACTCTATCTGGCAAGGAGGCCGAGGTAATGGCTCTCAAACGGGCCATCACAGACGCAGAGGTCCGGGTGGGCAAGACCAGTGAGGAACTTCGAAATGAGCGCGGATCGCGGGAAGAGCTGGAACACGCAAAGGACGACCTGGAACGACGGAGTCGGGAAATGGAAGAAGTCCTCCGCGAGGTCAAACAGAACATTTTCCTTGAAGAAAGAGAAAAGGAGAAGCTTCGGCGACAGACGGAGGAGGCGGACCACCGGACGGAAGAGCTTGAAGTTCGGGTACTCGAGCTGCAGGCATCACTTGACACACTCCGATCCGATCGGGTAAAGTCGACGCCCAGCCCGGACAAGAACACACCAGGCACACCAGGCATGAGTGCTGATATTGATTTTGCTGTCAAAGACGCTACGGAAAAAGTGGCACGCGAGCTGCATGCCTTGTATAAAAGCAAGCATGAGCGAAAAGTGTCGGATCTGAAAGTCAGTTATGAAAAGCGATGGATCAAGCAGGTCGAGCAACTGCGAGCCGACCTCAAGGCGTCGCAAGAGGAAGTGCTCAAGCTACAGACCGAGAGAGAAGCCACAATGAGTGGTGTCATACCCGGTCAAAGTGAGGCCATGTCCAGGATGGAAGGACAGATTGAGGAACTGCGACGCTGGAACGAAGAAACGACCGCCGAAAAGAAAATGCTTGAGGCCGAGGCTGCAGGACTGCGCAGTCAGATGGACTCGTTGATGGCCGAGACGGACTTTCTGCGAAAAGACATTGAACAAGAAAGGGTCGAGAAGGGAGACCTGGTCGCGCAAGTGGATTTGTTCTTGACCATGAGCGCCCAGCAAGAGGAACAGCGCGCTGTCGACGCCCAGCGTCAACCTGTGAGTCCACCGAGGAGTGAAGATGGGAATGGCAGACCCAATTCGGCGGCTGCAGTTGCCAGTCCGAACAAATTCAGAAACAGCATGACTGGTGGTGTGTCTGGGGTACCCTCGAGGCAAAGACCAATGAGTATGCTGCAGAAGCCGACAGCTGGGAAGTACTCAGGGATTCCGGCACCTGGATCTGGCTTAAAAGCACCGTCAAGCAAGGTGGGAGGTTATGGTGGTAGGAGTGGTGGAATTATTGAAGGTATTGCACGAATGGGTGCTGGAGGGCGATGAAGCGACGGATCGAGACCTTGGGGTCTGTGCAAGGGGTTTAGGATTGTTTGTCATTGGAGTATGACTTGCATGACTTGGGAAACCCTTTCTGAACGAAATTTTGATGACCAGAAGCAAACAAGCGATAAGTGAATTGTACAGAAGGGCCACTTACTTCGTCGTTTCGAGGTGTTGATGATGAGACGGCCTAGACGACAAAGGTTGTGGTGCTCGGTTTAATGATGCTCGAGCGACAGCATATACCATAGTGTGGTACTGCTAAACAGTCACTTGACTCGACTCGTGCAACGAGTTATAAGAAGACTTCTTCAAGCCATGTTCAGGACCGATTTTCTTCTACATCATTTAGGATGTGTGGTTGTTTCAAATTGTGGCCTTTGGAAGTGTAAAGTGCTGCACGATTCCATACATAGTACCGTGGCTTGATTGATGAAACACCTCACTCCGTCACACCTTCTCATCGTCATTCCTGTCTCTTTTCTTTCCAAACCCCTTCAAACACCACCACTCCTTCAATCTTACTCACTATCACTGTTTCTGAGCTTCTATGCGAGCGATTTTCACCCCGATCTTGACCGTGCGCCGTCGTCATCTTCTTTCCTTCTTCCCTTGCAAGCCAAAAAAAGCCAGTCGTTTAGCACACTCAACATTCGTTCATTAACACCACATTCACTCATCCACATTCTTTACCAAACTCGACACACCCGATCCATCCTTTTCTAAATTACATCTACACAGCTTGCGCCTTGTACTGCTGAGATCAACATCTGTTGAACTCCGAATTGTCCTTGACTCTACCGACGACACCTTACGAGTATTACGAATCACGTTCCTCTTCTAGCCAACCTTCCACAATCAGCACCTATGAAGCCAGCCATCTGCATCTCACTGCTTCTTGCACCAGTCCTCAATCTTCAATTCGCCTCGGCACGACCGCTGAACATATACCATGTCAACCAGGACCATGGGCGTGGAATATCGTCACCCTCTACCAACAACAACCACGGTCGGGATGTGCCGGCATATCACGACAACCAAAGCCACGGGCGCGACGTGCCAGAATCGGCCTGGTTCAGCCCTGGAGACCGCGACGGAGATAGTTTGCACGACTCCTTCTCCGAGATCGTGGGCCACTTCCTCAGCATCGACCCGGCGGATAGTTTGGTCGGCGGCATTGCAGATCTTCTTGCTGATGCTAGCCGTTGAGCACCATGGACATTTCTTGGACTCTCGTTGACTGATGTCAGCTGTACCAGTATGGCTTCCCCGAGCATCTTCTCGGTCGACATAGGTGTCAGACCCGAGGTGTAGGCGTGTCACCTTACCCATAGCAACGGTGACGGCCATTCTTTCATCCAGGTGTACCAGTTCTTGATGCTGTATGATGTATGCTGTTTTTTCTTCCCTGTATATATATTGACGACCTAGACGAATGCCATGACCTTCTTTTCAGACCGAGGGTTTACCTGTAATACGTTTCCGTGTCCAACTTGTTCACTGTCTCGGCGAGTAGGAGGTTTAGTTGCGGTTTTCACATCCCTCAGGTCAAAGAGACTCTGCCACACCACCGTCAAGGCACACGAGACCGTGAGTAGGCGATCTCACACCAGACTTGCCTTCCTTTCCGGTCTCGGCTCATCCGCCAACTTCAGAATCCGTTGGACCATAAGTTCACTGTACCCGAGGTAGTTCCGCGGGTCACACAACTTCGCCAACTCTTCTCTACTCATCTTCTTAGCAATTTCATCATTCTCGCACAGCAGATCCAGTAAGTGTTTATTCTCGGTCGACGACCTTCGACACAGATCGTAAACGACGTCATGCGCGTACTGCCGGCCCAGTGTCGGTCCCAGACCCATCATCACGGCCTCAGAGACAATGTGGCCATTCGAAAGATCGAGGTTCCTCCTCATCGCGTCCTCATGAACTTCGAGCCCAGCCAGCAAATCAGCAGTATGCTTCAGCGTGGCGTGCGTCAATGTTGAGATCTGCGGAAGTACAATCCACTCGATTTCCCAGGGTCCTGTGCTGCGCTCATGGTCCTCGAGCATGGCTTCGAACAATGATGTGCTGAGATGGCGCACAGTGGACGTCATGGCGGTGATGTACGCGCACGAAATTGGGTTGCGCTTCTGAGGCATCGTGCTGCTCGACCCGCGGTGTGGAACGTACGGTTCCGACACCTCGCCTATTTCCGTTTGTGTCATGAGTTTGACGTCCAGCGCAAACTTGGCGCACGTGCTGCTGAGCATGGCGCAGAGTGACCCGAATTCGGCGATGCGGTCGCGCTCAGTGTGCCATGCTATGTCGGGCACCTTGAGGTTCAAATCCTTGGCCAGTTCTCTTTGGCACTCCAGCCCGAGCAAGGGGTGGTCTTCTGTGGGAGGGAGTGAAGCCAGTGTTCCTGCTGCACCGGAGAACTCGAGGACCGTCAGCCGGGTTTCGACGTCTTTCAGTCGATCTCGGTGACGCAAAAATGTCGCTAAGAGTCTCGCCATCTTGAAGCCGAAGGACATGGGTACCGCGTGTTGCAGATTCGATCGCGCGGCCATCGGCGTGGCCTTGTGCTTTTCCGCCAGATCGCGCAAAGACGTTATGATCGACTCTAACATCTTCTCGAATAGGCTGAGTGTGTCCCATAATTGGATCACGGTCGCGGTGTCGGTGACATCCTGTGTGGTTGCGCCCCAGTGCGCGAATTCGCCTAGCCCGGGCTCGATGGCGTTGACGTGCTTGACGAGTTGCTTGACGAGACCTAGGACAGGGTAGCCGATGAGTTCGGTCTGCTTACGGAGGTCGTCGAAGTCGACATTCCGGATGTCCAGGCAGAATTTGATGATTTCGTCGGCGGCGCGTTGTGGGATGATGCCTAGGCGGGCTTGGGCTTTGGCGAGGGCGCCTTCAAAGGCCAGGTAGCATTGTGTTCGTGTCTTGTCAGACCATACGGCGGCGGATTCTTTTGTGGAGAAAATATTGCCGAAGATGAGGGAATCTTGGACGGATGTCATCCTGATGGACGCTGTTGAGCACGGCGACAGGGATATATACTTAGTTCAAAAAGGACTGGTACAAGTCAAGGGTGCTGCAGACTCGTGAACTCTTCGCCGGTTGCTTACTGTATATACGGTTTTCTTGAGATTGAGTTTGCCGGCATTGTCAGTGTAAGAAGTACATGGTGACTTTGGGTCTCGCTGACACGCACAGACTTGGGAGTATTGATGACGTGAGGAATTCCATGAACTGGCAAGGATGTACTTTGAATGTACCTACGTTTACTCGTAGGTAATAAGTGAAGCACGAATCGGCAGTGGCCGTGGGGAAGATCACCAGCAACGCCAGAAAGTGGATGAAGTCTCCGGGCTTGAAAGTCGGATCATTTGGGGGAAGGGTCACTAGGCAGCCCCAGGGGCATTGGGCTTTGTCGGCTGTACGAGTATCGGGGTCATCCCAGCCGGACCCTTCTCCAAACGTTCGGAGCGGTGCTACATTCTTCCTCACAAGTATACGCTTTCGGTTTGTCAGCTTAGCTACAAAGTGGAATGACGTCTCGGCAACTAGCTCTCGTCTCCGTTGTCCCCTACCGTAGCTGTTCGTCCCCAGCTCTCAACGTCCATGAAAGCACCCACCACGCTGCTTTCCCGTGCTGTCTGTCCATCGACACGTACCAGTAAGGTCTCTTCTCGCTTGATGACAACATCCGGTCTCAACGACAACCACCCACTTTTCCAGGAACAGCTCCAGGCTCTCAAGCGACAGCAAGCCCTCAAAATGTCTTCGTCCACACGCGGCAGTAAACGTCAAAAACCCAACGACGCCGACAAGACCTTCCAACTCATCTACTGGCCCTCTATGCCCGGTCGAGGCGAACATATCCGCCTCGCCTTCGAAGCCACCGGCACACCATACACCGACGTCTCCAACAAAACCGACGCCGGGGTTAACGCTGTCCTGTCTCAAATCAGCGACAAAAATTCCGGAGATGAACATAATCCTCCACCGTTGGCCCCTCCGGTTCTCAAACACGGCGACGATGTGACTATAAGTCAAACGCCCAATATCCTGCTGTACCTGGGACCGAAACTCGGTCTCGTCCCCGATGTCAATGAGGACCGGGTAGGACTGTATCACGTCAATGCACTTACTTTGACTGCTCTCGACGGTCTGAGCAATGAGCCTCACGACGTGCACCATCCGATCGCCAGCTCAGCGTACTATGAGGATCAGAAACCCGAAGCCGCCAAGAAAGCTGAGGATTATCGAAATGTCAGACTGCCCAAGTTCTTGGAGTATTTTGAGCGTGTGCTCGCAGGACCGGCGAGTCAAGGCGGGGAGTACTTGTATGGTGGAAAATTGAGTTATGCCGATTTAGTCCTGTTCCAGACGCTGGATGGGTTGAGCTTCGCGTTTCCGAAGCGTGTTGGCAAATTGAGGGGCAGTGGGAAATATGAGAAGGTGTTTGCCTTGTATGAGAGGGTGAAGGGACTTGATAAGGTCAAGGCGTATCTGGAGAGTGATAGACGATTGGAGTATAGTATGGGTATTTATCGGCATTATCCTGAGTTGGATGAGGAGGGGGAGTAAAGCCTTGGGGCGAAGCACATCAGATCTGACGAAAACGTCAGACTAGGCTGCATCACGGTCTCTACGGCTCTCATGTCGAAAAGAATCGTACTTACAGTGTGTAGGCCAGTGGTAGAAAAGTAGAAAGAGAAGAAAATGAAAAGTGCTTTCTAAGATTGAATACCTAACAATACAGTAAGGGTAGGTGGCTGATGAGTAATCTTCCCGAAATGTCGGTGTTTGTAATACTGGAAAACAGACTTCAGCTGACCGTAAATGATGTAGGATTGGGCACGACACATTTTCTTGACAATTGTGACGCTTTGATGACTTCCAGAAGAATACCATGCGTGAGCTTACCTATGCATTGAGATGGTGTCGGGTTCCTCCCATTTCCTCACAGCTTCCAGCATGTGCATCTGTAATTCCAGGGGCACACTGTCCTCTAAGTTGTCTTTTTCTACCATGTGCATGAATAGTGACTGTACAGTCCTGATCTTGCAAATGTGGGCAAAGGTTTTGAGGGTGGGAGATAAATTGGGGCTTTCTCGCGGAGTGCAATCTGAGAGCCATGGCATAGGGCACTGGTCCTCGGGGCCGTCTTCGTACAAAGGAGATGAGATATACATATCTGGAAGGCTGACAGGTGTACCAAGTGCTGAGCTGACTGAGCGGTCGAGACTTTGAGACGCAACGTAAGCACGAGAATGGCTGGATGGAGTTGCCTACCTACGTGTATGCACTTGACCAGACTCTGATCATCATGGTGTTGCGTGAATCATTTTGGATCTTTTTCAAGCGATGAAATCGATGAAGGCTGGCAAACTTCATGATGACACCACTGACATGGGCAATCCGCCAGGTGTTTTCCGCATGCAATGCAAGCATTGCTGATAAGAGCATCGCCTGCAGTCGGATAAGTGGTGTGGAAGATGAGTCTGCCATGATAGATTGCTCGGCTTGTGCTCTTAACTTGAAGTTCTGATACTTGGAGTGTGGGGCATTGTCAGCTTTGGATTCGATCAGCAATCCAGTCGCAAATATCTATTGCGTGGTCAAAGAATGATCGTTGTCGATGGAGAAATTGGACCAACCATATTGACAAAGAAAGCGGCCCAGCCACCCAATCTCCCGCCCGACAAGGAGGATTTCCAACGCAGGTAATAGTCTCCACAATCCCTGATGTTTAGGAATGGGTATTGTGGGTGGATGACACTGCAATAGGTGCGAAATAAAGAAGCAGCTGCGGGTATTGAGATGTCGTCCGCCCAGGTCTCGTTGACAAAGCCCGGGAGTATAGTTGGCCTCCCGTTGATATGATCTCCCGGAATGAAAGTACACGACCCTGGTGGGACGGGACATCTCCAACGTTCAATGCTGGAGGTGGTTGCTACCCGGACTGCTGCCAATTTTCTGGATATCCATGGTGACCCAAATTCGACTGAGATATCTCTGGAGTAATCGTCACGCAAGCTGTCATGGCTGTTAGTTTGGCTTGCTGAATCAATAGTTCGTTCAGTACCAGTCCCCGCCAAGGTGCAGTTGCGGCAAGACACCTCTTGGTCAAAGTCGCATCTTTGCTTCCGACGCCTACATCTTTGACACACGCGCTTCTTCCTTCCTGATCCAAGATCTCTATCGAGTGGCATAGCCATAGACTTTCATAGCGGACGGTCCACAGACCTTACGGTGTCGGACGTAGTTCACGATAAGTGGATTGATAGATTGGTAATGATGCGGATCAAGATCTGATATCAATGAAGTTATGCCCCCTTGGCCCCTAAGCCCGCTCTGTGATGATTAAGCCGCCTTGGCTCTGCCAAGGGATGTAAAGACGTAAATGACCCAGGACCAGGAGTGTGTCGTGCAGTCGTGACGGCACTTTAACTACGTCATAGCAAAACACGTAATCTACATCGGGAAGGTTCGCTGGGGCGCGTCCATGTCCACACCCATTGGCGCCTCGTTGTGCAAGTCTCCTTCTTCTACAAGTCCAGGTCTGCATCGACATCTCCCAGCACATTGAGGGTTTCTTGCCAAATCTGCTTTCTTGCTTTGATGCAATCCGGATCTGTAACAATCTTTCCTGGACTAGAACACACGATAGGTCAATTGATTGCAACAACCACCCAGGAGACAGAAACTTACTGGGTGATGATTTCATTCTCCAGGTATTTCCCATGAGAATCGACGCCGTACATCGCAGCGTCAAGGAATGTCTTCGACCCGTCAACCACGTCCCGTGCGACCAACCACTGCAGGAACCTCAGGATCAGCGGCGCCTTCTCACCTCGCGACATGAGTTGGGACTTGCAAAACCCCGGCGTCACACAGTTGACAATAACTTGAGGCAGTGCACCATCTTTCGCGGCGACCATGTTCGCCAATTCAATGGTGATATAATGGTCGAGTAACTTGCTGACGGCGTACCGTTCCAAGGGATTCACACTTTGTGTCTTTTCCCACAGTTTCTTGTCGTTCAAGGCCTGGAGAATGTTCGAAGCGTTGCGTTCGGAGAAGTTGGCCATTTGGTGGATGTCGCTCGCCACAATGACCAGATGAGGAACCGCAATCGCTCCAGGATGACTGTTACTGGTATCGGACTTGGACTGCTTGAGCAATGGGAGCAATTTGAGGCTCAGCAGGGCTGTGGACAGGCAATTGACCTGGATCGTCTTCTCCCACCCATCCGAAGTCTGCTCCCATAGTCCCGTGGCCAAACCAGCGTTCATGATGGCCACGTCGAGTCTTCCGCCTTCTTTGACGTGCTTCTCAGCCCGTGCCGCAAAGCTTTTGACGCTATCGAACGACCCCATCTCCAGCGGCCACACTTCGATGGCATCCGAGGCGGCACCAGTCGTTCTTCGGATATCATCTTTGGCGGCCTCGCCTTTGGACACATTACGCACACCCATGATGATCTTAGTCGCGCCGAGATTGATTGCGTGACGCGCTGCTTCACGACCCACGCCAGTGTTGGCCCCTGTGATGAGCACGGTCTGGCCGTCAAATGAGTGAGGAGGAGGTAAAGTGGGCCGGTGGAACGGAAGCACGAGGAGATTCGACATAACGGGTGAAGTGCTTGAGAAACGTCTTCCGATTCAGCAAAAAGAATTGACAGCCAGAGTGGGTGGTGATCCGGTCGAGTTGAATGGAGGTTGAGATCTTTGACGCGGAGATTCCTTGTTGTTTTGTGCCAGAACCACAGCAGTTGTCCCTTAGGCAGGTCACATAGTACTTTCGGGAGATCGAAGCTGCGGCGTGGGCATGTGTTTGTCCGGACAACATGCATTGCCTTATCTGGCGGACGCTGCGGGCCCTGGTTCCTCCGCATATCAAACAAGCCTTGTGCAGCCTTGCGCAGCCTTGCGAGAATACGTCTCATTATTGGTCAGATCGTGGTTCACGATGACCGAAATGGCAATTGGCAGCGAAACGGACCATTGTATCGCCCGCAGCCATGGCTCACTCCACACCTACTCGTATTCCATCGCCCGGTCCAGGTGTACGTGAACAGGAGAAGCAATGGTCATAGGGTGTTATCAAGGACTGCGTGTCGAATTCAACAATGTATTTGTTTCTTGCTTGCAACGACGCTGACACTTGACTATCTTCATTCATCTCTAGGCCACCACAGCCAAATTAGAGCAATGTAGCATAACTCTGAGAAATGCTGTTATGTTCTACACCATTCCGGGCTCCAGGCGCCGTAGTAGCGCTTGATTGTCGACGATGGTGATTTGACATCTCCACTCATGTACGCCTCAGTTCGGGTATCTTCGAAAGAGGATATGAGATATGGCGTAGGTTGTCGCACCCAACGCGCACATACCGGAAACTACTCCAAAGCCAACTAGATACTTGGGAGCGTCCTTGGAAGGAAACAAGTATGCGCCGTAGATCCCGGCAAAGTTTGCCAACGAATTGATAAACGCCATACCGACGCCCCTGGTTTCTGGACGCATTGGGGCGAATGTTGACGATGAGAAGGCCAGAGACATGGCGTTGGCAGACATGACCCCTGACGCCAGAAACACTAGAAGGACATATCGGGCCGTGTAGTTGTAAATAGCGCACGTGAGGATCGCCATGACTGTCGCCACGACCAGCCATCCGGCGATGATAAGCCCGCGCACACTTGGAAATTTGTCACTCATGTATGCTGTTGAGAGGACAGCAACAAACGCCACGCTGTAGATGGGTACGGTCACTGTCTCCCGTTAGGTCAAGTTCACCAGGATTATCTGAAGAACAGCTCACTGTATTGGGCCGTGACTGAGGTATACCCTAAGCCTTTCACGAGGGTTGGATAAAAATAGGACATTGTGCCCGACGTCGCGATACACTTTGGGGTCAGCTGTTGATGATGCTATACTGTGACTGGGCGTACTCACAATATACCCAAGGGTCAGCAACCATGTCCGGAAGTCCTGCAGGGAAGCCTTCACTGCTTCCAAAGCACTCAAAGGGGGTGTATCTTCCGTGTATGTCACGATATCATCTGCCAATAGCCGCTGAGTCGCGATCTCCCGCTGACGTGGTGTAAATCCCCTCGAGGTTGCTGGGAAATCCGGCAGAATCCATACCGTGATCAGTGAACAGCCTATTGTGGCAGCTCCTTCGACGATCTGTAAACATGTGTTAGCTGCCTGGGTTACTCTTCGGGGGTAATACTACCCACAAAAAGCCACCGCCACCCAGCAATACCATGAGCACCATCGAGATGGCCAGTGATAGCACCACTGACAATCCCTCCGAAAGCACCTGACAGTACAGCTGCAGAGTAGAAAATGCCGAAGCGTCGGGATTGTTCATTCTTCTTGTACCAACAGCCGAGCATCAGACTAACACCAGGGGCGAAAGCAGCCTCGAGGATACCGAGGACGAAACGTACAGCCATCAGTGACCCTGAGCTCTTGACGGCAGCCATGCAGCAGGTAATGACACCCCAGATGGCCATGACACTACATAGATAGATTGAAGGTCGCGTCTTTGCAATGATAAGGTTGCTTGGGATCTCGAAGATAATGTAGGATATGAAGAAGACCACAAGCGCCAATGAGTACTCATTCGATGAGAGGTTGAGGTCGGCACTCATGCCTGCCACTTTCGCGTTGCCAATGCTAATATCAGTCAGCGACCATTCACCCAGCACCGCAAAATAACTTACTTCGTCCGATCAGCGTAAGAGAACAGATACATTATCCAGATAGCGGGCATCAGCAGCAGGTCAATCTTGCGGCGCACCGCTTTCTCCTCTGCTTCCGTATAGTCCACCACATTTCCGACCTGTACGTCTGCTGAGTTGCGCAACTTCGGATTGGTTTCGAAGGACGGCTTCACGTTAGTCAACGCGTTGTCCTTGATGGTTGGGCCAGCGACCTCCATTGTTCAGATATGCGAGTTTCAAAGTGATATGAAGTTGCACAATTTGCATGACTAAAGCTTTGTGCTCGCATGGACTACGCTGTTCATATAGGTCCAGCCGTAGGACGAGGTTGGCGGTTGAAACCGTCGTCCCCAGATACGTGGCGGTATCGACCGCCGCTGTGCGGTATATTGCGCTCGCCGATAATACTTTATTGTAAGCGGATGATAGCGCTTTGACGGGCCGCAGCTGTCAAGTCTCTCGTCGTGTGGAGCCGTGCCAGCCTGTTATCTTGAGAACGGTCCTGGAGCGAAAGAGAGTCCTTATGTAGCTCGCTTCTTATCGCAACTTGCTGGTTTAAACTACTTGATCCGTCCATCAAGCAATGTACGTCGTTCACTTGACCCATCCTTGGGCGTCATAAGATGGTATTTGGGTAGATGTAGCTAAAGTCCCTGCGTAAAGCTCTTTGCGGTATTCACCGCTCGAGCGCCTCCCTGATAAGGTCATCTGCCAATAACATGGTTCCATCTACATACCTAACCTTAGGTGACTACGTGGGTAAGATAGACCTTCCCCACGAAGCTTTTGGGATCTGATTCAGTGCCAGTCACGGCCACTCAACACGGATATCAGCTCTCATCCGTCATGTTCCCAACCCCACTACCATCCGTTTTGGAGGCAGAACTTCTTTTCGGCTATTACCGCTCTCAAACCGAAAGACCGATTTCTGCACATAAGTGTAGAGTCAAACTGATTTTGCCGGTGCACCTACTTTTCACCTGCATTTCTGCTTCCTGTCGATTTTCCAGCCAAGTAAAATGTCCCAGCGCTTGCCAGACTCGATAATTATCGTTGGTGCAGGAATTTGGGGGTTATCAACTGCACTCGCCATCGCTCGGCGCTATCCTTCAATAGAAATCACTCTTGTCGACCGTCAGACACCCCCTGTCGAGGATGGCGCAAGCGTCGACACTACCAGATGCATACGAGCAGACTATGCAGATCCTGTCTATACCCAACTTGCAGAGGAAGCTCAGAAGAAGATAGAAGAGGATCCAGAGCTCGTCCCGTTTTACTTTAAACAGGGCATGACCTTTGTGTGCAACGGAGAATCGAGACCAATCCTTGACTTCTGGAAGAAAGGCCTGGAAAACAACAAAAAGAGCAGTAACGATAGGTTGGTTCAAATGCCTACACCCGAGTCAGTATATCAACGTCTACATGGCCAGAGCGCCCAACTTGTCCCTGAAAATATCCTGAATGAGAAAAGGCAATGGAATCTAGGTTATTGCAACCTAGATGACGCTTTCATTGATGCAAAGGAGTGTACACGGGTGTACTATGAGCGGTGTTTGAAGTACCCATCCATATCTTTCCGATGTGGAGTGCCTGTCCAACGAGTGTGCATGTCCAATGGACGGACATCAGGGGTTCTTCTAGAAGATGGCCAGACATTGTCTGCATCTCAGGTGTTGATTGCCGCTGGTGCTTGGTCAAATCAATTACTGTATCTGGAGGGTCTGGCGGTCTCTAATGGCATCGCGGTGGCCTGGATAAAATTAACAGAGGACGAGATCGCAAAGTGGAAGAATATGGCAATCACAACAAATCTCGACACTGGCTTGAACCTTTTCCCGCCTCACAACGGCGAGATGAAGGTATTGCTTAGGTCTATTGGATACCAGAACACAGTTTCCATACCTCATCCAGAAGATGCTAGCAAAAAGATTCAGACATCGCTGCCTCGAACTCTTCTTACCAACCCCACAGACGTTATACCACCACAGGTCGAAGCTCGACTTCGGGACAACCTACGTGAGCTTATGCCTTCATTAGCGAATCGACCATTTGATCGCACAAAGATCTGCTGGTAAGCTCTCTTCAATGTGCCTGCTTGAAACTATAATGCTTACTGCATGCTCTAGGGTGTCAAAAACACCATCCAGCGACTTTATCATCGCCCCACACCCTGCCATCGAAGGACTACATGTCGCAACTGGTGACTCGGGGCACGGGTGGAAGTTTATCACCACCATTGGTGATATGATCTTGGACTCTATGGAAGGAACGCTGGACAAGAAGCTGGCCGAGAGATGGGCCTGGGCTGCAAAAGGCCCAGACAATGGAGCTGCGCCTGGAGTAGGTGGCAACCCGACTGAACTCCGACATGTCGTTCGCAGTAGACTTTGATCTCAAGAGACAAGGAACGATTACAAGGCCAAATTTATATGGCATCCCAAGTGTAACAGTTGTGGGAAGTTGAGCTGGCGCGCTTGTCGGGCACTGATCCACCTAAGTTAAAGAACGATAAGGAGGTGGAGGTGCCTAGACACTACCCCGCCATACCCGCTTGGGCTTCCAACTGATAAGAGAACCACGAGATCCAGACAATCTTGCCTTTTTCCGAACTCATCTAGGTCGGCATCAGTCACGCTGCTCGCTCTAGATCTCCCATGGTTCAGGACTCCACCAGATGCCACCAACCGAAGCGGAGCATGTCAAGATGCGGTTGGGCAGAAGATCAAACATTACGGCGTGCATCCGATGTAGGCGAAAGAAAAAGCGGTGCGACCAGGAGCTTCCTGTGAGTGTCTTCTGCCATGGCATGCTTCCTGGCTGCTATGTCTAAAGAATGGTCATATTGAATCTCTGATAGAAATGTGGCCTTTGCGAGGATGCTGGTGCCGAATGTGTAAGCTACGATGCGGCATCCCAGAGACAAATGCCTCGAAGGTCAGTATCGCCCCCCAGGTTCTCGACCTTGCTTGCAGGACATCCTTTGACATGTCTGATACAGCTACGTGCGCAACCTCGAAAAACGGGTCTCTGACCTTGAGTCGAAACTACGGGATCTTGGTATTGAGAACCTTGATGTGGAAGAGGAACCACGTAGTACTGGCTTCGAAGTCATGCACTCACCATCGCCCGAGCGAACATCAGGAGGCTTCGCAAGAAGAGATTTATCGAGGGACGCTGCCGCTGGAGCCGGCAACCCACTCAATGGCAGCTCGAGCCTGCTACGACGCGAGTCCTTTGGCGAGCCGGCTTTTAACAAGATTGTACTGACCGATCTAATGAGAGCGAAACCCACAGCACACAGAGCTGAAGACCCAGGGCGTGACCACATGCATGTTGAGCGAAACTTCTCGACCGATGAGTTCGACACCTCACCTATCTCGCTCCCAACGAGGAAAGGCGCTCAGAGCCTTATCAATGCATACTTCCATTTCGCGGATCAAAGTTTGTCATTATTACACAAACCGACACTAGAACAGAAAGTGGAGCTTCTTTACACTACACCGCGCGTTGCCGACCTTACAGAAGCCAGCACAGACTTCAAGATGGCAGTTTTCTTCGTTTTTGAGGCCTTCGCGGTGGCTTTGTTGACACTTCAAAAGTATGACCCTCTGAAAATACCAACTTCACTTGCAGAGAGATATCATAATACGGCGCTGAAGACCATCAACGAAGTCGGCCTACCCAGCGATCTAGAAGGAGTACAAGCTCTTTTGCTGATCGCGCAGTACTACTATCACCACCCGACAGTTTGGGCTGTATGGAAGACGGTAGGGAGCGCCCTACACCTCGCGGTAGAACTAGGCCTACACCAAGATCCACCAGCGGGCGAGAGGCTAGACGCTGTTATGCTTGACAACTTAAGGAGGACATTTTGGGTTGGGTACACAATGGATAGGAGTATCTCAATGACTCTGGGGCTACCAACTCTATTATCAGATGGAGCGATTACGGCAAAGGTAGGTATTGACACCCTTGCCGCATGAAAGTCTGACCGGCAATAGTTCCCCAGTGAAGAGCCAGATGAAAACATCACAGTCAACGGTATCACTATCGGGAATATAGCTATACCCAAGCCGAAGCGATTGGGCCTCCACTTGCTACGCTACCGCCAGCTCCAGTCCGAAATGCGCATGGTGCTGTACGAGAAATCACCTGCAGCTTCAGCCTACATTCCAGTCGATCTGGATAAGTGGCAGCATCAGATGCATGAGCGCATCAAAAGCTGGTATGCTGATACTCCCAGTCGTCAGTCGCTAACCCATCGCGAAGAACGATACATTGAAAATCTCGAGGTTACATACTACGCGGCACTATTTTACCTCTATCGTCCGTCACCCAATGTTCCTAATCCATCCAAGGAGCTTTTGATGGCTCTTGCAGACGCCACGATGAATATGATTCGCCTTTATCGCCTATTTTTCACCAAGAAGCAGCTCACCATATACTGGCTAGCGGTGGATAATTTGTTTTCGGCAGGGACTGCATTGATTTACGCTTATGTAAACTCGACCCTGGTCCAAGAGCGTATCACGTTGCGCAACCTGGAGTCGATGATGCACACCTGCTCATCTGTCCTATGGGGCATGGTCGAGCACTTTCCCAACTTCGGAGACAAGCGCGATAGATTTGATGCATTGGCTTCCAAGACCCTCAAAGATCTCGGCACGGCTCACAGCGAGTATGCTGCGACGGGCCTTTCCTCTACACCTATTTTGGGGCCACAAGGACAACAGCCGCCAGTCTTCGAGGCGAATGGCGCAGATCAAGCGCCACATCCTGCTTATACAATCACGTCAGCCGATGACCAAAACCTCAGTCAATACGCTCAGTTGCCACCACTGATGGCTGGTGTCGAACCCGGCACGAACGTGGCCCATATGCCCTTCTCTTTCTCCGACTTCGACGGCATATCTTTCAATTGGGAGACTCTTGAAAACACCATTGACTTTTGTACACCCTCTTGGCTATAAAATGAGAAACAAAACGCGCGTGTGAGCATGGAGGAAACGATGAATAAATGACGGCTCTGTGGTGTGTCTGACATTTCCACCGATACGACCCCTTTGATGTGGACAACCTCTACATTGATTCTTATTGAGAAGACGCTCCCCGGAATAATCGTTCTGTGCTTGATTCAATTTGACCAGCCTGCTCTTGGTAGATAATCCGGACCTCATCTTCGACGGAGGCGAGGAAGCCAGCGGCGGTGATGTCAGGCTGCCAGCCAATTTCACGGCTCTTGACGCCTTTGATTCGTGAGCTACGCCCAGATTAGCACTTTCGATACGGCCTCTCTAAGGATGACAACATACTTCGAGCCCCAAATGACTTCCACCATGTGGGCGTTCAGGAAGGGGATGCTGAGCGCACTGGCGAACTCATCCGGCGACACCTTCTTGACCTGGGCTGTCTGAAAGAGTCCCTGAGCATGGCCTGATCGAGCGATTGCCTTGGATATGTCGAGCCAAGCGACCTCGCCGGCCTCCAAAAAGTGGTAGCCTTGTTGGCCAAAGTCGACGGATTGTCCATCCGCAATGCGTCGAGCGAGCAGGTTATACATCCTTGCGACATCAGCGATGTGCACAACTGTCCAAATCTGGACGAGCGTCAGCAAGGGCTCGGGAAAAATGGTATCTGAGGGACAACTCACTCCTGAACCCTCTCCGAGGACGATAGGCTGTTCGAAGCCCAATGACATCTTGATCAGGGTGGGAACCTGCAGCGACCTCTGATTGATGGGCCCAGCACCTGTGCCGTCTGGAGTGGAATACTTAGTCACAGTTCTCCGAGATAAACTCGTGACTTCAAAGTGAAGGGCACTTACAGATCAATGGAGGATTCACAATTGCTGTTTTCACACCAAGACGTACCCCAGCCTCGGTGATGGCCACATCGACCTTCCTTATGATCCAGGTCTCGGCGTGCTCCTTCTCCCAGCTGAAGATGTCGTCCTTGTCACTGCGTACTTCCAAATTTGGCGTGCCGGTGTATGGATGGTCGCCAAAGTTGGAGGTCCCTGAGGTCTTCTAAAATTTCAGCAACCGCAACATTGACACAGAATCTGAGCTGGTCAACTCACATGGATATAATAGGCGTTTTTGTTAGACTTGGCTTTGCGATCTCCCAGACCCTCAACAAGAGCTATACAGGATGGGAGATCCATTGCCGAAGCACAGCTGATGGCGACTTTATTGGGTCAGTATGTAACTCTGAAGTTTTGAAAGGGGGCGGCTTACTGTCATTATTGCTGGCTGCCTTTTTGATCACCTCGATGTCATGCAGTCCCTCGAACAGCACTGTATTGACTCCTAATTTCTGAATGATCTGGGCGTGCTCTCGGGATCGTACAAGTGCAGAGATCTTGGACGCATCATAGCCAGAGGACAATAGCTGCGCCAGGACAGCACCGCCACTGAAGAAGGTGGGTCAGTCAATACGAACAGCTGGAAAGATGTCTGATCCCATTCCTTACATATATCCAGAAGCACCAGTGAGGAGAATGCTAGGTGAACTCATTACCGCCGTTGTAGATTCTCTGATTTTTGTTTGACGACGTATACAGCTGGATTGACGCCTGAGTTCTGTGGTACTTATACTGTTAGGCAATTTTGAGACGGTGCATAGTCGTCAAACTCTTTACATTGGAATGCATAAGCACAGCATATCTCGCGCATAATATAATACTCCGGTGGCTACAGTGGCTTCAAAGCACAAGTACATACTATGATTATTCTGTGTACATACTAAACATCGACATCGGAAAAGGTGGAGCTGATGCGAAACTCATGCCCGGTGTATCAGCTGGCAGAATCGTGCTTTGTTAGCCCTTATTTTTTGATTACACCTCAGCTGAATGTGGGGAAGCCTCGTACGAGAATTCTAGGCCCTTATGGTCACTAAATGGTTTGTCCTAGACAGCCACATGAATGTTAGCCCTTGTTGGCCAGCCCCCGTCTCGCCAACCGTCAAGCTGCTTATTGATCTCGTCTGCATCCAGCCCTTTGATCACATTGAACGGTGTAGGCTGCAAGACTCCATCATCGATCAGATTGGGCAGGGCCTTGAAGAACTCCGCCGCCACCTGTCTGAACAGCACGGGTCCGGCAACGAACCTCTGCACCCTGTAGCCCGCCCTCTTGGAGCCCACGGCCGTCGCATCGATGGCGTTATCGCGAGGACGCAAAGGCACAAATGTACCCTCCTTTGAGTCGGACAGCAGTCGAACTCCCAATGTTTGATCGTCTGCGTTTACAGTGTCGCAGACGTATAAAAGGTCGTCGCCCACAGCATGTCGAACTGCCTGATAGACATTATCATCCGATAGACAGCGATCGATAACAAGGTTTGCGCCCATTTCTTTCAAGGTCTTCTCTGCGTGAATCCCAGCGGTAAGGATGATTGTCCCAACCCCAGCCCATTTCGCCAGCTGAATGCCGGATTTACCACAAGCAGAGTTACCACCGACGATGACCATGCTGACTTTGCTGTAGTCGAAACCCTTACTGTCCGCAGACAAGGGTGAGGGCAAGCCGAATCCCAGTTGCGAAAAAGAGCGCGACGTAAGACGTCAGCGCGTTCAGGATAATGGTTGAAGTTTGGTCCGGAGTGACTGCTATCGGCAGAGGCGCAATAAAATCCGCCTCAAGCAAAGCATATTCCTGGGAGCCTTTTGTATCTGATAATGCAGGGTCACCTTGGCCAAAAACCTGGTTACCAATGTTGAACGAGGTCACATCTGGACCAAGCTCGGCTATTTTTCCAACGATGTCGACGGCAAATGTGGCGGGTAGGTTCTCCTTTCCCACGAAATATGCAATCTCGCGAACGCGACCATCGTGTGGATTTACTGGGAAGAAGTAAGTACACTGGGTAGCCAAAGAGGCTATACAGCTCACATCCTGCAATGGAGACTTTGACGAGCACCTGACCTGATCCAGGTTTGGGGATAGGACGATCGATCAGCTTCACCGGGTGCGCCAGCTCATTTACACCGATTGCCTTCTGGGAGGGCATCGTGAATACACAATTATTTTTGGGTGCGACACAATACTTCGTCATTCATTGAAGGTAATATGATACTCTTCTTTCCTCGCTCCGAAAACGTTGCGGACCGTCGCCTTTATTCGACGGCGTAATGCATCAATCGTATTCCCACAAGGCATACGTAGCGTGACCATGTAGCCATCATCGCTACAGGGAGATGTCGACTAATCACACCTCAGGCTGAAGGACGTCGAGAGCCCATGAAAGTCATGTTTACACATCGGCACCTTGGGTGCATGCAGTATGCGCGCGAATGCAAAGGCATGTCATGCATAACGGCTGCACTGATGCACAAATGAAATACGAAACGACGATTTTGTCATGAAAATCCTGCGGTTGACTCACCACTCATGTAGCCAGGTCAAAAATTACCCAATAAGAAATTCGGAAACCTTTGGGACATTGAGATATAAAGAGGATGTTGAAGTTGGGGTGCTTCGAGGTTTTTGATTACTTTTCAGGGGTTGCAGCCCTTCAATACATCATTGGTCGGCCTTGCCAGATGGGAAGTCCGCTTCAGACTGCCGTTTCGGGCTATGACGGAACCCCTTCCACTCCTTCCGACGACTGCTGGGTACGTCTGGTGTGTATACGTTTCACTCGAGGCTGTGCTAGGCCAGCACGGGTCGAAGACTGGGCTGCCGCGCGGAGGACCATGGCCAAATTAGACTGCTTGGACGGGCGACAGGAGCCTCCCAGAAATCGCGTCCAGTCATTGTCCGGGCAACAGGCTGCTCTTCCCCTCCGCCCGATAATGAAGTCCATTATGACCACATACAAGAACACAGGAGCCGAGTTCGTGGGGAATCGAGAAAGGGACACATACTGTGGCATACGATGGTGATGGAGCAGGCGGAGGCAATTCTCCGTGGCGTTGTCATGTTCTGTGAGAAAGGTCCATTGCAACGCAAGCTTGAGTGTCAATGCTTGATGTCTTCATCAGCTGGTACCCTTCGGCGCCCAGTCTGTCCCATAGAAATCAACCTGAAGCACGGGTCCATGAATGGGATTGAGAAAATCTTTCCAGGTTGCCATTGGACTGATTATCAGATATGTGGAACGCTGCCAAGCCAACAAGCCACAACTACGTAGTTGGCTTGCGTAGTCGGCGGATTCTTATCACCACCTATCTATGCCTTATCAATCTACTAATCACAGATGAACCAGAAGCGGTCTGAGTTAACCCCGGGAGTCACAAGGACTGATGTTGGTGAGACCCTGCCGTTCTTCCCGAACGGAGTATTCCGACGAATTTCGAGGGCACGCGACCACTTTATCGCTTTTGTCCTTTTTCCAACTTGAACGCCACAGATCGCATGATGTGCAGGGAAAACAGCGATATTACCTTTAGACTAAGTGCGGTAGTGATGGCACCTGTCAAGAAAATGCTGCTTATCTTCCAATCATGTACAATGCCGCATGATCTATGCCTGGGGTATTTCAGTCGTGGGCCGGTGAGAGGCCGAAACTACGATGCGCCAGCAAGGGTGCACCGTGCACTATATACGTACAAGGGATCACACTAAGCGACGGACTTTCTGGATAATGCGCTTTGGGTGGGAATTTCACATCATTGGGATGGCAGCGATGACGCCCCACTATCACACCCCCGGTCGTCTCTGGATCTTGAGGCCGCGTGGCGGAAGACGTCGACTTCTTCCTCCTTATCCATTATTGCTCCAACGACACACACTTCAAGGAGACGTTCCGAGCTTGAAAATTTGGTACTCCTAATAAGACTGTCCGCTATTCAGGCGCCCTTCCACTCTCGTCATGTGCATCGCACCGCTGAAACGACGACCACGGAAAGGAACACAAGAAAATGGGATGGCCTGGCTTGATTGTCCTGTTACTTCTTGCGGCTGTCAGGACGATCTGGGCCGATCAAGCACTCTTTGAGTCCGATAAGGCCTTCGACAAAGGAGAATATGGCGATTTCGTGAAGGAAGACTACAAATCGGTCGGACTGACCTCCGCGCCCCGACCAAACGTGTTCGAGCGAGTGCCCGGGGCATGCGATGGCGACGATGGACTGATGGTCATGGTCACGCTGAGAGGCGGGGCTGTGCCGCAACCAGGACCATCGATCCTCGATGGACAGGGGAGACTCGTCTGGAGCAACACGAATTACGTTCAACCATACAATCTGCAAGTACAGACATATCACGGTGAACAATTCTTGACTCTGTGGGCCGGTAACGACGGTGTCAAGGGGCACGGCGCCGGATTTTATTACATGGTGAGATATACCATGTTCTCGTGACCATCTGGATCAGGCTTGACTTACCCGGCCTTGGAATAGCTCGATTCGACATATGCCGAACGGTACAGAATAGCAGCAGGCAACGGCTTGGAGGCAGACCTCCACGAGTTCCACCTCACGCCCAACGACACCGCCCTCATCACCATATACCAGATCATTCAGTTCGACCTAACGTCCGTCGATAAACCTGTCAATGGATGGATCTGGGATGGATTGTTCCAGGAAGTGGACATTGAGACGGGCGAAGTGCTGTTTGAGTGGAGAGCGTCCGACCATGTTGCTGTGGCTGACTCTTTCTGGGGCCCGGGCACATTGGGTGTCACGATGAACGATGCCTGGGACTTTTTCCACATCAACAGCGTTGAGAAGGACGAGCGAGGAAACTACCTAATTTCATCACGATGGATGCACGCTATTTACTACATCAGTGGCACTACAGGGGACATCATATGGACACTAGGTGGTCGCGAGGAGAACAACAACTTTCGAGACCTGTCCGATGGAGCCGCCACACACTTCGCTTCCCAGCACCATGCCCGCTGGCACGATGGGTACTCGTCCATCACGCTTTTCGACAATTCCAACCCTAATGGTCCCGGTCACCCAAGCTCGGGTTTGTGGCTCGACCTCGACTTTGAAGAGATGACGGTCAAGTTGCGAACCCAGTACCTCAGCCCGATCACTGTCCGATCTGACTCGCAGGGTTCTATGCAGACCTTACCGAGCGGCAACGTCCTGGTCGGGTATGGGAGCACCCCCCAGTACGTCGAATTCAGCCGCGACGGCGATGTTCTGTGCGAGACGCACTTAGCTCCTGCGGATGGTTTCGGCACTGCCTCAGTTCAATCGTACCGGATCCAAAAGTTCGCGTGGGTCGGGAAGCCTCAAACGGAGCCGGACATCGCTCAAATCAACGGCACTCTCTATCTCAGCCAGAACGGTGCCACGGAGATTCGGTACTGGAAGATCGAAGCCACAGACTCCAAACCAGAGAAAGAGGTCGATGACAACTCCTCCTCCAGTAATGTTGAAGCTGAGTTCCACGAAGTCATGCGCGTGGAAAAGGCTGGGTTCGAGACCGTCATACCTCTGGTCGGCGTTCAACAGCCATACATCCGAGCAACTGCTCTCGACGCAAGTGGCAACTCGCTAGGTCAAACTCGGACAGTCGATCGAGGCGAAATATTGCCAACGGTCTCAGAAACAGCGACCACAGAAACCAAAGGAGCGAAGGAACTTAGACGAGTTCAACGGAGTTTGCTCATCGCTGCAGTGTCGCTGGTTGGCGCAACATTACTTTTCGGGATCGGATTCGGCGCTTTCGCTGCGTTCTCGTACTTCCGAAAGCACTCGCACTACCAACGAGCTCGAGGAGAACAGGAGATGGAAGAGGAAATGATGTTCGATGAGTCGATGTTGTCAGGTCCTGACGAAGTGGACTTGTACCCCGAAGAGGATGATGACGACGATCACGGCGATCTCGCAATAAAGCGGGCATCGACATCGGGCTCTGAAATGGCAATGCTCAATCCCAGAGCGTCAAAGCAGCTGGAAAGAGACAGACCAAGCATTTCACCATAATTTTAGTAAAACTGTACCAGCACTATGTACTGTTTCGTTAATTATGCATACTTGGTACGACCATAAAACTCATCGCATGCGATCAAATCTAATCACTTGGCAAAGCCCTGGACACGTGACTGCTCGTGCAAAACTAACAAACACGAATCTTCGACCGTGATTGGCTATGACGCGCAACGTAATACCTCTATGAAATCCAATGCTGAGAAGAAATCCACGCTTGAAATTCGCAATGTAACTTTTTGGGGGCTGGAGTTTAGAGATCCATGCTCTCTTATATGGTGGGGTGGTCTACCCCGGAGTCACGCGGTCACTGTATCCAACTTAGCTCCTCCGCGACCTCGACCTCCCATATTTGGTTGACCGCCAACACAATGATCTTGTTTCCTGCGAGGGCAAAATTGGCAACGGGCACAGCGGTGGAGTCGAGCACTTTGGCATTGATGAATCCCAGCAGCCGGCCCGTCGCATCACGACACATGATTCCCTCGGTCTCTGCCGTCCACACTCTGCCCGATCGATCGACCTTGATCCCATCCGGGATGCCCGTCCTTGCGAGCGAAAACATGCGTTTGGAGACCGGGGTCACCGTGTCGTCGAGGTCCCAGACAAAGACCGCCGCGGAGCCGGTGGTGTTACCGGGCCCGGAACCCTGGAGATTGGAGACTGGAGAGTCCGTCACATACAGTCTTTTGCCGTCGGGCGACACCGCAATGCCGTTGGGCGAATTTATCTCGGCGCGCGAAATCACTGGCTGCAGAGAGTTGAGGGTCGGGTTGAAGCGCCAAATTGCATTGGGCAGCTGCGCAGGGCCGGTGAAGTTGAGGAGTGCGCTGTAATCCACGTCGGAGAAGAACATCACTGGGTCCGAAGTGTTGTCCGGACCGGTCGTCCACGCCATATCATCGGGGCCATTGAGTCGCAACCCGAAATACGAGTTGACCACGGTCGTGGTGTTGCCGCTCTCGGGGTCGATGGCCACGATGCCGCCGGCGTAGGTATAGTTTCCCCAGTGACAGATGTAGATCTTGCCGTCGTGGTAGATTCCACCGTTGGCGACCAGCACAGGTGCCGTCAGATTCGGCACAGAAACCTCATAGCTGGTGAGGTTGATGTTCAAAACAATGCGTACCGATTCGTAGGACGTCAAGCTGCTTTCCGTGGGGTCTGATCCGGTAAACCAGACGCTGTTGAGTTCGGGGTCATAAGCACCCGCTTCATACGCGAACTCGGCCTCAAGGGGGCCTGCGATCCGTCGAGCGGAAGGTGAGGGTCCCAGAATGTCCAGGAAGTCTTGTGAGTAGGATATGAACGTGGCGTTTTCAGCCGAGGCCAGAAGGGTGTCGACCGGGGACGAGGGCGGGATGACCGTGTCGACGAACCTCAGCGAATAGTTGCTTGAGAAAGTCGCCGGAAGAACGACCGTATCGCTGGGCGGTATGGAAACGATGACATTGTTGGCGGTAGCATTGGAAGATTGGGCGGTGGCGGCGATGGCGGCGATGACGGTGGTCAGGAAGCCAGTGAGGACGAACCGCTGGGTGATAGGGCCGTGCATTTTGACCGCGGAAGGAATGGACTTTCGGGATCCAGACACATTCGTCGCCGTCCAGAGCCGTATGACCTGCTATATGCTCCTGGTCACTGACCTTCCCCAACCTACCCCACATTTTAGTTGCTCGCCCAGACGAGCCGGTTGGTATAGTTTTCTGCTGCTCGATCATCATGTCTTTCTGCGGGGAAAGAGGCACGTAACTCTAATATCGTACCCCAACATTCGCTGGTCTATGACGTACCCAGGGCCCCGAGATCGGGGTGGTCCAATCCACCACCCACATGGTTCAACATTCGCTTGTCTCTGGAAAATCTGGAGGCCTCATGTCGGGGTCACACCCAACCCACGAGCCCCATTGATTGAGAACTCTATACTCGTCTTGCAAAGGGTCTCTCACGCCTTCGACCTTGGGGAATGCTTGGCTCGGTTGGAGAAAGACATGCTGGGCTTGTCCGGGAGAACCGCCAGGATAGTTGAAGCTGACCGGTGACTTCACTCGAGCATCTGTGCGCACCTTATTTTGTGCAGGTTCGGCTGGGGTCTTTATTCTTTGACATCCAGAACCCGAGCCGAAGAGGGAGAGAGTCGAGAAGAGGTGAGTCGCAGGAGGAGAGTTTTGTGGTCGAAACGATTTGGATGGGCGCCTGTATGACCTCATTAGAGGTGCCAGAAACGGTAATTTCAGGTACGGTGCACCAAGTTGGAGAATCTACTTCAAAAGTATTGGGAGACGCTTTCAACTTTCGAACCACATTTGCCGCGGTACTAAGTCGTCATCGAGAAGAGAGGATAGGCGGTGTGAACCTAGGTTAGATTTAGTGGTGTTACTACGACTCCTGGAAGTAATATTGAGTAGGAGAGTTGACTTGAGTATCTCTTCGCTCGAATGAGAACCCGCACCGCGGTTGTCTATTGATTAACGCCGAGGTTTGCACATTGTAAAGAACGCCCTAATCTTAGAAACGACCCTATTCGATCTACGCCGCATTAAACGAGAATCTGATTTCTTAAGACTGATCGCGAGAATTATGCCGACGATCTCAGAGGTCGGAACGCAGATCGTTGCACATCGATTCAGTGGAAGTAAGTATATACCTAAGTTCTGGATTTAATCCTCCTTAGCGAGGAGGTCTCTCGCCATTACATGGAAATTCGGCCATCGATATCATCCTACGGACTCACTTCAAATCGAAGGGAGCAATTCTTGATAGATATACAAATGTCACACGGGATTCGTCATGCAGCGGTCCATCGAAATCATGTCAGCAAAATCACACTGAAAGAACACTCATCCTGCGTTGGACGGGTCTATTGTGGCGCCGATACCAGACGCACCACTGGTAAGTACTACAACTGAATCCTTTAATCGTGTGTAGTCGAGGGATGCGTGGTTTGGATCGAATCTAGCCATATTCTACGTCGTAAAACAGAAAGCCAGAGGGGCGTACAGACCTGAAACAGGCATGAGGATCGAACGGTTGGCCAGAGGTCTTTCTTCCCGGGATCATATGCCGTAGACCGAGGTACTCTTTCGTTTCACATCCGAAAGTCCCAAAGGTAAATATGACCCACACTCAACTTCACATGCTCTCGGAGTCTCCCCAGTTTGTCGACCAGACGGTCCTTTTCCGATGGGGGTAGCGAGACTCTACCTGTCAAGGGACCGGCACGAAACGACACTTGTGACCAAAAGACAAATACTCCCCTTGGCCATGCTGTTCAAAATCCAGATGCACAGGCAACTGTGTCGGCTTGTAACGTCTTTCTGCCATTGATCACCAAGACTTTCTCCCCTGCAAGATGGCCGCCAGCACGCGTCACCTTGAAGTTTACACCCAGTCCAGTTCGGAAAAAGGTCTTTCCTCTGTGACAACTTTGATCGTCGGTAGCAAGGCAGCAGTGATCATCGATCCACCTTTCTTGGTCCCTGATGCGAAAGCGGTCGTTGAAATGGCAAAATCCAAGACGTCCAAACCCGTCGTGGCAGTTTTTGTCACCCATCATCATCCAGACCATTATTTCTCGGCAAACCCCATACTTGAAGCATGGCCCAAAGCCAAGTTTCTCGCACACCCTTACGTGCGTGCAGGCATCGATCGAGAATACGACGAGAAGGTGATCTATTGGCCCCAGGTTTTCGGTCGCGAAAGTGTTCCAGTCAACCCAAGGAGACCCGAAGTTTATAACTACTCCTTCTTCATCCTCGAGGGTGACGAGGCAAGTCCAATTGCGCTCCTTGGACCTGTCCAGGGTGACTCAGTCGATCATACTCTATTTTGGATGCCTCGGGAGCGAATCATCGTCACTGGTGATGCCGTATACGCCCGTACGACACATGCGTGGGTGGAAGAGATTGAGACGCCCGATATTCTGCATGCTTGGAACCTGACGCTCCAACTCATCGAGGCCTTAGATCCTGTCAAGATCATTACTGGCCATATCGAGTCTGGAGCGGACTTTGACAAGGAAAAGGACCTCGAGCACATGCATCAATATCTTGGCTTATTCGAAGAAAAGATCACTAATGCTAAAGAGAAGCCGCAAGTCCAAGACCTCTTCGACGCATTCAAGACTGCATTCCCCCATTGCACGAAGAATCTTGATTTCTTCTTAGGTCACTTGAGCAATCAATTTGGGGAGGGAGGACAGAAGTGGGAAGAGAACAGACAGCATGATGTTGCGAGTCGAACAAGGGACTCACTCGAGGGATTTCTCTTGGGTACAGGAGCAAGCAAGTGAAGACAAATTTGGCAATTTCTAGATCATAGTTTTCTGCATTCACAAGAGCGGAAATGCAAACACGATTAACGTCACAGATGCCTAATAATGACGTAAATGCATTAGGGCAGAGTACGGCTGAGGGAACTGGAAGCCGTCAGCTCGAGCTCGACGGTGTAGACAAAGTGTTTAAGAGAGCGCCCCTCGCCCCTCTTCTCTTGCTCCTGGTGTTCTCCTGCCTTACTACATGGTTTTCTAAACACGGTAGCTATTATGGGCATGTGAGCGAGCCAGACGCACGTAAGAATCACCAGATTCACCACGCATGATGCACAGCCTAGACACCCGACGAGAGAAAATGGTGACCTGTACCGGGTCATCAATCCAATCACAGCATTTCAAGAAGATTGAGCATACACAATATGTAAGTCGACATGTACATCGGATCTGGGCCAGGCGGTCATGCACCACCTATCCAGGATACCCCGACAGCAGGAGTGGCTTCGCTAGTTCTTGCTTGCAGGCTGCAGCCACGGAAGCGAGCAGGAGGGGTTTGTGTAACAAGGGCGACGAAAGACTTTGTTCCTTGTAACTCTCGGTCGGCGTGAGTTTTGCCTTCCAGCCTTAGCCCAGAATCATGATTAGCATGCTGTACCACCTGTCGCGCCCAAGCTCTTCAACCTTCTTTGAACCTTTGTTGGCCTCGGTAACCCAGCTTGGCTTGTCAATATGGGATCCTCATTGGAGCTCCTCCCGAAACGGCTTATCATCTGCGTGGATGGCACTTGGTGTTGTCCGGATGGTACCCGACCAACCGGGACGAAATCTGGCAATCAGACACTTGACACTGCCGGACCGCAGCGTTCCAACTTGACCATTGTTTACCAAATCTACATGTGCCTGAAGCGGGAGAAGTGCATTGACAGTCGGACAGGGAAGACCTTCAATCAATGCCCGATGTACGTTGACGGGCTAGCTTCGACGGCCGATTTCTCTTCGACAAAGCGCGCCTGGGTTGGCTAATCAGGCTATGGCTACGAGAAACAGATCCGTCAAGTTTACGAAGGGTGCTGCAAATTGAACAACGAGGGCGACGAGGTTTGGCTGTATGGATTCAGTCGTGGCGCCTTCGTGGTTCGCGCTGTCACTGGCATGCTGTATCATCTCAGAGCCATCAAGTCTGCCGGAACCGAAGCTTTCTCAGCAAACTACAAAAAGGCGTTGGAAATTATATAAATCAATGCAGGAACCAGGGAGACTTGGTCCGGGCCAGGTGAGTTGGCGGATCTATGTGGCTGAAAGTGCCACATTTATTCTGGTGCCCGCGTTTTCATGCACCGCACTACTGTCAAATGTGCCAGCGCTGAGTGCTTGACAGATACACCGCTGGCTAGCTGAAGGCACCCGACCCGCCCCCAAGATACACTTCATGGGTGTTTTTGACACGGTCAAAGCAGTAACGGACCAATATCCTTTCGATATCTCGCTGAATGACAGTATTCAGCATCTACGTCACGCGCTGGCTTTGCACGAGAGCCAGTCCTTCATGTGCCCCGAGTACATCTGGCCTGAAGCCAGCCACGCCGGAAATGAATCGGGAAAGAGAAGCATTGTACAGGCATGGTTCGTGGGCGCGCATCTTGACGTGGGAGGTTCCGCAGATAATGCTGGTCTCTCTTTATATCCGCTGCAGTGGATGTTACTTGAAAGCCTTGCCAACGGCCTAGTGTTGGAGTTCACTGGAAACTTCCAAGGGCGAGCGTCTGTTGACAACCCTCTTGAGGTCGTCTTTCCCCCTACGTCTGACTCAGGTCGGAATGGCGCGATTCATACCTACGCAACCAAGAACGATATCAACGTCAAGATGCAGGATTTGCGAAAGGTTCACCATCTTGAACGATATGGGACTCGCTATAGCATCAAGGTCAACCGTAAAGGTAAAGGGCCTCTATCATCTTTCATCACCAGTGCACGGCAGTCGTTCGATTCGGATGGCAATTTGCACGGCCAGGGCTCGATCATTCACCCCTCCGTGTACTACCTGATGGATGAATGGCCGTTAGTGTCTTTCAGCAGCAAAGAGATTGATCTCCAGTATAAGCTGGAGGCAGTCCGTTTGGATATGCTGGGAGAGGACGGTGAGTGCTGGAATCAGGGGTTCTGGAATGATGGTACAACAGCAGCGATGGAAGACTTACCACCATTGCGGATCCTTGTCTGTGGCAACACTGGTGTGGGTAAGTCAACGCTCATCAGCAGAGTATTTGGTGCGGGCAACGAGGTCACGGGAGTCTCTCCGAGGGAAAGGGGGAAGCACAATATCAAAGATCCCATTACCTTTCCCTCGCGTCCGGATCTGATAGTGCACGACTCTTGTGGGTTCGAGGCTGGGAGCGACGAGGAGATGAATGTGGTTGAGGATTTCTTGCAGGAGAACTCCTCCGCAACAGACCTTGCACAACGGATACACACAGTTTGGTTCTGTCTAGAGGTCAGCGACTCGCGTCCGAAGCAGTCTTCCACACTGAAACTGTTCCAACTTGTGGCCAAGTATGTAAAGGAGGTGCCGTTAGTGGTTGTCGCAACCAAAAAGGATCAGCTTTTCGACAGGAAATATAGTCAGCGGAGGATGACTTTAAGAAGGCAGGGTCTCCCCTTGAACGACGAGGAGATAGAGGCGTATGCACAAAAAGAGCTTGAAGAGCATGTCAGATTGATCGAAACCGAGATGCAAGAGGTACCCGATGGGTTCTTGGACGCATGTCTGGCCGTCGCGTACGATAACGACGAGTCCATCAACCTCCTGACCAAGGTGATGGCGCAATGTTGCAGCTCCGAAAGGATCCGTCTGATGTACGTCCGGTCCCAGACCAAGCGCATTGATCTCAAGATTGAATTAGCCATCGACGAGGTCATGGGCCAGTACAGGAAGATCCTGAAGCGCGTCATGGCTACCTCCTTCGTGGCCTTCGGACCATCGCAGAGCCGATCCGCCGTCGGGATGGCTGTCTGTCGCATGGTCATCAACTGCTTCGGACTCACCATGGTCGACTCCGAAATAGCCTTCCGGATCTTCCTCGACAACGTCTGGGATGACCGGGGTCACAGTGGCACCGTCGCCTTTGCCGATGCCATCTCGACTCTTGGCTTGGTCATGACAGTCGACCCCGCGGGTACCCCCGGTATTTCTAAGCACGGATTCTGTGAATTGCGAGCTCGTTGTCCCGGCTACGACCCGCCTGTTGCTTATGCTTGGCTGTGATCTGATTCTGGACCTCGCACGCTCATTCCGCGCTGCTAGGAGACAAGGTATCCAGCAACCCCTCAAAGCTGACCTGTTCAAAGCCGCGCGGGACTACCGACCTTTTGCCAAAGACGTTCACGCTACTATTGCAAAGGCCATCCCTCGACGCAACCTGTTCAGGAGCTATAAGGTCGACAAGGTCAGGCTATGGTTTCATGCGGTTGTCAACCAATACAAGCCGATGACCATCGAGAGCAAGGCAACGACCAGCTACCAAAGCCCCAACTTAGCTGAGGAAAGTAGCGGTCATGGGCGAGGACCGACATGACGGCCACATCGACAAGTTTCAGTTGGATCTGGATACTGATACCGAGTCTACCGACTCTGAAAGGATGGCTGGCTTCGAGGAGGATATGAGAGAGATACTGGACAAAGCCACATAAGTCTGAAGCATCTCTTTCCCGTCGCACTGAGGAAGGCTTGCCAGGGCCCAGAGCGAGCGAGTAGCATATAGTTTATTTCACGTCCTTTTACCCCCCTGATCGGTGTCCCATTGAAGAGTAGCTTAGAAGTTGGGTCGTTCGAACACCCAGTACCTTGCACTAGTTGGGGTCAAGGGGGAACTAATGTCCGCGCGCCTCAACATGGTAGCATCGTCTAGGATGGCCAGAGTATACGGTGACCCTTATTGGACAGCATGATTAACCTAGAAATAGTGCTTAAACAACAGGGAAAGTCTGAAAAGGCCAGTTTCCAGTGGCGGAGGAGATGCAGTGGCAGACTTTGAATATGGCTCTCACAGATCGCAGATCGTATCTTCGAGCTGGAGGGACCTGTCTGATGCCAATATCTCCATGAGACAGGGCCCTTAAGCCGACGTCTGCTTTGTTTGTGGCTTTCGGCAGCCACCGTAACAATTGCAATAAATATGTTGCAGGATTGATAGGCGCAGCATCCTAGGTTACTAACCTAAATGCCGTCCGCACAGATCTCGGTGCTCCTAGCCTTGGTACAACATTCAGCTACTCTTGTGGCTACCGTGCCTAAAAGAGAGAGAGAAGACCAATCTGGCTTGATCGCGTGCTTGTGGCTTGAGCTGAGTTATGTCAATGGGAGGTAGTCTTAAATTATTTTTGGTCGCTCGAAAATTGACTTTTATGCTTGGTACTATAACTTCTAGCGCTAAATAGCCATTGATATGCATTCAGCTCCAAGGCTGTGAGTCAATGGAAACGAAGGAGGATACCTGTCTTCCAGGAACCTAGACTACGTTGCTGAAACATTAACGTTCATCCCTGGAGCAACACTACTGCCCTGTATGACAGATCTCAGCCACCAATCTCTGTGTGGCCATGAGGCCGTGCACGGACTAAGCAGTATGCTGTGCGGCCGATATATAGACTTCCTGAGCTCTTGTCTTTTTGTACCTAAAAGCTCGAAGCTCTAATCTAGAGACCTTGAAGTCTTCTCATTTGTCTGGGGAATATTTGGCTTCCAATTTATTGCTAACAGTGCGTCTTTTCAACATACAATCTGTCCGTTGCCCTTTGTGGAGTATGAGATTCTCAAACACCATTTTTTGAGTTTGTAGATACGCTGGACTGCTCATCTCACTGTGCTCTGCATAGCCTAGCCTCCACGTATCATGGTTACACCCTCCGTCCTGCTCAGCGCTTTGTTCTGCTGCAAGGCTCACGAGGCGCTCCCTTCTTCGTTGCATGGTCTAGGCTCTAGCAACTAACGTTTTCCGTGCGAGGTATTACTTCAACATGTGTAGAACTAACACGACCGTGGATAGAAGACCATCTAGCGAAATCTAATGCAAGCCCTCATGTCAATCTACACGCTGCTACCCTACTGGCAAGTAAGGTCACTCAAGTCTCTGACCATCTAGGCCATACTAAGTTCCCGCAAAGACCATCACACAAAGATTCAAGGTTGTTCATGCTTAGTATAAATAGGTCTACCACGATGAAATCTATGCTGAGTCTCCATTAGTTCTTCCACCAAATCGACCAACACTTCAAAACCCCCGGACGATTCTATTCTATTCTATTTACCTTCAAGCAAGCTTTACGATACCGACACAATGCGTTCATCAATTCTTGCTTGCTTTTTCGCTTCAGCTGCACTTGTGGCTTCCTTCTGCTGTGACGACACACATATTGAAGACGACGGCGCCCATTGTGCCGACGGTACATATACAGGTGTCGGATGCTGCTCTTATGGCCCATGCAACATCTTCTGCTGCAATTGTGACGCTCCCTGCAGACAAGCGAGTACACGAATGGCAGCAAGAGACTTCACCCTCCCATGGGAAAGCAACGGCGGCGACCCAACCTGTGGCCTTTTCCAGACCGAAAACCAATGTGCTCTGGATAAATTCCAGGCACTCGACGCCAATAAGGACGGGATATTGACCCTTTCTGAGGTTCTAGCAGACATCGAGGTCGTAAGACCTTTTATCAACTCATTTGGTCTCGACAATGCAACCATCACGAAGGATATTACTCTACTTTTCAATACCTACGACGTCGACAAGAATGGCAACCTCACCTTCGCTGAAGTACTCACCCCCCAAGTTGTGGATACCCAGGCCTAAAAGCAAGGGATATACGAGGAAAGACTGAGTTAGGGGAGAGGATGGTGTCCGGTTATGAGCCAGGAGGGCTTGGTCCGGGGTTACTTTGTACTTATTGCCGCGCATTTCTTCTTCTTACAAGCATCCTTCTAAGAAACCGCCCTTGTTAGTCGGCTGGCCTAAAAGCAATCGTGCCGGATTCTTTTCAATAGTGACTCCATTTTACAAATGGGTGAAGCGCAAGCTTGTGTTTTGCCCAAGACCCACCGAAATCAAGCCCAGACGGGAGATTCAAGGAAGAGCTAGCCAAGCCTATGGGCGAGTCACTAGATGGCACGTAGGTATACAGCACTAATTTTGTTGTCAGATGACTCGTCATCGGGAGCGCGAAGAATCGATAAGAAAGCTGCTGAGACACCAACAAGCATAGCTGCATCGACGGGGATGATGTTCACAATGGGAAGATATGATCCAGTCTAATGGCGTCTATTGAAAGGTATGTGCAACTCTAAATGGGCGTATAGATCTTCGCAGCAAGCTGATGTGATGAGACCAACGACATCTTCCTCAAGGTTTCGCGAAGACCGCTCCCATCACAGGTTACTTGCCTGGCCCAAGTCGAACTTCTGTCCCACGATCTCTTCGCTCAATCCCCACAGCCTCGCTGCTGCTTTCGGATCACTCGCCCAGGGTGCGCAGCCAGCGACTTGACAATCGGCGAGGTAGATGATGTCCTTGTCCTCGGCAAGCTTGGGATCCAATGCCGCCACCAGAGTCGTTGCACCGCCTTGATCCTGATTCTTCCAGAAATCGCCTGTCTTTTCAATGATATTCCGGTGCTCTTCGTCCAGGTTGCGTGACATATCCGTCCAAATCGACCCGGGATGCGTAGCTATCGACCTCACACCCTCGCTTGCCAACTTCTGAGAGATAGATAGGGCCATGAGGATGTTCCCGGTCTTGGACTGTCCGTAAGCGACGAAAGGGACGTATGTCTTTCCCGGAGGAGGATCGAATGACGCTCCGGGTCTTGACGTTGGTCGTTCGTCTTCTGGAATCTCTTCTGGTCGCTTCTTGAAGTTGTAGTCGCTGAAGCGGATAGGAGATATAAGATGCCCGGCGCTTGTCATGTTGATTATGCGGGTCGAACCTTTCGACTGAGATTTTTGTGCGGCTTTGAGAATCTTGGGCATGAGGAGATTCGTCAAGAGGAATATGCCAATATGATTTGTGCCGAACTGGAGCTCGAGCCCATCTTTCGTAGTTCTGGGATCCGTCACCACCACACCCGCATTGTTGACCAGTATGTCAATTTCATCGACAAAGTTGTTGATTTCCGTGGCTGCCTCACGGATCGATGCGAAAGACGATAAATCAACCTCGACGAGTTGAAGTTGCACGTTGGGATACTGTTCTTTTACCTTTGTCGCGACAGCCTTGATCTTCGACATTGTCCGTGAGGCTAGCACTAAAAGTTGGGGCGAATTTGCGGCAAATGCCAGTGTTATTGACTCGCCGAGGCTTTTTGGCGACACCCCAACGACAATGACTGTGTGTCATTTCTTAGCTTGGATCTGGAACACAAATGGACCGTCAAAACATACCTGTTTTGCCTCGCACTACATTGCTGAAAGTGCTTGCTACCTCTGTCGCTGTGGTCTCTCGGTTAAAGCCCGGGTTGGAAGTCCTATTGGAGTCCGTCTTCAAACCCCAAGGATTTTCTTTTTCGTCCGACATGGCGTTTCCCTTTTCATTCGACATGGTGGCGCGCTCGATCTGAGTTGGAACGATACCACAAAAAATGCAATACTGGTGAATGAAAGCGATGACAGATAGTAGGGATTGACAGTTGTGAATGTGCTGCTGGACTTGCTGCGTGAGGACTTGTGGGGAAAGCGACTTTCTACCAAACAGGAATCTCGTCCCAAAAGAGGAAGTAATGGTTGCAAGAACCCTGTGAGATGTATCGAGGCTCAACGATTGATGGCGAGAGGTTCTCGAACACCTCGGAATCCGGGCAAGCCGGTAGTATAATTTTGTCCTTTCACAAGAGGATATGAGGTTCACAGATTGAGATCAGGGGTCGTCTAGAACAGAGATGTCCAAGAACGCGCGAACTCTGCCCCAGTGAACGGTCGTCCGGCTCGTTTCCACACTAAGACTGTTCTTATCTCAACCGCAATGAGTCGTGGACAGTGGGGGAGAATTTCGAAATCGAATGTTCTTCCACGCTTTGATGGCGACAGGATTGACAGCCTACTATAGTACCTTGAAACCCCACGGGTATTGCCTGGAAGGATGTAGTTGCAGCGCAATACATCCACTGGACTGCATAAAAGGAAATGGCAACGAAGACTCCGGAGGTGTCCCTTCTGATTAGCAGTGGCGGTCGCAGGGGGAAAAGGATGGGGAAATGTGTGGGGAGGATAGCGGCCCCCAAACAACATCCAATCAACGCCCAAATTGAGTGTGCATTGTCCGTTTCGGTACAATGAACAATTCGGCAGTTCCATTGGAGAAGCCAACCACCTCCAAGTCACTGGACCCCTTGCACGAGTCTCGACTTCGGGTCCATGAGACACCGAGAAGATCTCGTGGGGCTTCATCAGACAGTCTTATGCTTTGTACAAAAGGCCTGCAATCGCATTTCTTTTAAGTAGTGTTCCGCATTGAGGCTCTTCCAATATCTCGCTATATTCGACGTCAAGTTCGAGATTGATCATCTGGCCGAGACTGTTGCGTCGCCGTCAGCTACTCGTTGAAGGAAAGCAACAGAAGAGCCAACCCCGCAGAATCCGACAAGATGATTATGTCAGCGTCTGAACCTTTTGCACAGCCAAAGACGGGGATCAATGTGATCATTATCGGAGCTGGTGAATAGAAGCGAAATTAAGGGCCGGGAGCAGCGCTGATGAGAAGCAGGTTTCGGCGGTCTCACAGCAGCCATCGAATGTCACCGACAGGGCCACCACGTTGAGGTTTATGAATCATTTCCCCAGTTGAAAATACTAGGCGACATTATCTCATTTGGATCAAATGCCGGCAGAATATTTCGACGATGGGGTGTCGACGGTTCCATATCCAAGAAGCTGAGGTCTATTAGTATCGACCTCACCGGTTATGGCTTCAACATCCACAAATATACCGGAGAGCTCATTATCAATCAGCAAACACCACCCCAAGATCCTGAGGCCCCGGTCTTCAATGGTCATCGTGGAGAGATACATGAAGTCGTTTTCAATTATGCCAAGGACGACCTAGGGATCCCCATCCATCTCGGTCAGAAGGTTGGAAAGTACATGGAGGAAGCCGACAGAGCTGGGATCGAGCTAGAAAATGGCGAGCAGGTACAGCGAAATGGTCATGCCTCGAACTTGACACAGCTGCTGATAATCTGTAGGTCTGGGCCGACGTGGTCATTGGATCTGATGGTGTGAGATCGAAAGCCCGCGAACTGGTCTTGGGTTATTTCGACAAGCCCAAGAGCAGCGGCTATGCAGTCTTCCGCGCATGGTGAGTTTGAAGAGCCTCATCAGACACTGCGAAAGCTGATGAAACATAGGTTCCCCAACACAGACATGATCAAAGACCCCCGAACGAAGAAGTTCTGCGAAAATGGAGACACTTTCAACGGCTGGATTGGTCAGGACGTCCACTTTTTGTTCTCGACAATCAAGAATGGCAGTGATTGTTGCTGGGTATTGACTCACAGAGTATGTTGCAAAGTTGTGGTTTTCAGACATGAGCTAATAGCGATTACCAGGACGAAGCCGATATTGATGAGTCATGGTCGTTCCCCGGCAAGCTCGAAGACGTATACAAAGTGTTCAAGGACTGGGACCCGATGTGCAAGGCGATTGTCGAGAAGACACCTGAAAGCCACCTTGTTGACTGGAAACTCGTTTACCGAGACCCTTTGCCGACCTGGATCAGCAAAGGAGGCCGAATTGCTTTGCTTGGAGACTCTGCTCATCCTTTCTTGCCAACTTCAGCACAAGGTGCTACCCAAGCCATGGAAGATGGCGTAACGATTGCGGTCTGCCTGAAACGTGCTGGGAAGAAGGACGTCCCTGATGCTGTCCGGACGTATCAGCGCATAAGGTGAGTTGACCGCTTGTGAAGCTCTCCTCACTCATCTGCTGACACTTTCTGCAGATATGATCGTGTCAAAGCGGTCCAAAAGACCGGAGAAGCTACACGAGACATGTGGCACAAGGCTGATTGGGATAAGGTGAAGAAGGATCCTACATCCGTTCAATTTCCCCGTGAAGATTGGATTCATACGCACGATGCAGAAACGCATGCTGAGGAGGTTTTTGATGAGAACTTTGGACAGGTCCAGGCAGCAGTCAATGGTACACACTGAGAAAATCGAGACGATTAGTATTTTTCGATGGCTGAGAGCATGTTAGATTCGAGACTTGTGCGATGAAAGCTGTGAATATGGGGTCGTTGCGTAGGCGTCGAAGTAGGGATTTGGGTCTTTTCAGGCGAACGGCGCTTCCATATGTTGGGTGTCTTTTGGCGGACGCTGTGGTAGATACAATTCCATGATTCATGGGTCATGAAATTTCTGACCGTCGTTTTCATCAAGTCCGAAGTCCCTTAAAGCAAGGTGAGATGAAGAGCAGAATTTCAATCCTGTGGTGCATTGTGTATTTTCGCAAAAAGTCGCCCACTCCGCCGTATCTCCCTATACGGTCAACTCACTCGGGCTTACGCGCAGTTTCTTTCCACCACACTGGGCCTCGACACTATGAAAGTATCGTTCCCGAAATTCAACCATCAACTCACTCTTCATATTGTCTTAGGTCATCGATCCTCGCCGCCGAGATCAAATCCCCAACAAGATAGATGGCTCAGCCAAGGTCTCCAACATGGGAATCCCACGGCTTTCCCAAGATCTTTTACCCTACTCAGAACAACGGTACCTTGGTACTCCTCTAGGACAATCCCCACGGACCAAGGATCGTGTCATCACCTCCCTGATCATAGACGGCCCTTCTCTCGTCTACTACATATACAACAAGCTCCTTGCATACAAGTCTTCCACCACACCAACCTTGACGGCACAACTCCCATCTTATGTCGAGATCAACCAAGCCTTGGACCAATTTCTTTCCGAGCTCGAAGATCGCGGCGTCGGATTGCAGGATCTATTCTTCGATGGCGCTCTTCCCAAGTCCAAACGCGACATCCGTCTCGAAAGAATGGAGAAACTCCGTCACCAGCTCGAGACCTATCGCAAGATGTATCCGGAGTTCTCTCCCGTTGCGAGTTCGCACCAAACCCTAGACCTCGAAAAGGCACTATGGAACACGCCAGTGATGTCCACGAGGAAATTAGCCCTACCAGCCCCTCCCTTCATGGTCGCCAGTGCCATCGAATCACTACGCAGCGGCAAGTTCGCGGCACAAGTCCGAGTCGTACCCGGCGAAGCTGACATGTACTGCGCCGATGCTTCGAACCGCACAGGCGCGGCCATCTTGACGAATGACTCGGACCTCGTGGTTCACGATCTTGGTATAAAGGGTCGCGTCATCCTACTGCACTCGCTCGAAAAGAAGCAGGCACCCCGGACCACGCACGAACCGATTAGCGCTTTGACTCTTCATCCGATAACTATTGCCCGAAGCCTCCAAGCCAGCTCATTGCTTCGAGTCGGGTTCGAGCGATATCTAGACCCGAGCCTATCAATCTTACTAGTGAAAGAGCGAGCCAGGGACGATTCCAGACTCGAAAAGTTGCGCGGCGAATTCGACAGATTTGCAGAGCAATACGTGACCATTTTACCCGCCCAACCGCCGCAACCGCAAATAGACGGTCTCGATCCACGTACTGCGGAGCTCGTCGTGACTTTCCTGGACTCACCGCACATTTACCTCACTCCGCTAATCGAAGACCCATCGCGCGACTCATCGTGGTCCTACGGCACGAACATTCGCCAACTAGCGTACTCTTTCCTCTGCACCGCATACGCTCGCTCCACTAGCAATAGCATCATAGAGTACGCAAGAAAAGGACAAAGAATCTCCGCCAGCACAGTTCAATCCCTCTTGGAGCAAAAACTGCAAGCCCGAACCACCGAGGTCCTCGAACATCTCGACACATTCGACATCCGAGAAGAAGCCGCAGAACAACCACTTCTCACCTGGTACATATTAGCCTTCCATCTCATCCACCAGCAAAAGCTCGACGCCGGCAAAACAACTCCAGAACTGCCACAGATTGCAAATCTCTTCGGCCTGCACCCGTCATCATCAAGACCATCATGGGACGACATTCATCTCCGAGCAAATATGCACGCCGTACTATATTCGTTCCGTATCCTGCACCAGATACTCCACCATATCATGCCCAGGCTCACAGAATCGAGTCAACGCAATGAAGAGCTCATCCACATGGTACAGAAGCTCCTCGACATACTTGACAGATTGCCGACCATTGCGGACCTCTTCCTCGACGTCGGTGAACTCCGCGTACGTGTCGGCAACATGAGTCTCAAAGTCAGGAACACCGCGTTGGCCAATCTGGGTCGACTGCTCCAACTACCAGTCGGCGAAAACGAAGCGCATCTGGAGGGAGCAATCCCGCAATACCAAAATGACCTCGCTCAGAATCAAGGAGAAGAGTGGCAGTCAACAACCCGCAAGCGCAAGAGGAAGCGAGTGACACAGCAATCCCAGGAACCTACCACCAGAAGCACCAACATGTTCGATCTATTGATTGACAGATGATTCTAATTGTTGCCCAACGCTCTAATTATTTCTTCCAACTACTTTGCAAAAACCTTCCCACAAATTTCTCCACCAATTCCGTGCTCAGCGCCGGCGCAAGTCCCAACGCAGGTGACAGTCCTTCTGCACCAGCCGTAATATATCTCAACCCTTTTCGTTCCGTCACATCATTATCATACTTTTGCGCAAAGAACTCGACCAGTTTGATCGTCGGATTGATCCGTGGATCAGGATTAGATGCGCGCAATTTTCGAACCCAGTCTCTCTGCCCGACCTCTTCAAACGGCAATCCTGCACCGCGCAGAGCCGGAAGAAGATCCCTCGTCCAATTGAACGCACGCGGGTTGACAACATTGAACACGTGCTGCTTCGTCGAGGACAACGAAATATCCGTGACGGTCGTGGCCACCGTGTCAACGGGTAGCCATCTCTGAAATTCGTCCAGGGCAGGGAGAGCTCCAATCGTGGTCGCAGCCTGTAGCATGAGCGGGATGGCTTCGGTATCGTTCCAGATACCGTGGACGGTATCAGCTGTGATCTGCCCGATGCGGAGAACGCGTGCTTCCATGCCGTTTTGCTTGGCGGCACGCACGACGAGATGTTCAGTCACCAGTTTCGACTGGGCGTAACCCATGCCTTGTACGCACGCGAGGTTCGGCGGGAGGTCCTCCGAAACGACATCGTTTATATTTGTGTTTGCCACGGCGCTCACTGACGAGCAGAAATTGAATGACGCGGGCATGCCCTGCCGAGCAGCCAGACACAGCAGCGTCAAGCGCCGTGCGCCAGCGATACAGTCGGCCTCGAAACTGCTAAGGTTCTTGTTAAAGTTGACGGACCAAGCCGAATGTATGAGAGCGGTGATTTTGTTCGCAATGCTTGCGTAGTTCGCCTCGCCGAGGCCAAGGTCCGGCTTGGAAAAGTCCGACGCATAGCAGGTGACTTTAGTCTGGAAAAGGGCATCGTCCTCGTAGACGCCGCGGTCTTTCATGGACTTGACGACACGATCGTGGGCGGAGGAGGCTGACTCGGCTCGCACGAGACAGCAGACCTCGGAAATGTCGTCTCGACGAAGCAGCTGCGCGACAAGGTGTGCTCCAAGCGATCCTGTCGCACCTGTGACCACGACACATTTCTCTTTGGACGTCCGGATCACGGGAACGTGCTGAGGAAAGACGCTGTATTTGGCAATGCGATTTTCCATCTCCTTGGTGACGTCTCTTGTTGCAGCGACCTTGCTATCACGAATACTCAGGATGGCACTTGCCAACTTGGCAAGGGTCGGGTACTCGAAAACGACGTTCGGTGGTAGGACATTGCCGTTCAACTGGATATCTCTCATGATGTGGACGCGTATTCTTGTAGACTGGAGAGAGTCAACACCCAAGGAGAATAAGTCGGTCGTGTCGGTGATGCTGGAGGAGTCATCCTGCGGCGCTAGCTCGAGAATGGTTTCTCGAAGGTACTGTCGCAGTTGAACGTCAGTGAGCACAAGTGCGCCTGTTGCATTTGAGTCGAGCTGATGATAGAGCCCCTCGATCTCTGTCTCGAATGCGCGGTAGAATGCTTGCCGGATCATGGTGCCTTTGTCGGTCGAAGGGTAGGGAGTCCCGGCTGGAATGACTTTTATCATGTCCCGCACGAGTTGCGCATAGGCAGGAAGAATCTGGTTCTCAATTTTAATGGTCGGCCAGATTGCGTCAAGGAGTCCTGCTTGATCGAGGGTAGCTGCGGCATCTGAAGCGATGATGATCATGCCAACTTGAGCCTTGCCCGTGCCAAACATGACAGCTTCTTGCACTAGCTTGTTCTGGCGGACTGCTTGTTCCATGGCAATAGGTATGGCTTTTTCGCCACTCGTCAGGACAATCGTATCGTCCAGTCTGCCACTATGCTTCCATGCCCCTTCGAGCGTCGGATGAGGTTCGAAAAGATCTTTCGTCGCAAACGACCCGTCATCCCGATTTGTTGCCACTTTCGATGGCCAGCCATCAAGCACCACAAGCTCGTAAAGATTCCCTCCTCGGTCATCCCACCTTACGTACCGTCTCAGCTTCTCGTGCATGCGTAAGTAGTTCCAGACCTTATCTCCGGGCGGTCTCGAAGATGTCATCAATTGCCCTGTCTCTGTGGTGCCGTAGTGGCTGATCAAGTTCACACCGTTGTTGGCAAGAAGATCGCCCAATGCATCAGGACAGGGTGAGCCACCAAACATGACGACTTTCATTGCCGCCAAAGCGTCGATACCGTCTTGGCTCTCACTTAGAAGTTTGAGACCGTAGGGAACGCCGTAGAATATCTCGAATTTGTGCTTCGTCAAGATTTGAAGCAGGCCCTGCCGCGTCATTGGCAGGTTGGCGTTGTGCATGTATATCTTCTTGACCGAGGTAATGGCTCGGAAAACGCTACTTAGTCCGTGGGCGTGGAAAAGTGGAAGTGTGATGAAACCGCGCATGTTCATGTTCTGCTGATAGTTGCCTAAAGCGGCTCGGTGGGTCTGATAGATGGGTTTGGGTAGCCCTGTGGACCCCGATGAGTGAATGATCCAGCAGATTTTGCTATTTTCGAGGTCCGGATTGAGAGTTTGCAGGTGGCCGAAGGTTGGAGCGTGAGGGCTTGCGTATTCGCTCTGCTTGCGAATCTCGATGACATCGAGGGCAGGTAGTGACGATTTCAAACTGGCTGCAATCTTGTGGAAGGAAGGATGAATCACCATATGCTGGCAATTGGTAGCTTCCAGTAAAGACAAATACGCTGCTTCCGATAGCCTGGTGGATAAGAACAGTACTGTAAAACCGAGCCTCGACAAAGCCAATGCCGTGATGGAATAACCTAGATTGGACAAACCAAGCAGTGCCACGACACGGGCGTCCTGATGCGAGCTGGATCTGGCTGGAAGAACTGTGGAGTAGATCTCGGCCAGCCGGGCGGAAAATGACTCAAGGTCTGAAAACGTGTATTCGACATAGTCGTGGTCGTGCGACGGATAGCCTAGAATTGGTTCGTTGGGGAGTTCGCTGGCTCTAAGTGAAAGTAGTTCGGTGATGGTTCTGGGCGCTGGCAGTGGAGGTGGCAAGTACGATGTTGGTAGGTCATGGTCCGAAGCAGTGCTGGGCTCATACTGCAGTGCAGAGACAGGAGACATGACTCCGATGGACGCCATGATGGTTAATGAACTCTCAAGTTGCAGGTGCTCTCACATCAGACGTTGTAGAGTTCCCTTCGGCGTGAAAGTGTAAGGAGTGCTGCTTCATAGTCATAGGCACGACTGCGGAGAAGGCCGGGGATGTGCCGGTCCGTTGCATCCCGCTGTCATAGAGACAGGACGGGAGTTTATAACTCAAACCTGCAGTCTCACCTCGGTCAACGAAAATTGGCCAAGATATGTCTTTAACATGTTCTCGAAGTCGCATAGAGAGGTTGAATGATGCTTGGGGGGAAACAATTATCCCCATGGGGGTTTCTTTCCGTGAGCCGACGGAATCGATTGCGCAGCATAACTCCACCATTTTGTTCGCTAATAAGACCGAGGTGGACGATCAATTGCCGGGACTACCTGAAGCACCTAAATTAGGACTGTAGGTTGAAAACGTCACTGTTCTCGGGAAAGCCGACCGTGTCCAGGCTTTCCCAGCCCCAGGAAAGGAGATTATGAAACATATAGTCGTCCTCCGAGGGCGCAAATTGACCGATCATCATATTCACTGGGCCAGTGTTGTTGTCAAAGGTGGCCTCGCTGTTGTGGGGACCTCCCCGCCGGTCTACTACAAGGCTGCTTGTGCCGACCTGTGTGGCAGGATACCCGGTTTGCCCGAGTGGCAGACGTGGATTAGTTGCCGGGATATGAGTCATGTGCGAGGGTTGCGGGGGTCCCAGACCTGAGTCAGGCTCTTCGCCTTGTCCAGCATGAGCAGCATCCTTTTCTGCACGATCCCGGAGACGGTCCAGCAGCCGATGATGCCGATGTGCCTGACTGCCCTCTGGTGACAATGCCGCAAGGATTTTCTGACAAAACTTGGCCTTCTCAAAATACGTGGCGATTTCGGGGAAAAGTCCTTGTGGCAGAATTGATCGGCTATCCTGAATAATGAAGACGTATAGGGTGGATATCGCAACAAGAGCAACATACGGAGTGAACCAGAAGCTTTGATACAGCGACCCCTTCTCTCTGACGTCAAGTACCGCATTTAGTATGGTGCAAACTGCAGTCATGCATTCCTGAATGGGTTTGAGTGCACGATCATCCTTGATCGACGGCGCGCTCCTTCCAAGGCGGTTGAAATCAGCTAGTAGACAGCGGCGTGTGATCAAAATGCGTAGATGAGCATGAGCGAACTTCAGCACAGTGTTTTGGCGTTCGAAGGTTCTTTGGCCGGCAAGAGTCTTGTCACGAGGTTTGAGGAACTCGGGTAACGAGTCTCTCCATCGATTTAGTGCTTTTAACATCTCGTTCGTTCTTTCAAACACTTCGTTTTCGGTCAGACTCTGGAGTGGGTAGAGAAGTTGGCTGTTGCGTGCCATGAGCTTGGCAATGTCGGCCTGGGCAATGAATGCCTCTAGGTTGCCATGCAAAGGAAGGTCCTCAGGGGACTCGGATGATAGCAAATCATGGTCATTGATGTTGCGAGGGTATTCCTGGTCAATATCTCCATCGTGCAGGATTCGTGGCCGCCCGAGCATGACGCTCAAGTAGTTGTCGAGCACATAGGCACACCAAAATGTTCTCTTACGGGATTCCAAAGTGAGCAAGTCTAATTTCGGTGTTGCCGGCGTCTTCCGATGTAGTTCAATCGAAGTCAAGATGGTGCAGGCCAAACTAAAGCAGAACCGACATTCGTTAATCCGAAAGGTACTGAGGAGATACAGGCACATGGCCAGACGCGCCTGAACGCTGTAAACTATCCCTGGGCCGGGCTCTTGGTTGAGTAGCGATCTAGCCTTGTCGAAGTCTGCGGCGATGATAGGTCAGAGGTGGCCGAGAACATTCCAAATTGGATGAAGACAGTGGTACTTACAAGATCTGCTTCGGTTGAGACCTTCGTCCCCTCCATCACGATATCTGTCTCCAGTCGTTGTATAGAGTAGTGCTTGCGAGAAGACTATCAAAACACAAGCCATCTCTGAGATTGACATGCGACGGCCCTCTAGCAAATGAGACGTCCATTGCTCCACAGTTGGCCGATGGAGAAAGCGGTATGTCGGAGTTGCAAATTGAAAGTATCGCTCTACCAAGATTCTGGCCTCTTCAGTCGTTGGGAGTGGCTGGTTCTTGTTCGCCGGCGGCTGAGGAATATCTCCATGGCAGGTCAAGAGAGCCGGTGGAAGGGAGGCCTCCTCCTCGCTGGTCGCACCCCGTGACCAACCATGATAGAGGAAAGAAACACCAGCGCTTGGTCCGATGTGTTGCCCTTCTGCGAAAGTCTGAGGAGGCTCAAGCGATGCAGGTCGCGACACACTGGGCTTGTGCTGCGGCTGACGTGCATCTGGACGATATGAATGTTGGGAAGCTATCGGTTCAGCGCTCGCGGTGTCACGGGAGGTGGTCGGATGAGTTTGAGAGCGGGGATCATGCCAGACCTTCGCGTGGACACCGTGTTGAGCTTGTCCTTGATCGTCTGTAGGGCCGGGTCTCGGCCCGCCATCGGCATATTCACAACGGACACCTTCGTTAGAGCAGTAGTCGCAGGGCTGAGTACCTGTACAGCGTACCTTGCGCCTGTATGGCGCGGTCAGCCAATTTGAAGCACGTTATCATTTCGTGCTAGCTTTTCTTTGAATACATGAGGGTTTTTAAACAGTCGATGCGATGGGATGAACACACCTTCTGCAGAAGATGCAAGCTCGAGCGGTGCGCGGGTGCTTGAGCTTGCGCTTCTTTGGTGGACTCGAGGGTAGATCTTCGTTGACTAAGCTGTCCATTATAATGGTGTCGGCCACAAGTGGGATTTGTTCCTTCGGAACGAAATGGTGTGGGACAAGAAAGGACCCGTAGGAAAGAGCAAGGTCGAGATGAAAATTTGATGCGGGGATTGAGAGTGATGATTGCTCCGATTTTCGGAACATTCCGTCGGAAGAGCCAAAGGAAGATCATCATTGTGCAGCATCACGACATCACCAAACTCTATGAGGACTGTCATCTCGGTCATTGACCGATCAGACCGACGAGCTGACCGGCAACAAGTCCATCAGGGTGACATATGTGACTTGCGCGATCATTCTATCTTGCATGAGGGTAAAGCTTGCCTTATTTGCAGAGCAAGAATTTAGGCAAGCGTGCTCATTCTCTGTCATCATCTTTGCCTCTCATTGAAGACAGAAAGAACAATGGCGCTCAACCGCAGTTTTACGCTAAACACTGGGGCGAAGATCCCAGCTGTTGGTTTCGGTACCTGGCAAGCAGCGCCCCATGAGGTCGAGGACGCCGTGGAGATCGCTCTCAAAGCCGGCTACAGGCATTTAGACTGTGCAGCAATCTACAGAAATGAGACTGAGGTTGGATTGGGGATCAAGAAGAGTGGTGTGCCTCGCGAAGACATGTTCATCACAACCAAGCTGTGGAACTCAAAGCATGATCCAAAGGATGTAGAGCCGGCGTTGGACCAGTCATTAAAGGATCTCGGTGTGGACTATGTCGACTTGTACCTCATGCACTGGCCTGTCGCGTTCGCCCCGGGGGACAGATTCTTCCCATTGGACGACAAGGGCGTGTTCAAGTTGTCAGACATTCACTTCAACGAGACTTGGAAAGCTATGGAAGCCTTGCTCAAGACAGGCAAGACGCGTGCGATTGGTGTTTCGAACTTCAACATCCGCCGATTGAAGGAGCTCCTCTCCAGTAGCAAGGTGGTTCCAGCGGTGAACCAAGTCGAGGCACATGTGAGTTATCCTTCTGCGTGAAACATGGCGACTGTCAATCCATCACCTTCATGTGCCATTCCATTGTCTGGGATAGTGTTCTGACAGTTTGCAGCCATACCTTCAGCAACCAGAGCTTCTCGAATTCTGCACCGAGAAGGGCATATTGGTGCAAGCTTACAGTCCTTTGGGCAACAACACCACGGGTGAACCCAAGACGGTCGATGATCCGGAAGTCCATGAAGTTGGAAAGTCCCTTGCTTTGGATCCAGGTCAGGTTCTGATCAGCTGGGCTGTCCAGCGTGGTACCATAGCTCTCCCCAAGAGTGTGACTGAGAAGAGAATCAAGAGCAATCTCCAGGACTCGATTCTTCCGGAGGAGGCCATGAAGCAATTGAACGCCCTAGAGAGACACAAAAGGTTCAATTTTCCCGGCACGAGGTGGGGTTATGACATCTTTGATGAGGTCGGGGATGAAGCCGTTGCAAAGTCTGCGAAAGAAGCTGGTCCCGAGAATCTGACAAAGTTCAAGGTGTAAACCTAGGGACGTGCCTAATAGGTAGAATCAGGCGGACGGACTTGAGAGTGATTGAGCAAGCCCATAGAATTGCATAGGCGCGATTCCAAAGCTCGAAAGATGCGTGGTCACCATCGTGACTCATGATTGCCAAAGACCCCCAGACCATCACCTCAAAATGGAGTGCTTGTCTAGAAGCGCTTTGTCGTGAGTGAAAGTTCATCAAATTTCGCGGCCGGTCATTCCCGTCGCAGGACAAATCCTCAGATGTTGATAATTCCAATCGAATGCCACCCATATACCGTAAAGATGGACCAGACTTGCAAGCACGACCAGAACGTGGAAGACTTGGTGCGACGAGAACCAGATGTCGAAAGAGTCTGGCCATATGGACTCAGGTATGCGAGTCAAGAAGAAGAAGGCACCTAAACCGTAAACAAGACCTTCCAACAGATAGTACTGCATGCCGGAGCGGATCATCATTTCGTCCCAGCCGTAGAGAAGGAGTCCGTGAATGATTGGGGCGAATCCGGAGAGTGCCGTCAAAATAAACGCCCAGGAGCGATGACTCCGATATTTCAAACCTTGTAGCTGGGGATGCAAAACCAGAACCGATGTGATGATGGTCAGCGTGATGATCATAGTCCAGTAAGTCCAGCAGATCGCAGGTTGGCATCTAAAACCAACGTAAATTCCAGAAAAGAAGCTTCCCAGTATGAGGGTCAGGATTCCAACGTAGTCAACTCGCAGAAACAGGTTGGATATGTGCATGGAGTGGTTCATCAAAGTGTGATAAGATGCCGACAGCACCATCGTGACTATGGCAGCAGCGACATTGCAGCCGAAAACGACATGATCCATAAGCGTTGCTTCGGGATACTGATAAAGTATCCAACGAAAGATAGCGGCTTGCCCAAAAGTAAACAAAACGGCCGGTATAAGATGTGTGTAGATGTTGACTGTCTCATTGTGGATGTATCCCAGTGAGAACGCGCATGACAGCCATGAGTCGGAGACAGGACGATAGCCCGACTGTATGAAGTGGTTATCTTGATACCATTCGGGTAGGTCTTCGAAGCGTAGCAGCTGGGGAGCTTTGTGCTGCGCTTTTAGGCGAGCAATATCCTCCTGAGTCGTCGAGTTGCTTGGAGCTCGCGTGAATTTGGCTTTCGGTCTTCGATATGTAAGGATGAATGACATATTGTTGGTGCGCCGGTGCGAGATCAATCCAGTACTGACTCACAGTGCAACCTCAGAGGCTGAAATCAACACAATCAAGACCCCAATGACGGCCCCTTCTCGCGCTCATGCAAGCGATGGTGCAGGCCGTGCAGACCACACGTAAATTGTTCTTGTAGTGGGAAGGATCAGAAGCAGAAAGCCGACTTCAAATATAGTGGTTGAAAAAAAAGGATGAGGTCGGTGCGCAAGTGGCTGATTATGGTTGATAAGGGCGGTCCCCCAATCTGGCGATCAGGCCACAAGTATGCTCAGTATTATTGGTCGAGCAATTGAGCCGTCGCTCTCGGCCAGAGACCGTTGGTTTTCGTACCTATTTCTTGACATCATCTTCACGGCAAACACGGTTCGCTTATACATATTGTGATGTCCACAGGTGGCTGTTTTCCGGTGTCGGCAGAGTCGGATCACTGTCATCTTCTGTGCTTGTCCGCAAATCATCTTGCATCATCGTGCTTCAAGATAGTCTTCAGCTTTCTGCGTCTTTGAGACGTCCAAGCTTGCCTTCAATGCATACTCCGCCCTTGCATATTCGAAAAGGCATCAAATCGCTACAACTTCCAGAGATGGTATCATCTTTTGCGACCGTCACCTCCAGTACGGCGGGCACGGTTATGGGCCGTTTAAAGACGACCTCCATCCATACCGGATCTTGGCTGCGATAAAGCGCTTCATACTCAGGCGGTAGGGTACATCGTTCAAGCAGATCCAAGGCCTTGGCCACCATGTGGTTGCCATGTGCAATCTTACCTGAAAAGCCGAACAACTTTGCTGCTATTGCCGATATGTGAATAGGGTTATAGTCTTTGCAGACTCTTGCCCATCTGCTTGGTTCTTCATATTCGACGTCGAACGATGCCACACGCGTATATGCTAAGGGTTGCGAATCGCTCTCTGACTGGTCTTTTCGAGCGATTTTCTGATTGAGCTTCGCAAATTGTAATATGGTGAATATCTGTCGAAAGATTGTGATTGTCCCAGTTGAACCACCTCTAGGGATGTCGAGCGTCAGAAGGAGGTCGACTTCAAACCCTCTTCTAACCCTCCGCACATGCTTCGAAGCAGATGCTGTCACACCAGCCCCAGAGAATGATTTGAGGCTGTGCTCCGTACACAAGTCAGGCCGCAGAAGCTCGAAGCGATTTCTCACGTTTACTGCACCCAGCGGACAAAGTTTGCATGAGGTTTCTGCCAACAGTAGTAACATGGCTGGCTCGGTCAAGGCGGAGAGAAAGAGCATGGCCTTGGAACCCGTCCATAAAGCGTTTGTCTGGGTTGTTCTCTCAACGGCCAACGTATATGCATCTAGGTCTTTCTGACTCGTGCGAACAGGCATAGTCAATGAGGAATCGTCCATCAGTGTGATTGATTCTGGATCACGGTACCACCACCACACATCAAGAGAACGTTTGATAGACCTTGATGCTAGCTGGCCCAAGACAACAGTTATATCGTAGACGGAAAGCTGATTCGGTGAAAAGCTAAGCTTGACTCGCTTACGGCCACTCCAGAGAGGTGACAGATGTGGGCAGAGTAGACGAGGTCCGGTCCATAGAAGCAGGGCAATGGACAGGATTGTGGCGATGAGAAGCAGCATAATCATGACGGGCGTAGGAGATTCCCAAGTACAATAGTGCGATGGCAGGAACTGGTAAAGCGAGAAAGATTCGATGGAGTCATTGAGGTCGCACCAACGATCACCACAACCGGCGGTAGTAAGGGGAGTGGAGTGGGGAGTGGTGAATGGTGAGCATCTACTACCGTAGGCACGCCTAGGGCAGCTGTCGAGGTGTTTTCTACCACTGACACGTGAGCTCTCCGGGTGAAATTCGCTTTTTGTTTTGGTGTTTGGAGAAATATGACTGTATCTAGGTAGTGCCTGTGCCAAACTTTCCGGGGGATGCGACAAGGGCAACATGCGACTTTCTTAACCCAGCACAGTACCTGGACCACACCACTGACTTAACTATCAACGCACCAAATAGTAACATACAGTACTGTTCACTCTAATGTATACTGTCTAATCAAGTTTTCTTCTGCGCCATCTGTTGAAGTCAGCTCCTCCTCACCATGCCTTCGCGGTCGCCTTCAAGAGGCCGGTCGCGCACGCGCTCTCACACTCCCACCTCAGTCCAACGAGCACTATCACCAAAGCACGACCAGTCCCGGTCGCCTCGACGATCTCCATCACCACGATCTCGCTCACGGTCATACTCAAAGTCACCACCTCGTCGAGACGGACCTAATGGCCACGGCCGAGGGAGAAGTTACAGCCGCCACATATCCCGGAGCAGAAGTCCAAGTCGCGGTGACAGAAGATCGTACCGGGATCGCAGTCACACCCGCAGTCCCAGCAGAGATGGTCGACGAGTCCAGAGTTCCAAGATTGTCGTGGAGAAACTCACAAAGAATGTGACTGAAGCCCACCTCCGCGAGATCTTTGGGTCGTACGGTCGCATCGAATCGATTGACCTTCCACTCAACAAACAATGTACGTATCACCACACAATTCCAACAATCATACCTAATGTCGGACAGTCATGACAAATCGCGGGACAGCATACATCCTCTACGACCGCCCCTCGGGTTCAGAAGCGGCTATTGCCCACATGCACGAGGCGCAGCTAGATGGGATGGTCATTTCAGTCAGCATTGTTCTACCTCGACGCGCCTTTTCACGTTCACCTCCTCCTGTCAGGTCTTCCAGACAGGGTCCACCAGCGAGCCGTTACGGCCCGCCTTCAAGGGGTGGTGGTGGTGGTCCGCCAGGCAGATATAGAAGTCCACCTCCCAGAAGAGGCGGGTTCGGAGCGGGAAGAAGAGGCGGAGATGACAATACATATGTCCCGCGTGCAGGATATTCCAGGTCACCTTCACCACCTAGGCGGAGGCGGCGGTCGGGTTCCTACTCCAGATCACCATCGAGGTCTCCACCAAGGCGACGAGGTCCACCTGTACGAAGCCCACCACGAAGGAGAAGACGAAGCCCCAGCTACAGTTCCCGGAGTAGCTATAGCCGAAGCAGAAGCAAGTCTAGAAGCCGCTCTCGGAGCAGACCTCGATATGGTGGTAGGAGATGACACGAGAACAATAGCGATTCACTCAGCAGAGTTCTCGTTCATCAATGTGGACGATGGCGCAAGAGCGCTTCAGAGAGTCAAGAGCTTCGGGTGACACCATCAGGAAGGTCACCCGTGGCATGATAGGGGCCTACCAGGTATGCTGTCTGGAATCATGGAAAATCGAAAGGGTCAGCAGGACCAACTCTATTCTGGGGAGGCTTAATCACAGGCATCAGGTGCACCATGTGAGTGCATACAAAGGGCATGCCCTTTACGCCAATGAACTGCCGTGAAGCCATGGTAAACAAGTCAATCCCTTTGGCCCCCACCGAATGCGGATCAGATAGAAGCTAGACATGTTTGTCCATCAACCCCATTTGAATTCAGCACCATCTCTTCTAGAGGCGAAATCTGAGAACTACAAGTCGCATAGCTCTTCCGTTTAGACCAGGTGGTTCATGGTCCGCCGCGGTCCCTTGCATTGCAGCTCTTGGCGGGTGATTGAGTGGAGCGCGAAGTCGCCGATCAACTTACAACTTAACCGCGATTTCTCAATTGTAGATGAGTTTAATGCTTACAATTCACCCTCACAACTACATCACAACTACACACCTCCCGAGACAATTTTGGAGAGGGGAACATCGACTCCATCACTCTCGCCCTTTCTTTCGACTTCGGATGCGCCCTGTCGAAAGCTCTTGCCGAATGAGAACGCGTCTTCGCCCATGCCTTCGACCGTCGGAGCATCCCTTCACCTGCATTTTGACCTTCTTTAGTCCGCACTCAGGACAAAATCAAATACTCCTCGCAATCATACGTCAGTCACCATGAGTACCGACCCTGAAACTCCTACCCTGGCCAATGGTTCAGACCATCCAGGTGACGACCAAGCCGATAGCGACGGCGAGGACGAAGTTCACAATGACACCACAATGCACGACGACGAAGAGGTGGAAGGGGATCAAACATTACAAAATGGAAAGTCCTATGCCATGGCCGAAGAAGCAACCGACTACAGCGTCTTCGCAAACCCACCGGACCTTGGGCGCATGCGCCAAAGACTTTTTGATCTGGAAGAGCCGATCGAGGTGACAGTCGCCGAGTTCGAAGCATACTATTCATTTGTTGACAACATCTGGCGGAAGATGAGATCGGGCGAGCAGCCTGACAGCAGTCTGCGCACTGAGTATTATGCTTGCAGATTGCGACGGACCACGACTGCAAAGCCTCACATCCCTAGACCAACACCAGAAGGCAAGCAATCGAGAAAGAAGAGGATTCGAGACGACAAGACCTGTGGGATGACAATGAAGGTTGTCTACAACTCCGGACCCGCCAGTACCTGCACCATATCCAGAGGCGTTGACAACTTTCAGAAGCATTCCCATGATTTGGACTATATCGACTCAACTAAGCGCAATTCGGGCATCATGGACACTGCGCGGCGTGAAGCCACCAGAGGTTTCTTGCCTGCCTCGATATACTGGAAAATGTGGGAGGAGCCCGACAAGATGCACGCGGCTGGTGGGAAGTGGATGAAGGTTTCGGATGTCCGGAATGTTCAGTATGCCTGGCGGCAGGAAAACCAGCAAACTGTTTTAAAGGCGCATACGGGCTTCAACCAGACCAGAGCGCCTCGTCAACGGCCTGCAACTCCACCTAAACCCGCTCAGCCTTCTGTCCAGCCTGGTGTTTTCGGGCGACTGGAACCCAGCAAGCCGGAGATAGCCCGACCTGAGTTGCCGCCAGTGCAAATGGATACCTTGCAATACCCACAGCATGCCAGAGGTTTTCTAGAGCAATACCTACCGGACCCCAAACTTGCCGCAAGTCGAGGCCGCCCACACGTAACCCTTACTTGGGCCAGCGGTCTTGACGGTCGAATCACCCAGGTACCAGGCGTTCCTACGGCTATTTCCGGGCCTGAGACGAAAGCAATGACCCATTATCTGCGAAGTTGCCATGATGCGATCTTGATTGGTGTCACAACGGCGATCGCAGATGACCCGGCTCTGAACTGCCGACTTGCCAATCCCGTAGGATATGGAGGATTGCCCAGGGAATACCATCCTCGACCTATCATCATCGATCCACACGCACGCCTGCATATTCGCCCGGAGATGAAGATCCTCAAAGCTGCCTCCGAAGGGCGTGGAAAAGGACCATGGGTTGTGGTGGCACCTGGGGCAATGTTACATCCCATGGCTGTCAGCACATTGAAGGCGCATGGGGGCGAATACCTCATGATCAACGACTATCACCCACAATCGGGGGGATTGAATTGGGAAGGAGTATTTCATGTTCTCTTTCGTGAAGGTATCAAAAGCGTCATGATTGAAGGAGGCGGAATCGTCCTTTCTGAACTGCTGAAAGTGCGCTATGCACATGTCATCGATTCTGTCATCATGACCTTTGCTCCAACCTTCTTCGGCAAGGCAGGAGTACCAGTGTCGCCTGATCCGACCTTTGACTATTCTGGCAGACCGATAGCGACAAGGCTGAAGAAGGTGCGATGGCAGCCAATGGGAGATGCCGATGTTGTGCTTTGTGGTCAAATGGTTGTCGACCGCCCTGCTAATGGCATCCTGCCCGGCATCGAAGAATTTTCTCAAGCGGCGCCAGAGCCTAATCAACAGCAGAGGCTACCACCACCACCACAAGAGCAGTCGCAGGGGTCGCCGCCTTCGCAGCAACCACCAGTGCAGTATCCACAACAACCACCTCAACAGCCGCAACCCCCAGTGCAACAGGCGAATACCCTTGCTCCTCAAGTGCCTGCACCCGGTCCAGGAGCAGCAGCAGGAGCCGCGTCAGATGCTGGTCACTCTCGATCACCGACTGCACCTCTTCGAGCTTCGCCTGGCAGCTGATCATTGCGGATGGCGCCATAGTCCCAAGACCAACCATATGGGGAAAAAAGGGACTGTGCAAATCATACAGTAAAATCAAATGGTCACCAGAGCTGCACCTTGACTAATAAATGCCACGAGGTATGACTATCACGACGGAAGGTATCCAAAAAGCGTTTCAGCACTAGAATTGTTTGCAAGCGACGGCACCAAATGCTATTTGGAGCTATATCAATTAATGGCGTACAAGATGCCCGGACAGCGGTGAAATTGGTGTTTCCGCAGTGCACCTGCAACAGATACGTGCACATGGTGAAAGGACTGATACCAGCCAGGAGAGCTAAAGGCTATGAACAGAGGGCTAGTCAAACGACGGTTTTGATATTCTATGGGCTTGTTGAGCTGAAATGGATTGTCATCTCGGTGACACGGGTCGCTGCCCTCAGCGCAAGGGGTTCCTGTGTCTAACCTCAATGAGCTCCAGACAATACGATAATCTAGCCCAGTTCTCTCCGCGACTTGCTCGCTCGTTATCAGATGATGCCACTTATTTTACCGAGCCATGGTCGAATGGTGCCTTCACTGTGCTTGTCTGAGACCACTAACCTAATCGTGTTCATTCTAAGTGAAGCTTTGTACGTCCATGTATCGTCATTAGAGGCCCTGGGTATGAAGGACACTATCGGGGCAACAGGTAGTTGGGACGGGCACCGTTTTTAAGGCCTAACATGCTGTTAATGCAGTGAGTGACGTTAAGCAATAGATTTGAGTTTGGAATTTCCAATAATATATATTTACCCCAGAACTCGGATGAGTGTTTTCATTCTTAACAACAACACCACACATGCACGCACGCATGCATGCACGCGGAAATAGACTGCTTGACCAACGCAGACACAGCAGTGCTGCGCTCGGCGTTTCCACCGAAGCTAGTGCAGGATCGACCATCCATCTCCTCAACAGCTTCATCTAGCTGCCCTTCCTGGATGTTGCTGACTCCTTCCCCCGCGTCTGATCTGGTCACGATCGTTGCAGAATTTGTTGCTTTCCCCACAAATATGAACATATTGCCGGGTCATAATGGGCCGAAACAACAACTTGAACGCGGAGTACTGGGAAGGCACCGTCACCTTCTCGCGGAAAGCATGACTTTCAAGGTATAAAAGATGGCGATTGCCACATCTAACGGTGCTCTTCGAGACTTGGTACAGTATCTGAGCATGACCTCCCCTCATTCACGATGATACCTTTATATACTATCTCAACATGCGTGCTGTTCATGAAGCTGGCCTTCTGCGCCATCCCTCTTTCCTTCACACCACCCCAGAATGCTAGCCAGCCTATCCTAGAATCCTTTGTGTCCTTTTCGATCGAGTTCTCCTCGTTCCCAGACTTTGCAGGTATTTGTGGACAAGTACTTTCCTGGTCAAACTAACTGTCCAGGCAATTCGAGCAGCCCGAACACTTTCTCGTACAATCTCCTGACCAACCTGCAACAACTTCAGGGATCCTATCCAATCATCAGAGTTGGAGGAAACACTCAGTACGTTATTCATCACGAGCCCATCTCATCCAGAGACCAACAAGGTGTAGGGACTATGCCACGTTCAACGCAACCCAAACGCAAGCCTTGATCGGCACATTCAATTTCAGCCGGTCGGCAGACTATCCTACCACAATAACCATTGGCCCATCATACTTCGACTCTTACTCGACCTGGCCGAACGTGACATTCTTACATGGGTTCAACCTAGCAAACAACGGCACACTGGGCTACGACACTCTGGTTGGCACCGTCCCTTTAGTCCGCAAAGCGCTCGACACCAGCAAACTCGCCTATTTCCAGCTGGGCAACGAGCCAGACCTGTACAAGACGAGCTCCCAAGGTCCAGTCCGACCCAGCTGGTGGAACGAAACGGACTATGTTGACGAGTGGCTCAACAAAACTCGACTCATAAGACAGATCGTCCAACAGGACTGTCCGGACGTCATTTCCCAAGGCAAATTCGAATTCTATGCCCCCAGTTTCGGAGGAACAGGCAACAGTCTCAATCTGCTCACGACATGGAACGCTGGCCTCGACACCGACAATGACATAGCATGCATTGACAGCCACAAGTGAGCCCACTTCCCTTTTCAATCCAAACTAGCCGTGCTAACAAGACGCGTGTAGCTACATCGGCGGCGCCACACAGCCCGGCGTAACATTGCAAGGCACCCTGATGAACCACACCTCGACCGTACTGTCCGTGTCCCACCACCTCAATGAATCACGTTTACTATCCGGCACTGGCATCCCATACATACTCGGCGAAACCAACAGTCTATACAACGAAGGCGCGCCAGGCCTGTCCAATTCATTCGGCGCCGCCCTCTGGGGCGTAGACTTCAATCTCTACTGCGCCGCAACCGGGATAAGACGCACACACATGCACCAGGGTACCAATTACCGATACGCCAGTTGGCAGCCTACCCAGACCGTCAACGAGACTTTGGGAACAAAGGCACCCTACTACGGGAACATCATGGTCGCAGCCTTCTTGGGAGATTTGACCACGTCGAACGTGAGTATCGCGGACATCGAGCTGGGTAGTATTTACCAGAATGCTTATGCTGCGTATGTCGATGGGAGGTTGGAGCGCATTGCGGTAGTGCAGATGAATGAGTATAATAGCACGCATGGGACGACAGGCACGCGGCCCGGCGAGACGTTTAGTTTCCAAGTACCAGCTGCTGCGGCGGGCGCCACTCTCAGAGGTGTGAGCGTGCAGCGCCTCATTGCGAACGGGAGCGACGCTATCACCGGGATCACGTTCGATGGAATTTCGTATAATTACGAGCTGGAGCAGGGGAAGCCTGTTGTGTTGAGTAATGTCACGAGAGGTGAAGTTCTGCAGGTTGCGCAGAACGGGGCAGTGAGCGTGGATGTGCCGTGGAGTAGTGCTGCGATTCTGAATTTGCAGTGGTAGGGGAGCACGCGGGACCTCATATTGAAGGACAACATACTCTGCTCGGCCTGGTGTGAAAGACGTGGTTCTTCGAGCTCATATTGACAATGCATAGCATACCTAGGTAGCGAGGCTGCGAGTGGGTGGGTGTGCCCACCGAGCTAAACCCAACGTGAAAAAGGGGTTGAGTTTGACACCTGTACAATCAACTCACACAATCTGAACTGACCCCGACCAAAACTTGAGACAGGGAGATGGACCAGCAAGACACAACATGCCAAAAAAGAAAGTCCTTTGCAGGGTGTTTTGCTCCCTACTGGATTTGAACCAGTGACTTCGACATATGCAGTATCTTAAGTACTAGTGTCGCACTCTACCAACTGAGTTAAAGCTGAAAAGTGGATGTCAGTATAACTATGGAAGACGGGGCTCAGACAAACGTACGAGCAGTCTTAGACCTTACCACCAGTGATGGTAATGTTGATGGCATCTTGAATGCCAGCAGAATTCTGCTTGTTGCAATATACATATGTGCGCTGGCCTCATGTTTCAGATGCAAGAATGGTGAGGTGTGTGGAAGTGGGTTTGACGGGTTTGACAGCTCAGGGGTTGAAGTCGCATCGTAGCCATACGTGAATCGTCAACCCATACCCACCCAAGTGTTGAGGAAGGTGTGCCTGGCTACTGAACATAGGGCACGAAGCCTTTTCCGACTTGCTGAATACTACCTAGGTAGGAGGCAGCGGAAGAGACGGGCAAAAAACTACAGTGCAGCACGACGGCAAATGTGCCACGGGAGAAGCGCGGAACGAAACAAGGCCAGGGAATAACAAGACCAGGGAACAACAAGGAGGACACGAAGAAGAAGCGTCCTTGGGCGTGTATGTCTTTCTCAAAATGCGAGCATTCCGCGATGCAAGTCCGAGCTTGTCGCCATCTATCAGCTCGACGAGGGGGTACGCCGTGTCTTGATACGCGCAAAGTTCTCCTTCCCATGGTCTATCGGAGCTCGACGAACAGCATGCCCCTGGGACGCAGAGTCCAGCCATCGAGCATCTCAGATACCCAACATGCACCAAATAGTTCTCTCAAGCCAATTCCAGTGTCGGCAGAGCCAAATGGACATAGAAGCGTCCACGAGTACCAAAGCTTTGTACTTCTCATATGATTGGCGCTCTGAAGCGAATCGAGGTGTGTCGATTCATGATGCCCACGACATGCTGCCCGATATTACAGCGCCCTTCCAGTATGACTTCCTCAGTGATACCATCATTCTCGGAAATCCCCTCCTGCAAACTAGCAGCAGATCTGGAGGCGACCTTGATTGCCAGATGTTGTCTCGCTAGCAGTGTGTGATAACTGAGTCTTCGTGCTTGTCACCAGGCATGAAGCCCGCGCTGAATAGCTTCAAGGAGCTTAAGGACCATGACCACCCAGAGATCACACATATCCGCTGTTCTTCGCAAAGTGCATACCTGCAGCGAAATAAAAGAGTTTCCCAGCGATCATGTACTTATCCTCCTTGCTCCACTGAATCAGACGATCGTACAATTCGCTCAAAGGCACCATGACCCTCTCGATCAGCTCGCCATCATCCAATTTCTGATCCGGCATGATGTTCTCCTCACCCTCCGGGAGCTTAACCTCAACCATGACCAGCTTGAGAGTTGCATTGGTCAAACCTGGGTCACTTGATACAACGGGCCCACTTTCGAGTATTCGCCCTTCATATCCTGTCTCTTCTTTCATCTCCCTGACCGCAGCTTCCTCAGGCGTCTCGTCTGCATCGATCAGGCCCGCAGGCCATTCGATAGTGTACTTGCCAACTGGGGGACGATATTGTATAACCAGCATGGTACTGGGAGGTTTTGAAGGGTGTACGAAGATAGTTCCCATGGCGACCGCATCGACGCCGGATTTCGAGGTGGTCTTACGGATGGCAACCTCCCAAGTCCGAGGTGTGCCTGTCTGGTCGATAAAGTCGATCTTCTTGAGGGTGACCCATTTTGCTTTCTCCAGAGGGAGATCGGTGATTGACACGACTTGAGGTTCCTGCTTAGACATTGTGAGTTGTCGAGGATTGTGGGAGGACGGAAACCGAGCTGCTGGACGGGATTTTATGCGCAGGGACGTGGACGAACGGTGTGGTGTACAGCGAACCAAGGCTAGCAAAACGCAATCGAACGATGATTGATATGATGCAGTTTGAGACTGAGATTATAGAATTCTTGTTGGATCATGACGTAGAGCAGCCGTTGGAGATCAAACGCGTTAAAGTGCGACGCGTCTTGCCGTTTACCATAAGCGAACTCTTGCCTCAAACAGAAAAAGAACAACATCAGTCCATCGATAACGTCAATCCAGCTCACGATGCTGTCGCTCGAGCATGCACGACCGTGCCGTCGTCTTGCTACAGCTGAAACCATGTTTGGCCGAACTCCTTCGAACCTGCGTGCAACCCCAAAATCCCATTGTCCGGGTCGAACACGTTTTCGGGCAAGCGCTCCCACGTAGCCACAGAAACGCAGCTGCACACGAGCAAGACGGCAATGCTGATCATGCTTCTGACGGCAAACAATCCGACAAGGCTGTAACTAGCTGTCTGCGTCTTGTGCTATCAGATGGGCACCTCCAAATTCACGCCGTACTAGCGAGACATCTACACACGAGAGAGTTGTTGGAGCTACAACGAGGAGACCTAGTCCGGACCAAGAAATTCCATCTGAGAAAGGCTGCCCGTCTTAACGGCCAAGGGAGAGTGATATACCTTGGTGTTGAAAATTGCGAGTGGGTGGGAAGAGAGCTGTCCGAAGAACCACAATTCGAGTCCGAGGGAGAATTCCTTCGGGAGGAGGCAGATACGACCGACATGCCACCCAAGCCACTGTCCAGCTCCAATGATACAATTTTGGATCTCGACCTCATGAAGAAAAGAAGCATCGATGCCATGGGATCAGGACGCAAGCATGGCAAGATAGGTCGGACTGAGCTGCAATTGCCTGGCGCTTGCATATCTACGCCCCAGAAAAGACCTCGCAATAACGGGTGCGAGTCTGACGACGATGAGGACTCCTTCGAGACCATCACGGTGACCCCATTAAAGATGGAAAAGAGAAGGAATGTGCTTCGTCAAATCAGCCAGGATACACATAATATTCAGCACGACTCCTCCGACCTTGAAGCAAACAATCCGCCGCAGATCAATGACGACGCTCAGTCCATGATGCCGTGTCGAACAGCACAGCCAACAGACGATTTCATTGCTTTATATGGTGCGCAGAACCATGAAGTAAAGATCAAACCGCCACCTGCGTTTGCCATCACCGCACCGGTTCACACCCTCTCTTCTCTTCTCGATCCAAAATCAACCCTTCCACGACGCAGCTACACATGCACGATCCTAGCAGTGGTGAGCTGGGTGTCACCATCGACGATCCACAAAGCCAACACGCCGTTCCCACCAAAGCGGCATGTCAAAGTCCATGATCCGACCATCTCGAGTCGTCAAGCGGGCGTTACGCTAGCCGTGTACGTCGATGCAAAGAATTTCTTGCCCGAAGTCGGGACCATCGCATTGCTGCAAGGCGTTGTCATGCAGAGGTTCGGAGACGATATCATCCTGAACAAGTACGCTACTCCCATTGACGACAAAGCTGACCACAACCGTTGCGACTGGTTCGTCACGGACGAGGAACTGCTGATCCGAATGGGATTCGACATGCTCACGATGAGAGGCTGGTGGCAAGAAAGGGCCAGCAAAAAGACATAAGTGATGACACACTAGAAATTCCTGGACACAGCACCAACTATGGTAAATACTTGACGCTCTGCGCCTGGAAATCATGCCTTTGGCTGTTTCACTCATAATCTCCAGCTCGCTATTTATATCAAATTGTCACCAAATAGCAGCTCGAATCCCTGCCCAATGGACTCTTCGTATCTCCACACGTTGTGGCCCTGGGAGTGGTTTACTCGTCTCCAATACTTCGCAGCCGATGTTTATTGTCAGACTCCCAAACCTCATCACCACACCTCTAGAGCCCCAACTAGTTCTCGCCTTGGCGGGCCTCGTTTTCGACCAGGATCTTACATACAGGATTGAATGTCTTCCTGACGTTAAGGTCCCGCCTAGCCCTTTTCTGCAAGCACTACCCAATCATCCACTATCCCCATTCGCTTCTCATCGTCACGTTCTTGTTCACATAGTAGTTGACAATTTCTCCAGTTGTCCTCCTGCTCCTGAAGGTATCTTCTGATGTAGGGCTCATCGCAGCCGCCGAATACCTGAATCTTTATCAAAGATCCGACGTCTTTGACCAAATCTTCGATAGACGCATACCCAGAGGCGCACACCCTCTGCCTTATCGGGCTCAAGAGCGTCGTTACTTCCGCGGTGGACGCCGCCTCTCCAGTAAGGCACAGCCAAGAACATATATACTCCATTGTCCGCAAGCAGAAGCGAGCCAGCATGCGTTGGGTGTCGTCCATCGTCAAGCCGAAGCTGTATGCGCCTTCTGGTGGGCGTGTTCGTGGATCTCGAATGTACACATCAGTGGTGGACTCGCTGTCACGCAGCTCCCCAGCTTCTTGTTCGAGTTGTTCTTTTCTCGTAAGGCGTTTCTTCCTTGGCTTCATGAGTGGTTCCGTTACCACTTTCTGTTGGAGAGTGCTGCGCTTTGTTGGCCGATGCTGCAAGGGAGGAGCTGGTGTGCCTGCTGATATGGGTTTGTTGGGTATCGATGTACGGAGGCGTATCTTGAGTTTGTCCAACTTCTTCCTCGGGCCACGTACTTGTGGCTGGCTCCTTGGTGCTAACATGGTCGTCTTGCTTGCTTCTGATGGTACCGATGCTCTGTGGTCTGCTGCCTGATCCTCGCTAGCGCCTCTTATTGGTGCGTCTCGGCTTCTGTGCATAGATAGGCTCTCTTCCGTCCTTTGTCTAGACGGAGAACGTGCTCTTCCCTCCTCGCTTAAGAGTTCGCTGGTCACACCAGTCATTGCCGTGTCTTCTGTGGATGGCACAATCGGCTCTAGACTGGGTACAGACTTCGACTTCGAATCATGGTTCGCCTCCAACTTGATATGTGGCTCTTCGTCGTCAGATAGGAGGTCAATAAGCACTGGGCCAGGATGAATTGGAAGAGATGTAGTTGATATGCGTTGGTGCTCGGAAGTAGTAGAGACAGACCGTGTTATCGATGGCGTAGCGGATTGAGCTGAACTTTGCCTCTGTTCCGCTTTAGCTTGCAGGCGTTTGCGCTTGAGTCTAATCAGTCGGAGCTTCAGGAGCAATTCCTCTTCGTCGAGGTCCAGGTTTGCCGCTTCTTCGTCAGTCTTCAACGGGACTCCTTCCGCCTCAAGGTCCTGTTGCACCTCCTCCTGCTTGATCGGTGGTATTGCTTCCATAGTTGTATGCTGCTGTGCGCTGTACAACAATGCGACGGCAAACAGCAGAGAACTCAAGTTGAGGACGAGTCTTGACCGAGCAAAGTGGGTAGAGTGACTTAACCAACCAAAGAGAGTATCCCCAAGGTTGAAACAGTGGTAAAGGAAAGAGGACCGTATCAGTGAACATGTTCGAAAGGAAGGTGAAACTTTGAAGAGAGAAGTTGTAGTGAGTCCAGGAAGTCATAGATCAGCAGAGTAGCGAGAAGTGCTGACTGGTTCAAGAAGGCTCGTGGATGATAAGACGATGTAGTTGAGGATCAACACGCACGTGAAGCCAACACCCTGATGAGAGTGGAAGCAGCACAAACGATGATCAAGAGAGGTATCTAAAAAGGGTAGACACCCACGTATCGGAAGGCCTTGATCGAAAGCTGATGATATGGGAGGGTAGGAGATCCAACAGATGTGGCCAGGTCAAGGAGAAGAACTGGGAATGAAGCATCGGAGCTGACTACCAGTGCATAACGAGAAGAGGTGCAAGGCAGAGTCAGGGATCGAACGTAACGGCAAGAAGGGGCGTATAAGAAGGTCAGGGAATTGCAAAAAGGACGAACAGGCAGACAAGTGCAGTAAGAAAGTATGCCACAGTTTCCAAGTGAAACCGAAAAGTGAAGTCTAGCTGAGCACATTGAGTACCCACATTGAGTACCCACATTGTGTGTTTGCTCGGGCTTAGGATAGTAGAAGCCAATAAGGCGAGTCGTCCAAGCCAACATCGAAAGAGCACGATCTGCATTCAAAGATACAAGCTAGTCTGTAAGACAACAGTGAGCTTGTCGCGAAGTGTCGTCGCGATATGTGTTGCAGCGAATTCCGGATACATCTATGATTGATCCCGGATCTCGATAAACCCACCCCTGAAAATTACAGCCTCGTCAAATTGTCGTGCCGAAAATTTCTCTTACGGCACTCTTCCAGGCTTCGTGGTGACTCTACGAGTCGGCTCCCGGACTCGGGTAGCATGTCAGACACATCAGCGTGACACACGTGGAACAGCACTCCTAGCCAAGGAGCCTGATTTCATATTAGTCATGTCTGTATCATGGCTACTTCGTATCTAGCATCCAGTCATCCAACTCATGCATCATTGACCAAACTTCTCTCCAGGTCCCAGGCTAATCCAAGGGCAAGCCTGCCAGTCGCAGCCCTGCTTGTATATCTCGGTCCCCCACCACTTGAAGTTGTCCATCCATCCAGGATATACAATCCCGAAGAAGACGACCAAGAGCGAGAACGCTAGTCCCGAGTCTAGTGCCGCGGACATGGTCATGGTATATTTGCCCCACCACGGAGTCGCCTTTCGCTTCACCACATAGTTGAACGCGAAGCAAACCACAGCCCAGACCGAAAAGTTGAGACCAGTAGCCGGTGGAATCCAGCTCAAACTGCCAAAGAGAACCGGCAGATTGATCTTCCGCCATATCGTCTTCTTCTTGCCCCTGCCCATCAACCACACCAGGATTGGCGCAATGAAGCCAATCAAAAAAGCCCAGACAAGAGGTCTATACAATGCTCCAGGCCCGAAGAACCGTTGTGGGCCAACGACACCCCACAAAATGCTGCCATTGAAATGCACACGTGCAATGGGACAATTGAAGCCGTTGATCGCCTGAGGTGTACACAGGCCAGGAATATACAGGAACATCCAGTTCAACACTCCAATCTGCACAAGACTCGACACAAGTGTGGCGACCATCTGCACTTTGAAGAGTAGCTTTGGAGGAATCTTCATGTAATGACCCAGCTTGAGGTCCGAGGAAAATTTGATGCCCTGCGCTGAGCTGATGTAGCAATAGGTGACGAACACCATATTTGCCACAGGACGACCTGGAAAGACCATGCCGCAGATGAGTTGGCAGATCAAATATAGACTGCTATGCTGGTTTGTGATGGCCATGACAATTCCAACAGGGATGAACAGGACGGTGGTGATACCCAAAGCCAGCAACAATCCGTACCAGGGTAGATGGACTGGGTAGTATTCAACAACAAACATGCCAACGGCTATCATGACGACGAAAGTAAGACCATACCACATCATCGGCACGTCTTGATATCGCCGCATTAGTCGACTGTGGACATCATCGGCTCCGGATCGGATGGTTTGAGAGTCAACTCTGCGCAGGCTGTTGTCGTCCTCATTATGGGGAACAGCTTGATAGTCCACGGAGTTCTTTTCATGCTTCTCATTGAATGCTTGCTTTGATTGTCGTATTATGTCGCGACCATGCCAGCATGTTGTGTGCGTCAACAATGCGGACAGCGATGCAAATTGTACGCCATACGACAATACGTATGTAATTGGTAGGTAGACTTTGGAGTAGTTCTCGTAGGCGTCCTTGTCAAACAAGAAGTCGGACGTGAGGATCTTGCTGACATCGTAAGGTTTACCTCGATTGTCGAACACTGCCGAGGACAAGATAGGCATATATCCTGAAAAGAGGATGTTCTTGTAGTATAATATCGGAGCGACAATCCACATCACCAGGACCAGTCCCCCAACGACGTTGGCGGCTGCCCACCATGGAGTCAGCAGCGGTGAGCCGATGTAGGCAATCTGGGCCCAGTCGAAGGTCAGAGGGAAGAGCCCCAACCCTGAAGCGACTCCGAATAAGTTGGAAACAACAACAGTTTTCGGCGCAAACCATGTGATGACATTGAAATAACTCAACGCTGGACACAAGAGTCCAGGAAGGAAATACCATGCAAATGCTGCAGCCCAGACATAGATGAAAAACCTATATCGCGAAATCATCCATCCATTGGCAGGCTTGTTCTCATTCCTGTGCATCGTCGTAAACATTGCTGTCGACATTAATGTGCCCGGCCAAATCATAGCGGCCGGGCGAACCAAAAATCGTCTCGTAAGACCTGCAAAAGCATAACCCAGAATTTGGGTCGAAATAGTCAGCAGGATTTGATAGAGTATTGGAACATCCTGCTTGTAGAATTTGTGCTGTTCCACTATCACATCAGTGGCAAAGGCAAACCCGAAAGAAACGTTGCTGCATATGTATACGCATGCATGTTCTTTTTCGTTCCAGCGGCCTTGAGCCAGCCAAAGCCGTGATCGGTGCGCACGAGATCGTGGAGGCGGCGACTTAGTCGTCTGAAGCGAACCCTCGATATATTGCTCTTCTGGATCGGATCCCCTCTTGAAGAGGAGATCCCACAATATACCCATGGGATGAACAAGAACCAGCGCGATGACGGGTGTGATTGCGACGCTAGGATATCTCAATGAGAAGAAAAGGTTCGTGGCAGATCCTGCTATGGCGAAGAGCATTGATAGCGTCCACATACGCGGTGTGCTTATGGATAACGTGGTGTTGTCCGTTGCAGGCACCGAAGCTCGAACCTCGGGATAGGGAGAGTTATCGGGAGGGTCCTCGGCAGTAGATATGTATTCTTCCTCATAGTCCGACCCTGTGTCATCAGACGTGGTTGCGTTCGAGGACTCGGCCTTGTCCTCGTCTATACCAGAGTTGACAGCAAAGGATGTTTTTGCATCGAGGCCCATGCCAATATCGCTGGCAGAGGATGACTGCCTCCTACGCGGCCATTCTGTACTGCGAAAACGTCGACGAGCATCTGCAAAGTGTCCACGGTTGTCCGCCGCATCATGGGCAGACTGTACCCTTTTGCCCCGACTCTTACTGCTTCTCCGTGGAATATGTTCAAATTCGTCGTCTTCTGAGCCTATATCTGATCTCGATGTGCTACTGACGAGTGGCACTGCGCCGTAGGAACCGGTCCCTAAGGCGGGCGAAGAGCGCATCAACAGCAGAGGGTTTCGGGACATGATGGCGTCCCAGACGCGTGACCCTAGTCCAGCTGGGGCCCAGTCCTGTAGAGGCGGTGCTATTGGGAGCGAAGGAAAAGGCTCGGTGTGTTCGTGATCGTTCGAGGAGCGAGCCGCTGTGCTTTGAGGCTCCAAGACTGAGGATGCAACAGCGGCATTTTGATGTGCAGTGGAGTGAAGGGAGGATAGTTCAAAGCCTGAGTTCGAAGCCTTAGTATGCTGTCCCGCTCCTGGGCGCATAGCATGACTTGGGCATCGGAATGCGTCACAAGATGGACTCGGTGGAACGAACCAGGAGTAAACGTGGGATGTAGTTGGGCGATTTCGGAAAGCTCAGCCACTCAATTGCTTGATAAGATTGATAAGATTATCTCATTTCCGCTTCATCTTGATCATCTGGTCCACCAATCAGAAGTCGCGACGGTCCACGCACTTTACGTAATCATTCTGATGCCAAGGCTGGTGAGGATCTGGCTCGCTGGGGAGTACTGCGAGGCTGATTCCAGAAAAAGTGGCATCGTCTAACAGAGCCGACCTCGCCGATATAAGTTCGAAAGCAACCAGATTCACCATAGCAGGTACCTTGACGGCAAGACGCATAGCCTATACGATAGAACTCATGAACTTTGAGGTAAAGCTATGTTGTTATGGGCGATGGGCTACGGACTAACAATAAGGAATGATATCTCCTCGAAGCTGAGTGGCGACAGGAACCAGAAACCAGATAGCGCCACTCTCTGGAAACAGCCTTGACCGATACAATGTGTATGCTTGAGGACCGGTACCAGTCGGATACTTGTGCATCACTATGGTACTAAGGTAACAGTATTCAGATATATATATTTGTCTTTTCTTTATGTCATGACATGGCTAACTTCACAACAATCTCTGGTGTGTATCAGCCATGTGTCTCGTCTTGCTATTGTGGCGCCTGCTCAATATATCCAAGAAACCTCCCAGGATCATACACCCTGCCCATACGCAACCTCTTCCCGGTCCTGACGAACGTCCCTACCGAAGTCCCGAGCAACCTCTTCCCAGGTCTGACTCTTTGCCCCCTGGGCGGACGTCCAGTACGTCACGTTATTCCAAATTAGGTCTTCTACCAACGGAGCTGCTTCTTCAAATAACATCTCACCTACCCGCGGAAAGTGTCGCATGCCTTGCTCTGACCTCGAAGCACTACTACGCCACGTTACGCAATGAGATCGACATGAGGTTTCCTGACCTGAAACAAAAGGGTTGCTTCATGCGTTTGTACTGGCAAGACGACATTCCAGAGCTTATTATGTGCCGGATATGCAACATTTTGTATCGTTGGGAGGACCATGACACTTGTCCACGAAAATATCATCATGGCGCCCTGTGGCAACATGAAAGCATCACTTTCAGCTGGCAGCAAGTGAGATATCAGATTCACCCGGAATGGGTTGACGCTTACGTACGCGGCTTCGTCAAAGGAGAAAGGTACGGCCCGCCACTCGACGATTTGTCCTACGAGTTGAAATCCTTCCCAAGGCCATACAAGATGGTGAACACTGTCAAAGCTCGCGTGGTGAGCGCCAAGCTCATTATACACTCGACTTGCCAGCTCTACATGACTTTGCCAGCAGAGATACAACAACTAGCGTCCGTGGCTGAGAGTTTCACAAGTCGTCTGATACTGGGAACTCCAAAAGGTCGACAGATCCTGGGCATTCCAAAAGAGGTTTCCAAAGGGGTTGACACATTACGTGACGCTGGATGCTACCATGGCAGGCACACCCTGCCTGCAGTGATTATGGATGCGCTACACGATCTCTCCCGTCCATGGGATGATTCAAGAAGATGCCACGGCCTACTGCATTGTGGCCGCTGTGCGACTGATGCGCGAGTGAGCGTCGTCGCTCACGATGCACGCACCGTTGAGATCAAGGTGGATCAATGGCACTGTCTTGGGGGTAGAGACCCAGAACAACGACATCCATTAGAGAAGGCGCACTTTCAACAGCCAGACAACAGCTATCTGGCACCATTCGACACATCCACATTGCCCAGCCGGGATCTTGAACAACTCTACAATGCAGGCTGTGGAGAATCGTCCTTAGCACCAAGATCTGACGTCCGCCACAGTTGGCTACAGCAGTGGACGTGGAACTACCGTCCATCTTTCAGAAGATGGCCTGCCAAAGTCTCCCAGTGTCGCATACCTTCTGACTAACAAAATATGCTTGTCGGAGAATGGCAATGAACAGGGTGGTCAGGACAGGAAGTCCTTTTGTTGCCATCCGTCGCCTTTAAACACCTTAGTTGTGTGTTGCTGACTGAAAATACATGGCACCGTTTGCACCCGAACGACATTGCCTCAATATTGCGCGGCTTATTGCATGATAACTCCCCGACCCTCTTCCCGCGCTCTTCCTTGCAATGACGGGTACCTGACCCATTCAATTCTAGGCCAACATGTAGTCGAGGAATCCATCGTAGTCACCGGGACATGTCCGGAACCTATGGGTCCAGAGCCCATCATGAATAAGGCCAGGGGAAGGCAGGTAGTTACTAGTGTTGATGCTCAGATGCACTTAAATTTCATCAGCACACTTGTTCATTGTCCCTTTCAAGAGCCCAATGCTTCAAGATAGTCACGACAGTGTAGAACTCGCCAGACGTGTGCCTTCCGGACAGAGTCACTCACCACTTCTGGGGACGGGCTTGCTAAAACTTCATGCATGGAAGATCAAGGTCGCAGTCAGTTGATTTAAGGATTCATAGCTTCAAAACAGCCTGGTGTATGTAGTCACCAACATCAAGTCCACGGTTGGCGCGTCCACTTTTGTTGTGTTATCCGTCGAGCCTGTTTCCAGAATTACTGGCACTGTCTGAAAGATGTATTTCTTCGGATTTAAATAGTAATCGGTCCTTATTGTCGATACAGGATCTTTCGCACCCATTAACACAGCTCCAGCCTTTGACTGGGAGGTGGTCATCAGCACCATCGTATGGTGCATGGCTTGTAGACAAGATGACCGCCGGCGTGAATTTGCTTGACTTCAAACTTATGTGGTCGAATGCCTGTCAGACGATGCCACATGTGTGGAAACAGGCTGCCGTGCTTCCCCTGTCCTAGGCGCTTCGCTATTGTCTGACTACTCAGGTGTGCAATACAATCATGACTTCTCGTGTTTAGCTCTGCTGATCAAAGACCATCGTCGCATGATCGTCCTCAAAACGCACCAACATCGCCGCCAGCGCGGGTCAACATATCATACACACGACCTGGCAATTTGTATTTGACCAAGCCGGCAAACACCATCAAGTCCTTCGCCATTTCGCTCAACTGATCTTTCATGCCATCTGAATCTCCATACCCTGCCTCCCATCGTCCGCTTCTCACAATGTTCTCTCTCTCGCCACCAATTGCACGCACGGCCCAAACGACGCTCACTCCAGCGCATCGTGCGAGAAGCTGCGGAAGATTGCCGAATGCATCAGCTGCGGCGCGAATAACAGGTATCGACCCGTTTGCCCTTAGTGGCAGGATATTGAGGTCGTTCAATGTCTCCAAAGCTGTCATGAAGCGGGGTGGGTTAGCTTCCAGATTCGATCTCACAGCCAGTAGCTGAAGCAGGATGCTGATATTATTTCGATTTGGACTTGAGATTCGATTGTAGTAGGCTGCGTTGTCGTTGTACAAGGAGATCATATTCTGAGCCAACTCGATCGGAGATGAGGTGGATTGTGTCAATGATAGTGATGATTGTGGACCATTACCCTGAGCACTGGCTGATGACTCGCTTTGTCCATCTGGTCGTCGTGGCTTCAATGGCTGCAGCTGCATCGGGGATTCTCCCAAATCCAAGGTGACTGCATCGGCAAGAGCCCTGTTCAGGACAGCAATCACGTTGTCATAATCCTCACACAGATGGTAAAGCAGCACAGCATCAGAAATCTGTCCTCGTTGATCTGCGATAGCAGCCGACTGGCTTGTGATAGACCTCAAAAACTCCTCTCGCGAATCCAGATGGATCAATTCTGCACGAATTTCGATGGCGCCAGGGATCCGGGTCCCATCGCTACGAATATCACCGAGAAGCTTGGCAAATTCGCGAGTCTCCAGGCATAGCTCCCTCAAACATTCGTGGCAAGCATTGGTATGAACCAGACCAAGACTTGTAGGCTGCAAATCGGAGTTCAAGCAGATCATGGAAAGGTAGTCCACAGCAGCAACGGGAAGAGCTGTTCGGAATGTCGCAGTGTAATAGGCCACTAACGGGACAAAGTTGATCTGGGGTAATTGTGTGGTCGAGTAGGTTACTATAAAGTCTGTCAGCACTTGTTTGATCATTCGGAGCATGGACCGCTTACGCAATTCATTACCGGCAACAGAGAAGTCCGCAACCCTCAACAGCCCATAGTAGGCCAAACCAATCGCAAGATGCACAGCACTGGTAGGGTTGAAACTGTGCAGATACTCGACTGCTTGCTCAAACATGCCCGCAAGCACCTGCATCAGGAGAAAAGTGCCATAAGCACTAGAAGCTTCAGTTTGGGTCTTTTGAAAATGCTTCTGTCCAATCTCGGAGACAGTTTCGCGAAGCTGGTCCAGACCAAAGATCTCGCCCGACAGTTCCTCCGAACGGCCAGTCTCTCGAGCAAGGTTGAATTGAAGCCATAACCAGTCTTCAACTCCTTGACCAACTGCGTCCAGGTTTCTCACCGTCAGGTCGCAGCGACCAATGACCTTATAACAAGCAATCTTGTAAGGGTCGACGGTGTTCTTGGGTGCCAACTTGGTAAGCTTCTGATACTCGTTGTCGATCATGTTCTGCACTCCTTTGGGTAATCGTCCGTCTGGGCTGTCCGAATAGGCTGTCACGTAAGAAATGATGCGTCTGTCCATCGACTGGAACGCAGGGTCATTCTTGACGTAGTCTGCTGCCTCCTTGACAAATCCACACCTTAGCAGATAGAAAATGAGTACCCAGCAATAGTCGCCGTTCTCACCGCCAATCTGTTGCAGCTCTGCACCGTCAGGCACCAGATCGCGACGTGCAGCACGTATGCGGATGTATGCGCGTACAATATTGAGCACAGAAGGTTGTCCGCCTAGAGCGGCTTCCCGAGCATTCTTTTCGATCATGCCCCTCATTTCTTGCCAGAAGGACTTCTCCAGATAGCTTCGAGAACCCTTCAAGATCTGCTTCTTCAATTTCAGGTAGCTTGCACCCTCGTTCTCATCTAAATATGCCTGGGCATATTCTCGCTCTCTGATCGGGGAGTTTCCTTCTTTTGTGATTTCTCGAAGTGCATGATATGCATCGATCAGTTGTCGGGGCCCATCTCCAGCGGTATCATTTTCTGCTGCCGCAAAGTTCTGTAGCAGTTGATAGCTTTCGTCCTGCAGCTGCGCATTGTTGAGTTGTTGTACCTTTTCAATGAAGGCCTTTTCCTTGTCTCGCAGATCACGTAGGCTTTGTCCTCTGCCGAGACTGATCCCAGCGCCTTCACCCTTAAAGAAAGAGGTCGTTCCTGCATTAGAGCCGGGCGCCCCAATCATGGACTTCTCCATCGCAGAACGACCGAAAATGCTTCTTGCCCCCTGGGATGCTCCAGGCTGTCCTTCCTTACTCTTCCTCGACCTGCCAAAGCCACCACCTTTCGGTTTCCCGAGATCATCCCCATCATCTGGAGGAGCAAGACCAAAATGTTCCATGATTCTCATCTTCTGCTCTTCAAAATCGACACCCAAGCTTTCTTCGATGAAGTGGTCGACTTCCTTGTAGACACGTTCCATGCTCTCCCTTAGCATTGCATCACGGCCTTTCGTCCGAAGGTCTCTCAAGTGAGCACTTGACTCATCAGCAAAGCTTTGTGCCACATTTCTGGAGATTGATGCGGTATCATCAGGACCAAGGGCTTGGAAATCCTTGTAGGCCTGACCAGGTGCTATTCCCGAACCAGCCAGTAGATAATGCGCACGACTGTCCGTGAAGGCATCCGCTTGTTTCGGGCCACGCTGTCTGATCTCCTGCGCACGTCGAGCCAAGTCCCCCAAGTCCATGTTCAGACCTGACAACTGAGACGCACGTCCATTGTTTTCAGATTTTAACCTGGGCTTTTTCTTCTGTCTTTCCAACAGACTGCTAAAGTATGCAGCATCTCGAGCTTGAGAAGGAGCACCACTTGCAGGCTGTGAAGCCCCAAGTGCTGCCGTGCTTGCAGAGAGGGTGTTTCCGAACGTAGAGGCGGAGGTCGCTGGCTGTGCCGTCGATGTGCCTGCGCCGAACAAGGACGTGCTAGGTGCAGGCTGGGAAGTGGTTGTGGATGGCCCTCCAAACAACCCTGTTGAAGGAGCGGAAGGTGCGGAGGTAGCGGCTGTCCCAAATAGGCCGGTGGAAGGCGCAGAGGTTGCGGTTGTGCTTCCGAACAAGCCTGTCGATGGTGCAGAGGTGGTGGTAGTTGTGTTCCCGAACGAAAGAGACGGAGCTGATGGTTTTGCCGGGCCTCCTCCTAGACTGAACAGTCCTCCAGAGGAGCCTGCTGTCGTGGTGGTCGTGTTGGTATTGAGACTGGGGAAGCTGAAGGATTGGGACGTCTGCTGCTGCGAGGTGGAGGCATCGAAGATTGATTTCCGCTTGCCCTGCGCATCTGTGCTAGGAGTGCTCAAGTTCAAGCCAGCGAAAGGGCTGTTCGCGGCTCCTTGACCCGACGGAGGTTGACCAAAGAGCGACATTGTGTCTGGTCCGGATGTGGTTGTTGACCAGTACACCCAAGCTCTGGGTCGCTCACTGAATTGGAACCACCCGCAGTTGACATGCCGTCGCGTATCTTTTTTGGAGGGCGCGTCCCCAGGTCCGGGCTTGGCAAAATCAAGTTGCCGCTTTTGGAGGCTTCACTTCAGCCTTGTTTCTTCAACACCAAGGCTCTAACATGTCTCGACAACTTCACTCCTCTTCCACCCATTTATACCCCTTTGACCTCATGGACAGCCAGCTCGAGTGCCATTATGGCAGTAGACCACTCGCGCTGTCCACCATTCAGTTTGTCCCTTTTCTATGAATGCAGATCTCTGACTATTTTCAGGGGGTACAGCTCGGCCAGCACCATTCTCGGATGTTTGGCAATCTTGCTTCTGCCAATTCCATTTATCCCGGAGAGGTCCGGCACGACTTTGAGAGCGAAAAGTCCGTTTGCAAGGCAGCATATGGACGACGATGATGAGGTGGGAGATGATGACTGAATAAGACTTGAGAGTGCTATGTCTGATATCTCCTGAAGACAGATATCGACCATGCTTTCGCACCGGCCCTCAAGGTGAAGCATTGAAGAGTCTTTGAAGAGTGTACTACGGATAACATCACGCGAAGCTACCCTGAGTATGCTGAGTGGTCGACGAGGCCAAGAAACGGTATCCTCTTCCTGACCACACAAGGGTAGCAGCTTCATCGTGTTGGTCTACAGCTTTTAGAGCATAACCACAGCCATGGTGACGACCAACAAAACAAGAAATCTTGTACCAACTGGGCGACACAAAAGGGCAGCTGCCCGCGAACTCGAAACGGTGGTGGGAACTGTGGTTGTCAAGCCGTTGGAAGAAGTAACGGAGGCGACCGAGCTGGTCAGCGCTGGTGAGGAACTTCTACCGCCAGTAGACGAGCCGGACAGAGCTGCGGTAGTTGTTGTGGCTGCCACAGGACCACTAGCGACGTTTCCAACTATAGAACAGGGGGCACGCGGAACCTCATCTCCGCTGAGGTAACTGTAGAAGCTTGTTGATGCGGTCGACAAGTAGGCGAGGCATTGGGCCTGGTAGTCATCGTATATGAATGGCGCATATGTTGAACTTGAATAGCAGAGACAGCTAGCTTCCACACTGAATGGAAGATTTGTAAATGAGGAGATCGTCTCGGAGCAGGAGAACTCGATCGCATTCCACGAGTCGCATGCAGCCGAGTTCCCCACAACAGTCGTCGCCGAGGAGCTGGTGAGAAGAGCAGGAGTTGCGACGACGTCTCCTACCTCTGCACAAGGCGTGCTGGGGACGTCTGTCCCTCCCATGGCAGAGAATGCGCTCGGACTGGCGGTCGACAGGTGGTCGAGGCAGGTTTGGAAAGCATTGTCAAACACGCTGGGCTGCCAGACGGTACCGGAGTAGCATAGACAGCTAGCCTCTTGGCTGAAGGCCAAGTTGAGGAAGTCTGACGTGGCAGCTGTACAGGATGCCTCTATACTGAACCACACGTCGCAAGATGTCGAGCCTGGATCGGCGGAAGCACCCTGGCGAGCGTGAAGATGCTGAATGTTGGGCGCAGCAGTTATCGTGACAGCGTACGCCTGTGGCAGCATGAGAAGAGGTACCAAGAGACTAAGACTGAACATCTTGACTTGGACTTGTACCGAGCTTCTTCTGGGAGTGAGAAGTGATCTGTCTTGACAATGCTGCAGGGAGGCCAACGAGCTGAAAACTTGAAAATTACCAACGACACGATTTCGGGAGGTCAATATGCGAAAACATGCTACCAAGCCAATACCACCCTCAGCGATTGCGCCTTGTTTCCTGTGCAGAGTCTACCTTACACCTCCACAATGGTTGCATGTCCTTTTGGTGCCGACCCATCGGGCGAGAACTCTTGCATCACTGGCTCTGGACAAGCGTTGCAAATGGATACTGGTTATCTCGATACCGATCGATACCTCGGCATCAATGCGGCACCCTCAAATCGAGTTCTTCTGCGCAACGTGGTGACATGCTCGCCACTACGTGTCAAAGAGTATGTCCAACTTATCAACAACACAGATCCTGACTATCCTTCGGTACAGTACAATTTGGGTGCCATAGATGGTGTCAGTGGGTACACGTACCAATATCAAACCCACACGCGCGCAGACGTTGTGGGATATCAGATAACGTAGGTACCCACCTGGTGTCTCGGAGGAGACTAGTACTAACAGTGGTCAGGCCGGTCTATGCTCTCGATGGTGGTCAAACTTCCTGGTATCCGGTGTCCGCGCTTAACGTGTCCAATGCCGATGTCAGTGCCCACTTTCTCAGCCAGAACAGCATTCAGTATCTGGCGTCGGTTGCAGATCCCTGGCTGTCGTCCAACCAGTTGTTCAACGACTCCAGTTCGGCTATCGACCTCGTTCTCTGGGGCCCAGACCAATACGTGGACGTAATGGCATGCATTGACCAGTACCAGCTATGCAACCCCAACAGCTCTCCATACGACTGCACCATACTCGGAAGTGGGAAGGATCTCCGCAACGGATTCCTTGAGCTCGGGTTGAATGCCTATCAGCTGGTAACTGCGCGACGGCTTGCTCTTGCCCTAATCTTGACAAGCACATACCACACGGTCAATGGTCTTGGTAGTACGGCACTCCTCGCCCGAGATCGCGTGCTCGACTTCATCAGTACAGGTCTCCCAGCCAACCAATGGCAAATTGAAATGGAAGGCTGGTTCGCCACCTCGCTTGCCAAGCTGCAGGCCTACGTGGTCGAGTATGCTGCCAACGTCGCCGACTTAGGACCGACAGGCTCAGTGGTTTCACCTGCACCGGGCAGCCAAAACGCAGAAGACCAGGCAGCATTCGACCAGTGCTCCAACCAGCGTATTCGGAACGTTGGAGGTTACCAATCATTCTCTTTCCTCGGTCTGATGATCGTCATTTGTGTCGGCAGTACCATTATTCTACTCTCATGGATCGTGGAGCCGCTTCTGGGTAGTTTCCGCCGTTGGCGTGGCCTCGATGGCAAGCACGACTACCGCGAAATCGTGCGCATCGCCGACCATACACTTCAGCTGCAGCGCAAGGCTTTTCAAGGAGCTGGTTTTACAGATGGTTGGGATTCAGAACACCTGATGGACAGTATCCCAGTCACTGTACGGGATACCTTGATACCTGTAGCCACAAGGTACAAAGCCAACGGCGTCCAAGACTACCGATACACGGATGGCAGCGATAACGACAGCATTGGCTCTGAACAAGGCCAGCCTATGGAAGAAAATCGCGCCGCTCAAGTGCCAGTTCAACCACACATCATTCCTGCACGACCTGCTGTTTCTCGTGGACCGTCGATGCAGCCGCTCTTACAGGACCATATCTAGGCACGCGACCACTGAGATCCTTTCAGATTACGAGAGGGTTGAAGACATCATATGTGGGGAGGCCGGAAGAGTCTACGAGCGTTGGCGTTTATGTTGACTTTGCGACTCATTTCAAGTTTCTCTCAGCTATGTTCTTGAGTGTTTGGATGGCTCTTGTCAAATACCTGAAATCAGGGACGCGGGTCAAACTCCTAAGGGAGCAGTCCACAGTTCTCGATGCCGCAAGATCCTGGATGAGATTTCCCCAACATGCCGGTGATGAGGCACGCACTAATGGTCGCCCTACTTCTGATCTTTCAGCTCGCTACCATATACATAGCCTCTGCGGCGCCACATTTTTGGCACATTCCAAAAGTCGCTAAGCTGTCCCGTAAGACATATTGTGAGGCAGTACGGTCCTGACGGGTCGTCTGCGAGGTACTCCGCATGCTAGCGCGAAGCAAAATCCTGTCCATCGCTTGTGGCGTCGACTCCGGCCCCTTAAGCATCGGCTAGCAAGTGTGGCCCGGAACACCCCCAAGTAGCGCAGCTGAGCCGAGCCTTGTTGATGTATGTTGTCTTCTCGGGGAAGACGTATTTACATCCATAGTAAGTCAAATGAGCCTCGGGCGTGAGAGCCCTAGGTGCTCAAGCCATTTCAAGGTCCCAGACTGTGATGTCGGTTCATGACTAACGGTGAGCCTTGCACAAGGATTGTGGACTGTGGGGAGAAATATCACCATCAGGCTGAGAATGTGGGGTTCGCTAACGGTCCTCGTGTGCGCACGGCCAGACCTGCGTGAGGCTGAACAGGGGGAACTCGTATTTGTGAGATTATCCTCCTTCGAGCAAGAGTCAGAATTCAAACTTTGAGAGTGAAACAAGTAATAACCTACCCCTTTGGGTATAGACGCTGCCTTTGAGGCTGGCTATCACAACTCACTCGCGTCCAAACATTCAAACATGACTGGAATCAGGAAAAGTCACAATTGATCGGCGCAAAGATGCTAGCTTTGAGTTCTCAACTGATCTCGAACAAAACGACCATCAAAAGCCATATTCAATGATGGCTGCAAGGGGTTCGCTTGACGTTCTGTGACTAGCCATCAACAACGCACGCCCTCCAGGCACCCAGAGAAGGTTGACTAAAGCCTGGCTCCTCATGGGCGACTACCACATGGCACAGCCTGATCATGGGGAACCCCAGAAACATTCAGGGGCCAGGGCTGTTTATAAACACTGGTACTCTTGATTCTCGATGGTTAGGCTGGAGACTATAAAAACCTCTGAAGAAGGACTGGCAACAATTCTGTCTCTTTCTCCTGCCCCAGCCTGACAACCATTTTATCACAGTCAAGCAGACTTGTCTCCAGTTCTTCATTGTCATTTACATGATGGTTGACACTACTCGTGCGCGTCGTGACAATTACCTTTGGTTTGCTCGCCTCCTCCAGCTGATCTTCACCATCGCCATCCTTGGGGTGACTGGGGATGGAGCCTCTCTCTGGAAGAGCATCGACTGTCATATCCCGGCCAAGCTCGCCTTCAATATTGCTGCTGTAAGTCCTTCGAGGTTCACAAATGCGGCACTCTTGGTTCTGACCTCTCAACTTACAGGCAGCTTTGACACTTCCAGCGGTGATCTACCTCATCGTCTGCTCTGGACCGAAATCATGCCAGAAAATCTCTTTCAATCTCTTGGCAGTCGTCGGAATCGACGTATTCATGCTCATTATCTGGCTCGCCGCCACTGCGGCCTCGATCTATGATTGCAGCGGCGTCTGCTCTGCCTGTTCACCAATTGGAAGAATTTTGGATACCGGATCCGGGTTCTGGATTCAGTACGACTCGTTATTCTGCGAGTGTTACTTTCCTGGTATCGATTACACCAAGAGTCGTCGAGTCAGAGAGGTATTGGAGGGCAGAGGAGTTTCGAGCCTGAGGACTGGCTCGAGCAAGGACATGGCCGAGCTTGGTGAGAAGGCCTACAGCATCGCCACCAAGCGTGGTCTCGATGTGGTGATGATCTTCCTGTTCTTCACCACTGTCGTTGTGGTGGTCCGGTACCTCTATAAAGCCCGGAAGGAAGGTGCTGCTACGGCTGACAACCACGGTATTCAGCATGGCACTGCTGATGTCCAGATGACTGGAGACCATAATAAGAATGGAACAACTGTGACTGGAAATGAGGTTCCATGAATAAGGCTTGAACGATGATAGTGGTGCTGGTCTAGATTCGGTGGAAGGACTTGATGCTCAAAAACGCACGCTGTTACCAAATGATGATACCTGTCCTTACCGACTTTTACAGATTGTAGTCCACAGGCTGAACCAACCGACGCCAGGTATTTCTAATATTCAGGTTTTTATGTCCCAGATATGACGGTCTCGATGCTGTTGAAGTACTTGACAGTCCTGACTTGCAGATCGAGAGTAGCATCTTTGTCCACCACGAGCATTGCGTGAGGGTGCATCTGCAACCTGGAGAGAGGTTGCATGTGGCTGACGCCGCCCTCTATACACTTCTGAAGGGCAATGGCCTTGTTGGCGCCGGTGGCAATTATGACGACTTCTCGGGCCTATGAAGTACATGGTACTTTGGTCAGTGTAATCTCATACTTTGAACATGCGCACAGGAATAGGCACAGGACTCGTACCTCCATTATGGTTTGGACGCCCACTGTCAAGGCGAGTCTGGGAACACTGTTTACACCACCAGCAAAGGAACGAGAATTCGCTAGCAGTGTCTCGTAGGCTAGAGTTTTAACCCTGGTCCTGGATGCAAGACTGGATCCGGGCTCATTGAATGCAATGTGCCCATTAGGTCCAATGCCACCAAAAAATAAGTCGACACCTCCGACACGCCTGATCTTCTCTTCATACTCGAGGCACTCAGTGTGCTTGTCCAAGCTGTTGCTGTTGAGCAGGTTGATGTGCGCCGGTTCGATATCGACGTGGGAGAAGAAATGTTCGTACATGAAGCTGCGATAGCTCTGCCTGATCCTGAGGAATACCCACATATTCGTCCTTGTACGTCAGTCTAGGTCAGCGTTGATGTCACAGCGTTTGTTGGTACGAAGAGAACTGACCATATTGAACGTAACAACGTGTCTGAAGCAGATGTCTCCAGCCTGATGACGCTTCACCAGCAGGCTGTAGACCTTTTTGGGACTGTCGCCAGTAGGAAGTCCGAGGACGAAGAACGGTTTGGAGGAAGTCGGCTTGAAAGCATTGATGCGACCTGTGGAGCATGCCCAATCAGCTCGGCTCATTACCAGATCTGGAACCCTGATCAAACGAAGACTTACGAATAATGTGCTCGGCGACGTGCTGGGAAGCCCGTTCAGGGTCGTCTTTAATGATGACTATCATGGCGTCATGGGCTTTGTAACAATGACACTACACAGCTGGCAGGTGTAACAACAGTTTCCGAAGGTGCTGTTCGATGCCAACGATGGGAAATAGCTGTAGTCTTTCTCCTCAAAGGTCGCGGGCCAAGAGATGGTTTAGTGAGAGAGCACACCGTTCCATTTGCTCTATGCAGCACCCAATTCACAACAGGCATTGTCTCTCAAGCTCGACCGTCTCGAAACGGTTGCAAGCGGGTCCACCTGATTCATGCTGTCAGCATGTTGGGCTGGTATCGGGATGTCGGCGACCCTTCGTTGCGCAATTTCTTCAGGCCGTAGCCACTGTCAGCCATGAATGCAACCACGTTCCAGTCATGTTGCTAGTTCATGGGAAATTTTCGATAGTAGACTTCTAAGCATCCGCCTCTGTCTGTTGGTTTCCATGGACATGTGAAGTATCACCTTTCGCAACCGTAATTTGATATAAGCTTTTGACAGTTTCCTATGGTTATCTTTGGTCTTAGCAGGTACAGACCCACTTCCACCATGCATCGTCTCCACTGCAACGTTACAAGTATTTCGGCATGTCAGTGGTACAATCTTGTCTGTAGAGAATGCTCCACAGTTCGCTGTCTCACAGATACTGTAAACATGCAAGCACCCCTGAGCCTTTTTCCTCGAATTGAAAGCATGATGGCGACGTCACCTCTCGTCAGTGTCGAAGACGTATCGCTGGCTCTGGACTCTGAAGCGGCTCACATTACCAGGTTGTTGAATGCACCATGACATGGGCTCCCTCGCCCTTTCCCCTTGGACGACAGCATACGACATGGAGCCAAAGCCACCAGGTTTGTTAACGGAAGGATCGCTCAGGGCGACCAGCTAGCCACAGGCGATATCTGGGTTTCTGCGAAGACCGGAAAGATCCTGTCGGCCCAAGAAGTACCCCAAGACGTCGAGTTGGTCAATGTGGTCGACCTCCAGGGGCGTATCCTAGCTCCAGGCTTGATAGATGTGCAGCTTAACGGTGCTTATGGCTTCAACTTCTCGATCCTTCCCCAGGACAGCATCATTTATCCCAAGGAACTGATTCGGATCAATAAAGCCTTGGTGCAGACTGGACTCACTTCGTATCTGCCGACTTTGACCAGCCAACCGACGGAGGCCTACCAAACAGTCTTACCATATCTGGGGCCTAGTGATGGGCTACGGCTTGCAGATCAAGGTTGTGAATCGTTGTGCGCACATTGCGAAGGCCCATTTCTGAGCAGAACCAAGAATGGAATACATAACCGAGACAATCTTCTCTCTGCCGGAAAAGGATTCCAGGACCTAGAGGCATGCTATGGACATGTCAACCTGTCTAGCATCGATGGTCACCCACCTCGAGTGAAGATGGTCACCCACCTCGAGTGAAGATGGTCACAGCAGCACCAGAGGTGGGCAATGTGGCTGCGTCAATTCCTGAGCTGACCGAACGAGACATCATTGTCTCTCTCGGACACTTTGAAGCCACCTATGAAGAGGCTTGTGGGGCTGTTGAGGCAGATACCAGCATGGTCACTCATCTGTTCAACGCGATGCAACCGTTGCATCACCGTCAGCCAGGGATCATTGGGCTCCTTGGCAACAGCGACCAGACCAAGCGACCGTATGTTGGTGTGATAGCAGATGGTATTCATCTACATCCAACAGTGGTCAATTTAGCCTACCGAACGAACCCTGAGGGCTTCATCTTGGTGATGGATGCTATGCACTTGGTCGGTCTTCCAGACGGAATCTAGCAGTGGAGCAATGATGGTGGTCGTTTGGTCAAGAAGGGTACCATTCTGACAGTAGAAGGGACTCCTGATAAGATCGCAGGAAGGTAAGTTTGTATCATACTGCTTGGTGACCTTGGCCCATACTCCGTATTATCGGGGCTAATTGTTGAATACTTCATAGCTCCATCACGCTCCTACAATGTGTCAACAATTTCCTTTCCTGGTCCAACGTGGCGGTCCCAGTGGCTCTGAAGGCTGTGACGGACACACCAGCCAAAATGCTGGGTTTGCATGATGTGAAAGGAACCTTGAGTCCCGGGGCCGACGCCGACCTCGTCGTACTCGACGAAGTCAAGCATAGCAACCTTTCAGAGCTGGTGCTCGAACAGACGTGGAAGTTTGGGGTGAAGGTCTATGACGAACACGAGTGTTGAGTGATGAATTAAGGAAGACATTTTGACTCCAGATCTTCAGACATCGTGGCTAGTAACAAGCTCTGGTCATCGTGCGCGCGAGCCAATCGAAGATAGCGGAGTGTCCGCTCCACGGCCGCGACGTCGAAGACGGACTCGCCGTTCTCGGGAACGATGGCGTCGAGATAGATCAGCGTTCGAAGTCGTTCAAAGATACGACCAGCCACACGTCATCACGGCGCCGCCGTATGAGTGGCCGCACAAAATCACGTCCTCTAGATTGTCGAAGTCGAGGACCGCGACAATATCTTGAATGTGTGTTGATAGGTTGATGATCGACTGACCCGCCGAATGTGCCCTTTCACCCAAGCCGGTAAGTGCTGGTGTTTAAACGTGGTGCCCCTGCGCACGTCATCTACCGATGAGTCTTGTTGGGAAAGTACAACGAGTCGATTTGCCGACACCTTCGCCGACGGAAACGTTCTTTGGAGAGTTGGCCGACGACTACAGATATCAAACCAAGATGAATGTAACAATTACCCATTGCTCAATTGCGTTGTTGAAAGCTATCTGCAATGAAACAGAACTATTTGAACCCACTCCTGGCCGTCGATAAGCGATAAGTGTCTAGACCTCAACGGAGTAGGATGTGCCTGCCATCATTTCCGGGATGTGGTATCTTTGGGCTAATCAGCTGAAAAATGTGGGGCTACACGTTGCATCACGCACTGAGTAGCTTCATCTTGTCTGGAAGAGCGAGGCGTGGTTGAGGTTAGCGAGCACGCGACGGCAAACTGATACCCTACGGTGACAAGCTTGTGCTATCCGAGTGCGGATAACTGGCAGCGTCTGAATCTGATGGAGAGCATGTCTGGGATACTCTTATCACGGTATTTTCAGTGTCCTACCATTTTGAAGACAGCAAGCACCTAAGCATCAACTCGATTGGGTATCTGATGCGGCTAAGCGTAGTCAGAGCATCAAGAACGCTACCAGAACCTTGTATACAAAGGACTCCAAAGAGACAACGACTGGAAACCTCTTTCTGAAGATGATGTCCGTCTGTCACACAGTACCGCTTATTCTTGGGAAAAAACCGGCTCAACGGGTGCTCGTAGCAAAGTAGCAGGAGCCTTGACCACATTCACCTGGTAAATTAGGGATATGAAATAACTACAGCTACTCTATCTGGGTCAGCCTATGCTGTTTGACCTGCAGTCGAGACCAACGCGATGATACTACACGGCCGCCTTGGATGGTAGCGAGCAAGTGGTGATCCGGTTCAGCCAAGATAGTGATATCCTCCAGAGGATTCGAGTTGAGGATAAGCATGTCTGCAAGGAAGCCAACAGCAATGTGGCCGAGAGATTTCTCTTGCTGTATGAGCCTCGCCGCGTTCACCGTGGCGCTCTGCAGTATCGGCAACGGTTTCTGTACACGACTGCGCAAAACGAATTCCAACGTCTGCGCCTCATGCATCGGACCCAGAAGGTCAGAGCCGAAGCACAGCGTGACACCAGCATCGGAAGCAATCTTGATAGCCTGAAACCCTTTGTCGAGCACCTCTTGATTCTTGTCCACGGCATATTGAGGTAGCAGCTTTGAGTACTTGGGACGGGCCAAAGTGTCGTATGCTGACAGCGTTGGCGTAAGAAACACACCGCTCCGTACCATCAGCTGGGCTGTTTCGTCATCGAGCAGATTGCCGTGTTCAATTGACCGGACACCCTGCGAGATGGCCTGTTGAATGGCTTCTGGCGTGTAGGCGTGTGAAGTGACGTACGTCCGCGCATTCGTGGCCACGGTGACAATGGCCTTTATTTCCTCGTCCGAAAATTGCACCTGGTCGATACGGTCGCTTGGGCTGATGACTCCGCCGCCCGACATGATCTTGATGAAGTCGGCTCCCCGTCTCAGCTCTTCACGCGCATATTTGAGACAATCCGGGACCCCATCGACGATTCTTATCATGGAATTGCTTCCCGAGCCGCAGCCACAGAATCCTGACATCTCTTCATGGCGCTTTCGAAAATCGCCATGACCGCCAGTTTGGGAGAGCGCTTTGCCGGCAATGAACAATCTCGGTCCGGCATGCACACCTTCTTCAATGGCTTGCTTGAGGTCTGCCGTTGCTCCTGCACAGTCTCGGACGCTTGTGAACCCTCGATCGAGCATGGCCTGGCAGAGAAGAGGTTGGTGGAGGAGGGACGTGCTTGGACTCAGCATGAGGGACTCGGCAATCCCATGTCTCCCAGGCACGGCTGCCAAATGTACATGGCAATCTATCAGCCCAGGAAGGACATACTTTCCTTTCAAATCGATCACAGGTAGCCCAGGTTCCGTGTGATTGTCTCCTTCGACGATTGAAGTGATGTAGCCATCTTTGATGTGAATGGAGGCATGGTTTGTGATATGTCCATCCAGCGTATTTACCAATCGTGCTCCGGACAAGACATATTCATCTGTACTGGAAGGGATTGGCAACTCCATTTCATGGTCCCAAGCAGCTTTTGATGTCCTGCCAGTGCGTGAGAGGTCGTATCGCCGGCCATACGGTCCATCGTATATTGATTGATCCTTCGACTAAAGAGCGTCAGGATTGCAGAAGGTACACGACCCGTATGGAGATCCCTTACGGAACCTCCTCCACACGGACAGATGACCTGATGGTGCATCATTCTAGACAAAGCTGACCCGTCTCGGCCCTGGGCTAGCCGATATTCGCCGATCCCGCTTTGGTTGGAGGGATCGGCCAACTTCCAGTAGCGTCACTCAAGGTTAGCCGCACATCTTTTGTTCCTTTCTTGGGGGTCCATTCCAATGGAACAGGCTTCGATTCCCAGAGAAAACGGTAGTCGTTGGTCACCGACACCAACTAGCAACCATGGACCCATTTGCGACATGCACATGGGCTGCCGTGGACACAAGACTTTACAAAAAGGCGAGCTCAGATATAAGTGAGTTGAGCCTCTTGCTATCGTGAAATGTTCCAAAGAACTGCCGGGCAGCAGAATATTGAGTCGAACATGTCTTTCTATCGAATAGGAGTTGATGTCGGCGGGACCAACACCGATGCCGCTATCCTCGACATCACAGCGTACGATGAACCTGGGCGAGGCGTGCTCGCTTCTCACAAGGCTCCTACGACTCCAGATATCACCAGTGGGATCGAAGCGGCGATAGAGGCCGTCCTAAAAGCCTCCAAGGTCGACCAAACCCGGGTCTCGAGCGTCACTATTGGCACGACCCATTTCATCAATGCTCTGGTGGAAGCCGATAGCAGGAGATTGGACCGTGTCGCGGTAGTCCGACTGTGTGGCCCTTTCACCAGACAGATACCGCCATTCTCAGATTTCCCGGTTGGCCTTCGCAGTATCTTGGATGGAGGGTCCTACTATCTCCCTGGTGGATTTGAGATCGACGGACGTAGTATTGCTCCGTTGGATCATGAGCAAATTACGGCGGCGACCAAGGCGATTGTTGCTGCCGGCATTCGAGCGGTAGCAATCATCGGAGTTTTCTCCCCCTTGGACTATGAAGGATCAAACGAAGCAGACTGCGAGAGGCTAATACTCAGTCACGCCCCTGGATTACAGGTCGCGTGCTCGAACAACATCGGCCCAATCGGTTTCATGGAGAGAGAAAATGCCACCATCCTGAATGCCGCCATTTTAAACACGGCGCACAAGGTCACCAAAGGCTTCAAAAGAGCCATGTGTCGTCTCGGACTAACCTGCCCCTTGTTCTTATCTCAGAATGACGGAACGATCATAGACGTTGACACAGCAGCAGAATATCCCATAAAAACGTTCGCCAGCGGACCCACGAACAGTATGATTGGAGCTGCCTTTCTTGCAGGTCTTGACACGGGGAAACAGCCCAACGACACAGCCTCTGACAACAATGGATGTCCGCAGGAGCCTCAAGTCCTCGTGGTCGACATCGGAGGGACGACAACTGATGTATGTGCACTGTTGCCGTCGGGGTTCCCGCGACCGGCACCGGGATTTGTCGAGGTTGGGGGTGTTCGAACGGCATTTTCGATCCCAGAGGTTGCGTCGATTGGCCTGGGCGGAGGGAGTCTAGTCGAGCAAGACCCGTGTTCTCTCCAAGACTTCACGGTTGGACCAACCTCGGTGGGCCACGCCATCCAGCGTGAAGCCTTGGTGTTTGGTGGTCGTACCTTGACTGCCACAGACATTGTTGTGGCGGCTGCAAAGGTCAAACTCGGCGACGAGACCTTGGTTCAGAGCGTGCCTCGATCAACGATACAAAAAGCACAGCAACAGATCAAGAAGAAACTGGAAATTGTCATTGACGCAATGAAGGTGTCGCAAGCACCGGTGCATGTTCTCTTGGTTGGGGGTGGTGCTATGCTTGCCCCTCCCGTGCTCGAGGGGGTCGAGAAATGCATACACCCCATCCACGAAGGCGCCGCAAATGCCGTAGGAGCGGCCATTGCGAAGGTTTCGGGTCAGGTGGATGTGGTGGAAATCATTAGTGGCAGATCAGAAGATTCCGTTCTTGCAGAGGCCCGCCAAAAAGCCATCGACCTAGCCGTGCAAAATGGAGCCGCACCAAACGACGTGCGGATCGTCGAGGTCAACAAGATGCCGCTGCAATACACAAACCAAAGTGCAGTAAGGATTCAAATCAAAGCTGTGGGAAAGCCGGCCATCCCAAAAGGCTTGGTGGGCTCGAGTACAGTGTCTATTGATCTCAACGGAGAATATCAAAACGGCGACGAAGGTTCGAAGGTCAAGGTTTCCAACGCGCTGGAGTCGACAATTCGGCCCTCTTTGAAGATATCTCTCGAAACCTATCGTCCCCATGTACGAAACCGTGTCTGGTCCCTGTCTGAGGTAGACTTGCAGTTGATATCGACTGGTTGCGGAGCCCTGGGCACCGGCGGTGGTGGCCCGACTCACTATGAGTATTTGAAATGCTTGATTGCGCTCCGCTCTCACGGCCCAGGATCACTGAAGGTCATATCTCCCGATCATTTGCAGGACTCGGACTCCGTGTGCATTGGGGCCATGTACGGAAGTCCAAGCGTGATCAATGAACGAATTGCCAGTGGTGACGAGATCCCGCTGGCAGTGGAATCCATGCGAAAGGTTTTAGGAGAGAAAAGGTTCCAGGCAATTATGCCTGGTGAGATGTGAGTTGCTCCAGCCTATGATTTCTTAACATTGACCAAATTGTCCAGTGGTGGTGGGAACGGTATGAGTGCTTTCCCTACTAGCGCCGCCCTAGGTTTGCCCATCGTCGATGCAGATCCGATGGGAAGAGCCTATCCGACTTTGTATCATAGTAAGCAGATCCGAATGTGCTGCCCTTTCACGCACGAACTAATCAATCATCCCGAAGCTACCTTCAGCATTTATGGCTACCCTTCCGTTCCAGCTGTGTTGACTGACGCAAGGGGTAACGTCGCCGTGATCATGGTAAATACCAGAATGGAGCACTGGCCGTCGGATATCTGGTAACTGAGATCTGACAGAACTCTGAAACGCCTCAGAGGCTTGAAACGATGATGCGTACCGCTGCTGTAGAGCTTGGTCTGTCCTGTGGCGTCGCCTTGGCCCCTAGATCAGGACTCGAAGTGAGGTCACACGGCATCCCCAACACCATATCCCTAGCTTGGTACATAGGACGATCGGTCCACCTGGCCAGGCAGCGGAAGACTAGCTATGTCGATGCTATCGTAAGTCCACGCCCACCTCACGTGTTTGCACATCTCTAATTCACAATACAGTTCGATGTTTGCCCGGGTAAGCTTCTGTTTACCGGAAAGATTGTGGATGTACACCGCTTCATCGGGCGCGGATATACTCTTGGTGCGGTCTTAATAGGCCCTGACACGAATGACGAGAGCGAGACGACGCCTAAAGGCAACCAGCGACAGGATCAAGGGTCAGCCTCACACGTGTACATTCCATTCCAGAATGAGTATCTGTACGCGGCCCTGAGTGATCCTGAAGCATCCGAACAGTCACAGAAAGTACTCTGTACAGTGCCGGATCTTATCTCCATCTTAGGCCAGGACGGCGAGGCCATCGGTTCTCAAGACCTACGATACGGTCTACAAGTCAGCGTCATTGCAATGCCAGCCCATCCATTGTGGAAGACGGAAAAGGCCTTGAAGATTGGTGGACCCGAAGGCTTCGGGCTCAAGATGCCTCCTTGCGGAATTGACGACACGTTTGCACAATCACGGAGCGTGGTAGAAGAATATGACTACAACCCGTAGGAGGTGGAAAAAGTGAACTCAGCGCCCTCTAGACGAGCCTGGTAGACTGCCTTTGCGGCCTGCTCCAATTATCTGCATAGGACCTGATGTGGAAGAATCGTTTGTAATCTTCATCGTGGATACGTGACTCAGGGCTCAAGATGGTGCACGAAGCTGCTTCACAGGCACCCCTACGATTCCGAAACTCACCTAGGATCGAACTTTCAGGGCCAAGGAGATGCTCCATGGTAGGCCAGCACATTGTATGGGACTGTTCACTCAATGGGCGAAGTAGGGTTGATACTACATGATCAATTGGTGTCCGCAGGCAATCCGATGACTCAAGGTCGTTTTCAGAGGAAGTGGCAGCGTCTGATAGGGACCACCTCTGGGATACAACTTCTTCGTCCAGCCACTTTGAGGGCAGGGGCGCCTGAATACCGGTCGATGGGATTGTTCTAGTAGACCTAACTGCCGTCTGACCTCCAAAACAGTGCTATTGTTATTTATGAAGGCTTCCCGAGCGGTAACGATTGGGGGGACATCAGCATGCGCCTGAGCAGGTCTGTGTCTCTCGAGCTGTCTTCGCAGCTGAATCCGAAACAGTTTACGGAGGCGCTTTCTTGCTCGTACTTCGGTAAACAATGACGCCGAATCCGAATAGATGGATCAGAAGATTCGTATGTCCCACGTCTTGAATGTCTGGAGAGATTGACGGCAAAGGAATAAGACATGGATGATGGAGGTTCGAGGTTGTTGCTCTTTATCAGGGCGACACATCCACCATCCGTCCCAGCGCCGAATAATTCGCTACTGTCCCTTCTCTCATGATCTGAGCCGCGTGTTTGAAGAAGCAATCAATCCTCAGTGTGATAGGCCAGAACAGCCCCTTTGCAGGCTCACCGGCGAAGCTCGCTATTCGCAGCAGTGATCCTTGAAAGTTCTCGAGGCGTTTGTATGTGGTCTGGACTTCTTGCGGGCCGGAGGACAGAAAGAACAAATAGATCGTGAAGCTGCCGGCCAAAACGAGTTGGCCTCGGGAATCTAGATGCACAGGAGTACCGGTCAGCATTGATGACGGATGTTTCCAAGTAAGCCATGGTCCTTCCTCGGATTTTGACTCACGGCAACCCCAGAAAGCCTCGACATCTTCATGTGTGATGCCATGGACGAAGTCGGAAAAAGATGTGGCCTCTTCTACCGCAGCCTCGAAATACCGTCGAAGTGATGACGCGGGATTGTGCTTCGCTTCTTCCGTGGCCGGAGCCATCAGGGCGCGAAGAAGCAGAATCTGAGTGGCGTGGTACCCAAGGTGGATGCGCCCTGCATGAGAAGACGGAGTCAAGATCTCTGGTTATGCTTGGAAATGCTGGCATCCTTACCGTTGTGAGCCACCCGACAATCTCTGGTACTGTAATGCATCGTCAGGCACTGCGGAAGCATGTTATACCATGCTTTCAATTCTCTTTGAATTCTCAAAAGCCGGGATTCCTGCTGTGCCTGTTCCAACATGGGGATTTTCACGCTTTGGTCGGTGCTGGAACCGTGTTAGCCTTGATCTCCAGGCGGAGCTCGACATGGTGGCTCCTACAGTGCCGTCTCCAAGAGACGATGCGTGAGTTGAGTCAGTTTGATGTGTTCCCAGAATCGTGCCGCGGTGGCGATGTCGAAACGGCGGTTCGTGGGGTGGACCATGTCCTGCAAATCTTCGGGGACGTCTTCGTCGAATTCGAGATCGGCCATGTCCAGGTTCGAGGTTGTGTACGACGAGCTATGGATGTGGCTTGGATTGCCATTGGTGATGGATGACCAGATATCGGTCATGTATGTTGCCCACCACAACTTCTTCCGCAAGCTCTTCTCCCAAGGCGCAATCTTCCAGTCAGAGGGGTCACGATGAAGGCCGATTTCCTGAGCACACGCAACCGCCTGTGCCGACAGAGTCCACGCTCGAGGTGTTTCGTGGGACCAATAGCTCGGAGTTGCCTCGTGTATGATAAGAAGACACGCTTGCATCTTCCAGAGGTTTGGCGCATCTAGTTCCCTTTCTAGAGAAGCACGAGCGGCCAGGAACAACTCGTATTGCTCAAAGGGCTGTGGCACTGTTCTAAGAAGAGAATCGTCATTCCAAAAAACGGAGGCTAAACCGTAAACAACGCCTCTCAAAGACGCCGGAATACTCGTCTTGTCAGTCCTGTATGCTCGAAGAAAGCGAGTCTTGGAGATGACGCAGTAGACAGAATGAATATGCTTAAAGTAAAGCTTAACGAGGTTGGGACCGTATGGGCCGACCTTAGACTCGATCTCATCCGAGGCTTCGTATCGGATTTGGTTGTCATGTGATTGGAAGTCGTTTTGGAGGAGTGTGAAATGAATAGGAACCGCCCCAGTCGAGGCATCACCAAGGGATACTTGGACAACATTGCTGTGAACACGATCCTGCTCATCAATTATGATCGCTCGAAAGAATGCCAGCAGGTGTGGATCCTGCTCAGCAGCGATGCCCATCGAGCGTGCCGTCACGTCAATGCCGTCCTCGAGGGTATAGACCTTTGAGTCTGATCGAACAGTAGCCGTACCAACAGGCGAGACCACGCCATTGTCGGTGGGGCCACGTCTCGTGTCGTTGGTTCGGATCGAATCCAGGCTGGGAGTGCCGATAGATTGGTCCGCCACCAAAGGGCTCTCCGGAACCCCCTCCACGGATAGGACATGTTCTCCGGGGGTGTTCGTGGTTGCGGCAAGTGAGTGTCCGCCACTCCCATCCTGTTCGTAATCTCCCACACCTGGACTGGGAAAATTGTGTAATCTTCGTGGCCCCAGGGTCGACTGGCAGGTTAGGCCTCTTGACTTACAGAAGACACCTAGTCGTAAATGGACCAATTAGCACTGGGGCCTTTGCAGGCGTCGTAGTTGCGATACAGGGTCACTTACAAGGTGGGCGGTCGTTTATGACACAGGCAGTCTTGCGCTTGCGGCACACATCGCATGGACGAGCCTTTCGGCTCCGGCGCTGTCGTGCGATACCGAATTCACTATGTATCTGGAAACGGCGTCTGGGTGGAGTCTGTTCTTCTTGAACCGGCCGATGATACATAGTATGGTCAGCTTGTAGATGGACCTTTGAGCGCTTTGGCGTATCGGCAAAACGTCGATAGGGAGTGCTCCAAGTCAGCAGCCGCGGTCTGCGTGTCCACGGGACTCTTAGAGCCGGCCAGAAGTAGCCGACAAATATGGTGGAACACAGGCACTGCTGGTAGTTTGGTCTTGGTGTTTGGCGAAGATATTCTGAACAAATGCTTACTGGGGAAAAGCTGTTATCGCGACGATTGAGCGAGGCATTCAACAAGGGTGTCTGGTGGTTTCCCGATCTCCGAAGAGGAGAGAAGGGGGCGGGGTGTGTGGCGCGGCGCCCCGACCACCAGAATCGAGCTCGCCCAACTGTCGGCCAATTCAATCGGTACTCGCCCAATGGCAGTTCCGGATCTTATCGCCATTGCTTGCGCAGGTGCCTGCGTTACCATTGTAAGTAGTTCCTACTCGTGCCTCTCATCGGCCAACTCTATCCATGGACTCGCCTAACTTAGCTTCACTCGACTCCAACCCGTTGAGAGAACAAGACACGAGAGATGCACATCTTCGCAATCATGATATCTTTTCTTGCCCGCCTTGCAGCTGTTTCCCTGCCAGTGGTGATAACAGCCACCTTTGTAGACAGCTGATCCAAGCCGCGTGTGGAATTCAAGACCTAGCCTAGACGTCGTTTACCCTGTCCCGTCGATAACCTGACCTGGAATATTGAACCGCAGCGACTGCCTTATCACGACATGGCTGGACCAGCTGCTTCGACATATCTATAAAGTCGGCACCCGTCCATCTGCACCGAGTCGTGTCTGAATTTCCAATTTCAGACCCTGCCAGCACCTCGGTCCTTGGGGTCATCTTTCCAGGTCCTCTCTCCGTTGAAACGAACATTTTCCTCCTCGCAGGCTTTCATCATGAAACTCACCTGGACATCGCTCCGTGAAGCTTTGCAAGTGTAAGTGTGCATCTGGCCGCTGACCCCCCCAGGGGATACTGTGCTAAACGGTGCATCCTGTCCTCAGGCCCAAGGACGAAGAATCTTACTATGACAACACGCAATGGTGCAATCGGGATCTAATCCCGCTGCCCCCGGAGAGGCGTACTTTCGGAGTCTGGTCCTATGCAGGTTCGTGACCCTCCTCCCGTGCTCACTATCGTCCGAAGTGCGTGCTGACACAATAGCAGGCTACTGGGTAGTGACTGGCTGCAATGTATCTGCTTGGTCGATTGGTGCCACTCTACTGGGGTTGGGACTGAGCCCCCAACATGCCATCGGTGTGGTGGTAAGTTGCGTCCTCAGATTCTTCAAGGGTCCATAAACTCATGTTGGTCACACGCAGGTGGTTGGGGGGATCTTGGCTGGCATCTTGGCCGTGGTTTGCGGCTGGATCGGTGCAAAGCATCACATTGGGTATACAGTTTCGTCACGCTTCTCCTGGGGTATGTACGGCAGTTATTTCCCTGTCATTCTGCGCACCTTTGTCGGTTGCATCTGGTTTGGTATACAAGCCTTCTGGGGTGGTCAAGCAACGAGAGTTCTTTGGGGCGCCATCATTCCAGGTTAGTGACTTCCATGCTCCTGACGAACCTCTGAAAACTAACATGAGTGCTTAAGGATTTGCCCATATGAAGAACACCTTCAGTGAGAGCTCCCACTTGGCCACGAATGATTTCATTGGTTTGGTGATTTGGATGTTTGCCTTCGTGGCGTTGGTTATGGTCCGTCCAGAGAAGATGCAAATACCTTTCTTCATTTCCTTTGTTCTTGTCGCGGGCTCCTTCATAGGGATATTGATATGGTCAGTCACGGTCGCCCCCTCGGTGCTCGGTATTCACTAATATTTGTGTTGTAGGGCGGTTCACAATGCGCATGGTGCTGGGGCTATGTTCCACACTCCCGCGACGGCTCCGAATCTCGGTGCGGCATGGATGTATGGCATCACGGCTGTGCTAGGTGCTTGGGGCGGCGGCACAGTCGGCCAATCTGACTGGACCCGTTATGCCAACAAGCGTCTTGCGCCAACTACGTCACAAATGGTCGTGGCGCCGTTCACTATCACCGTGACGGCCCTCGTAGGCATCATCGTCACAAGCGCCGCCAAGGATGTCCTCGGAAGCCTCATATGGAGCCCTATCGCACTACTCGGGGAGATTCAGGAGTTGAACCATTCAAGCCCACGTGCGAGAGCTGGTGTGTTCTTCGCCAGTTTAGGTCTGGTCAGTTCTCAGCTCATGGTAAGCCAACACAACAGCAACGAGACTGGACAATGTTGATGGTATCTAGGTCTCTGTGGTACTCAACTCGATGTCAGTGGGAATGGATATGTCCGGGCTTTGGCCAAGGTACATCAATATCCGACGAGGAAGCTACATCATGGCGGCCGTTGGAATCATCGTGCAACCCTGGCATTTGCTGAATACTGCGGCCAAATTCCTCCGAGTCATGAGCAGCTTTGGTATCTTCCTTGCACCGGCGACGTGAGTATTTCCTCAGGCCCTCCTCTCATGCACTGTGCTGACTTGTTAATCTTAGGGGAATCCTGATCGCAGACTACCACTTGATCCGCCAGCGGAAGCTGAAAATGGATGAGCTTTACATTGGAAATCGCTCTTCAATCTACTGGTATAGTAAAGGTCTCAACTGGCGTGCATTTGTTGCCTTTGCCTTTGGAATGTGGCCTATGCTACGTAGGTCTCCCCTTTTATCTCTACTACCTGCGAACGATTGCTGACCTCCACTCTATAGCTGGTCTTGCTGCAAGCGTGAACGGTTACACTGCCCCGTCCTGGGCTGGCTGGATCCAGCTCTACAATCTTACCTTCATCATCGGTACGGCCATCAGTGGCGTGCTGTTTTGGGTTTTGAGCATCAGCTTCCCGCCCCCTGGGCTGCACCAGGAGTCAGCCTTCGTGGGAGAGGCACTCCCAATGAACGAGAACTATCACGCGGAAGATCAAGCCATCGGTGTACAACAGACCAAGGAAAAGGAACCAGCTACTTTAGACGTTTCTGTCTAGTCTTGCGGGCAAGCTGTATATGTCGATTGGACGCTGCCTCAAGCAAACAGGTCAGCTCCATCTCAGAAAGGCTGTCATTTACACACTTTTGGCCGACAGTTGTTCTACAATCTTGATAAAGTACATATCAGCCGGTTTCCAGAAAAGATGGCAGTAAGTGACAAGATGACGTCGGGGTTCAGGTAGGTATACTGTATCCAATCGTCATTACTCTGGGAGCTTTCGTATATAACCATATGGTATTGATCTTTGATGGTCAGACGGCAGTTAGGTCTACCAGTAAAATACCGGCGATTTAATCCTCAAGCGCTCGCTGCCTTAAGGGTAGCTAGACGATGAAGTTATATCCCACAGGGGGCGGCGTCATAGTCTATCCCCACTGGGGTGACCGACGAGGTTGATTCGATAAGTGGAGCGCCAAATACTCCGATCTACCCTATACATGCGCTTAGCCAACGAGTCGGTTGTGCCCAACTATGTCAAGGTTCTTTTCCAGGCCGCACGGCGCCGCGTGGAGAAAGCCGCGATATGTATCAGAGTTTCTTAGCCAATGCAGTATTTGAAAGACTACTCCAAGAGTTGGTCGACGCTAGCAGGAAGACAGCTAGTGGCTGGACCACTCTCCATCCGGCGATTGAGTATGGATATTTGACAGTGGTCGAGCGACTACTTCAGGAGTCTCTGAATTCTTCCTTGGAGGTAGATGCCTCCAGACTTGAGCGGTCACGCTGGCTTTAGCGATGCAATTCCTTCAGCAGTAATGCAGTCAGTGCATCCGGAATATCTATCATCATATCATGCCCACAGTTCAGTACGGGCATTTTCCAGATCAACTTGTCCTTTAGTCTCGCGTAGGGAGAATGATTGTTCGACTTGTGGCGTTCCGCCAGGATGAAAGTACATCGATCTATAAGTTCTTCTTTGCTGGTGAAGTGCAATTGCTCCACCAGACAGCTGAGAGGTTGAGGAGTCAACGACTTTTCGACCCAAGTAGAGATGGTGCAAGGGCGCGTCCGTCAAACCCATTGAACTTCCGTCTTCATGATCTCTCTGGTGTAGAATAATTCCCCAGACCCACACGCCTTGATAGACGATTCATTACTTCAAAGGTTAACAGCAAGGCCATGGCGGAATGAAGCTGTCGTTTTTCTCAAGCAGGCGAGGACAGTATATTCTCTCGAGGAACGATACGCACCTGGTGCCATGGGCCCCTACTTGGAGCCATGCCCATGACGTTGTGTCTATATAAAATACAAAGGCTTGTTCCGTTGCACTACGACTACTGCACTTGTGGACCAACGAGCGTTCCAGATATCTCAACCGGGATATCCCCCTTACCTTCGTTAGGCATATTCAAATGTTCCACCTTGATATTCGAATAAAAATGCCTCTAGACTTCAACGCTTCACTCCATTCCTCGATGTCACTGCCGGCCACCACATTCTCATTTGACCTCACTTTACGAAGCCCTCCTTCCGTATGGCTCCAATGGGAACAAGAACGCACACAACGCCAGGGCGCCGTAGAGTGCAGCGCAGATGAACACTGGAGCTGAAGTCGCGGTGTTTGCCTCAGTCGCTATGACCGCAGACATGGCACCCAGAAGGCGACAAAACGCAACGGCTATGCCATTGCCTGTTGCACGGTGAGCGGACGGTAGGGTCTCGGCCGTGAAGCCGTAAAGAACGGCATAGTATATCTCCAGTGTGAAAGATATCATGCAGCTGTAGGCGACGTTCTCAGCTTGTGATTCAACCTGGGCATAGGCGAAGAAGAAGGCCACTAGATGAGCATCAGCTTTGGTTCTCACGAGTAGGAAGGAGATAGTAGCTGCAACAGAAGGTACGGTCGGAGTGACTTACTTGTGATCAAGGCTCCAATCACCATGGTATATCGACGACCGAGCACGCGTACGTTCGACATGTAGCCACCGACTATTGGTCCAAATATGCCACACACTTGGACCAGGGCGTAGTTTCTCCATGTCTCGTACGTGCTGGTCACACCAAAAGATACGCCGCGGCTCGAAAGGTAGTAAGGTAGAAAGACGTTGAAGAGAGGATACGCCAACCCAATCATAGACCATGAAAGCCAGATCAGGACCGTGGTGTAGGCAACCGTCTTTGACAAGAAAAGGCTGCGTACGTGAATCCAAAGCTCGCCAAATGAGAAAGCTCTCTTTGCATGTGCAGTATGGACAACGCCGCATGCATCGAGCTGCTCCAGAGTGATAGAGCAAGACCGATTGTACTTGGTGGCGAGAGATTTGAGGTTTGAAACCACTTCAGCGTCCTTGCCTTGGCCGAGGAGAAACTTGGGCGTCTCCTGAAGTCGGATGACAGTGACGCGCGCCACACTCATGGCGAATATTATGCTGCCCATGGTGTACATCTCGTATCTCCAGCCCATGTTACTAGCCTTGGTGCATTTGGCATACGGGGGTGAGGTTGGGTCTGAACAGCTGTAATTTGCTGCGGAGAAGACGGTCAGTGGCCCCATTCATCATGATGTTACCATTCGCGTCCGGAATAAGATTACTCACTCATGAAACCCCAGGCGACCAGTCCAGCAAGAGTGCATCCGATACCCCACCAGGCGGCCAAGCAGCTGACAAGGAACTGTTTGTTTGACGGCAAGTATTCCAGGAAAACGGTCGTATCAAGGATCAGATTTCCGCCTGCGCCAAAGGCAGCCAATGCGACGAACAGTCCTAGGACTACCCAGTTTGGGGCAGCTCCTGCGGCGATGGTGAAGATTGAGCAGATGAACAGCGAAATATTGAATGCAATCTTGCGGCCGATAATGTCGGCAGAAGCTCCCCAGAATAGAGCGCCCACCAGCATACCCACGTACAAGGCAATGGTGAGTCCCTTCTGGTAGGAAGGCTCAAACTCATAAACAGCCTGTACCGCAATGATTCCTTGTAGAGAGAGTTGCAGGGCGTCAACAGCGTATCTGCAAAATTGACATCGTCAGTCAATGCCCTCCCCTCCCAGGGGATAGCCGATGTTGGGTCCGAAGAAAAGAGGCAACCACGACGAAATACTTACCCAAAGCCGGTCAAGGTGAACAACTTCCAATGATATCCAGTCCATCCAATCTCATCCAAGGCCTGTTTCGACACAAGCATTAGCAAGACTTATGTTGAGCTCTGAAGCAAAGGATCCGAAGACATATATAGGGGCTGCAGCGAGACACCCAGAGCCTTCGGGTACAGGAATGAAATGGTAACGGAGACACAGAGCACTTACGTTGTTGACAAGGTGCATCTTGCCGTCGAAGGCGGGGTCCGCATGGAAAGGAGCCAAGATTTCCTTTGCCTGACCATCGCTCTGGAAGCCGTCCATGACGTTCGTCTCGTCCCGAAGCTGCTTCACCTCTGGGTCGACTTTGTTTTCCACCCCTCCCAATGGCCGTGGAGTATCCCCCATCTCGTGCGACATCCTCTGTTATATGTTGTGTATGTCCCGGTACTCGTAGTGGCACAGAGAATGCAAAAGCCGATGCGGTAAAGGAGAGGGTCTCACACTCGAAAAACAAGTAATACGATTGCTGTAGCAGTAGCTGGCGTGAACTGAGTTGCATACAGAACGGAGGTGGATAAGGAGTTATATGCTAATAGCGCAGAAATCCATAACGTGGAAGATCCCCAGCAGGCTTTCATGCAACCTTATCGCTTTACTCCACTTTGACGGCGGATACCTGTAAACGGATACCTGTAACGTAGCTTTGGTAACGCGCTTGAGGTCTGTCAGATGGGTTTCTTGTCCGGCCGTTGCCATCAGTGGGCAAGCGGGTCCTATTATCGGTGGGAAAGTTGTTCCTAGCGCGCATGCTACGTTGCACATTTCCATCCACACTCTAACGACAGTGCGGCACGTACCAGCTTCTCCCACGCCGTCTTGAGATCGGCGTCCCGGAATGAGATCCCTTGGTCTGCCACTGAGACCTTTTCGTACATCATCTCATCATAAGCGCTCGATCGTGTTAGCCATTTCGCATTCGCTCCAACATTTTATTGGGAGCCCGACCGATATTTCATAATAACTCGTGATGGGTGGGCCAATTGACGGAGTAGCGTCAAATTCACCGATGGACGAATTTCAGGATCCTGTAGGCCCAGCGCTGGACCTCACAGTGTTGGGTTTGAACAGTGGCACATCAATGGTGTAGTCGCACCTACCACGACTTTACCATAACCCTTCTCTAACCATCTGCACAGGATGGGATCGACTGCGCATTATGTCGGTTTCGACAGCTGGACCCTTCCAGTCCCGTCGAATTCGAGTTGTTACGATATGGCGAAACACCACTGGACCCTGCGATCAAGACTCGAGTTATGAAGATGATTTTGCGAAACTCGACATCACCTGAAGAGATTGCCGAAATCAATGTCATCCTAGGAGAAGCATTTGCCAGAGCGGCCCAAGATTTTCTAAAGCAAAATGAGATTGACATATCGGCGGTTGATGCAATTGGTTCGCATGGCCAAACTATATGGCATCTTCCACAGCCTCGCAAAGGCCAAGTCAGGACGACCTTGAGTATGGCTGAAGGAGCCATCATTGCTGCACGGACAGGGATCACCACAGTCTCTGACTTTCGCATCAGTGAAGTTGCGGTTGGCCGTCAGGGTGCACCACTCGTTGCATTCTTTGACGCCCTCTTGCTACACCATCCCACCAAGCTTCGAGCTTGTCAGAATATTGGAGGGATTGGAAATGTCTGCTTCATCCCCTCGGACCAACAGGGTGGTGTGGATCAGTGCTATGACTTCGATACAGGTCCAGGAAACATCTATATCGATGCAGCCGTCCGGTATTTCACCAAGGGGCAGCGGGAATATGACAAGGATGGTGAAATGGGCAAACAAGGCTCGGTGGATCAAGAGATTGTGGACGAATTCCTCCACCACCCCTTCTTCAAACAAGATCTCCCCAAAACAACAGGTAGGGAAGATTTTCGCGATACTTTGGCCTTCGATATCATTCGCAAAGGAGAAGAGAAGGGTCTCAACCCTGCCGATATCGTGGCTGCTATAACCCGTATTACTGCACAATCCATAGTCGACCATTATCGTCGCTTCGCGCCATCGCAAGATGTTGACGAGATCTTCCTGTGCGGCGGAGGAGCTCTCAACCCCAACATCACGGACTTCATACAACAACAATATCCCAATTCGCGGATATTGATGCTAGAGGAGGCCGGGATCCCTGGAGCGGCTAAAGAAGCCATAACGTTTGCCTGGCTAGGTATGGAAGCTGTTGTCGGCAGGCCTGTTGTAGTCCCAGCGCGGGTTGAAACGCAAAGGGAGCAGGTTTTGGGCAAGGTCTCACCGGGTGAGAACTATAGGCAGGTGATGCTGAAAGGCATGCTCTTTGGGGGCGGAGTAAAGAAGCTGCATCCGGTAAAGGACATGCTAAACGTAGTTGGAAGCAAAGTCTTCACCAACAAATGGTAGAAAAGGGAGACTGCAAAAAATGATAGAATGTTCTTGTGGCTGATTTGCTCATGACCAATTGCTCGGCTTTCCAGCTTGTGGGCCTGTCCAAGAAAGGCCTCCTTTATCGACCAGAGCCTGTAGATCAGGTGCCAAAGAGGTATTATGCGCAACATGAGGTCTGTAAACAGCGCCCACAGGAGGCATCCATCCTTCGATACCCAAAGGGAAATACTCATACAATGGGTCTGGGTCCAAATTGCTCGAAGGTGATGCCTTGCGCGTACTCGACTTTTTGTTAGACGATTCTCCGACATGTACATTGTTGTCCGTAAGAGGTTCCCCAGTAGCCCTGTGGTCAAGGGTCTTCTGCATGGAAGTGGCACTCTTAGGCCTACTGTACAGCGAAGGGGTCTGCTCAGGAACAGTGGCTGAGTCCAGGGCCCCCATTTCCGAGTCTAGCCTGAGCGAGGGAATCAGCGATCTGTCTTTGAGACGTGAGCCCACTGGCGTCGCAGCCGCGGTATGATTTGAAGGAATCCTTGATGTGATCTCATTCGGTGAGATCGGATCGCCAGTGCGGAAAGCCTTTCGGGGCCTTCTGGTTACGACTTGACTAGCGAGACGCTGCTCCCGTACGGAAGGGTTGGGCTCTTCACTTTTCGCGGAGGTCCAAGCACTCCTGCCACGGACAATGATAGCACCAGTTTCGGCCTCAAGGAGAGACACCTTCTCGCCAGTCGCTAGATTTGCTGTAAGTGTCAACTTCAGACGATATTTCTGCTGTACGCCGTTGCGCCGACCGTCTGTCCTATGGGTTAGCAAAGCCCGACAGAATTACAAAAGACTATCCCCTTGGGTGTAGTCTCCCCATTGGCAAGTAATTCACCTACTGTTTGCTGTCGAGTTCTTGAATTGAAGTCTTTTCCACATGAAGGGCAGCGTCGTCTTCCCGGAAGAGATCTGCGTGTTTGACCCTAGTTCCAACGGTATTATGTGATGGCCAGGAGCGGAAGTGTTTCGTACAAGTGGCGAGGTCGGAGGTGCTGTGGTCTTCCATGGTACTTGAATAACATCTATCTTCTTTCCCTCCTTCGATTCGGTACCAGTGACGCAGACATCGGCATTCAAGATGGCTGTTCTGCCTCCATTATCATCGATAAAATAGCAGGGTCTTGGTATCTTTGAAATGGAGCCAGCGATCCGGAACAGGTTGCGACGGGAGAAGGTGAGCCCAGCGGTACTGTTTGGCTCCGGAGTCGCAAGAAAGAAGTTGCCTTGCAGCTCTGCTGCGATTGAGATAGGGACCGGCTCCCAGTTGCAATCGACCACCGAACTTTTTTGAGGCAGTGGTGTGAAGTGAAGAAGTTCGCTCTGCTCGATTGGAACACCTTCGACGCTCTTGGATCTTTCGACGGTCTCCCCTCGAACAGACCGTGTAGGAGACGATCCATCATCTCGCAGGGTGTCACCCTGGGCCTGATCATGACTCAGTACAGCAGGAGATCTAGACCGTGATCGATCCCCGTGATTATCTAGAGAAGGCACATGGTCCACAACGCCATCGGTCCAGTCGTACGAAAAGGTGCTGTCGAAGAATTCTTCATAAGGAAGGAGGCTGTCCAATTCGATGTTGAATGCACGGTATGAAAGCGAAGATTGAAGTGCGTCATCGTGCCTATCAAGAATGAGTTAGGTTGAAGCGGTCTCTGAGAACGTTATCATACCCTCTGGGCTCGCCTGCCTCGCCCAGTATCTCGGCTGACTGCTTCGTTCTTTCCGGCATGAGGTTCACCGGCGCCTACTGATGTTTTGCAGCTCAAACGAATAGGCATGTACCTGATGGTCAGATAGGCAGCTAGATGCCATGATAGTGCATGAAGGTAACATGGCGGTAGTGCAGAAAATGGGGCTGTAACGTTCCTCTACTTTGATCGTCGCAAAAAGGGTGTCCCCACTCCTGTTAGTTGGCCCGATTGAATGTAGCTCACGGCATAGGAGGGCTGCGCTCAACCTCGGTGGGACCGATATCAGGCATAAGATGTGACACGGTGACTGGCTAGCAACGAGTAAACTGATCTTCAACAAGACAGGCTTCTACAGAACACCATTGAGGACCGGCAGCTTCTAGGATATCGAGCAAACATGACAGTCAGGAATTGCCAGAATCGCATAGTTCGCACCAGTTGGCACCTGCATTGATTTACGCGATAAAGCGAAACGTCTTCATTGGTCAAAATCTGCCTCTCAATCCGGAAGCTCTTGCCTTCCGCGGTGTCATTATTTCACCAGGAACATGCTCTGCCAGCCACGTCAGCCTATCTTGTGTCTATCTAACTTGACTTTTCGACTTAGGTACAGTTTGTGCAAGACCTTTTGAGGCCTTTGTATCTCTGGTACTAACAAGGGACCTTACTAATCACAATCGGGCATGCACGTGGCTGTAGCAAGCGATTTTGCGCCGACCCATTTTTTTCAATGGAGCTGCTTGTGGACACGCCTTTCCAAATGTCTTCGGACAGACTCGGATGCCGTTGCCTGACTTCCAAAATTCTTGCCGTTCTTGCAGCAATATTGTTTCAACCTGCAACGTATCATGTGCAGGTTCACTCACTGCTTCGTCCAGCCTCGTCCAGATTGGCACGGAGCCTCATTACGAATGCCTTGTGACATGGAGACGACACGTCTTGAAACTACCATTCCTGTTCGGACAGAGTCGCTACGGAGAGAGAGTCGTTCAGTCTATCCTACCAGTGATGCCATGCACACAAGGTAACAAGGGAACTGGCAGCGCAACTTTGCACCCGACGTCCTTGGCTGGATCCTGCCGAAGTGCAGTCTAGGCTAGGGTAGTGCGGCAGCCATGGCAGCATACGATGCGCTGAGTCCGGTCTGGCAGGATCTAGATCGGTCAGTTGCCTTTCTCCGTGGCCACAAGCCATCCCATGAGCTGACAGATCCGCAGTGCTATGGGGCAACTCTTCATGATGGGATGGGATGGCATCGCCGTGACCCCTGCTATACGAACGTTGATCGAGGATCATTTCCTGGGGTCGATACTCTTGACCGCGCATAATTTGAGATGTATACAATGCTCCACTTCGCGATTCTATCCTGACCGCCTGCTAACAATAAGCGCCTAGCGGCGGACGAAACGAACAGACTGATTCACGAGCTTCAGACCATCGCCTACAACGCTGGCCATCCGGTACCTCTAACTATTGCCCTGGATCAAGAAAACGGTGGGGTGAACAGCTTATCGGACGAGGCACACATCCGACAGTTTCCAAGTGCTATGGCTGTCGCCGCCACGGGCTCTTTAGAAATTGCCTCCGATGTAGCCAGAGCAACCGCTCTCGAGATCACAACGGTTGGTGTCAATTTGATATTGGGGCCCGTCCTGGACGTTCTGACCAACGCAAGGAGTCAGCCTCTGGGAGCGCGCACGACGGGCGATGATCCTCAGGAAGTATCACGATATGGAACCGCTTACATCAGTGGATATAAGAGCACAGGGATCGCAACATGTGGCAAGCACTTCCCCTCCTACGGAAATCTGCAATTTTTGGGTGGCGGGCAGGATATCCCTGTCATCACCGACACCCTGGAGCAACTGAGCTCCAATGCCTTGCTACCTTTTCGTAACGCCATCGCGAACGGAATTGACGCTGTGATGGTGGGCGGCTGCGCATTGGTGAGCTCTGGCGCACATATGATGCATGCGTGCTTGTCGCGAGAAGTAGTGACTGCACTCTTGAGGGAAGATCTTGACTTCAATGGAGTAGTTCTCTCTGCATGTCTCGAGATGGAGTCATTGATTCGACATATCGGTGTTGGTGGAGGCACTGTCATGGCAATCGACGCAGGATGTGACATTGTCGTTCTTTGTCGCTCATATGAGGTCCAGCAGGATGCGATTGCTGGCCTGAAGCTGGGAGTTGAGAATGGGATGTTGTCGAAAGACCGCATCTACAATTCCTTGAAAAGAGTGTTGAAAATGAAGTCTAGATGCACATCGTGGGAAAAAGCATTGGAGCCGATCGGCCTGGACGTGCTTTCTGCTCTCCGGCTATCACACTCAGCATTGTCGAAGATGGCCTACCGCCGCTCGATCACTTTACTACGTGATAAGAGTCATTTAATCCCGCTGACAGATCTGAGTCTGGGCCCCAACGAAGTCCTGCTACTGTCACCCCTACTGAAGCCGCTTCATGCATCTGCGGTGAAAGGGGAAGGCCTGGCAGGCTCAATGGGAGTGTGTTCCGATGACGTGTTTCAATCCTCCACAGCGATTATGCAAGGCGAAGAAACATTCACGGATTTCGGGCGACGACTGGGTCATCGCCTCAAGTGCAAAGTCTTGCATACTTCATACACCGCACATGGGCTCTGCTCTGTGCACGAGAATCTTATCAGCCGAGCAGGCGCGGTCATTGTGCTTACGGCGGACGCTCACCGCAATCATTATCAGTCCGGATTCACCAAGCATGTGGCGATGATCTGCAATTCTCAATTCTGCGCGAGTAATGAGAGAAGAGAAAAGCCGCTGATTGTCGTGTCGGTGAGCTCACCCTACGATTTTGCTGTCGAAAGATCTATTGGTACACATCTATGCACATATGACTTCACACGGCCAGCGCTAGACTCTCTAGTCGATATCCTCACCGGGGTTTGTACTCCTGAAGGGACTCTTCCAGGGACGGGAAGAAAGAAGAGACATCACGCAAAGTCAGCACACTACTGGCTTGTAGAAGAGTGGTCCCGTGAAAGAGACGAGAAGGCTCTGAACAACCTCATAAGAGCAGTGGTGGAGGGCATGCCGTCACATCGACGGTCCGCACTTGTCGGGTCAACAACCGATTCCTTTCTTGTCTGCAGGACGGGTATAGGAGAAGCTCATTTTGTGGTACGAAACAGCAGCACTGGGGCTTTGTATGGATTCTGCTCTACTTATTTCCTTGCAGATTCGGGCACGGGCGTTATTGGTGCCTTGTTCGTGGATCCGACACGACGAGACCAGTCCATTGGCAATTCCTTACACGAGAGGGCCAAGCGTGCCCTGTTAGGACGAAGCAACCTCAAATCCATTCAACTTGGATCCGGGTTCCCAACCACCTTTCTCGGGCTGCCGGCTGATGACCCAGGAGAGCGGCAGCGTCTACGAGCGTGGTTTGGTAAGCGAGGCTATGACATCTCCGCTTCCCATCTGGTGTGCAGAATGATACTTCGAAATCTATCGAGCCGGTCTCCCGAAGCCGAGATCATAGAAGTCCTCAGAGAGTCGATGATCGGCTACGATACTGTCTCTGACCCTGGAGACGCAAACATCGTCATGGATTTTGTCCAGAAGCATTCAAGCCGAGGGGAGGCGGAGCTGTACAAGATTGCGACAGCTGATCGTAAGGCCTATCCCATCATCCGTGCTCGGGACCTCAATGATGGCTCCATCCTCGGCTGCACCATTCTTTGCGATGGCAGGTCTCTGCTAGCACAGTATTTGCCGGTCTTACGAGATTCCACTGAGGTCTCTGGAGGGCTTCTGTCACTACTCACTCGACCAGCCGCGACAGATGCCAATACGGTGCTTCAGGGATTGGTCTTGTATGGTATCCAGCGCATCAAGGCTCAAGGCTTGAGAACGTGCGTTTTAGACATGGTAGGTCTCGAGAATGAATTTTATGATGATATGCTGATATTCCCCAGGTTTCCGGAGAATCTAGCGTCGAGGCTGCATTAGCGATAGGTTTCACTGTCATGCACAGCTTTGAAGGAGGTGTGCAATTGAAACTATAGTGACGTACAAATGTAATCATAGTCTAATGCTAAACATATTGTCTACTGTGTCCTGGGACAAATTGACAAAGATATTCCCGGAGTTCAGCCTTGTGTAGCCATAGGGCGGCATCAGCACCTTTGCCCAATGGGTATAGCACGAGGCTGAGCTACTCAGCCTTGTCGGGCATGCCTTGGCATACGGGCGTCATGCTGCGTCGATAATCTTAACAGGCGCGGTTTACATGTCTTTCGCAAGATACTTGCGTTGCCGACATAATCGTTACTAACAGTCAACTGTGGTTGGAACTTCCTGACGGCTGGACATTTCATCAGTCATGCCAGTCTTTCAATCGAAGCCTTTTCGAAGCAGTCAACATCGAACATCAGACCTGTCCGAGAAAATTGCCGCAAACTACCGTAACAAGATTGCGAAGAATCCCTTTCTGTTCTTCGGCCTGCCCTTTCTTACGCTGATGGTATCGGCGTCATTCCTCCTCACTCCTGCCACGGCCCTACGGTACGAGAAACATGATCGCAAGCACAAGCAATTGAATGACCAAGAGGCCATGGAGCTGGGACTCAAAGGCGGAGCTGCAGGTGAAGGAGGTCTGACATATAATCCTCGGCGGAGAAAAGTTCTGAAGGGAGAATTGAATGAACGAGACGAGTACTACAGGCTGATGGCCAAAGATCTGGACAACTGGGAGCAGAAGCGTGTGGAACGACTGCAAGGTGAACCCGACGGCAGATTCTGAGATGTTGTACCTCTAGTCCTTGACATCGCCATGGCCAGGTCGTGGATGAATATACAATATGAAGGCTTTGAACTGGTCAGAAAAGCTGCCACCAGCTCGAACAACGAACCACCCGTCGTTGATGCCACATTGTCCCATGCAAGCCATTCGAAACATCGCGTTTTTTGGCCGATCCTCTTGATACAGGATTTGGAAAGGTCAGTTCATATGATGGCGACATCCATTATCGACGCTGGGGCTGCTTCCGAGGACATTGCAGTAATTGGGGAGGCGGACATTATACAACATTAAGTTTGGAAGTCCGGGTGAAAGTGTCACACAAAAGCCGTCTGCGCAGCTCTATTGTTTTCAAATACGGACGAGTACCCAAAAGGTTGCACAAGATGTCTCTCGTTCGAGTCGGCCTGGAGACGTTTCACAGCGATGACCTTTGGAATGCTGCAGGGGGTCGCGCCAATATACGGGCGTTGGCTGAATGTCAACGCGCTAAGGTTCGGGTGCATGCACGAGGCGAGGCGAGCAGAGTCTGGGCCTTTTGACAAAGGCGCCTCTTGTGCAATGGTGACGCCATTGATTATGCTGAAAGCCATCAAAATAGCTGGATCGTGGGGGTTGGCGTCCTTTCAGGGACTCACGAGGAATGTTGCTGGTCCAGGTATAGAGGCTGTATTGGGTGAATTCGGCATTCACGTGAGTATAAGTTTGAGGTACTATGGTATGCTCTGGAATTGTTGAGTTCTGGGAAAGGTCCCGTGGCTACTCACTTTAGCAGTGGTTACGGGAAGCACCGGCGTTGACAGCGACCCCTCATTGGAAGCGGTCTCACTACCATGAAAAAGGCAACACCATGTGCTTGGTGAGTGGTGAGATCGGTGATGGGACCCTGAAAATCTCGAGTCTAGAGTCTTACAATGCCCACCATGTGGCAGCCGAGTCAGTCAATTCTGCGCGGGTTATGTTCCCGCATGCCTAGGTAAGATGCACAAAAATCCATAAAATAGTATTGGGACTGGTGATGACGCCGTAGGTTGGCATCACGAGGGAAGGCCTGGGCCAAGTTCCTTGGGAATCAGTGCACAGAGCAACGGAATACTCCCCAAGAGAGCGAACCTATACCCACTTCTGGTTGATTGTGACCGACAAGAAAAGTGGCCTGATTGTGGTGGCTCCCTCGTTCTCGCTTAAGCATGATGTGTCCAATGCCACGAGATTGACTTGCAGTAGTAGATGGTGCATAGTACAATGGCTTTGAAGTTGATGCAAATGAGCGGTACCGTGAATATTCATTGTCTATCCAAAAATTGATTTACAAGCAGTCATCCAAGAGAGTTCAGGAATAAATACCGGGTATGTAGAAGGCCGAGCTTATTTAGGGACCCTGTACTGTACAATGACGCCCCTGTGGTGGAAGCCCGCCTAGGTGGAAAGGACCCTTAAGACATGAACTTTAAGATCTACGATCCGGCATGTCATTAGAGTACCACCTTAATAAGTCAGATGTACTTACTACCTTAAGGTATGTATTGCCTGAGACCCTTTATCAGCAGCTTCATTATTCTGTCAACTTGGTAGGAAGATAATACCTCATCGGAGCAATATGTCTCAATAACAATGCAATCGACCCAACTACAGGTACTCTGTCTTGTGCTTTACTCAGCTCAATCTTAGATCAGCCCATTCCATTGTACTGTGGTACAGTACAGCCGCACAGGCGTCTCTAATCTGATTGTTACTGGGCCACCCGGTTCATTACCGACTGGGGCATAAACCCAAATCTTAATGCAAACCCAAATCCCCTCCATCACAGGGCGACGTCATTGTCCACGGGCAATTTGCCCTGTGCCTTTTCCAAACCAATGCCGCCCCTAACGCCCGCAGATCTTTTACCAAGACGCCTGTCGCCTCTGCAAGCACAGTACAGTGCCCTTCGCCTGCTAAACTTCAGCCTCTCATTCTGTCCCATTATTACCACTACCTGCTGGTATTTCCACTCACCCTCGCCAGTCCCAGTCCCAGTTCCGTCGGAATCAGCTTGGCCCTTTCATTTCATTTTTCCCTGCAAAAGAATTGGCCTCAACACATCCACCACATTCCCCAGACAATCACCAACAGCCTTTCTTTGTTCCTGCAGACAATGCGTCCCAAATCCTCACCTGCACTCTTCTCCAGCCTTGTCGCGTGCACACTCTCACGAAGTCTAGAACCCGCCATGACGTAGAAGTCTGAGTTCATCCACCTGCGCCTCGTCTCGCCTACTCACCCGCTTATTCACCATTCACCTGCACCTGCACCTGCATTCACACCGACCTACCTCAATCGAACTGCTACGGAGTACACCATTTACATTCTGCATAATATCGTCGACTCGCCCATCTCATCCGCAGTCGACTGCCAGCGCCAACACGATAGAACCAACATTCCTTCACTCTCCATGACCTGTCACAACGGCAAAGCCAGCTCACCATCCTCGGCAGGCCCAACGGTCAACATGTCGGCCATTGCGACCTCGCTAAAGTCTTCCTCTCATTCTCGTACACACTCCAAATCGCATTCACACTCTCACTCACGATCGTCTCGACCCTCGACGACCCCCCGAGCCCAACCACCCCCTCCACCATCAGTCGGTCAATCTTTACCGCCGCTGTTATCGCCAAAGGCCAAAACTCCTCACAATGTGAAGGATCCCAAGAGCCCGAGTCCTAGCTACTTTGGGTTCGTCGTGGGAGGCGATGATTCAATACCACCAGACTCGAATCCGGGTGCCCATGCACGTCAGAATTGGGCATTTGGGGGAAACTCGAGTACACAAGTACCAACCCCTCGCCACGTCCCTGTCGAGGCGAATCCCCAGTTCGAAGCCTTCCGGAGGCAATCAGAGCACAACTCCGGGTTTTCTCTGAACAGCGCTTTCAACAGACCTTCCCAGTCAAGGACAAACTCCTTGACTTCTCCAAAGCAGGAAAATCCGTTATCTCCCTCGGCTACGAAGAGGCCAGGCCCTGAACGTACTACTACGCAAAATAGTCAGACCGGCGAGCCTTCGTTTTTCGATATCCCGAGACAAGAGTCTCCCGCACCTATACACGTACGCCACACTGTCGCAGACCACACCTACGCTCGTCTCTCATTACCTGGCAGTGGATTGCGGACCCCACCATTCAACAACAACCGACAAACACAGCGGTCTGAAACACTACCGTCCTCCGGGGAGAAAGACACACCTCCCCTGGTCTCCTCCAAGCACATTGCAGAGATACTAACCAAATCTGACGCAGTTCTCGTCCTCGATTTGCGAGTGTACCAGCAGTACGCTACTTCGAGAATCCAAGGGGCTCTGAATTTGTGCATACCGACGACTCTCCTAAAACGTCCCGCGTACAATGTGCAAAGGCTGGCTGAGACATTTGCGTCTGACAGAGATCAGGAGACATTCTCCAAATGGCGCGAGTGTACCCACATTATTGTCTACGACGCAAACTCCACCTCAACCAAAGAAGCCATAACCCCTCTGAACGTTTTGAAAAAGTTTACCACCGAGGGTTGGACTGGCACTGGGTTGGTCATTAAGGGCGGCTTCCTTTCCTTTTCAAGGTCGGTGCCCGATTTGATTGACTCTGGACCTGTTCAATCGGGCGCTGGATCAACCACACAACCGCTGTCTATATCAGCCCCCATTAAAGATGCCGTCCCCGTCGCTGGAGGTTGTGCCATGCCAGCGGCAAAGTCGGCCGCCAATCCTTTCTTTGGGAACATTCGACAGAACATGGACTTGATTGGTGGCGTGGGACAAATGCCAATCAAGAAGCCTACCAACATGTCGTCGCATACCGAACACACCATTCCTAGTTGGCTGAAGAGAGCTGCCTCAATCTCGGATGAAGGAAAACTCGTCTCGGATCGATTTTTCAACATTGAAAAGTCGGAGCAGTCGCGTATGCAAGAGGCGTTGAGTGTCAATGTGTCTTATGGCACTCCAAGAACAGAAGCGCCTCAGAAGATACAGGTAGCGGGTATCGAAAAGGGCTCTAAGAATCGGTACAACAACATTTTCCCATACGACCACTCGAGAGTTCGACTACAGAATGTACCCAACGGCAGCTGCGATTATATCAATGCCAGTCATGTCAAGGCCGAATTTTCCAATCGCCAGTATATTGCCACTCAGGCTCCCATACCAGCCACATTCAATGATTTCTGGCGAGTGGTCTGGGAACAGGACGTCCGCGTGATTGTAATGCTGACCGCAGAAGCCGAAGGTGGTCAAGTCAAGAGTCACACATATTGGAATGCTGGTGAATATGGGCCACTGAAGCTTAAGAAGCTTTCTGAACGAAAAGTCAGTATTGAGACGAAGAGTAACGCGCCAAAGGTTGTTCCATCTTCAAGGCCATCTCTGGGACCTAGGAGGTCCACCACGGCCGGCGTCCCAACCCAGGGTGAAGTGAAGTCTGCGCCATTGAGGACGCCCGGTGCTACGATCCGGCACTTCTCTTTGAGCCACGCTGCACAACCCTTTAAACCGATACGCGAGGTTACTCAGATTCAGTATGAAGACTGGCCGGATTTTGGCGCCCCTGCCAGCCCTACGGAATTGCTTGGGTTGGTGGAACAAGTCAATAAATATGTCCGAGGTTCCGCGACTCCGATGGTAGGACCTGATGAAGCGACGCCTGAAGGCACCAAACCTATACTCGTCCACTGCAGTGCCGGCTGTGGTCGAACAGGGACGTTCTGCACCATCGACTCTGTGATTGATATGCTGAAAAGACAGAGGCTTTCTCAGGAAGAAAGCGACAGCGACAAAATGGATGTTGATGCCGGAGATTGGACTGATCGAGATGATGTCGACTTGGTTGCCAAAACGGTGGATGATTTCCGACACCAGAGATTAAGCATGGTGCAGAATTTGCGACAATTCGTCTTGTGCTATGAAAGCGTCCTACAGTGGCTTGTTCAACAAGAGTCGGAGGAGCGTCACAAACGACCCAGCATTCCCGATCCTAGAAGGAGTTATCAAGGTTGAAGAATTTGACAAGGCGCGCACGACGAGGGATTGAGTGATAACTTTAAGAGAAGGAGTACGATCGATGAGTTGAGAGGGTGCCACAGACCTATAGTTGTAGACTGGGCAGGAGTTTATGAACAACGGATTAGAGTCGGCAAAAGACTGCATTGCGATGGGGTAACTGAGCGAGTTTGTATTGCATTTTACAAGCATTGAGTTTGGCAGATTCCACTGGAATGGGATTCGAATAAAGACCATCTCAGCATCATGCTTCTGTGTGCTATTTTGAATTGTGCGCTGTCGAGATCCGATCCCTGCAGTAATGTCCGCCGTTGTCAGCCACAGCCTTCATGCCCATCGCCATGACCGAAGGAGAGAATTGACCAGCTGGTCTTGTACAACCACATCCGTCGTCCTCGTCTGTGTCTTGACATATCGTATCGCAGGAGCCCATATGGGTCAACCGACAATATTACACTATCTAATACTGAACTAGCCATTACTACTAAGAGTCCAAGGTATTGGCCACAATACCACGTAGATAAACAACACCCATTTTTGAAACGCTCCCCGTGCCCGCGCTCGCTCAATGAAAGAGAGATACTGTACCACATACTCTTTTTTCCAGAATGCAAATCGCCCCTTTCCGTTGACACAAAGTATTGGATGCCCTCAGCGCCTTTTGGTATCTCACGGATATGGCTCTCCAATCCTCTCTTTTGAACCCCTATTCCTCAACTTCTCTCTACTCTCACCCTCCATCCACCTGCGGCCTCCGATCAACTCCCATAGAGCAGTCATCGACGCGGCCAAGCCCAGAATGAACAATGGAATCAAATTCCACCGCCACCCTCGCATCAAGTCCAGATGATATCGGATCGTGCTGCGGTCCGACTCATGCTCCAACGGCAGCTTTAGCACGGCGATGAACCAATTCTCCGGCGTCCACTGGTCCAACGGATACATTTTTGGCTCTGGGTTTGCTTCGGCCACGCTGAGATTGATGCTTTGGTTGTTTGTCTGTGCGGTCACGACGAACGTGTAGACTATTGCCGAAAGCGTCAAGCCTGCGGAAACGAATGTCATGACGACCCAGAAGAGGAAGACTTTGGAGTGGCCTGTCATTTGTGTCTGCGCTCCATTAGCACTTGTGTCTCGTAGGGGAGGAGGGGAGGTGGTGTGCTTGTGTAGGGGAACTCGTACCTGTCTCGCCCTTCTCTTCTCATACCAAATGACCAGCAGCCCGATGATGCCCACGAGAACCACCGCGGTGCCGGCAGCACCGTTGCTGGTGTGTCCTTGGTTGACGAGCAGACCCACGGGTTTGCCGTGTAAGTCGAAGGTACCGGTCGACGCGTTGACGGTGAAGAACTTGCCGGCGCGAGCGTGCAAGAATCCAACCATCGATCCCACCATGCCGACTTCAATGACGCCGTCGAGCATCAATAGGCCGAGGGCCACGTAGAGAGGTGTGTACTGCATTCTGGCTACTCTGGAGTTGTATTTGTTCTCGCTTGCTGAGAAGTAATTCATCCCACCAAGGAACGTCAACGATTAAATGGGCGACGAGATGCCACTGCGTTTCTTTCTGTCCTTTCTTTAGAGTTCCAACGGTAAAGGTGACCGCAAAACGAAAGTGGCAAAGTGTGGCCTGTTAATATTTCGTGCAGTGGTAGTCGGGTACCGTATGCGTAAGATCGATAGCGGGGAATTGGGAATGCAGCCTCTTATACCGAAGTAAGAATGGACCCAGACCCAAACAAAGCAACTGTTTAGGCTCCGTCAGGCCCTGCTGGGCAGATCTGGGCAGCTGAATAATAGTGACGATCCCAAGAAAAGCGGACAGTAGGAGGGCAAGGGCAGGGGCAAGGAAGGCAAGAATCCTTCGGGAACGCCTTCTCCCAGGTCTTCGATCGGCGTAACGGAGGAAGAGTATGAATAGTCAGAGTGAGTATTGTCGGGCGCAACGGACAAATCTCGTATAGGAGAAGCTGGGATAGACGCAGGTTACACTTATCAAGCCATACGAGGGTCAACACCTTGATCATGCTCTCCCTTGTGGCAGGACATTGTTCACGTAGCCGCTACGGCCGTGAACCTGGTGTCCGATAACAGAATATGCCATAACTATCGTAGTATGGCCCCCGCAGCACCAGCAAGAGCTAGGCGAAGTTCTCATGGGAGTACGCCGTAGAAAGACAGCACTTTCCGAAAGCAATGGCGATGAACGAGCAAAGAGCACAGGACTTTTTAAGTGCGTAAGGCGCGCCACATGAATTTGGAGAGATAAGTTAGCACTTGCCAAAACTATATCGGGTGCCAATCGCACGCGTGTCAACGACCGGGGGAATGCTTGGTATCGACTGACTTATCCTTAGAACACCAGTGGTGATGGTTCTTGGTATGCATTCACCAGGGACCTACCTTGACCTATCCCGTGTTCAAAAATCCAGGTCGATAAGGTGTTCCCGACTCATACAGGATGGGATCAGCCCAGATGAAAGATGCCATGCCAGACGCAGAGTGACTGACAGACTCAAAGGACTTGGGACAAGCCCGAAATCAAGAAAGGAATATCCGAAAAAGGCTGACATGAGTCGAGATGAAATGATAACCGTGGATCCAAGTGAATTCCTTTTAGAGCCTTGAGTCGTTCTATGAGGTTTAGTGCTGACGGGACATCCACTGAAAGGTCTTGTCAACAACACTGGGGCCGACCGGTGAACGGCCTAAGTTGAGACGATTGCTGACAGTTCGACTACGGGTGATAGGAAAGAAAACGTGGCTCCGCTTGAACTCCAGAGATCAGTCTTGTGGGAACCCCAATTTAAGCAACATTACGGAGACCAGCGAGGCTGTGAAATGGCGGATTTGGGGGCAGCAGTTGCGATCAAAATGATTCCCAATCCCACCTAAGCCACATTCGCATCAATTAACTGTGTCTCGTGCACTGGAAAGCCTCCCGGAACAGATATCCAAGGAGGCTCCAAGTACATAACTTCGGTAGGCTTAGCCTTTCATTGTTATCTTCCATCTCCCATCCCCATATGTTCATTGACAGCCCAAGAATTAGGTGAATTGACTATCCGCACTCATCAAAATAACGTTACAGCCGCCCGATGTTCACCTTGCAGCTAAGGAAAGGATCCTCAACTATGTACAGCAATAGGCCACCGTTTTATGGTTTATTGCACACCTACTAAACTCTAGTTGACAGAACCCGTGTGCAAGGTGACCGTGTCTCAAGAATGATTGACCCTATGCTTCCAATACCTCCTCAGGTTTTGCTTTGATCAACAGGGAGTGAAGCTAGCATGTCCAGGAGCTGTTCGCGAACAGCCACAGGAGCCATGCCTGCCATCACAGTCTTGTGCTCTGCAAGCACACGGGCCGCGGCCGACAGTGCAGCCAAGCCACCAGCCATGTCTATTGTCTCGCCGACCTGGCTCAGAGCGTCTCGTGCCGAGGTGGTCTTCCGGGCCAAGCTATCGAGGAGGTACTCCTCAAGGTAGAAGATGGCGTTGAAGCCGGCTGCCCCACGGCCAAGCGCGGACGTCTTCTCGACCAATTCGTCAAGCCCCAGGGCCGGCGCGGAGGTCCAGGTAAATTCAACAGTATCGTTTGTTGGATTGCGGACAACATGACCGACGCCCCTGGGCACTGTGTATGACTCCCCTTCACCGATAGTGATCTCTCGCTCCTCAAAGGTCACATGCAGCTTGCCTTTCTTGACTTCCCAGGTCTCCTCGCACGCTGGGTGACAGTGATTTGGCAGACTTGTAGACGAGGGTATCAGTGTGACCTCAGCTCGGAGGCGATGCTCGGAATTGTCCTTGGGATGTTGAGTGATCCTGTAGGTACCGGACCCCATTCGGAAAACATCACCTGAACACATTTCTCCGCTTGTCCTGAACGGCCCTGAAGGTGGTGGCTCTACTTCGCTTTATTTTGCTGATCAGGGAGACGTTGTCTGATCGCTTGTGAAGTACTAAATCATGGAATCTTGAATCTGCTCATAGTGATTGCGTTTGCGCCCTCTAGCCTGTCTTCTTGGACAGGAAATAGACTGGACTGATTGAACACCTACCGACTGCCGCTTGGGTTACGGGGCCGATACACGCTCGGTCGTGGTGAGCCGCTATCAAACCCAACTCGTCCCCGGTGCTGGTGTACCTCGAATTTTGTCCCACCCCACTCGGCTGTTGGCGATCGTACGTGGCGGTGACTGTGCGCCGTAGCAAAAATGTGGTCGGAGGTCGGACGGAGGCTACCTACATTGCACTTGTCCAGATAATTCGGACACTCAAGAGACTCAGTACAGACTATCGTTTGAATCGTCTGAGAAAATCTTGCTGATTCCCCATAGACCTGGCACGGCAGGACTGGCAACTCGACCTTTCCACATACGTCCGTAGTGGAAGGTCGCCGAGCGTATGATACCTCTCGCGTGGTCTACAGTAATTCATGCGCACTAGTCATCCCATCTAGTTTAGCGACTGTCTTGCGGCGTCCAAGTAACCGTGGCAAAGCCCTAAGCCACGGTATAGGGCTTTCCGGTTGTCAGGCTCCGGATCCTTTGGGCAGGCTTTAGCGACCCCAATAACGAGGGTTGGCACCAACAAGGGTACGTACGTAAAAATAGATCCAAAGTCAAAATTGGGATCATGCCTTCATGCTTCCTCTTCTCTCCGACATCGCCTGCTCTTTTCTCTCGCTTGTTTTTGCGATGCTGCTTGATCTCGTTAACTATTCTGCCCGTTCAAATAAAATCTAGACCACGACTCCCCCTTCACGACGATGTTCGCGAAGCTCTTACGTACGATACCAACGCATTGTGCTGCTTTGTCTGGCGAAACCGACGTCAATCTCAAGTCAAGAAGATCTAACCGACACTGAAAGTTCGAGTCGGCCATCACGAGGCACGTTTCAACCAGTCAGAAACCGAGGTGAATATCAACCTATGCATGCCCATTCTATGATCTTCCTTCGAACGCCGAAGACTGCGGATACCTTCAATTCTTCCCCAACAGTGCCATCAATATTTCATCTTGATGCTTCAATGACGCGCTAAGGTGAGCCTCATGCTCCAGCACTTTCAACTCCACTCCACCCATCAACCTCGCAGCCTTCTTCGCCATCTGCAGCGGCACATTGACATCTTGCCCGCCGTGCCAGAGATACATCCCCAGCCCATCAGTCTTAAGGTCCTGCAGCTCGAAACCCCAATCTTTCGCAATCAACTTGATATCCAATGCCACGCCCTCTCCACCTTGCCGGAAACTCTCCCTTGTAGCCTCCACGATCTTATCCGTCACCGATTCATCTTCCACGCACGCCGCATCAGGCGCGGGCTTGCTCTTCATCTCTTTAACAAACCACTCCTTCAGACGTTCCGGATGATCGTAGTCGCGAGCTACTCGTCCAATCATCATGTCCATCAACGGCCCTGTCCAGCCTCCGATCCACTCAGAAGACGCTGTCCACAGCAACACGCGATTTCCCATGGTCATACCCGCTGTGCCGAGGCCTGCCGGGTACAAGCCCGCAACGACAGCAGCGCCGAGTAGTCGGTCGCGTGGGATTGTATGGATGCAAGCAAATGCATAAGGTGAACCGCCTGAACAGCCTAGCACGTAGAATTTCTGGATGCGCAGATGGTCGGCCACAGCTAGCACGTCTTTCGGCCAGTCAAGCAGTGTCCGGTCGGGTTGGAATGTTGATAGACCCATGCCTGGCCGGTCCATTGAGATGACGCGCGTGCAGTGTGCTTTTGCGGTTGGGGCGAGGAGGTTGCCTTCCAAACGAGAGCCTGGAAACCCATGAAAGTAGAACATGGCTGGTTGCTTGGTGTCTTCCAGGGAGTCATTGTAATCCATCCATGCTATGGTACGGCCATCCGGGAGAGTAAGCGTTCCTTCCGCCATGCTCGCGACACAATTGCCAAACGAAGGCAGATCAAAGGGGCAGCTGGCGCTTGATACTATTGACCAGCACACGAAGGGTAAGGCTGACCGGCAATACCTGTTAGTATCAGATTGTGTGGTACGACTGTGACTCCACCGGCACTAGTATCAAGACATGAACCTTGATGGGAAATAGGGTGCCTAAAATTACGGTCGTGGTCGTCGACTTCCCCGCACATCAGGCTGAACGCGGACAGGGGGTCGCTGATAAAGCAGCATCGAAGGTGTTTCATACAATGTAGTTGTCCTAAAGGCGGCAACTATTTGGGAATAGTCCTTTTGTCGACGACCCGAAACGAAAGCTGTTGTCAAAGACTTGCATGGACAAAGCTCGCTTGATAGTGCTGAAGAGTACGGTGGCTAGCGTACACGGAGAAATCTTGCTTCTGGGATACGATGAGTTGGATCTTGATAAGCCGGCGATCAAACCGACTTGACCTCTATCTACAAACCACAAGACTTCGAAAAGGTGGGTGACCCGACCGATTGCCCTCCGCCGCCCCAGACGCCGCCCGAGGAAAGATTGTGGCGTCGATTCTTGCCGCAGATTGTGCACCGCCCAGTATTACACAGCTGATCAGGGAGAAGCTCCTCAGCGGCCCAGTCGTCCAATTGATCTCCAGCATAGTGGCAGGAGACAACGTCGATCGACCTCAGGTATCACACACGCACTGTCACCAGAAAGATACCGCGCATCAGCAATGCTTGGAACGAATCACCTTTCTGCTAGCAAGCCCACATCTCACGACCACCGATTTCTTGCTATGCACCGGAATACTCTTCGAAGTCCTGCACTTAACACCTGTTGGCAAATCTATTGGTCCGTATGAGCGTATGGTCGTCGTGCAAAGTCGAAGGATCTTAAGGTCTCAAAGATACTTTTGAATCTCTTGCGCAGCGCGAGTGGTTTGTGTACATGCTGACCGTTCTTGTTCGCGCCTTGACATCGAGTGTTTGGGTACACGATGTAGACATATCGGCGTTGCTGTCAACAATGATGGAGGAAATCTGGCCACTCACTCGGCTTAATCGCCTCGAGCCGGTTTTGCGGAAGGTCTGCGGGTCCGACACGCAGTTTCTGAGAATCTGGGAACCATACAGGCAGTCCCAGATGAGCATACACAAAGGCAAGGGGATTGAAGAGGACATTGGATGGACAACGCGTTGATCCTGATGCACTTCCCGAAGTCCGTGACGTAGTGGATGCTCGATAGCATGGATGGCCATATGGTAGCAAATGAGCTTGGTAGCCATTCGGTACATGATGTCTTCGGAAGCCTTCCTAATGGTGTCTGCTGTTGCCTGCAGCTTATTTCTCTCCTCCACCAGCGGTCATTATGAGCATGAGACCGATCAAGAAGACCCACCAGTATTTCTGAAAGAAGCTCTTTTCCGGCTGCTCCTCTTGTGCAAGCTCCCTTCCTTCGGCGTCCACGGGAGGCGGTTTCCGAGTATTCAAGGACGGCGCAGGACCAGGTGCGGAAGTGATGAGGTTGACCTTGATAGGTTCATATAGCGCAAGTTGTTTTGCAGCTTCCTCTCGGGCCTTCTTCGTGTTTGGGACTGGAGGCCTTGCTGGTATGGGTTTCCCTTTCGCCTTAGCTCTTTCGACCTTCTTCCTATAACGCTCTTCTTCTGGTGACAAGGGTGGAGGAGATAAGCTTGACACAGAAGCCGAGAATACCGAGCCGTCCTCTGGAGAGATCCAGAGATCAATCTTCTGATGGACATCTTCGCTGAACGTGTCGAGTGTCGTGATAGTGGAGCTGCCATTAGGGAGGAGGATTCGGAGCAGTCGAGAAGAGGTGGGCTCAGGACTCGTGGACTCCGGAGAATCTAATGTTGGAGGTGACCACTCGGACAAAGCATGCTTCAGGGTCTTGGGATCGTAGAAGACTGTCACCAACGGTGAGATCGAAGAGGATCCGATCAACTCGTACGAGAGAGTGACTGATCTGGGTAACTTGGATGCGTCACTGGTGGTGCCGGTGGTACTTGCAGCAAGAGCCGTCAAGCTGTAGAGCAGAAGCAGCAGTAGGCTGCGAAGCCCGGCGACAACCATCTTGAATGTATGATGTCCAGTAATACTGGTCAAAGAAGTATGGAAAGGGAGGGCATTTACGGAGTACAGTAGTTCCAGTTGGAGAACGATATCGACGACCTAAGGACAGCGTTTGATGCACTGGGAAGGTCAACCGAGGTGGTGAGCGTTGGTGAGGTACAAACAATTTCTGTTCGCGCCTTCCTTTACAGCTTTTCTCTGCTCCTGCCAATATAGTCAACATGTAGTCAACATGGCGTCTCTTCAGGATTCTCCTGGAGATTCCTCCTTCGTACTCAATGACAAAGACGTCAAAGACTTTCCATTCTCACTAGATTCAGACGACGACATGGGAAGTACATCAGATCCAGCAAATGACAAAGACAAACTTCATCCTGAAGTTCTCAAGGACCTCGAAACTCACCAAGCCTTCATGCGTCAAGCGATCAATGTCGCGGAAGAAGCTCTCGCGGGAGGAGAAACTCCGGTCGCCTGTGTCCTTGTCTACAGCAAAGAAGTGGTCGCCAGAGGCATGAACGATACCAATCGATCACTCAATGGTACTCGCCATGCTGAGTTCCTTGCCATCTCCGAGTTTCTCTCCAAGTTCCCAGTCAGCAAGATGAAGGAAACCGATCTCTATGTCACCGTCGAACCCTGCATCATGTGTGCTTCTGCCTTGAGGCAATACGGCATTCGCTGTGTCTATTTCGGATGTGGAAATGACCGATTCGGAGGGAATGGAAGTGTTCTTGCGGTGCACTCTGACAAGGGTCTCGAGGAAGGATATCCAAGCTACGGAGGGATCTTCAGAAAGCAGGCCATCATGTTGCTGCGGAGATTCTACATTCAAGAGAACGAAAATGCACCAAATCCACGAGCAAAGGGCAATCGTGAATTGAAGCCGGTGGTCTGAACGACGGTTTGACAATGACCAGTGTCACGATTCTGTCTGCGCAGTCGGGAGCCATCGTTGAAGTCAATGGAACCGCAACATGGACAAACTCCTCCGTCTGCTGCATATTCTCAGCAAACAAGGAGCAAGCGATAGACTCACGGTACTGCATGCCCAAACCTGTCCTGAGGAAGTGATCGAGGCGGGAGACCTGAGGTGGAACCTGTGCCAAACAGTCTAGCATAACCTAATAAAAGAGATTGGTGCACCTGGAAAAGGAATTGAATCAATTCACAATCCTCCAGCCAGTCCACATCTTTGCTATCAACATAAAGTAGATGTAAATATTGGATCTACCTGGTAGGCAGGAGAAGCAGTCGACCGGCGCTTAGTCACCCCCTGGATGCCTACGTGTGACGTGCACGTTCCCTTTGTCGAGTCCAATCACCATAACAACTTTTTTTGACTGCGTCTCCAACTGCCTCGCCTCACCATTTCTTAAATAAAGGCAAAGGCAATTCTGCTCATACTTTCGTCACGCTGCTTGTGAATCACTGCTCTTTGCTACCAAGCTCACTATATACGATCACGATTCATTCGCACCCACAACATCAACATCCTCCATTGTCTCCTCCGTTTGTGTCGCGTCCATCCTCTCCCCGATACATTCCCCGAGTCCTCAGTCGCGTCTTTGACGATATCTCCATCATGTCGACTGCTCGTACCCGCAAGTCCATTGCACCAGCGAAGTCGACAAAAGCTGCCAAAGATGCAAAGGGTCCGAAACCGCAAATGACAGCCGCAGCCAAACAGACAGATGGAGCTACAAAAACATCCCCCAAAAATGCCGCAAAAACATCAGCTGCTTCCAAGAAACGCAAGGCCGAAGATGAGGCCGAGGAGAAGCCTCAAACCAACGGTGTCAAGAGAGTGAGAGCAGATTTGCTCGCATCGCCTGCAGAACCTCCGAAGCGAAAGACGGCTGCACCAAAGACCACAACAGCAAAGAAGACCAAAGCCAAAGCAGAAATCAATCATGCTCCCACCGAGAAGCTCAACGTTTACGTGTTTGGAGAAGGATCGTCAGGCGAACTCGGTCTTGGAAGCGCCAAAGGCCAGGTCGAAGTCAAGAGACCTCGTTATAACCCCAACCTGGATCCGGATACTGTTGGCGTGGTAGCTGTCTCCGTGGGTGGAATGCACACTGCAGCTCTTACCCACGACAGCAAGATTTATACATGGGGCGTCAACGACCAGGGAGCACTGGGACGAGATACTACATGGGACGGTGGCCTTCGAGACATGGACGCCAATGAAGATGCGGATGACAGTGACTCAGACAGTGGCTCGGAAACTGCAATCAACCCGAAAGAGTCCACCCCTGGTGAGGTGGATCTATCAGACTTTCCAGAAGGTATTGTATTCACTCAGCTCGCTTGTACTGACAGTGCCACATTTGCACTTACCAGCGAGGGTGATGTATATGGCTGGGGCACGTTCCGGTCGAACGAAGGCATCTTTGGCTTTGACCCAACCACACTGGTTCAGCTTCGACCAAAGCAGATCAAGGGACTCTCGAAGATTACCCAACTTGCGGCCGGCGCCAATCACGTCCTTGCTCTGCAGAGTAACGGTACGGTGTACGGCTGGGGCTCGGGACAGCAAAACCAATTGGGTCGAAGGATCTTAGAGAGAAGAGCGGCGAACAGTTTGGTTCCGACACACATCGGGCTTCCCAAGGGGATCATTGGGCTTGGTGCTGGAGCATACAATTCGTTTGCAATCCGGGAGAATGGCGATGTCTACTCTTGGGGATTGAACAATTTCGGCCAGACTGGCATTCCCAAGGAGTTTGACGAGAGTGGCGCGAGCAAAGGGTCGGATGTCCACCATCCCATCGTGATTGAGAGCCTACATGGGAAAGGCAAAGTCACATGCATCCAGAGTGGTGCTCATCACACTGTTGCAGTCACTGACAAGGGCGAGCTTCTTGTGTGGGGACGACTTGATGGTAATCAGTTGGGCATCAAGGTGTCAGACCTTCCTCAAGATGAAGTCGTTCGCGACTCAGCTGGACATCCTCGCATCTTGACCGTTCCAACTCAGATTCCTGACATCCACGCCGTTTACGCTGCGGCCGGTTCAGACCACTGCATTGCCATTGACAAAAATGGTAAAGCATACTCCTGGGGATTCAGCACAACCTTCCAAACTGGCCTGGGAACCGACGACGACGTGGAGGTTGCTACATTGATCGACAACACCGCCGTGCGAGACAAGAAATTGGTTTGGGCTGGAGCGGGGGGTCAATTCAGCGTCATTGCTGGCTTGCCTGCTCCAGTGACGAATGGTGTTAATGGACACGCTTGAGGCGTCGTGGAATCGACTGGCTTTTGTTTGATTCAAAGAGGCATGGCAGAGCGAAGCATTACTTGATTGGAAATAAAAGATTGACACAGCATTCAGAGAAAAGTCTGCGGTTTATTGCTTTTTACAGAGGGAGCTTTCTGATTGTTTTGCCTCACCACAGCACTATGTATCGTACAACAACATTGCTTGAGCAGGGCATGATGAGATTAGGGAGGGTATCTTTTCAGGGGAGGGTTACTGCCTTGTATCAGGAAGGCAACTTATAGTGCGCGAGCAGGCTGGGAAGGCTGGTTTGCCGCCATTCTTGTTATTACTTGGGAATGGGAAAAGCGCCTAGAATGAGATCCGTACATAGTTTATTTACAAGGTACTTGACCTGCATAGAAGATGCATTTCCTGAGTATCGTGAATAGAATCAATCAATACCTCGGCTTTTGAACCGTCCATGGCCGACGGTTTCTCCACGGTCACTTTCCGTCATCGGCGCGAGTACACGCGCTACGTACTCCGTACATCCCCTCAGGCTCAACCTCCCCTCACCACCACCTGTTTTACAGTACTACTATCAAGGCCTATGCCCCTCAGTGCATCTTCCGACAAGCCGACAGGCCGACGTCTACAAACACTGAACCGACATAAGAAAGAACTATCGCCGATGAATGGACTACCAAGGTAAGCCGTCGCTTACATAGCCACAGAGTATCACCTCTTTCCGTTGCTAGCTACGAGGTTTCCCCCTGCAAAGTGAAAGTTATAACTGCTTCGCTACGCTCAGCAAGCCAGAATGTCCGGACCACCCGTCGCCTTCTCCTCCCTGCCTCTCTCCAAAGACCATGAAGCAGCGCGCCTCAACGCCTGGGGCGCCTACGGCCCCTCCGACGAACTAGGCTTCCTCAACCGCCAAACCCCCGAGATCGTCGCCGCCGCCGCCAGTGAAATCAAGACCGGCGTACGCATCCCGCTCGACGCAGCGCTGGACTTCCAGGGCGGCAAACCACTCTTCGGCCGTCAAGTCTTCGCAAAGGACGTATACCAGAAGAAGCCGCGCATAGTGCACGACGACACATGGGCCTTCAACACGCAGAGTTCAACACAGTGGGACGGCCTGCGCCATTTTGGGTACCAGAAAGCAGGACGTTTCTACAACGGGACGACCGTCGAAGATATCGCTGGCACGAGCGAGAAAGGCAAGACCAACCCCAATATCCTGGGCATTCATAAATCCGTGGAGAATGGGGGTGTCATGGGCCGTGGCATCCTCGTCGACTTCAGGCGGTGGATCGACGAAGGGCCCGGCAAAGATATCGTCGCGGGATCGTTCAAGAGCTTCGAAACATCCACGATAAAATTCGAATGGATTCTTGAAGTCTTGAAATGGCAAGGGACGACTCCCAAATTCGGCGACATCCTCATTGTCAGATCTGGGTTCTTCAAGTCCTACTACGATATGCTGGAGAATAATGTGTCGGAGCTGGATCGTCTGACGAACATGAGCCCGCCTGGTCTAGGCGGCGTCGAGCAGTCTGATGAGGTGCTGAAATGGATCTGGGATAACTTCTCCGCGGTGGCGGCTGATCATCCTAGCTTTGAACGGTGGCCGAGTCCGCATGATTGGAGTATGCATGAGGTACTGCTCGCGGGCTGGGGTTGCAACATTGGTGAATTGCTCGACCTCGAAAAGTTGAGTGTCGAGTGTGCGAGGCAGAAACGCTGGAGTTTCTTCGTCGCGAGTATTCCCTGTTATGTCCCTGGTGGAGTCGCCAGTCCTGTGAATGGAGTGGCTATCTTCTAGATCGGTAAATGAGATTGGCAAGACATCTGGATCCTAATGAGAAGGGCTGTGTTGGGTGGAAATCTGGCGAGAGTGCGTACGAGTGAATGAGTAGTTGAACAGTTTGTATTCATAATTCATTATCTGCTATCTCCCAGTACATACTTCGACGGGGATTGCAATCCCAGTCCACGTTGAGTAGATCTCATATGCAGCGAGGGTCTCGACTTCGTGATGCCAGTGGCGATGCAGAGGACATTTTCCTTCCGATCATATTCGTCGGTCGCCCTCTCACCTGGCATACGGTATGACGCTGCGCTATACAATTTGGTATACATGCTCCTCGTAGTCCCATTCAAACATTTGACATAAATCTCCCCGGCAACTTATGCCGAATAGTCGTATGATACATGGTGTGAATCGAACGCGGCTCAAATGATTTTCGCTTCCGAGTGTCTTGCATTTTGCTGTGGACACTGGTAAGTCATCGATTAAGTCGTCGTCCAACTTCGAGCGTCGAGCTCCAAACGCCGGTTCACCGAGGACGCCAATGTGGTCACTTTCAAATGAGCATTGTCATGCTTCAACATGAGTTGCGTCTTTCCACCCAATCCATAAGCATCCGGTGTTTGTGATCCTCGTAGTTATGTGCGCTGGCAACTGGTTTCTGTCCCTTGTGAAAATGAGGATGTTGAGGGTGTTCAAAGGTCATTCCGAAAGCTTCGTCTGATTGTCCTTCATATAGATCCGCCGCTGGTGTCGAGGGACGACCAAGAGACCCTGGTGAAGCTGGGGGGGCTAGGTGTGAGCTACCAGATGATTCCGTAGCTACTGGCGCTCTCTGTCCTTCTGGACTCGCAAGGCGGTTGTGTATCTTCTGAGTCCATTCGCTAAAGTGGTTTCTTTTGCGTGTAGGTGACTCTGTCCGAGAATTGACTGGTACTAGAGTCTCTGGGCTCTCATCTTCTGAGTCGGTTTGTGTAGCATGAGAGACCATCGTATAATAGGACGTTGCCGGGCATGAATTTGCCCCTCCTAGGAAGGGAAACTCGTGAGCCTCTTGAGCAGGGGCTGTATGTAAGCCTGGTGTGCTTACAAGAATTGGTATGGCAACCATATTGATTGTTGTTTGTAAACTGGAGTAGTAATGGTGTTGTTGGATTGATTGTGCAATATGCTTCACTGTGATGAGAAGATGGGGAAGGTATGGAAGAGGGATTATTTATACATCACTCTTCAACAGTGTGTGGCTGCGGTTGAGTCCTTTCCATTCGGCACCGTGGACGGTCACGGGATGGAACAGTCACGAAAGCAGGATGTTTCGGAACATCATTGGCAATAACATCGAGCACGCAGTGGGCCGTCTTAGGCGGTCCCGCTGTAAGTGAGTAGTCCATTGGCCTCGAAAGGAAACACAACAACATATGCATTCGTTGTGCCAATGGAAACCCCTCGTTTCGGCGAAAGCAAGACTGAGACACGCCGTTTCCGCCGAAAGCAGGCGGATGGTGATCGTCGTCTAGGACTGGAGTCCGAGGTTTGCTGTGGGCCTTCGAGAGTATTTTGGCAGCAATAGGCTACTCTTGAGAGCATCAGATGATGGCGACAAGGGTTGACGTGCGCTCCGGGGTTCCGGCTTGTGCCAAACAGGAGTTATGATGTGTAACACAAATTCAAGCTTCAAGGCAAACCTGGGGTAAACATTGACAATTCGGGGAGGGATCCCTGTAGGAAAATCAGTCAAGGGAGGGAGAGTGGCTGGAAGGGTACGACAACAACGAGGAATGGAAGATTGATAGAGTCTGGATGGAGTGATGAGCGGAATATGAAAGACGTCGGGTGATATGGTACGAACCGATACCGTTATTACAGCAAAAGCCCCTCGACTTCTCCACTATTCTGTTATGGTGTGTTTCGCATCACCAGACCGCAACGTGGCATTCAACCTCTTGGAATCTACATCGTCTGTTCCCATCATACCACTTACCATCGTATCCTGACATTTGGCAATCATTGCGGGTGAGCTGAGCATTATGCCTCGTTCTACGATAACGGAAACGAGAGGATGTTTGACAGGTAATGGTCGGCGAAGTATTATCGATGATCTTGAATATAAAAGGTTTGTCGGATTCTGGTAGGCTTAGCTAGCTATTGAATTGTTCATCTGCAAGACATCACGAGCAAATACATCTCACGATCTAAACGTACTTCCAGCCATTATAACACATTGACTTGTAACGGACATCACCCCGATCAAGCCATATCGACAATGATCTCCGAAACAGCACCAGCTCAAACCCACCACCAGGCCCAAACCACAGCCTCGGATATCAAAGACAGAGCTTTTGTTTCACTTTACAACGACACCGACATAAGCGAATACCTCTACAAGCAACCTGCATTCCAAAATGGCTTTCTGCCCCTAGAACCGGAACCAGAACAGACCAAACAGTCCCATGCTGCGACCACACCCCAACAAACCACAACCAAGACGACTGCGGCAGCCACACCCCTCAAGTCCGCCATGAAAACTTCTCCTCAATCAACGCCCGCAAAGGTCGTCGAGAGAAGACCTAGCTTCATTGAAGTCTCAGTACCTCATTCCCACCAACACCAACACGAACACAAGCACCAGCATCAAGAAAGACGGCACTCATCCGAGACACACCCGCCTATGAATTGGTGGCCCGAGACTGAGAATGTCGCCCAGCATACGTGGGTTGAGCGGAACCAGGTGTCGTCCGACGAGAAAGAGGATGTCATTGAGGAGACGTTCTATGCTTCCTATTGATTGAAACACTACCATGATTTGATGACTTGACGCTTCTATGACACTGGAGAGGTTTCTTGAGAGGGCACGGCAGGACGATAATCAGTCACCTGCTTCATTTTGGGAGGTGCTTGGGTACAGGACATGATTCGTGGCACAGACAATGGTGTCTACGTATATGTATATCTGGATATAAGGAGTTCTCCAGTCTACACTACTTGTTAAATACTATGGTTTTGAGCCAACATTTCGAAAAGCGGTCCTCTAGATTGTAGCCAATGCAGACTTGGATGATTCGTGTTCATGTAGTAAACAATCGTACAGTGTTCGCATCGTATATTTCTCCTCCTACACAGTTCTCTGACATCAGCACGCGCAAGGTAGCCGTATCAGCCATCACACATGCTTGCACTGATCCTTTCCTCATATCATTGGGTATCTCTGGACTCCAGGACTTATTTGCAACAGCATCAAGTACCGTAACTCCATACACTTTGTCCTCGTTCATTCAACACCAAAGTCCATCCCATCCCATCCCATGCCCGCTCCGCCACATCAGCCCCAGCTCACTCAGAGCCAGGCTCCCTTGCTCACAGGGTTGATAGCCGGCTCATCAGCTTCATCATGTACAGGAACCTGCACATGACTGTCCTCCGGCTTCCCATGCACCATTTTTGGCACGATAACCTTCAACAGCCCAGCATCGAGTTTGGCGTGAGTATTGTCGCGGTCCACATCGACAGGGAAATTGAAGGCGCGCATCAGATCGCCTATTGGGCGTTCATGGACTGTGAGATGGGCCTTCGCTGGAGCTGGCGCTGCTGTGCCGTTGGTCTGTACAGGGGGTGTTTGTGCTTCTGGCCCTGGAGTCGTCTGGGTTGGAGCTGGAGCTGGGGCTGGGGCTGGAGTAGTCGTTTGAGCAGTCGGTGACTCCGTTGCCTCTACAGTCTCAGCTGGTCCCTCCAACAGATCCGACTCCGGAATGCCAGGTCTTTGAGTCTTACTGGTGACGAGCAAAGTCCGAGTCGACGTCCAGCGCAGATGCAGCTCGTTCTTGTCCTTGACGCCGGGCAGTTCAATCTCGAGATAGAAGTTCTTCGGCGTTTCTCTGATATCTGCCTTCGGCATATGGACTTCGGCATCATGGTCGTGAAAGACTTTCGTTGCCTTGTTGACCAGGTATGGGATCGGGATGTGGTGCAGGTGGTGGCCCTTTTCTGGGTATGTATGCGCCACTTGTGTGGTTGGATAGGGGTCGAGTTCTGGGTATCCGTAAAAGTATGCCATATTCATATGTGTGGCAGAAGAGTTTGTTGTAGATGTTTCTTGCGGTTTGATTGTTCGTTGTGTTTTACTTTGGCAGGATCTCATGGATAGAAGGGAAGCGGAAGTAGATCTATTTGTTTACCACCACTTTCGGTCACGGTCAACAAGTCGCGCTCCCCTCGTGACAGCATCTTCCAGCACCGACAAGAAAGTTCATTCAAGGTCACCGGGTAGATAGGCATGTTGCAACATCATACGATGCGTCCATTATGGAGTTGTGCATGACGATCGGTGGGCACCGACCGACCCTTTTGATGGATTGCTGCAAGTGTGGAGTGACGTTAAGACCATTGATCGTAAGATTCCGAACGTCTAGCCAGACAGGGTTAACTTGTGGATCCAGGGGTCCTGTTCTAGACGGTCTTACCGGGTAATGCCAGGACGCGCAAGGCTCGAACCCCTAAGTCTTAGCCGAACCAGCCGAAATCCCTCGTATGAGCCACGCCCAATCAGACATTGTCACGATCCTGCGAGACTAACCTGGTCATACCACCAACCTCGACTGTTTCACTCGGTTACGGCAACAAGTGTTGTAGTTCGAGCTGCTGCTCTACCATATAAATCCCAATGGAACCATGTACCATTTGGTTTCTACTCACTCCAAGCCAACCAGCAAGAAACACAATAACAAGTCAACGAAGAGTTCAGAAAACTCATTCCCACCAAAAACACTCCATCACATCAATCTTTCGAGATGTTGAGGACCACAATCCTAAGACCCTGTATGAGCAGAATCACCACTCCAGCATTCTGCCAGTCATTCGTCACCTCTCATCCAATCAGAGCCGAAGGCGATACAGGAGCTATGAGATCAGGTGGTGTTGCCGCAGGGTAAGTGAGCTCCAGCGAATTGATCCATGGGAGCATGCTAATTGAACTGCTAGCGACTCATTTATCCGCCGCGAACAAGCAATGGAGAATGTATGGGTCAGGCAGCACGAAGTAGAGAAGTAAGTCAGCAGCTGAACCCAGTTTAAGTGGCACCGGACACTAACCTCTATCGCAGCATTCAAAAGATGAGGGAAAGGCTAGAAGCCCAAAGAAAACAACTAGATCAATTCGAAAGTCATCTCGAAGAGATGGAGAAGGCTGCCAAAGTACGGCAAGAGACCGCTCCATCCCAATGACTTTTCGAATCCAAGTTGTAACTAGATTATTGAGCAGGGCGTTCAGGGAATGGTTTTGGACGATATCATGGAGTCCAACGCAAGAAGAATCAGCATTTGGTGACATTCTCCATCTCGGGGGAACTTTAGAAACACACGCCAGGAGCGTGAAGATATCGGAATATGATATCGCTGCATGGTCAAAAGTCCGGCCTCAGCAGTCTAATGAGATGATGCTTCATGACCTTCCTACTGCTCATTTCGGTGATTTTTGTGGCCGTGGTAGCTCCAACATTCAACAGCGGCAAGAGACCCAGGAACCAAGTCAACCTACATGTGCACTAATAGAACCAATTGACTTGGATCACGTTGGATGTTTGCAGTCTCATAATAACAACGAAAAGAAATCTGTATCCTCGTAGCTGTCGTGTACAGAACGTCAAGGTCGTTGCATGAGCGAATCGTCCGTACCTTGACGGACCCTGAAAATGGCGCATGGCAAAGAAAATCCGGGGGAACCACAAGGTGCCGCAAGACCCGTCGTAGCCGAGCTGTCAGGTAAGGATCACACCACACCATGATGGGCACTATGGGCCACTATTGCTGATCCCCACCAGGCATCCCTAAGTTAGGCCAATGCAGGCTCCTTAGGCCCAAGTTGTTACGCTGTCTAGGTAAATGTCGTATTTCGCTCGTTTCATCGCGGGGCCACATCGTCAAGTCCGTGGTCATACACGTGTCTGGTGCCTCACCTCTGTTCGCCATACCACAGCTGGTCAATTGACCCACCCATGAGCCATTTGTGCACTCCCTCCGTCCATTGGGTTTGGAACTGCACATCACGACCTTGAACAATACCGCCTGTCAACGTTTGCCGTTAATCCGGTTCAGGCCAAGTCACACCACAAGCAAGAGTTTGACCCGACGCATGCATTATGGCTGACATACCCCGGAGGTTGATGCTGTTTGCAAGGGCGAAAAGACTCCACTTCAGCAGATCTCATAAAAGCACAGTTGTTCTCTGCTTGATTTCCAAACCATGAATTAGCGAACAAAACATCAAAGAAGAAGAAAATAAGAAACCAGGTTTCATCAGTAACGACGAAATGACCAGCAACGGCACCAGCAATGAAAACCTCTATCACGTCCTCTTCTCAACCTCTCACATTTCGAAGGATGTCAACGCAGAGGTAGAAAAGGTCCGAATTTGTGGCACATACACCAATCTCGGGGCCGCCAAAGCAGAGGCGCACAAGATACTTTTCGAGGCCGGATATGAGAGGGAATGGTTTACCGAATACGACACTCAACCAGAAGAGTTCGAAAAGCATAGCATCAAGAGGAGAACAGGTCTCTGCGTATACGCGATTGCTCCAGACAAGACAATCTTCCGGGTGAGCGTCGCGACCACACCGAATACTCTGAAATTCTGGGCTGAGGACCACAAAATCCACTGCGACCTCTACCACGTCGTCCAGACGAATGTGTTGTACAGCGAAGATGATACGGGAGAAGCCAGAGAGACGAATGTCGAAGGGTCTTTCATGACGTACGAAGAAGCCAGAAAGTTCGCAAGCGAGGTTCTTCTTGCGCCCGAAGATGGTGTTACGAAAGAGTCATTCGAACAGTATGACGAAGCTGGCCCGAACGAGAAAGACTGTGGATTTGGTGATAATGTGGTAGTGCACGCAGTTGGAAGCAATGGTGAGAACATCTTGGTCAGTGTACTAAAAGGACAAGAGATGGAATCGGCGAGGCTGGTTGAGGCAGCCATGAGGATTCGTTCATTCAATTAGGCAGGGCACTAGGTCGTCCGTGGTAAGGTCGGCAGCATAGAGTTTTCTCCCAGTTGATGAGGTACAACATACTCAAGGCTGCTTTCAAGGTACCGTGTAAGTTGGGGGACAGAATACAGTATTGGAATAATGCCACCGACCGTCAAAACATCGCATCTACCATGATTGCGCTCCAAACTTGATACAAGTGAGACTACTGTATCGTCAAGAATGAAAGTTCGACTTTGGACCGGGAAACGACGGAACGTGATCCCAAGCCCCGGCATATTCCGGCAGGCAGGCGCGCCAAACGCAGCTAGGCGACTTCCTCTTCCTCTTCCTCTTCCTCTGACTGTCCTTCGCTGCAACCATCACACCACCACATTATGACCACTTTACGCTCATATGCACAACGCTGAATCGGTCACAGTTCGGCACCATGGCCTCGCTTCAAGTGCCTGCCCAGCGTTGTGGCAATAACGCGTGTCACATGGACCATCTCTCTCAAGCTCTTCTCTCCGCAGCTGTAGACATGATGATCATACCAGATGACGGTCTGCATTGTCAATTGGTTGGTGAGGGTCTTGCCGTTCCTGCTGATCATACAGGCCATGGACCACACCGTTGACTCCGGGAGCAAAATTCACGAGCTTGACTGGTGTCCTGATTCTTATATCAAATCTTCAATGGCGCGTCGTGCAAGCAGGATATGCAAATGAGGCAAATGCAGAACCCAAATCCAAACTTTTCGCAATCATGTACATACCACAGCAACAAACACTCTCGACACCGGCCATATCAGCCTCAGCGGCAGTGAAGGTCCCTACACACACCACCTTTGTCCTCAGGGCGGCGATTCCATCTGCAAAAGCAGAGAAAAACAGCACCACCGAATCTCATACAACCTCGTTCAACCACGACGCAATAGCTTTTGTCGCAGTGGTAGTCACAGTACTATTCTGTCTCGTTACTTTACTAATGTGGGTTTCCTGTCGCAAAAAGGCAGACACTCGGAACTGACATCTGAACGCAGTTGGACCTTTTGCAGAAAGAGCGTCCACAGGGATGATGACTCCGTCACCAGCTCTATAACCTCGGAGTCAGCCTGGCGCGTCGATTTCGACCCGGACTCTCCCGATAGATCCGTGGTCGCGAAACACCACAAACGCCTCAAAAAGCTCGAACAAGTAGCACCGGCACAGTCTCTCAGTCACTGGCGTGCCGAGAAGCAGGAAACGCACGTTCAGACCTTCGCGACCGCTTCCACGAGACTGATCTGCGCCATCTGCATAGACCTCATCCAGGACTCTGACCGGATCCGTGAACTGCACTGCGGGCACGTCTATCACTCCCAATGCTTGAATCTGTGGGTCGAAAGGGGTCATCATGAATGCCCGTTGTGCAAATACGATATCCTGGACCTCCAGAAGCAGGCAATGAAAGCTCACGGCTTGCAGGATGCGGGACGGGTAGAGGAACAGTATCACGGCTCACCCAATCCGACCGGGGATGCCGCTCCTGCCGTGACGACTGACGAACAGCCGGTTCAGATACAGGACAGTCCTGCTCAGTCGCAGCCGGCTTCGGACGAGGCACAGAACGAAGCATCGATCAGCTCTGCTGGCGCCAATGCCGAAGAAGCACATTGAGGGGCTCTCGCGCGAGAAAAACGTGTCTCTTGTGCCTCTACGCATTTGAACGATCTTTGATATCCACACAACCGCTGCCAACAGCACGCCAACAACTACAAAGGCGCTCAAAAGTCTTCGACAACCTCGTCAAAGGACAACGCCACAGAAACGCCAGTGAGACTTGCCAGATACCTAAATTTTGTCATTTAGACCTGCCTCGCCTCAGAGCATACCACTATCGGCTCGATCATATAAGTCTCACTATTGAACGGCTATCCACAAGTTGTCGGACCTTACCGTTACTCCCTCAAATGTCAACGGTCTATCATCATTATGAAATCATAACTTTTGAGTCAATTCACGACTCGTCGGTAACCTCGTCGACCATCTTCCTAAACACTCTCTGCCTCTCGCACTGCTCCAAAAAGACCTTGTACTTGACCTCGAGCAGCGCTTTTACGCGTTTATCATCGGCCGGCCTGACCACCTTGCCAGGCTTACTCATGCGGTCCATGATGCTCCACAAATCCTCCGTCCGACCATTAGGTCCTGCGCTCGCCGCCTTGGCTCCCAGCATGGCTGCGCCATGACACACAGCGGCATGCACGTACCGAGGGATCACAACGGGCATGTCGCAGGCCGTCGCGATAAGCGACATGAGAATGTCGTTCTGGCACTGTGATCCAGACATGAAGATGGATGAGATCTTATGGCCGGCCTTGTTCATGACGGAAATGATCTGATGCGTCTGCAGGGCTATAAACTCCATGGTGCCGTAGTAATACAGCGCCAGACCGTCAAGGGACTTGTCGCTGCTTAGCCCAACGACCGATCCGGACATGTCGGGGTCGGCGATGGGACTGCGGTTGCCGAACAAGTCGCCGTAAAAGAAGAAATGGCGTCCCAAGTAACTCACGTGAGGCAGACGTTTTTCCTCCTGCATGTCGAGCAAGTGCTGGTTCAAAAAGTCGTAGATGTTGCTCGAACTGCCCTGTGCGATAGACGAGGCCTGGTTGTACGCCGGGTGCGTTTCGAGGACGTGCTTGAGCAGTTCACCAGTCGCGGATTGTCCGCCCTCGGCCATCCAGTAGTCAGGAATGATACTGTCCCTGTATGGTCCCCAAACACCTTCAACGAAAACCGGGTCTTTGGACATGACGAGGTGGCACGTCGACGTACCGGCAACGGCGGCAAGTCTGGTGAAAGCCTGAGATTGGTCATTTGCCGCTGCGGAGGCGTCGAGTTCGTCTTTGGCGAGGTTTACTTTGGCGCCCACCGTGCCGATCCAGCCTGCGTAGGCATCGATGACACCGCTGCCAACGGCAATGCCCGCTGGCAGTCCGAGGTCCGCGGCCGCGCGCTCGCATAGGTATCCTGCCAATTCGCCGGCGGACAGGTATTCGCCGTTCTGGACGAAATCGTTAGTCTTATGCTCAAAAATCCAAAGATAAAAGGCTCACCACCCCGTTGACTCCGCCCATGCGTTTGAAGTTGTCTTCCGCGAGATCCTCGAGACCAATTTCCGTCAGGAAATCTTCTTGCCAACCCTTGACGCTGCCGTCGACACCGACGGGGACGTACCCCTGCTTGCACACGACGGAGCAGAAACTCCTCTTCTCATTGCCTGTGGCCATATGTTCGAGCGCATCTGTAAGATCGTAGAACTTGCACCGGTCGAACATTTCCTTGGGCATGTTGTTCTTGAGCCACAACACCTTTGGGATTTCCATCTCAATGCTCATGGTACCACCGACATAACGTAACAGATTATGCTTGGTCGCGTTGATTTTCTTCGTCTCTTCCACGGGCCGGTGATCCAGCCACAAAACAACATTGTGATCGTTGACCGATTGATCGAACGTCGGCCCAGTCACGGATACGGGCTCGTCGGTATCGTGTGTGAAGACGGCAAGCGAGCATGTAGCGTCGAACCCGATGCCCCGAATCGAGTGAGGATCGATGTTGTTCTGCGCGACGGCGCGGTGGACCGACGTGCAGATGCACCGCCATATATCACTTGTGGATTGTTCCTAGCACACATGGAGGATTAGCAACCAAGTCAATGTCGCCAATGTCTCGATGGGATGTTGGTTCATGTTGTGGTGTCAACTCACATAGTATCCTGTCTGAGGCTGCCAGAGGCCAATGTTCTCAGCAGAAAGACCGACGATATTGCCTGCCTCATCAATGATGCAAGCTCGTGCACTGCCAGTCCCGACGTCAATGCCAATGTAGTGGTTCATCTGCACGTGCACTTCATTGCGGTCGTCGACCGAGTTCTGGCGCATGGGCGTGCGGATGCCGCTGTTGGGGCCGGGGCGGAAAGGAAGGGATGCCATAGTTAGTATACGAAGACCAGACGAGTTATGGCACAGTACAGTAGGAGGAAACAAGCAACCATAGCAAGACAGTCGAAGTAATGGAAACAACAGAAACGAAAAAAATATATCGGAACCCCGCGGTTTGCCATTGATGAGGGACAAGATACCCGATTGAGCAAGCGGGCAGCACCGGCATCAAACGATGTCATGTTGCGCCTGTAGATCATTTGAAAATGTTGAAAGGGCTCCGTAGGCCCATAAAACAGGCAGGGTCACGCCTGAAAGACCAATGAGGCCTGGAAGAACCCTACCTCAGGGTAAAAGAGTGAGGACCATAGTGGTGGAGACCTTATGAAACTGGACCTGTTGTTGGAGAGCGTAACGCCCTGTGCTTGGTGGCCCGAACAGCTTTAGGTACCTAGGTAGGCGGGAACCTGCATCGAGGGGCAAGAGGCGACAATAATGGGGATTCCATAATCCATTTGTCCCTGAGAGCCTGGGATAGAGGGGTAAAACCCAGACACTTTAGGCGGCGAACTGCCACCCATATCTTCATCCTAAGTATAGCACCGAGAGCAACATTTATCATAGCAAAATCGATACAAATCGAAGGAGTCGACGTTCAAGCTATCTTCTCTCCTGCAGCTCCGACCACACTCCTCATCTCTGTACTGCAACTCGTTCATACACACAAATACACGACGGTGATTTTCCCCCAAACAAGCCTCATCTCCGGCGGACATTGTCAGTCCGTCATCACCACTCGAATACTAATATTTACACATAATAAGAGCTCAGGACTGCCTGAAGCTCGCCAAACACCATCTGAGAGGCGTTGGGAAACATGATGAGAAAGATCCGACCTAGAACGCCAACAGCATATCCTTCCCATTGTGTCCCGAATTTTTGGCGCCGTGGACCATTGTCCCACAAATGAAAATCCTGCCAGTATAGCATCGTCATCACTGCGTGTCCAAGCCTTGCGAAAGGTCCAAAGGTATAATCTAATGCGTTCGTGAGTGTGAAAGAAACAGTCAATAACAACGCCAACTCGTTCGAATGCCATAAAACCGCCACCTTGATCATTCTTTGTCCTGCATGTGGGACAGCTGCGAAACAACCTGGGAAACCTGTGCCACCATGTCATGAGGTTCGTTTAATGACGCCAAGGTGTCCTCCTTGGCCGCAGGTAGATGGTCTTGAGGAGGGATTGGTTCCGGCGGCACCGCAGCGGGCGGGCTGTACTCATGATCGTCGGCCTCATCCTTCATGCTGACATCCTCAATGGCATCTTGAGAAACGCCTCCCTCAGTCGCTGTCTTCTGAGCGATCGTCTCAACCGGCAGACCACTGGGTGGCTCAGCTGGCTGAGGTGAAGAATGAACTTGATCAGCTTCCTTGGAGGGTGCACCCTCGGCAGTGCCAATGTCAGCTTGCGTCTGAGTCTTTTCCATGGAAGGGGTCGATGCAAGGCGCCGGCTCTTGTAATCAGCGAGACTTAGTTTCTTCCTTGCAGGACTTGGCGTCACTATTGCAGGCGACGCTAGCGGGAACGAACTGGATGCTATCAGAGACAATGGTGACTCGGCTGTAGCTGTGGAAGGACCAGGAGTCATAGCCGATGCCGCAGACGTTGGATTGAATGTCGGCACTGGTGGCAGTGTAGACAGATGGAGTCGAGGCACACCCGGGGATTTGAAGGACGGCAATGTGTGAGCCGCTTGCGATGGCAAAGGATACGTGGTCGAGCCCACGTTCACGGGACTGTTGCTGCTCTTCACCTCTTCCCGAGGTCGGTCAAGGTCCTCGCCATTTACATCTTTCATCACAACATCCTCTGCTACTGACGCAGATCTACTGGTTTGCTCGGCGGCCGCTCCCAATGATGCCGACGGCGGACACGGTTGACCATGTTTCGCGCGGTCTTCCAGAAGCTTTCGAAGCAGGCGCTGGGTTGGTGTACAGAATTTTCTTCTTTTGAGTGGCGTTGTAGGCATGTCCGATTCTTCGGGATCGGTTTGAACTGAAACACTTGTATACATGGGCCGTGCAGTCTTCTGTTCGGGTCTGCCGACAGTATCGGTCGATTTGGAACGACTAAGAGGACCCCTGGGCGGAGGCGGCGACCCCATAGAGTGATCGTACGATTTGAAGGGTTGTCCACTCGGAGTCGGCGGTTGTGAAGTCGAAGGGTGTCCAAGCTGCCTCGAAGCATTGACATTTGGCGTGTTCAACGTTGAGCCACCACTGGTCCTCTTTTTCTTCCGTTGTTGTCCTTGTCCAGAGTCCTTTCTTTCTTGTTCCTTTTGTGCGAACGCCCTTTCGGCCATCTGTATCTTGCGCAATTCGCGAGCTGTAAGCCCACTTCCCAGGACTGGATCTGCGTCGAGGGCAGCTATATTCACAGGGGTGATATCGCGGCTTTGGGCTCCACTGCGGGTTGACTCTGAAGTCGACCGCCGATCGAATTGATCTTCATCGTCAAGCAGTTTTGGCTCACTTCCTGCACGACTGTTGGTAGCATGCCCGGTACCCAACGGCGACAGTGTTTGTTTGTTCTTGCTCTTCTTCCTCCTGACTGCCTTCTCTTTTGACACGCTTTCTGTCATTTTCGCCGGCAGTCTTCGGTCGAAGTTCGCCAGCAAACAAGGCGTGCTGGAGTCGCATGCGCAGTCTCCAAAGTTCGCCAAAACTCGACTCACCCAGTCCAGGCGCCGGCTCTGGGCTTGTTCGGAGTCATCACGGACAGCATCGACGGAGAACATTCCTTGATCCAAGAACCAAGTTGTGGTCAGCTCGGTGCCTGCCGGAATATCTTTGCTTGCGACGAAGCAGTGGTGCGTCTCATCGTCATCGGACACGAAAGTCTTCAGCGTGACATTGGGTCGACATGACCTGCGTATATACCGAAACTGCGTGCCAGTTTTTCTGCTGTCAATGTAGATGTCCATGTGTGGGTGGAAGAAAACGAAAGGATCCGGGTGTCGTAGTTCTTGCCATCGATTCGATGACGACTTTTGTTGACAGTATTCTTCCAACATGCCGACTTGTCCACGAACTTCACCCAGAATCTCATCTTTCTTCACAGATGCTTCTACTCGCAAGAAGCGCCATGCGGGAAACCGGCCATCAAACTCGACATCCGTCTTAGACGTGGTTTCCACAGACACCTCAGGCCAGGCACTTCGATCCAGCGGTCTGTTCAGACGTACAAAGGGTGACTTGGCAGTGGGCTGCTGGCCCGGAGTGTTCACCACCAGAGTTGGATCTGTCCGCCACGTGGATAACTTGTTCGCAGCTTGAATGGTCTGCTCATTGTCTCTGGCGATGGTGTTTCCTTCGTCTCTTTCGTACAGTTCCAGAAACTCGGGGGTATAAGTAGGTATCGCGGGAAATCGGAAGAGGTCCTGAGGTGATTTCGATGGACTCGGGTATGATTGAAGAGTGGAGATAGCTCGCTTTCTGGAGTCGCCATTCATCGACACGACCGAACCTGAGGTTCGATGATTGGTCTTTGGCTTTTTCGCAGGGGGGCCATCTTTTGTGCTGATGGTCGAGTCATGGGGCTCAAGAGAGTGCCAGCCGTTCACCAGCTCGGCAGTCACGATACTCTCCTTGTGTTTCTTTTTGTGACTTTTAGTAGCAGGCCGTTTGACCTTCCGGTCACCGCCGTCGAGAGCCTCTCGACGTCTCCTCTGTCGCTCTGTGGCCTTCTTCGCGTCAAGATCTCGGGGAAAGCAGTCTGCACAGAAATGCTCTTCTGGCACTTTTTTGCCATGGTAGTAGCATTCAATGTGCTGCCACGTATCGCACTTGGGGCAGTAGACTGTGTTTCCATCATCATCTGCGTAGATACATATGCATTTGATGGTGTATTCCTCCTCGTCTGGTATATTGTTATCAGAAGGAGACCCGTTGAGCAGAGGAGAGGCTAGAGAGGGAGCCGCGGTGACCGCATAATGATGTGGTATAGGATGCGTGGTGAGGAGGGAGGACTCTGTCATAATCTGACAGAGTACCTCCTCATCGACGGTGTTTGCGTCTTCTTTCTGGGTGTTCTGGTCATGAAATCGTGAGTCGCATATGGCGCATGGCTAGGACAGGACCACACCACCAAGGCCGAGAAGGCGTTGATCGACGCGGATTGTTGATCGCTTCAGATGTACTCGTCCCAGATGCTTGATAATATTTTTCTGCGTGTTTTTGGGGTGTTTTCCTGGTGTAGCTTATCTGTGAAATGGCGAGATGGGTGGTTCGGGAGAGACGGCGCGCAGGCGCAGATGGGAAGGGATGTCGCAAAGGCTCGATAAGCGTCTCCAATCCTTGATGAAGGCGTCTGAGAGGATTTCGAGTCGTCTTGAGACGTTTTCAACAGTGGAAAAGGTGAGAATCTCGGGGTGAAGATAATGGTGACAGAGTGTCGAAGATTGGATGGTGAAAGAAACGGGTGGGCGTCTCGAAGGCTGATGACAGGACAAAGATGCGGCGAACCGAGGACCAAGGTCTGAAGCAACTTTGTGATCGCAAAGAGAAAACGAATTATACGACGTGTAGAAGGATAGTGACTTGATTGTTGAAGAGAGGATTGGAAGGCGAAGAGAAGAATGGAGGGACACACAAGAAACGAGGTAGAGGAGTGAGTGTCTCTCACACACAGAACCTTACTAGGCACTGCGCAGGCTGAAAAGCAGCTCTGGGCGGCGTGCCGTGAACACTGAACCAGGGCTGAAAGCCAAAGGGGGAAGGCCGTCCGTCCTTGAAGATGGGCGTAATTTTGCGTCTCTCTTGCCCATGTTGCAGCGAGTCAAAGAGGACAAAAGCAGAGGGCGATTGCTTAGGGTCCCCAGGCTTCTCGACTAAGCCCGGAAGAGTCAAGTAGGCCAAAGTTTAGGGGACTGGAACCCCATTATTGATTCAAAGCAGCCACTCGTCGGTCTTGACAGCCGCGCTAGTCTGCGGCCCAGCAAGTCGCTTTGTGCTTTCTGACTGGCTTCAAGGACTTCGAAGCCGGGGGCTCTTTTTGTCTTTCCAGTCTTTCCAACTCTTTTTGCCCCTGCACGCTCCTCCTCGCACTCTTATTCACCGAATTCTTCGAGTTCTTTGCTCTCGTCAGTCTGCTCAAAAGCCCGTCATCGCTCCCTTTCCAGGTCCAACAAGCCAGCCAACCGCCCAGTTCGACGAATCAATCGGTGGGCGCGGATTCCCTCCTTCATGCCTGCGCGGTGCGCACAAGCCACGCCATTTCCTTCTCGCGCACTTCCATTTCTGCCGATTGTTTTCCTGTCAAACCTTTTTACTTTCGGTCTTTTCCTCCTCTCACTCAGATGGCTGCAGTAGCCAGTTGCTCTCCATGTTTGGAAACCGATGCTCGAAATCTTCATCTCAAAGACCGAAGCGCGCTCGCCATTTGCGATTTCACCTAACATTGCATGTTTCTTTCTCCTACACCGCTTGATCGACATGGTGAGCCTGCGCGTGTCAGCCTAAACATGCATAAAGAGATGGACAAATTAAGGCGCTGTCGCGCGCCGAGCGGGGTCAGAGACTCGACATGATGCGACACTTTGTGCTCTTGGACCAGTCCACCTCATTCAACTACTTCCGTCATCTGCGCTTTTCCATCTCTTCTTTCATTCGACTTCAAGATGGCTTAGCAAGGGTATTTCTGCCGCCGCGCCCTGTTCGATTCGACTTTGCCAATTCCCTCATCTTCCGTACAAGTCATCGTCTCGCGCACGCTATCCATACTTTTCGCCATGTCCTTGAACATCTGCGAACTATGTCACCCTGTGCTGTTATCTTCTGCTGACGTTCCCAGCGTCCTTCTCTTATCAGTAAACCACCTGTCCTTCTCAAGCTCGATCCCCGTCGAAGGTCGGTCTCAAGCTGAAGTATAAGTCGTTGAGAATCATGCGGCAGTGCAAAAGATGCATATCACGATCTTGATCCGGTCCAGCATGGGTGATGCTGTTGGTTTGGTACACAATGACCACACTCATGTGTAGGCTGGATCATGTCCTTCGGCCTTCATCGCGGGTTACTCCTCTAAAATGACACATCAAAGACCGTGACATATTGTCATAAATACCTCCCCGTAGCATGGGGGAATGGACATCCCCAGGTCGACAATAACGTCAAGAAAGGTGCCCAGGACTAAATAGACGGCCATCTGGTAAGCATCTCATGTGATTTGGCATGGAGTGGACGATCAAACAAGAGTGGGAGAGAGAAGGGTGTCCCTGGACTCAATGCAGCGCACAAGAATGCCTCCTCGAAGGGCTGTATATGCGAGGACAGTAGAGGCAGGTAGGCAATGATTCAGCAACCCGCGTCGAACGTGCTTGTTGTCATTTAATTCATCATGCGTAAGACCACCTCATCGAGCAATAGGCTCAGGAGCCGACCAAGTTTTAAATGATCCATCAAGCCTTGATAGCCAAGTTGGGATAGTTCTGACCAGTGCACATCTTCCTCGGACATGTTCAGGCGAAAAGCCTTACCAGGTACAGAGGCTCTTGTGTAGTCGTATATCATCTGTACCAGTGCCCATCTTCAGGCTGTCCCAAGATCCTTTTTGCAATACCGAGTCCCAGATGGCCACGGTTGTTGCTGTCCGCGCCACCAGGCTGGAGGACACCCCATCTCAACTCCTGGAGCCGAGGAGTCTGGTCGGGGTCGTTGTCGAGGAGCTGAACCTCCTGGGATGCATTGTCTGGCGCGTCGTCTTCTGTACCGGCAGGGTCCGCCTGATGAGCAACTGCTGGCGCTGGTTGGGCTTGAGGATCAGACTTGGGCACGGCCGCCACTTCACCTTCGGCTCCTGGCTCAGGTTGACGACAATACCCATCAACAAGGTCGTCTTTATGAGAGATTGCTAGTAATCGCCGGGACTCAGAAACAGAATCACCATCAGGCGCAGGCGCGCGCCCAGGTCCATCTTCGGCTCCGGCTCCAGCCTCAGATCCATGACGATAGCCAGTATCAACGTCACCGGCCGCGTTATCTTCGGCCGATACCTCGCTGTTGGCAGAATTGTATCGACGATCAGCTTGTGCACTGACACGAACACTCCTACGCGTTGGAAGCCGCTGGCATTGTGCAGAGATTGCTGCTGAATTCGTCCCCACGATAATGGAATTTTGGGACGGCAACGGCCACACAGTCAACACCAGTGGTATGAGCAGCGCAACGGCCGCTAACAAAAGAGTGGCTACCAGGGCTTGGACGGAGTATCCGAGAGAGTAGTGAAGACCCATGCCAATAACGTTGGCATCAGAAGGCGAGACTAAAGTGTTCACAGTCAAAAGCGTGCCCCATAACCACAATCATGATGCAAGTAAAGTATCTCACCTTTGGTAGTTGTAGCATAGAACGACTGTGACACCAACCAATGCTAACCAGAGCTGATGAGCAAATACACCGCGCCCCAGAAAAAGGGCACTGACAAAAGGTATGACGAATCCTGACCATCCGCCGGAGTTGTGACCTTGAGGCGTCGAGGAGCCTGCGAAAAGAGAGACCATTCTCGGCCTTGGAACAATGCGCTGTACAGTGAAGAGAACGTGAAATAGCAAGCCGTGATGATGATCTGTGGCAAGTCAGCCACGATCAATGTCCCGTATCCGTAGTCGAAATCCGGCAAATATAGACTGCCGTTGTTGGGGTCATCGCCGAAACCGGCTTCCGTACTAAAGCCACAGTGTGGTCAGCCTTGTTGAGGTAAAATCACAGGACAAAGACCAAACTTACAAGCCATCATTGGTCATCAGTCCCTTGATGAATAATACTGCAACGACAACAAGCACACAGCAAATCGGAAGGTATGTTGTTATCCAGGTCAATCGTGGTATTGCTGAACCCCAACTCTTCCGCCGACTTGACCAGGCTCGTGCTCCACCGATCCATCTTGGCCGCATGTCCGTCGAAACGCTCTTCCGATTGTGTTTGGTCAGCAACCTAAATTCGTTCTGACCGTATGTGCAAAGGCCTTCCGTTGTAAGGTCGCTTTCCTCCTGCTGCAGGAATAGTTGGATAGCATCGCCGAGGCATTGGACAGGGGAAGACTTCCAGAGCAACGCCAAGGTACTGATCGCGAACGCAGATTTGAAAAAAAGACAGATACCGACAACCAGCAGCAGCGGATTATACACCTCGACTTTGCAGGGAGAATCAAATGGCTCCGCTAAGCAGTATAAAGCCGTGATGTTGTTGTACTCAGCGTTAAAGGTGGGAATTGGCATCGTATTAGCTGCGTCAGCCTCAGCCTGCGTCCACTGGTAAGTCCATGGATGGGTGAGGGAGAATTTATCGCCTGGTGTCGCTCCTTCAGAGTAATCCAAATCGCCAGCGCATGGGTTGAGAATTTCGCCCATGTAAGGTTGGACAGAACAAGGAGAATCATAAGACCACAAAGAGTTGGTGTTACTGGGCGACTATCCTGTCAGCGAAGCGTAGTTGTAGTATGAAGTATTGCTGTAGGACGGGGGCACTGTCCCACTCCAGACTTGGTCATTAGTCCAGCCCGCAGGGTTGAGATTTGGGCCAGCTTCGATCACGATTACCAGATGTCGATAGAAGCGAAGACCATATCTGGATGCCAGGTATGTCTTTCGGCACTCGACACTGTCAAACTTTTTCCAATGGAAGCCTGACACATTCGCTTGTATTTCCCTGAACAACGGTTCCAGGATTGGCTGACCAAACCTCCACGTTTCCCATTGCAACAAGTTTCCCACCCAAGGAAGAACAAACGGATCGCCATCAAGGAATCCTTCGCTCACGAGGAGTTGGTCGTATTCCGTCGTGGCTGCAGTTCCGATAACAGAGGCCTGGAAAAACAGTGAAAGAGGAATAGAGCTTGCAGCGCCAACAATCCACAAGGCGCTGCGCCACCGAGGAATCGACCTTAGATTCCGAATGGAATTGATGCCGACGTCCATCCAGGTGGCTTGACGGTGCGCTTCTCGAATATCGGCCGCTTGTGGAGCGCTGACCAGGCGCATGAAGAAGTCCGAGGATACCGTGATCGATACTGAAAAGATGGTGATTACCAGATGTAGCCCAATATTGATATTCCCTGCAATGTCACAGTTCCCAGAGAACAGTGTCGTCGGCTGGGAAGAATGGCTTTTGATGAAAGTGGCAAGTAGATATACCCAGAGCACAAGACATAATGTGCAAACAAGCGAGCAAAAGATGACTCCCTTGGTCTGCCATGTCATTTTCGTCACTACAAACCAAGACGAGGATTGCGTGCGAATGGCCCAGCATGGGGATGTGAAAGAGTGTGAGTTGCGAGAGGTACAGCGCGGTGTGCACAAGATGCCCATGTATAAGCAAGTTTGAGGAACACGACGATCCTAGCTGGGGCTTCTGCGATGCCTGGTACCCATGACCAGGCGCAGCCAACGGCGACAAGCTCAACAGGTTGCTCGAGCTCTGGTCTTGCTCGGTAATGCATTGCCGTGCCGGGTCAGCGCAAAAGAGTATAGTCAGTGGCAGGGCGAAGATAAGGGGCACCAATGGTGGGCAACATCTGCCACCACAAGGCCCTCAGGCTGCCTTGTGTCTGAGACATCCTGGGGGGGAAACATACTTGCTGCAAAGGGGAGGCTCAAGGCGCACTTGGTTGAGATATCGAGGACGTGAACGTGAGTGTTTGTGGCGCTCGCATAGTCACGTCGACCTTGGTGCCTTCTTGTTGCATGAAACCGCGCGGCTACGGGATGCATGGCCACAACCAATCGAGGAGGTAGCTACATATCAAACAATGACAATCAAACATGAAGCACGTGAAGTGCAGGAATAGGGCCAATGCAGCTTGTGATTCATAGGGGATGACCTTCTTCTGATGGGTCTAATAATCTTAGCCTTCCGGATCCCTACCTACCTTGTCATGCTTGTGTGTTGATGTTGATGTAGAAACCAGTAAGTTACTGTACAAGCTGCAAAAGAGAGTCGGCGCAGGCTGAAGGCACGAAAATGATTGATGGCGCTCGGTACACCTGCCCGCACAGGCGATGCGTCTTCAGTGTCAACTATCTTCCATCGAGGCAGTCCTGCGCAATGAGTTCTGCACTCCTTCGCCAATGCAATTGCGCCCTGAACACTCGCAGCAATGTCACCTCGGGCTGTCTGCTGGTCTCTACACCTACTAATCGGTTCCAGTGTCCGGCTTCCACCATAGAAGCACATGTCTCCTTCCATTTCTGATTCAATCGCTCCTCCAGTGTCTGGCTCAATCACTCTCATTTTAAACTTGGAGAGATTCACTTGACTCACTTCTCCAGGTAGGCCACCTCCTTACTTCCCTTGTCGTCGTCGGTGACATCAACCTCACCATTTCTGATTCGCTCCTCTTCGTCTCTTCGTGCAATCTCGGCATCCATCCTCTCGTACTTCTCGGGTCTTTGGAGCTGTGTGGCGATCTTGTCCCTGAAGACAAAGACACCGGGATGCTCCTCGAAAAAGCGATCGATGTCCTCCAGAGTGCGATTTGCAGTTTCGGGGTAGAAAAAGTAAGTGGTCGGAATGAATGAAGCGCATATTACAGCCCAGATGATCCAGAATTTATAACCGAGGTTGCTGATACCCGGCGGCGTGACCTGGGCAACCATGTAGTTCATGATCCAGTTGGTTGACATGGCAAGAGATGCCCCTTTGGCTCGGAAGGAGATATGGTTGATCTCCGTTGGGTACAACCAGGGCACCCCAAGGACCTAAAAGAGTCAGGGGTCGAACCATCAAAAGTAGCAGGGCTGAAGCCTGAACTTACGCCGAGGCCGAACGAAGCAAAGAAGACAAAGAAGAAAGTCGTGGCCAGAGCGCCGAGCTTGTATGCATTGCCCTGGCCCGTCTGAGAAAGGCCGAGGGCGATGGAGATGACGACCCAGCAAGTCGAACAGGCAAAGGCAGACACCATCATCACACGGCGACGCCCGTACCGCTCGATGACAAAGTACGCTAGAAAGCTGAAGATCAGGTAGTCGACCGATCCGGCTGCGGCAAGGATACGAGCTCTGTGATTCGATATTGTCAGCCAGTCGCTCTCAAGAGGGGTCACGTGGCCCCTTGAGGCTGGACTGTAGACTTACAGCAGCTCATTGAGATTGATAGCGTGTATGAAAATGTATCTGGACGGCATCGTCAGCAATTGTCGTCGAAGAACAGCAGAAAAGCCTCACGTTTGAAAATACGAAGTGACGTTTATACCTGGTTCATATCAGCCATGTACCAACCATGTAGGCATTTCAAGTTCATACCACTGATCTGGTTCATAGCCTGCATCCATGCACCCAGAATCATTCTGCGAACCACACCGGACGGTCCACGGCCGGAAAGAAGTTGCCACCATGTGTACTTGAGTGCCGTTTCGCGATCGAGCACATCCTTGATGATGTCGAACTGTGTGCGAACGGACAAAGAGTTCGGCGTTGCGCCACGGCCTTCAAGAGCCGCCAGGACTTCGCGAGCCTCGTCGTATCGTCCCTTACGGATCAGGAGCCGCGGCGAGTCTGGGAGGAATGGGCACATCATCCAGACGAGGGCGGTGAAGACTTGATTTCAGTGAGTAATTGTCATGTCAGCTTGATGCAGGTACTTGGCCACTCACACATCTGAAAGGCCAGCGGGAATCGCCATGCAACGCTGCCAGGGGCGAAAGAGAATCCCAGGGTCAACCAATTCGAAATGCAGAAGCCTACATGACTCTGTCAGAGATGCCAACTTCCGCCAACAAAGATCACGCCTCACCAGTGATACAGTTCGCCATCTGAATGATGACCAGTTTGCCACGGCTTCTCATCTTGCTGGTCTCGGACTGCCACACACCCGCAGTAGCTGTATTCATACCAGTCCCGAGCCCAGCAACGACACGGCCTGCAATCATCTGACCCATGCTGAAGGATGCAGCCTGTATGATAGCGCCCAGTGCAATAATGCTGCTTCCCAACAGCAGTGTGCGTGGCCGCCCGAGTTTGTCGCCGGTGTAGAGCGTAGAGAGGGCGCCGCCAAAGCAGCCTAGATTGTATGCGGATGTCATGGTCCCCTGTTGAGTCGACGTTGGGTTGCCCATCTGGTCCAAGAAGTTCTGGCCGACGAGGACGTTGCCGAAGACGCCCTACGCATCGCATTGGTCAATGCCACGTCACAACCAGAGTTCACGACTAGTATAACCACCGGAGTGGCGAACGTACCTGATCATAGCCATAGAAGACGAGTACGGTCGAAGCGGCAAGTGAAATCCAGACGGTTAGGGCGTCGCCTGAGCCTCCGAGGTACTTTCGCGCCATTTTGAGAGCATACAATCCTCGATCTTGAAGGTACTGGAGAACAACAGTCTGCGCGGATGGAAGGGATATGGAGGTCACGCGAGGAAACAGATGGGCCGGGACGAAATCAGCCAGTCTCCGACTATTTATATACGACTTACAGTCCTCATGTCAGCTAGCTGTGGCAGGAGGTTTCGTCCGCCGGTCTTTGTCGCCGATCAATGAGCCGAAAGGCGAAGCTTGACAAGGTATTGTCGTGCATCGGTGAAGACGCCGGCGAAGGAAGTGAAGGGAGACGGAGTATGCAGTAGGAAAATTGTGATAGCGTAGCAATGTAGCGAGCGGGTCGACAGGTGGCACAAGTGGTAAAACTCTGCCGTTTGGTCTACATCTTTGTGCCAGGACAGCCTTCATTGGTTCTGATTGACGTGGTTGAGTGAATGGATCAGTACTCCGCGCGGGGGTTTGATATGTTGTTGTCCAAAGTGGATTCTGGAGAAGGAGTAAGTTCGGAGCCGTTTGGGGTGATCGACATGCTAGACTCTCTAGGGGTTGTCGATGTCCTCTCGGCAGTCCTTGTCACTTGTGCGTTGTGCGCCATACCCGAGGATCGATGGGTCATGCATCATCGTCTTCCATGCCTGCGCGTGAGTAGAAATTCGGAGACATCGATCAGAGATGCTTCCAGTCTGTAGGCTAGCTCTGGATCTTGCATCTATGGCACCGGACGCAGATATAGGGCAACAACGGCAAAAGCATTTGCAGAAAGTAGAAGGCATAGACAACTTCCGGTGGGAAAAGTCCGTGCAGATAGGTCGGTCGATCCCTGCTTGGCCATGTCATGTCGTGCGTCTTGGAGATCATGAGAACAGTTTTGTTACACCATCGTGGATCATCGAAAGTGGTGGAGAGATGGGGAAAGAGTATCGATCTGCACAGGGATGGAGAACAGCGTCAGAAGTACAGGAGTCAGAAATTCGAACCTTGTGGTTAAGAAGGTGATAAAGAAAACAGCGAAATGGGTCGTCTTCGGTCACCTGCCATCAGGTACGGTCATGTTGCCGACGATGACCGACGACTGTCTTCGGCCCAGTACCTCCAAGACCTGTACGGGGTATTCGCTTCCGGCAATACCCTCCTGTTGTCAGGCCTTGATCCCACCGGGTACCATCGTGGCAACAGGGGCTTTGAAATACAACAGCCATGCAGCATTTCTGTCAACAGTTTCAACAAGAGATGCCTTTCTTGATGACCTAGAGTTGTCGAGGCTATTTATTTCCAGCCGCTGATCTTCATCGTTCCGTTCTCGGCAAAGTTCCTGTGCATATCGAACGCCTGGAACAGCAAGTGAGGTTCATGACCCATGCCTTTCCTCAAACATTCGAACTCTGCCTTGTTGAAGTAATCTTCGAGAATTGGTCGGTAGTCTGGATGTGCACAGTGCTTGATGATCTCACGTGCTCGTTCACGCGGAGACATGCCTCGAACGTCGGCCAGACCCTGTTTCGGCGCATTAGCCTTTCTCATCACCAATACAATGACGACGGGGAGTACTCACAATCTCAGTGACGATGACATCTAGATCGTGCTCAGTCTGGTCCACGTGGGTGCACATCGGCACAATGCAGCTAACACCGGTAGGATCGGTCTTCGACGGCCGAGTACTAGGTGTGTGCATGATGGAATATTTTGCGGATCGCAGGAAATCTGCTGATCCACCAAGACCGTTGAGCATACGGGAGCCCATCACACAGGTACTGTTGGCATGAGCATAGATGTCGACCTCCACCGGCGTGTTCATGCCGATCACACCCAAGCGGCGGATGATTTCGGGTGAGTTGGACACTTGTTGAGATCGCAGGAGAAGTTTTGCATGATATTGTTCCCACTGTCAATCGTCAGCATGAGATCTGACAAAGCATACCTACAGCCACTCACCCCATCATAGAATCTCTTGAAGCCTCCCGGGGAGAACCGAATTGACGTTGCGGTTGCGAAATCCAAGTTTCCGCTGTCGAAGAGATCCAGGAAAGAATCTTGCAAAACTTCAGTCCAGACCTTCAGATTCTTGAAGTTGGCTCCTCCTTTCTACCACTGGGTTAGTCTGACGAACAAGCCATTCGTGCCACGCAATACTCACAGCCAAACCACCAACGACGGCATTGGCAATGTTTCCAATGCCAGATTGAATAGGTAGGAGGTTGGCGGGAAGTCTGCCGTGCTTGACCTCGTGTTGCAAGAATTCGATAAGGTTAGAGGCAATTGCTCTTGATGTGTCGTCTTCGGGTGCATTCTCGGTGGTCTGATCAGGGTAATCCGATTCCACGACTGCGACCACTCGTTCGGGATCAACAGGGATATGCGGCGTGCCTATGCGGTCTTCGGGTGACATGATGAGGTATGGCTCGTCCGGAGTTAGTGGGATTTCCCTGAGAAAATCAGTGCACTCACCTTTCTCCGTGGCGGCAGATCCGTCATCGTGATGTCGTGAAGACCTTCAAAGCTGGGAGCAGCAGTGTTTATCTCGATAATGATCTTCACAGTGGTCAGCCATGGAAGAGATTGGTGTGGCGTGCGCCAATACCTTGTCGGCCATTTGAATGATTTCAGGAGAAGCTCCCACGCTGGCTCCGGGAATGATACCTCCATCTTCTGTGATAGCGGACGCCTCGACGATGGCTACATCCAACCTGTTGTTGGCCTTGTTTTTGGTGTAGAAACCGTACATCAAGTCAACGGGAAACATGCTAAGATGTTTGTCGAAAAATTTAATGTTGCCGTTGTTGATACCCTTTGCAATCTCCTTTCCTACTTGATGAGGTGCTCGTCGCTCAATCATGTTGAGGTTGGCCCATCGATTCTCGGTCTCGGCTCCTGACGAGGCGCCCACAAAAAGGTTGTACTTGAGCTGCCCCTGAAGGTTGTTTTTCTCAACATGATCAGCCAAAGCCGTCGGGACCTTCCTGTCGACAGATAAGCATCCTCAGCAGCTCCGGGGGGGTTGAAGATCACCTACTTTGGATAGCCCACACCTGTAAATCCTGACCACCCGATATAAGTACCGTTTGGGAAGAGATCAATGAGGTCTTCAGCCTTGCAAAGCTTATTGAGGTAGCTAGCCCGCCGGCAACGGCTCTTCAGGAGAGCTGAGGCGGCCATGACCGGACGTCCAACAAATGTAAGCAAGTCAAGCAGCCGGTTTGGCAATGTAAGGATTGTCGCAAAGGATCTTTCCTCTGAAGCCTTTGTTGTCGTTCACAGCTTGGAGTTTAATTTGTGGTGGACAAAAATAACAATCAAGAAGCTTTGAACCGGATGTGGTAGGACTTGGGAAGTTTCGTCATTGGGCAGTCAGTCAGCACCGCGAACCCCCTCGTCTCAAGATGGATGATCAGACCACAAATCAAATCGTGCTAAAAGGTTCCGCCAGCGGTCTTGTTATCGAACAACCAATTAAACAGGCATCGGGGATTTACAAGTGACAATGATGGATTACTGGTAGGTCGTAGCACGCGTCTTGGTCTCGCGTGTGTCCCCCGAGACTTCTCCGGCCTCCATAACTCCCCGTTAAATTGGCTTCACCTCCCACTCACCTCTGACTAAATTCGGGTTTCCCTCCAGATTCAAAGACCCGTGAACGGCAAAGACCATACTCTAGACTCGCGACCATGATGGCAACTGCAGCGATAGGCTTCGATCCCAGCCGGCTTTCCTTGACGCTGGCATTCTTTCCGAGCCGAACACGACAGTCATAATTACTACTTACAAAACAATGGCTGAGGCAGATGGTCATACCTTAACTCTTCCCACGGATCTTCTGGATCTGCTCCATCGACCTGACCTAAACAGGCTCTGTCAAACAATTTCTCACCAACATTAATGCTCCCGCTGATAACCCTTATCAGTTTGACTTGCTGTTCCTGATCCGCTTTATGAGATGTCTCCAAGGCTACAAAGTAAGCGCAAATACCCTCATGAGAAATAGCGACCAGATTCTCCGGTGTGTCTTTGGCAGGTCTCGAGCCCGTGAACATCTGAACAGCATTCTGGAGACGACGAGCATCCGGAGCGTTCCATTCGGTCCCGAACACGATCTTGAAATGCTCCGTCCAGTGCGAGCCTCGAGCTTCCAATCTTTTCGACACCTGGCCGAGGTAGTAATTTTGAATGCCTGTTCGCGTCGGGTACAATCGAGCCGCCACCGTCATTCTCGACAAAGACAGCCCCAACGAGATGATTGTCTCGGTAAGAGCAGCCAGGCAGTACCCATGTGTCGGCGGAATACCTTCTTGCCCCGGCTGGAGTTTGTCTTTGGATGTACAGATGCCGCAGTGGCAAGCCGCGCGTATCTTACTCAACTGCTCCACGTAAGACGTTGATGCCTCATCATGGGTCAATTTCAGAGATCGCTCCATGCGGCCTTGAAATCGTCTGAGCTCAGGAAACCAATTGCCAAGGGTCTGCACCAAGCCTGCTCCATATGATGCGGTATTGCTCTGGTTCTTGGTTGAGACGAGCTCGATATGTTCATGTCCCTTCCCCAAAGCAAGACCCTCAAACATCCTTGCCGCACTTCCAATCATTGTTCCAAACGATTTCGATTCTTCGTGATCCAAGATATGAAAACTCCGCCCGAAGACTCGCGGAAGGAGTGATTGCCATGCCACACGGCCACCAAATGGAGTCGCGTGCACAGCGGCAGGGTATGTGTGGTCGACGAGACTCAGATCTGCAATGCCCGCTGCATTTTGGCTGTGGGGTTCAAACGAAAAATTGATGCTAGGATTTTTGACGAAGATCATGGTCACCTGTGGTTCTCGGTCGGGATGGGTTTTACGGAGCTGCTCCCCATTGTCGTCGTAGATTGTTATTTGTAGGTCGCACAGCCATTCTGCTATGGCTCCTATCCAAGCAATGATTGCGCTACCGGTGAATGTGACCTCTTTTTCTTCTCCACCAGTGATACGCATCAAGGCCGAGAGAGCATCTGCAATCACGCGTGGAGGGAAGACAGCATCAAGCATCTGGATGTTGACAGGATACGGGTACAATCGAATGTACTCCTCGACCAACAAACCAAAATCTGTCGCTGAAAATGCTCCGCTGTAGGCATGCAGATTGGACTTCCACTGCGAAAAGTGCGGAGTCAGATCATCTGGCCCTGCTGCAGCCTTTGTCAGCTCCCAAAGTACTTTGGCTCCATAGGTCTCGTGGAAGCTCTCTCCCAAGGCTATCATCACAGAAAGATGCTCATAAGACCCTAGGTGAACCACCTTATCGTGGATGACATGTAGGGGGCCCCAGCCAAAAAGGAGCTTCTCGTCCGGTGCAACCGATGTGTGGACAGGAAGATTGCCAAGTGCATTGTTCACGTTCCGTTGGCCCTGTACAGCAATGTTGAGGGGCTTGAGGAGAATATAACCAACGAAGCGAGCGTAGGGATCGACTTTGGCACCAGTGAACTTCCGCAAAGTACCTGAGTATACTGTTATCTTCTCAGGGAAGTCGTCGCCGATAATAGGCATGTTGGGTCACCTTGTCGAGGTTGCGCTGGTACTTTCATGTATCGCCAATAGTCAATGTCGCTTGTTGCGGGACATTAAGATAAGAGATGTGTTCCGGTCAGCTGTAGCAGCCGGCATACCAGGCGCAGACCACGATTGACGTTGAATCCAGACCCAAAAAGGCATACAACGTGACTAAGCGAACGTCGATCGACCAGAGGCAGCGTACTTGTACAGACAGAATCGAATAAGGTCATCAAGGTCGAGAAAATGGGCATTTGGATGCGAGGACACCAATTGCGGGGTAAGAAAGATAAGGCATTGAATGATCTGGGCGCCTAAAGAGTAACCCGCCTATCTCTCCTACTGTAGTAACCGTAAAAGATCGTTCACCCTCGGCGAGGAAGGAGACTCCTTGTTCTTCCAGGTTGGAGAGCGAGTTGAGGGAGCAACAGCAGCTGGATTTCGTGCACCCATCCCCTGGTGTATTGCAATGCAGAGGCCAACCTCCCGGAGCGTGCAAAACGTCACTGAGTGTCCTGATTGTGGCCGGAGTGTAGCTGCAATCTACAGGTCTCGGGAACTGCTTAGATCAGCCGGGCTGGTCCCCAAACCCACTGGATGAGTTATCGTACCCTCTTCACATGACTTCTCGGGTGTGGTAACTGCGTTGCGCTATGCTATGCGAACCATCGACGATTGCTGACACATCAGCCCCGGAAACCCCTGAGAAGGCTTCAGGAGTTCCGTGTAAGTCGGTGCCCCCCTGCGACAGTCTTGCTGACAGTTTGGTCAATGCTTCAACTTCGTGCAAATCAAGTTGCTTGGCTTTTGATGCATTGAAAAGCAAGCGAAAACCAAATCCTGTTCGATCTGCCTCGCCTACTATAAACCACGTGGAGGAGTGATCTCCATCTACTTTTCGCTGGTTCCTGGCTAGCGCATCTACAACTGATAGCACGCTAGCTATTGTATAATATCCGATCAGAACTTACCCTCTTCCCGTTCAAGGTCTCCTTGTCCCACCTCGCAACAGCAACCACTTCTGCTAAGCTGGCTGATTAGGGTGGAACGCATGGCGGAAGCGGCAGATAGACCGCCATTGTTTCCAAGATTTGGCCGCGGCTTGATACTGTTCAAGCTCAAACCAAGCTATTGATCAAGGCTTCAAGCTCCTCTCTACGAACAATTCCACGAACGAACGAGTTCGGCTGTTCAACTGCATTAGTGGATCGCATACTTCGCATGCACACCTGCAGCTTGACGTTACTAAGCGCGAATACGGCTTTCCATCAAGGCATCTCTTGCGTTTCATAGGATGAGAACAAAATCAACTGCTCAAGTGCATTAGTGCGTTGCCTACTTCGCGTTTAGACCTGCACTCAATACCCGTGCGCGGTACACCAGGACTTCGAGGACGTCATGCCTTGCGTTATTCGACAAGACCGTCCATTTCTGGCCTCCTTCCACAAGCGGCATGGCTCCCCATAGTCTTGGGGGCCTGAACGGGCCACGAGGCTGTAAGGCGAAGGCAGCCTTGAGTTGTCGTGGTGTGTAATGGACGCTGTAAATCTGTTGAGACTCCGGTCGCGTTTTGCCCCCTCATGCGCCGGCGTCACTACGTTATGCGCAGTTCCTGGCGGCTACAATTTGCACAACCGCAGTTTTCCGCGCTTCAGGCCTTGTATGATGCCTCTCATATGCTCATATGTACAACGCTTGCGCGCAATTCTTGGAAGATATAACTCCCGCTTCTTCGAGGATAGCCCGACGTGCAGACTCCAAGGCTGTCAATCTTCCTGCCCATTTAATAGACGTAATATAGAATCGTCCCGCTGTCCTCATTTTGGAGCTTGTGATTCGTCGCGCGCAACCAGATTCGCAGAGCCCAGGTGCTGGCAATGGTCATGGTAGCAAATGCAGCATCGCTCGCCATTCCAGTGAGGTAGTGCGGACCGTCGCTCTTAGGATAAAGATACGGCGTGTAGACGTAGGAGAGATTGGCAAAGACATTCACAATCGACAGAGCCACTGCTTTTTTCTCGGTCGTCTGGCCCAGTGTTGCGCTGACCCAGCCAAATATTATAGAGTTGACAGCATAAGCTCCTGAGGCGAACATGAAGCACGAGACATATCGTGCGGCAACGTTCAGAGTGGCGCAGGAGATGATGAATCCCGTAAGAGCTAATCCCATGCAGCCGGTGATATGCCACGTCCGCTCGTTGAACTTGCCAGATGAAAGGGCAGCCAGGATGCCGAAAAGTCCGGACACATGATAAGGAGGGCAGGTCAGCAGCAATGTGATTGTACTGTTGAAGCCGAGGCCGCCGATCACAGTGGGGAAGAAATTGTTGAAACTACATGCGCTGATGTGCATGTTCTGCATGAAGCAGAGCAAGTAAAGCCGCGGATCTTTGACTGCCTGAACGAAGCCAGACCAAGGTCCTTTGCTTGTGGCAATGCCCACTGTGTCACGAGCGATTCTGTCGTGCGCCAATCGACGTTCAGCAGGTTTCAACCATCGTGTAGTCAGGGGAAAGTCAGGCAGAATCCATGCGGCAGCAAACGCACAGCCCAGCGTGAAGAGCCATCGATGATGAACAAGTATCTCCAGCCAGCGAGGCCATGTGCTCCATCGAGAGTATTGAACACGGCTGCTGCGATCAGGCCTGCAAAAGATGTTGAAAAGATGTTCCCAGAGTATAGAATGGCAAGTCGTGTTGCGATCTCCTTGCGCGTATAGAACATTGACAGAAAGCATAATGCTGCAGGATAGTAGGGCGCTTCGACAACGCCAATGAAGAAACGGCAGAGGACCATGCCAGTGTAGCTCTGCGTGGCCGCTGTCGTTGCTGAAACCACAGCCCATGTCGACATACAGATGCTCATATAGAGTGACGGTCTGACTTTAGTCGAAGAGATCAGCATGTTTGATGGCACTTGCATCAAGAGGTACCCGACGTAGAGGATACTGATACAAGTGTTGTACTGTGCTCCGACCATGCCTGGGTCTTTCTCCATTCCGTTCAGACGAGCCGTGGTGATCGCATTTCGGTCAAGATAGTTCCTAGTGATATAATGAGCGGCATGTCAAGGGGCTGGGTAGTCTCCTATATAAGCTTACATGAAGTACATAATCCAGAGGATTGGCATGATATAGATGTCCAATTTTCGGACCAACGCAATTTCTGCTGCATCTTTCTTAGATGAGGCACCTGCATAGTCTCCTGTCTCAGTGCTGGGACCTGAGTCTTGCATAGCGTGCTGGTCGATCTCATAGCCTTCGTCCTTCTTGAGGTGAATGGCTGGCGTCATCTTGGAGCGTGATATGTGAGGAGTATTCGAAATCCGTATAGATGTGTTTGGTAGACAATGGTATGGCTCTTCTTAAAGTATCCTTTAAGTGACCTACGCATATTGTAAACGGCAGTAAAATAACAACTCGTTTTTATATCTCCCTTGAAAGCGGCCGAAGCCCTCGCATCGTGCCTCTCGTCCTCAGGCAACATGAAATACATTTCTATCCAATGCAGTTGTTCATTCCTCCACCGTTTTCGATGCTCTTGTGAGGTTGGCTGTCGCAACACGTGCTACGGAAAGAAATTTGTGCCAGTGGGTGGAATCGTGGTGTATATCGCACTGCCTTTGACCTTTCGCCCTCGGTGGTGGAGCTCCGAAAACTGTGCTTGACGGACCAAGCCTGCACCTTCGGTGACCACTTTCCGGGCCACGTAGGTGACCTTAATCCTTCACATGCTCAAACTGCAAAGCATGTGTAGGAGTGCTCGAGAGGTATGTCGGGTCAGTGACAGGGGAGGTGCCGGAGGGGGATTTGCCTGATGACGGTAAGGCTTGCCAAGCTAGCAATATGCTCTTCAAGGTAGAACAGTCACACATTGCACATGGTGTGTACTTTTCTTTTGATTAGACAGATACGCTTTCACCGCAATTCAGGTCACGATGATTTCAGGCATCACTGTCGACCCAAAGCTTCGGCTCAAGCACCTTCTCGACCAAAATGAGGTAGCGCTTGCCACCTTCGTGACCCTTCAAGGATCACGAGCGGCACAGGTGATCGCTCACACCGGACTTGATGTACGTGAGAGATCTTTGTTGCAAAGGAAGCCTCTAAGTCCACTTTTTAGGCTGTCATAATCGATCAGGAACATGGTATGTGTGTCCGGCAGTGCATTTGTTACGGGTTCTCCTATGTGTCCGGACAGATGCCCCAGGCAATTCTCCCTCACCTTTGCAAGGCGGATCATGCACATGGACGACTGACTCTGACCAGGCCACATTGGTGATTCTGAAATGCACGACATGGTTGTTGCCGTTTCCGGATCTGGCGTTTCACCTATCGTACGAATAGCCGGGCTCTCTGGCATGTTGATCAAACGAGCTTTGGATACAGGGGCTCAGTAAGTACTTTGCTTCTCCACGCGTTTAGAAGGGGTGTACTGACGAGCTCACCCTTAGTGGCATCATGGTACCCACGGTCAACAGTGCTGAAGAAGCCCGCTCGGCCGTGTCCTGGGCCAAATTTCCTCCGGTGGGTGTCAGAGGTCAAGGGTCACCTTTCGCATGTTTTGAGCATGGACTAGCAACCCCATCAGAGTATGTAGCAAAAGCAAACGCGGGCATCATAACAATGATCCAGATAGAGACAAGGGCTGGAGTTGAGAATATTGATCAGATTTGTGAGGTGGAAGGCGTTGGTACGTTCTCCTGTCGTCGTGCTAGGAAATAGTTGACGATCTGAACAGACCTTCTATTCATTGGACCGAATGATTTGGCACTCGCGCTACTTGGATATACACCTGCCAAATATACCGAGACGTGCTTTCTTGAAGCTATCGACAAAGTAGTCGAAAGTGCGCACAAGCACGGGAAGAAGGTCGGCATCTTGTCGGTGGATGGGGAGGCTGCTAAGAAGGCAAAGGAGAGGTTCGACATGGTAGTACTGAGCAACGACGTGAGGTCACTGCAAGCTTGGTATAGCAAAGAGTTGAAATTGGCACGGTCTTGATATAGACAGCCTCCCATCTCCGTAGGCTGAGATATATTAGATCGAGAAAGGCCACGACTACTTTTACTACTCTTTCACGCTTTATTCTTATAGGGACATCGAAGAAAGGACTGATAAGCAGCACGACTTCAAAGTTGCTCCAGTGCTTTTTGTGGTATCCATGAACATGCAGACATGTTCTGTTCATCATGCCACTCTATCTCTAGGCGCCTTACCATCAAGTAGCTCCTTCATATGATCCACCATGCTTATACAAGTGGCAGTTTGTACTTCGGCAGGAGAACCTCCAATATGAGGACTCATCACCAGGTTCTCCAGATCTAATATGCTCCCATACACTTCTCTCGTGGGCGGTTCATTCACCCAAGCATCCACTCCGGCAGATGCAATCACCCCTAGTTTCAAGGCTCTCCAGAGATCTTCTTCCTTGACAACCCCACCCCGCGCAACATTGATGAGAATGGCCGTGGACTTCATCTTCTGAAGTAGCGAAAATGTGATCATATCCCGGGTGCTCGGGAGCAGCGGCACATGTAACGACATCACATCTACCAGAGGGGCCATTTCTTCCACCGAATGTACCCGTACATGAGGAATCGAGTCCCAAATCGAGCCAAGTCCTGGGATGTAAGGGTCATACCTGGAGGTATTAGCCAGAAGTGCTTAGACAAAAGTCCAACCTTACAAGAAGATCTTGCCGTCGAAAGCACCAACGCTGCGGGATGTCAATGTACGTAACATTTGAATGCAAGGGAGACGCACAATTTTTTGGCCGTGAGCTGCCCTATGTGTCCACCACCAACGATGCCAAAGGTCTTGCCCGTGAGTAAACTTGCAGAATAAAGACTTTTGTATCTTTTGTTCAATTTCTCTCCCGCTCGAATCTGTCTCGACACCTCAACCAGGTTTTTCGCACATGCACCCGTAAGGGCAAGCGTTAATTCTGCTACGCTCATAGCCTGAAGCAGTCAGACTTGCCAATGAGGGCAGTAATTGATGTTCGTACACTGATTCCTGGAAGATTGCATAGGACGATGCCTTTCTGCTTACAAGCCCCGACATCGATATTGTCGTAGCCAGCACCATGTCTGACAATGAACTTGAGTTTCTTCGTGCTGCGGATGATGTCTGCAGTCACTTTGCTCTTCGCAACAAAGAGGCCGACAGCATGTTGAGGCCATGAAGCGTGCAAATGACTACCAGGCTCTATCACATCTGGAAATACCTCGCGCATGTACTTAGTACCTTCTTCGTCAAAGGTGTCCAAGGCAACAAGTCCGGACATATCGAAAGTCGTATACAATTCGGGGGGTTTCTACAAGCACACACCTCACGACAGAAATTGTAGGCACTATTCAATAAGTCCTTTGAAGACTTTTGTTCCATGTTGCTGTCATGCTAGCCATGCTGAGTCGGAATGGTTAGGGAAGGAAAATGCCAAGATGATCAACTCGGCAGACGACTTCCGTGCAATCTCGGAGCGCAACCACCGCCTCTTCTTCTGACCTCAGAAATGGAATTGATACAGCAATACGCCTGGACAAGACTCGTTACCCCATGCCGAACCCAGAGCAGGGCTTTGCAAGTCCCTCGAAGAGAAAGACTTATACCGCGTAAGGCCTCTCTGCATTGCTTGACGCGTTACCGAGCTGACGCAAGAAAGTTGCCGAAGATGTCGACAGCGGAAAGTGAGATGTTCAGGGGCGACACCTTGCCACAATTGTACGACGCGTGGGCAGATCTGTATCTTTGACGAGGCGGAGAGAAGGGTGCTAGTTTCCGAAAGGTGGGTTGTCCGACTCCGACTCCCAATGTCAGAACATGTCCATCGTTGGTACTGATTCGCAAGACGCCTCCACGAGCTTCAACGGCGTGCAACGATTGATCGTAACACCTCGCCGGACGAAGAGCATCCAGCACCAACCCGAAGTCCCCATGGCAGAGCCGAAGTACGGCAGATACGCCTACCCATAGACGCCAGAGTGACCGACGGTCAAATCTTGAATCAAGAAGAGATAACCACTTCTCAAAACAGCATTCTTTTTACAGAGCCTGGTGATCAACTGCCTACAGACAAAGATGAGGCATACCCATCTAGAGGTATGGCCTCGCATTACGAAACGAGCTCTAGCTGATTCAAAAAGTGCAATCTCCGCAGCCATTCATTTGGACCTTGGCTCGCGACGTGCGCCAACGCTTAGCCAGCATCGCTAGTGACGATGCCAGACGTAACGAAAAGTCAATCGCAACTTATACCTTGTCGCAAACGATGAGAACATCCACAAATTCCTCACGTCTTCCCATACCGTCAAAAGCCCTCTTGTTTCACCTCGCGCAGGTTGCCGATTTTCACCTTAATGCAACTTGTTCTTTCTCTGATTACCTGACCCTTGAAAAACAGTGGAACCGAGCACATCTCCAATCTGTGCAAAGTCAGCCTGATATATGGCAAGTCAAGCTCTTGATGGTTGCCGCCACGGGGAAATTGTTTCTCGAGAAAGGAGCCACCAACCTCGGTCCTCCTGGAATCCAGGAGTTTTTCCAATGCGTCCAGGCGTTCTCCGCGATCGTTTGCAGGATTCAAGATCCATCCACGACAATAGAAACGCTTTGCCTGATGGCATTTTATGCGCAGTCAGCAGATCTGCATACTGCAGCACATCTCTACGTGCGTATCATCACTAGATGAATTGTTTGTTTGGTTTTGACGGTGAACAGATAGGACAAGCAGGTCGTCTAGCCCGCTCCTACGGCATGGACAGAAGTGCAGAAGGATCAAAACATCAGATACTGTGGTGGAATATATGTGTCCTTGATCAAAGGTTGGCGGCAAGCATCAATACGTGGCCCGACTTCCATATCCATGATGAGAACCTCCACTGGATTGCGTCAGATGAGACTCGTGGAGTATCTCCTGACTTCAGATTACGAGTCAATCTCGCCATTGCGCACATCTTGACGGAAGTGAACAAGGGTGATATCCCTCGATCAATCAGGCAAGTTGTCGTCTTACATGATACACAGTAACCTCGAAATATGAACGCACGAGTTCTATGAGTCTGGCTTTTGTCACCGCAGTGTCCCAGCAACTGGCGGCTCTGACGAAGGTGGGAAGGTCAATCCGAACCACAGAATCTCTCTGTCATGGTGATTCACTTGCGACAATATCCAGGTCAGCAGCGACTTTGCATCTCTTATACTGCCACGTAAGTACCTACCTTGGACCTCGTGGGCGTGACTGAAAATTCCTCCAGTGCATCATGAGAGCCTGCATACCCTTTCTCCTACATCGCTTAACACCGTCCATCACGACTGGTCAAATAGACGGCCACGCTTCGATCAATAATGCTTATGAGCCTGTATTAGGGATGATGAAGGTTGGCGTCAATGCTGCCACACTCAGCCTCAACATATTGTCAGCTCTGCGAGAACAGAGCTTGCTTGGTAAGTATCTTCATGCCGTCATGTTCAGAGATTAATGGCGTCTAGAAATCTTTGCATTTCTAGATAACGAGGTTACTTTCTTAGCTGCCGTGCTGCTCGTCCTTGTCAACATCATTAGCCCGGGCACTACAGACACTTCTTTCATTGAGGTGGCGAACGGTGTGTTACAAGATATGGCGTCCAGAGGGAACATACCAGCCGAAGCACTCAAAGACACATTGACGGATATTTGCGAGCTCGCGGCCGGCTATTCTTCTACCCACAGAAACCGCTATGGTCGTCTTCTTACTGTGGTCAAGGACGCGGAGACACTTAACAGGGCTATTCTCAATGTGATAGACATCCCACAGCCCGCAATTGAACGGCCTGAAGATAGCGCTGGTGAAATTGTGCCACCTGTTGCAGAACTTCCCACCGCCAGTCAGAGCACCATCCCATCAGTACAGCTGGTACCAGCACCAGGTCGAATGGAGCCTTCTGCCAGTTTCTGTATCGACGACTTTGACGCAGTCGCGAACACTTTCGACTTCGACACGGTCGACCTTGACTGGCTGGACTTTGTATGACATTGGCATTTGTTATCAATCTCAAGACCGTCACTTATTGAATATGAGGTATACGCGACGGAGAAAGTTCTAGATAGGCTTTTAATCCATGGATCATGCCCATGTTTACTCATACCATTAGCATCAGTTTGAGTACAACCTCGGCTGTGGAACTCCGAGGCGGAGGAGCTTTTCCGAGTCAACAAAATTGGGAACGCCACCAACTACTGTATCTGGTATTTTACCAACACAATCAAGAAGAACGTTGATAGTTACGGGATTTCAGAACTCATACCCCAATAAGCACCTTCCGGCCAACAGCCGCTGCACGAGGGCAAAAATCGGAGATCGAGTGGGTGTCGCCTTACAATTCATGAATGTAATGCTCCGCAATAACCTCATCGACACGGTATCCGAAGATCGAGTGTGCACCGTAAGCTTGACCAATACTCCTACATAATCGCATAGCTAATGCGTGTTCCAGGCGGTAGGAATTCGAGTCATAGCCAACAACGAAGTCATTTCGCTAGCCAAGGCAGCGGGTTATGACAGCATCTTCATCGACCTCGAGCACTCAGTCTTTTCCGAGAAGGACGCCAGTCAATTATGTTCGGCGGCCCTATCATCAGACATCACGCCGGTTGTGCGCGTCCCGTATGAGTGCGGACACGGGTACATACAACGCGTCCTCGACGGTGGGGCCATGGGCATCGTCTTTCCGCATATAAATACTGCTGGTATGCGACTAGCCCCTAAACCTTTCACTTGCACTATTTGGGGTGCAAGCATGAGACTGACAAGAATATAGAGGAAGCAAGGATGGCAGTGTCCTCGACGAAGTTCCCGCCCAAAGGGAAACGCTCGCTAACGGCCGCACTGCCGCATTTCCACTTCCAGAAAATCGGTGCTGCAGACTTGGTTCAGCAGCTCGACAGTACGTGCTCGACAGTTTTCATTCAAGTCGAGACCCGCGAGTGCCTCGAGAACATCGAGGCTATCGCTGCGGTGGACGGTGTCGATGTCTTACTTGTGGGTGCCAATGATTTGTCTCTGGAGCTCGGTGTGCTTGGAGAATGGGAGCACCAAACATTCCAGGCGGCGCTGAAGAAAGTTGCCGCGACCGCTCGCAGAAATGGCAAGGTCTTTGGTATTGCGGGCATGTACTCGCGACCGGATATATGTAAGCGGATCGTCAGAGATATGGGAGCCAGGTATGTCCTCGGCCAGTTTGATATAGGCCTGTTGGCAATGGCTATGAACAAGAATGTGGAGATGCTGAGAGATCTGAGTACTGGTTTCTATCCCTACCTCATGAGTAGTTGACGATCTCACAGAATGGTTCTTCAGAAATGTGCTGGCAGTTTCATCTGTCGTGGACGTGGAATCATGGCAGGGAGAACAAGACCCTCATCCACCAGATGCTGTAAGCATTGAAATCCGACTTCTCATTGATTTCTCATTGATTTCTAAATCAGTATCTAGTGAACTTTGACCATGTTGAAAGGTCGCAGTCATATCATGTCGGGCATATGCCTTCGACAGAGCACTCAAAACCGTCCTAGAAGACAGTGAATGTGCTGTTACTTTTCAGACTAAATTTCATAAGACATCGTCACGTCGTGAACGCTCGCTGTTGTCGCGCTGGGGTATTATGTTGAATTGAGATGCTTTTGTCTCTCCAATACCGTCCTCCACTGCAATCCGAACCCCATAATCCACCTACCTGAAAGTAACTCCTAACACCTGTAAAACAAGAAAGATCATGTAGAATGATCTGCTTCAGCATAGTTGAGCATGCTTGAAATTTGTTAGCCTGGCTGCCAACATATGTAAGCACCCACCAGTAGAACTGAGTTGATCAGTTTGACAAGGCAACACCATTTGTTTGAAATGGTATCTTTCGTTGCTCTCCATTGACAATGTCCTTTTCGAGTACTGCGACTGGGGCATCGCCACTTAGGACGTTTCGAGCCCCCTCGCCAGCGGTCTCGTCACCGGGAGTATCTTCGAATACCTTGTCGAAATCCTGGGGTTGCAGATCCTCAAAGACACCGAAAATCTCATGAGTCTGATGGAAGTCGTTATTCACGACGTTCACGAGGTAGCACTCATCCATGATAGTCTCGACAAGCTTCCTGCTCCCGGAGCCGGCAGGATAACACTTCGCCCAGTCCTGTCCCAGGCGGAAAGCTTCATCCTTCCAGGCCAGGAATGACACAGTCTCAACAATCGTTGGTTGGACAACCTCCCGGTTCGGAAAGATACCCCATGTCACAGCATTTGGCCCCTCGTCTTTCGCGTTGGTGAGTAGTTTCCCTTTCTTGTTGACCGCATAGTATGTCAGATTCTTGTCGGCGTTGAGCCTTTCTATGACCGTGTCGATGATGGACGGGAAGATCAGGAGCTCAAGATAGGCCTTCTGATAGACCCAACCGCCAGAAGGACCCCATCCATAGACGGGGTGGTCCGAAGACACACCATTGACAGCCGGCTGAGAATTGATGGTAAGCAGGCCGCGCTTGTTCAGTCTTAGGAGATCCTCTTTGATGCTGTCGGCTTCCGCGGAGATTGACCCTTCACTCCATGGCAATCTATCCAGATCGTGGTTCAAGAAGCGGACAAAAAGGTTGGCCACGTCTTGTAGCGTCTTTGGTTTCCCCCAGAGCTTCATGTTGGCCTCGTTTGTGCCTTTCAGGCCGATGCCGTACGCGTCGAGCTCACCAAAAGCAGGACTCCTGCTGTCACCCCAACGGCCGTTCGGAAATTCATCCCAGTCAGCTGTTCTTGCAATGTATGAGGTATTGCGATTCCGCCAAAAGATAGGTCTGACGTTCTCGTCCCTGCGATTGAGACCAAGTGATTGTCGCCATGGCAAGGGTTTGTCGAGCGGCAGACCGGACTTCTCTGGAGTCATAGCCAGTTCTTCAAGAATCATCCTAGTAGCCTGTGCAAGATTCATGGTGTAAAAGTGAAGATGTAGTATACCAGCATCGAGGATCTTGCGACACATCTGAACGATGAGGTCTTTGCCAACGTCTCTGACTGCGGCATCGTCATTCTTGTAAGGGTCCAACGCCTTGTACCAGTCAGAGGGAACATGACACTTAGTCCATTTGGCTCTCCTCTCGAACGAGGCGTAGGTAGAAATAGGCATGATGCCGGGAATGATTGGGACCTTGATACCGCGGCCGCGGCACTTTTCGACCCAGTCCAGGAAGATGTCAACGTCGTAAAACATCTGGGTGATAACAAATGAAGCTCCAGCGTCCACCTTCTCCTTCAGATGGTCAATGAGGACATCAACATCTCGGTTATCGTCGCAACCTTCCGGATAGCCTGCGACGCCGATATCGAAATGGTCTTCATAGTGTGCCTTGATATATGTGACAAGGTCTTTTGCATGTTTGAAGCCATCGTCTTTTGCCTCCCATTTCTCTTTCTCTCGGGGCGGATCTCCTCGCAGGGCTAGAATGTTTGTACATCCTGCTTTGTACGCCAGTTGAAGAGCCTGGTCTACCTGAGAGCGTTCCATATCGGTGCAAGTCAAATGCATGCAGGTTTCCAACCCATAGTGGCTCTGTGCGGCATTCACCATTTCGCAAGTCAACTGAGAGTGTCTGCCCCCAGCGCCCCAAGTGATGTCGATGAAAGCAGGGCCGAAATCGTGCATACGGTCCATCCGGTCATAAAGGTTCTGAACACCCTGAGCAGTTTTGGGTGGGAAAAATTCGAAAGAGAAGGTGGCTTTGTCTTGCTCGTGCGCAAGGGCGAGCTTCTTGGAGATATGCATTTTGAAGGTCTGTCGCTAGCTGGAAATGAACGTAGTTGTATGAAACAACGGTAGCGACCGTTGAAAGTGATGACACACCGGAAGTAGTGTTTGTTTGCTTGACCGCTCGTGAACAGTCTTCTTCTGCGTTCGGCTACTCCTCCTCTTTGGTGTAACCACGCAACCGCAGCCTCGCTGCGTTCCTCTCCTTCCGTCAAATCAACCGAAATACCGGTTGCGAGCCCACCTGTCGGCAAGTTCTCGATGCATTGGGCGCCGTCGAAGGTCAACAGAATGAAAATTCTAGAGGATCAGGAAACATCTGGAGGTGTAGAGCTAGTTTAAGGTGCCAGAGGGTTTCAGTGGTGATTTCAGTAGTCGCAGGAAATATGGAGCATATCCATCTAGGCGGTCAACAGGTCAAATCAACAAGTCAACGAGGGCCCACGCAGGCACGAGGAAGATTCCGAACAATAGGATGAAAAAACTCTATGACATGCTCGGTGCATCACTGGTGCAGTGCATCCGAAAACACCAACGGAGAAAATATCCCTTCGCTCCGATCGGGTTGGCCTTGGCAGGAACAACTTTTTTTGGGGAGAGACGAACCAGCACGAACCAGCCGAGTTGCCAGCGAAGAACATACACGTCTGCCGTCTCTGACTCTCTTCTGTTGGTGTTGAAATATAGACCACTGCATGCTATGTACGAACCCCTTTCTCAAACCCTCGCCGACGCAAGAACAAGCCTGTCAACATTCGCCAACATGGCCGCAGAAACATCATATACAGACACCATAATACCCATCTTTCTAAAGGCCAATGTCCTCTCCTTCGGCACATTCACTCTCAAGTCTGGCCGGACATCACCCTACTTCTTCACCTCCTCCCTCCTGCATACCTCGACTCTCTTGGGTGCTCTCGCCCGCGCATATGCCTCAGTACTGAGTGCCCCTCCGTTCTCCCTCCCACTTGGGACAGAAGAGGCTGGCTCCGAAGCAGACGGCTCCTTCTCGCCTCACTTCGACATTCTTTTCGGTCCTGCTTACAAGGGCATTCCACTAAGTGCAGTTGTGACTCGAGAGTTGGAGTTCAGCGGAAAACAATTTGCCGATGTATCATACTCATTTAACAGGAAAGAAGCCAAAGACCACGGAGAAGGTGGACTTATCGTGGGAGCACCTCTCAAGGGTAAGAGAGTAGTCATCCTTGACGATGTGATGACCGCAGGCACTGCGTTACGCGAGTCTGTCTCAATCATCAAGGCGCAAGGTGGAACTGTGGTCGGTGTTGTACTCCTGCTCACAAGGCAAGAGCGGGTAAGCGAGACCGAGCCTCGGAGTGCTCAAAAGGTCGCAGAAGACGAGCTTGGTATACCTGTCCGGGCTGTGGTGAAGTTCGAAGATCTGATCAAGGCTGTCGAAAAGGGTCTTGTGGAAGGGGCCGGTCCAGAACAAGTGCAGCAGATGAAGGTATACCGCGAAAAGTTCGGAGCCAAGGACTGAGCGGCATGCCTACAGATATTAACCTCATCTATGAATGAGCATCACTGGAGCCACCTCTCTCTCGCTTACGGGACGGGCACGCAGTCGGAAAGAGATATGCTGCGTCCATATGTCGCAAGGCAGACGCCAGCCTTCTGCCAGAGACTGGTCAGGCACGCATTGAAAACCCGGACATGGGAAGTAACCACGGCGCTGAAGAGCTGTTCGCCGGCGGAATGATGGTGAATGACGAGCCTGGGCATAGAGAACTTGTTGTCCGGCCATCACAACTGACACACATTGTCTCTTCTCCCCCAAACAACGGATTTCAGCAGTCCGAAGCAGCGGATGCACCCAAGTCAACACCATGCGGTCCCGAGACATGGTCAAGCTCGCGGATGTTATGGCGGCGCAGACTCATGCCCTGAGGGATGATGCCAAAAGTCAAAATGCACCCCGAAAGATCTTCGACGGTTTAACTTGACTAGCTACGGGAGCTATAGATACTTCAATCAAACCATCTCACAGCCACGATCAATCTGCTATACCTGATAGACCTCGTAGCACAAAGGGGTGCCCTTCATTCAACAGCCCACTTCAGACATCTTCCATTCAACGTCTTCTCCATGTTTTTCTGCTTGTTCATTGAAGAGAGGTGTCAGGTCGTGTGAAGACGAACGCACGAGAAATATGCAAGGGTTCAATTCCTTGTATTTGTTTGGTGCCCGCGAGGGCTTCTGGTGTCTAGGTACGGAGTCATTCGACCAGCCATGTCTCCATACTGTCATAAGAACATGCTTTATCCTATCCCGGACCTGTGATGCACATCTCGGCGCTCCTAGGCGTATCCCCTAGTGGCCAGTCTTTTTCACGAGTACGCCTGCCCCATCATTATCATCATCCATAAAACATATCCTTCCTCCCACCCGCCACCCAAGACCGTGGCACATCAACACCGAAAACTATCGAAACCAGCATGACATCGTAGGCCAAGAAATACCGGCATTGTCGCATAACAGCGTACATTTGCAAACAAAAAGAGATTCATGAGACAGAAAAGACGAGCCAGCACCACCACCTGAGAGCGGCCTTGCGCCCTTCCGCTTCACGCCATCATATCATCCCATCCGGTCTCATACAGCCGTATACAGACATAACAACATGAGTAACTGGACCGTCAATAAAGGAAATCATCTCAACGTGATGTAAGAAAAGACATAAGTCATGCAGTAGTGGACCTCCGATCCCGGCCAAACCATTCAAAAAGGTCAGAAGAAGCCCTTCTTGAACTTCGACGGACTGCCATTCGCAACCCTATCCTTGATGATGTCGCCGTCCGTTCTCTGTTCCTTGTGCCATGTGTGAAAGGTGCCAAAAGCAGGATTACTCGGTGCGGGAGTACTGAAAAAGTCGTCACACATGGACTCAAAGTCATCAATGTCGCCTGTGACATCGATATCGGCGTCATTAAAGAGACGGTCGGCGTCCCGACTCCAGGTGGGAATCCTCACGGGGGACTCCATGTAGCCGACGGCCTTTTGATTGACAGGCGTCTGCTGCACAGAGTAGACTTTGGACGGTGGAGTTCTGACAGAGAGGGTTGGAGAGGTAACACATGGCAGCGACATGTCTTCGGAGCTCGCTGAGTCGAAAGACGGGGGTGAAGACGGTGTGGGGTAGGAATGTGAGTCCGAGCTCCGGTCGTCATGGATCTTCAGTTCTTTGGCAAGAGACCCCAGCGTCGTCGAGTCTGCCCGCTTCAAGCTTACCGTGTCGTCCTGTCCGGTGCCTTGAGGTTTGGGACGAGCCGGGCTGGCCTTGATAGGCGACAACGGCGTGATGCCTGCGACAGGCTGAGAAGTTCTTCTGTTATGTCCCGCGCTGATGCGCTTCTTGTGCGACTTTCTCGAAGAAGGTGAAGTTGCCGTTCTGGCGGTGCTTGTGCCGGTCGTTGCAGGTTGCCAGGGCCTTGTGTAGCCCTGGCTTCGCATGGACCGGAGTCCACTCTCGACGGAGACAGAGGAGACTAGAGACCGTGGCTGATTCGTCTTTGCTCGAATGGGTAATTCTGGTAACGGTGCCGTCGGAGGCGTCGAAGCCTCAATGGCCTGGAGATAAGTCATGCGCATATCGTCAACAATGCGCCGTATATCATCTCTAGTCGTGACTGGGTCTTCAACAGTGCTCGTCCCGGTCGTCAATGAGGTGGATGCACCGCTGGACGAGAGCAGCGAGTGCCTTTGATTCGAAGAACCTTCGGAGTGGTCGTCGCGGTAGCTGAGCTCGAGATTCGACGCCGACATGTAGGTCCGGAGTGCTGAAGCAGGTCTGACGGGATCATGGGCAGTATATGATGGCTGGTGCAATGACACAGAAGAAGGGGCGTAGATGGGATCAGGTTTGATCCATGAGTCGGCGTGACGATGAGTAGGAGACATGGTCGGACTGGCGCATCCGTGATTGGGCCTCGACATGGTGTGACCTATTGAACCGTCGCCATACATCGAAGCCAGCCGGCTGGACTCAGCCTTCCAAATTGCTTGTATGGTAGGATTCGATTCGTCTTGTGGTTCGGGGAGCGACGTCATCGATGTCATATGGCTAGGGAAGAACGGTTGAGTTGGAGTTGATATCCCGAGGCCAGTAGCCTCTGTACTGGAGCCATAAGGAGGGTATCCATAATCGGAGGATGGTTGAGTATGGTGCACGAATGTCCCAGAAGCTGAGGACATGGACCGGTTGAAGTACCCTGGCAGTATCGTGTCGCTTGCGGCGGACGGCGGTGGCCACATGGGACTCATAGTGGGTTGGGAGCGTGGGGAGTTTGGGGCCGTCGAAACGACCTTGAGATTGGGTGGCCGCATCGATGACATGCGTTGCGACGACGTGCGAGAATTCCTCTTTTCCTTACCAGCGACGATGAATTCTCCCTCACGAATATCCTCCAGGGTGCGGTCATAGTCTTGTTGGGTGACGAGTAGTTCACCAGAGCTTAACAGTCGCCCTGTCTGGAGTTTGACGGGCCCATTCCCTCGCTGAGGTCGATTTCCCAATTCAGGTGCCTTGCCCGGTAAAGCCGATTGATAGGATAACGAACGAAGATCAGCCGGTGGATCATTTTTTCGCTTTGCAGTCGACGACTTTCCAAGGGCTTGACTGATGAATACAGGCAGGCGACCTTGCGGTGGAGCTGTTGTGTATGGCACACTGTGTAAATCCAGCTCCGAGTCCTGATTGTTCTGCTGAGCTTTCAGGCGCCTCGACGAGAGAAATTTGCGGAATCGAGACTCCATGATCTTGACGAGCGTTGAGGGATCTTATCGTGCATTGACTCGACCGCGCGCGGCAATCGTGGGTTGTGGTGTCAGGCCGATATGTCAGGGAAAATTGACGTGATTAAGTAGAATGCGGCTGTCGTAGCAGTGCCACACTTGAAGAAGATGGGGAGAGAGTTTGCGAAACAGCCTGATGCATTGCATCCACAGTATCTGGGTGAGAACAAGACAGACGAGTAAAATACACCAAGGTCGTGTTGATCATGGCTTATGGAATAGAGGGCGAAATAATGGTGAGGTACGGAGGTCGACCGGGGCGTTGTTGGAGGTCGAGGAAATGAGGCGCATTATTACATGTCAAACAACGGACAAGGAAGAGGCGTTAGACAACGGCCGGGGGATCGTGGCCAGAGAGACACGAGGCGTAGAGTCCGTCAAAACCTGGTGGTTGGCTGAAGCTTCCCGGGGTCGGCTCCACGACGGTACTTGAAGCGATTAGAAAGGGCAAGGAGGTGTCATACCCGAAACTCAGCCAAGGTCAACATGCAAGGTGAGTGGGTGGAGGGCCCAAAGACTGCTGCAGCTAGATCTGTAAAACCGTTACACCCTGGACAACCACGCCGAAACATGCATAATAAATAGTAAATAAACACGGAAAAGCTTGATCGCGTAGGCCCTTTTGATAAAAGGACATTGGATAGCCTGATATACCAAGGGATGCATATCCCAGGAACAGGACAATTGTAGCGATGAAAAGTGATCACGCGCAATCAGGTCTGCCGCGACAACAGTCGTTTGTCCCGAGTGACCGTCGACTAGGAGGGTTTGGGGATTTTCTGGAAAGGCAGCACGGTGCACACACCATGGACGCCCTCACCTCTGCTCCAGGGTGGGACGGGAGTGCTGAACCAGAGTCAGGACCTTTGCTAGTGACGTGATCGTACTGTGTTCTTCACCATGGGTCCATTTTCCAGCGCCGAGACAAACCGCTCGGTGACCTTAAGCGAATAAAGGCGAGCCGGATGGAGGCCCGAAGGACAGTTGAAGAGAACCATCCGGAACCACCGACTCGACGAGGCTTGCGCAAGTTGACTTTAGCTAAACATCCCAGTAAAGGTCAGCAGCCTTGCAGGGATAGCCCATAATTGCCGGACAACTTAAGGCCCATAGCTGTGCCAAGGTTCTGGTCGCATTTCCGAAAAGTCCTGCGTCAAGACTCGCTCTTCAATGATCTGTTGAGAGAGGGATCATGTTGCGCATAGCCATGTAGGACTGAGGGTCCTGGAATTTGTAAAGTCTGGATTTGAACCAGATTCCGGTGAAGTCAAGAGAGTGGAGAGCATCATGATTCGTTTCTCTGTGGTCTTCCTCGACCTTAAGTCGGATACCCACCCGTTGCAGCAGGATGTGAGAATTGGAGTAATAGTGGCGGTCAAGTCTCAAAATTTGACGGGTTGTAGATCTTGTCGGTTCGCCAGAAAATTATTGCTTGCATATACTGTACTTGTCCTACGGTCTGTGGCCGTTGGTCTGCATGAGGTATGCCCGGTGGATCCGTGAATGGTCGAGTATTTCGGAGGCCTCAATGAGTCTTTATCAACATAGCTGGAACCGAAGCTGCCAATTGACATGATCGCTATACTGGAAATTGCCCACACACTGACCAGTCTGAATGGTTATATATGGGAGACTGGATTCTGTCTCGGAGGCATCATATTCTTCAGGACACGGCCCAGAAAACCCATGCTTAGAATAATGTCAAAACCTCACTCGGCACGACCCATGTGTGACACTGGTTGACAGATCTTACTCCTACTGCACTTGCATGCAGATGTCTTGCAGCACTTGTCTTTCAAATCTTTCTCTATTCGGACTGAGACAGCCTTGTAGTCCCTGTTTCGAGGGGTCCCAGCATGCTTGATGTCATACTCAAGAACAAAAGTATTCCAAAGAAGAGTCCAATCTTAAATCAGGCCAGCCAGGTGTCAAAGATTCAGAGCCCTGCTTAGACATGGGTGGAGTCATGTCTCAAGCGCTTTCACTGGGAATCCTTTAGACCCAGGACGACTTGATTATTATTGAGTCTTCTTCCCCATCGAATCCATCAGAGTCACCTACGGCTCTTCCGGAAAATTTGAGGCGACGTGAAGAAACAAAATTGGCGTGGAGAGCAAACAGTAATAATGACAAGTGGACCGACGGGCACTTGACCCAAGAGTCCTTCGAATGTGAATGCGCAAGATCGACCATGCCCACCGAAGCCATATTCCCCATTCGGGTTGGGTACTGTGGTCTCGTGCCTACAAGTACCAGGCTTCAAATCCTGCTGTCCTGCTGAAGGATATCATGAAGAGCACTCAGTACTATAGATCTTCAAGCTCGGCTGTTCAGCCGCGCTGACGAATGCGCGCCACTTGTCATGGCCACTCATGTACTTGAGAAGGCCGTCAAGCTTGTTAACCTAGGCGTCGTCATATGCTTGTGTTGGATGCCCTGGATTTTGCTTTTTTGGTATGAAGAACGACAAGAATGCACGGAGTATAGATACCACAACGCACTGCTTCGACACATCCGCACAGCACAAACCATTCGGATCAGTGGTATACAGCATTGAGGCTGAAAGACCGTTCATATGCCAGTGCTGACTTTGTAGAAACAATCCCTTGAAGAAACAGACGACCGATTTAGTGGTATCCTATCAGCCAGAAGTCGAGGATTTCACCCTACTTTTCGGCAGGTGAGGAAAAGAGACAAGAAGGTGCAAGATGGTATGTGGAGAGGTCCATACAGAATCAATATCTGACGAGTTACATGAAAGAGATGATCAACTGGTTCGGTTGAGGTCACAAAATGTAACGGTAACTACACAAATGCGCAGGCACCGTGACACTCAATGGATTTTTCTTCGCTCCGATCTCCGCCTGCGGTTTTGTGGTGCGGCGGTGCATTCGGCGGCCTGCGCCCCTCATTCCTCCCTCCATCATACAACTTCATCGGCTGTCACCGTAGTCCACACCCATCCACTACTACAACCACCACCAACAACAATCTACCACTACCACTACCACTACTACAATACAACACTCTACATCCGTGTACGGTCCAGATCCCGGCAAATCTGCATATTTCTGACTCCCACAGTTGCACTCGAACTTGCAGCCTTCGTCCTGCTGGGGCAAGGCCCTGATTTCGTCAATCTTGTACCATCACCACCATGTCATCCTAATGCTATGCTACTGACATCTGCATCTTCTGTGTCTGTTTGTCGGCTGTCATGTCACCAGAACATCTTCACTGTCGCTTTCTGCCCATGAGCCACTGCTGCCTCATCTCTGGGTTGTTATACACACAAGACAGGTGACATCCAAGGCCACTCAGTCCGCCATGATCCTCATATATTGCGTTCTCATCGACTAGGACACAGTCAAAGCCCCTATCGATTGTCAACAAGGGCACCGTCCATCGGATCCAGTCATGACCATTCTCGACTTCCTCCGCAAGGTCCTGCGGCACCTCGCTGCACTCCTCCTCTTTCGATCGTCCCTGAAGACCTCATCTGTGTCACCCAAGTCCTCCAACAAGGAATTTACAGTAGTGGAAACAACGGAAAACATTCGCACGTTAGATTCCCTCAAGGATGAGATCATGCGCCTATTCAGACAGCCGTGTAACATACGCCGGATGCTGTCCATGTCTTCCGCAATCCGCATACAGTACAAAGCCAGGTTACGAGACAGTGAGGCTTGTATGCTACCCTCATTCAGCCACACCCTCCCCAGCGGACAAGAAACAGGCACGTATGTGTCCCTAGATGTTGGTGGGTCTACCTTCCGAGTGGCCATAGTTGCGTTAAGCGGAAGAGAGGGTCAATCAACTCCCATGTGCATCGAACACATGAGCACATTCAGGATTGACGAACGAATACGCCGATTACCCTCGAAAGAATTCTTTGATTGGATGGCAGGCAGTATCCAAGCCACGTTAGAGTCACAATCAAGAGACTGGCCGTCCGATCAGCCTCTTCCCGTGGGGCTAGCGTGGAGCTTTCCAATCGAGCAAACAAGTCATCGGAGTGGCAAGATGCAGAATATGGGCAAGGGCTTCGCGTGTCATGAAGATACGATTGGCATGGATCTGGGCACGTTGATCGAGGCTGCATGTGCAAAACGACAATTGAACGTTAGCGTCAACGCCATTGTCAATGACTCTTCTGCCACACTACTGTCTCAGGCTTACCTGGATCCTGCTACCTCGATGGGCTTGATTCTGGGGACCGGAACCAATGCCGCAGTATATCTGCCTACTTCGTGCATGGGGTTGTCCAAATTTGGCACAAGGGATCAGTCTTGGTTTCAGAGTGCTGGTAAGGTCATCACCAATACCGAACTTTCAATGTTTGGAAAATCTATCCTGCCACAAACCCGCTGGGACGAGATTCTGAACAGAGAACATCAACACCCTGATTTTCAGCCTCTTGAGTATATGACTACAGGTCGTTATCTTGGAGAATTGCTAAGGCTGATCATCAATGAGGCCGTCGACACGCGGGACCTGTTTGATGGGAACATGCCACTTGCTTTGACCGAACCTTACTCGCTGGACACGCAAACCATGGCAAGACTCGAACAGGACAGTTCCAGCGATATGGGTGATTCGATATCCATGATAAAGACCACTTTCGAGCTGAAGGTGCCCCCTTCGATCGAAGAGGTGACTTTTCTACGCACGGCAGCCGAGATGATCTCGTATCGGGCCTCTGCTTACATGGCAGTAGCCGTCCACGCCCTGTGGGCGTTGCAAAAAGATGTAGACATTAATCCAGTCACGGACAAAGGATGCCCCAAGACGTCCATTGCATGTAATGGCAGTGTCATCCTCAAATATCCTGGCTTCAAAAACAGGTGCGAGGACTTACTTCGACAGATGGTGAACGAAGCTTCACCAGCAACATCATCTCTTGCCAAAGAATCAATCGTTCTGCAAGCGACTGAGGAGGCAGCCATTTATGGTGCCGCTGTTGCTGTCGCTCTAGCTGAAACGCATTGAAAGGCCTGAAAGCGTTCCAGCGTAACAACATCATCAAATAACAGATATATCTTCAGTCACCAATCCGCAAGAGAACAAGCGCTCCGCTCGCTAACCGTAACAGCATGAAGAGTAACAAACTTGCAGAATGGACGAGACTGACGCGGGTGTCCAAACCTGTTCAACGATGCGTGCAGCGACTGACAGGTGGCCACCTAGTCAGCACACCAGCGCTCGAGATGAATATCATCAGCCGTGCTGGGCAAATGCAAGACACGCAGCCGACACTTCACGACACTGTGAATGCCAGATCGTGGCACCTTTCACAGCCCGGTGCTTGAGGGCGATCAGTGTGGCTCAATCGGTGTGATTGCAGGATCACCGCACTGCAGTCTATCATCGAAGAGCGAAACCGGCTCCTTGTATGGTCAAGCTTTCAGAGAATGATGCTCTCACCAGGATTACTTACGGTACAGGCATATATGCTGTACTCACCCAGCCAGCTACATTCATCTGGAGGTGAGGCAAGATCAAACTTCTGGGCAGTAGAATCGATCGAATGTCTGTTTTCTGTCGATGTCTACCAAGAAAGTCCGGACCTTTCAAGCTCGGATTACAGAGACCCTATAGAAGGGATTGCTGATTATCTCCGTGCTGACGACGGCGACACCAGGCTCTCGGTACATATAGATATATACATCATAGAGTTAAGGCTTCGTCCATGATCTCCTGAATATTCCTTTGATACGGCCTTGTCATCGCCGCAAAGCTCCATTACATTTCACTCTTCGTGCACAGTTGCCAGAGCGTTTTCCGTAGACTTCGTCGAGTCTGAGTGGGCCTGTACCCTGGACAAAGTGGAAATAATCTATTATGCTCACATCCTACCACAGTAATGCCATTGTTCTGATGTGTCTTTTGTGGTTGTCCGAACCTCGCCCGATGTCATGGCCCTGGTGGCTACTGTATGCAGACGACGTCTCATTCCCATTGCTGACTAAATACTAACTATGTCTGAAGCAAAAAGCCATACGCCGACAACCACGTTTCTATTATCTCTTGAATCATTAGGCTCTCGCATTTGCGCATCGCGCATCTCGCATTTCGCTTTTTGCTCATATGCATCATTGTACGCCGTGGTGCTTACTCCTGGGCAATGGCCGGCCGGATTGGTGATTGGACATGCTACGTTATATAATATGTTCTATTCTGCTCACGGCGGAATATAAACTCGCGTTGAAACCAATGCGAGGCCGACCGTGGAGTTTCCGCACGTCCACTCACTGTACTGTATGTGAAAGTAAGCTTGAGAACTAACAAACACGGCGTGGCTAATTCGATCATCCCATTCGCATACCCACTGGACATGGTCTCTCATTCCGCCTTGACATTAGACTTTGTGAGCTCGCTTGTGAACACGATGATATGAACTCTACAGAAAGTATGCAAACACCGAGATACACAACTGCACTTGCCACGGCGGGGTAAAACCCTCGCCCAAACACCGGCTCGGTCAGCAGCGCCTGATTCGGCACGAGGCTTAGGTAGGCATGAGGTACATTACAAAGGTACTGTAGTCCTTACAGCTGTTGCTGCTGTTTGAAGAGACACATAGTTCCGTTGATCACAATAGTGAGAAGTGTAGTTCACTCCAAAGGCAACATCGATACGATGAGTGTATTACTCAAGTGCATGTATTGGAAATAATATCCATATGCGAACTATTGTACACTTTATCGCATCTATGTATGTAGTACAGGGTATCCATGTTGTGAGTCGTGACTACGCATCGCTGTTGCACACGCTCGACGTTCAAAGTAAAGTGCTCTTTATGTACCAGCGCCCAATAATTTCAGAAACGAATGTCGTCAAGTCTCGACATTGTTGTACCCTCGTTCCAGAAGTACGTCGATCTCAGGTCTCCTCACCAAGCACACTCTGCAGCCCAGTAACATCCGGGGAACCTGTCGGATCGCATCGGTGGAGATACTTGGACATGAGGTGCATCAGCTCGTTCGTTGTCGTAAGCCCGCGGCCTTGCGCGACATCCCTGGCAAAGCCAGGAAACCATTCTTGGGGTTCGGTTTGTAAAGGTTGCTGTGCTCCCAAGCATGCCATCCATAAAACAGTCTCTTCATGCTCGTGCTGCCAATCCTCCTCTGAATCGATCAGTGTGACAAGTGATTGCTGGAGTCGAGCATAGTTCGACCAAGGAACGCACGACGGATTCTTGTGCGCGTCAACGCGCACCCTTGACAGTCTGGCCGATATCATGCTGGAGATGACAAGCAGAAATGCTTGTCTCATGCATTCTGATAGGAGATGTAGCAAGCGTTGGCCAGAGAGCTCCGCGGGAGTTGGATCTATTGAGATGGACAGCAGTCGATGCATGAGCGCGTACGATCGCTGCTGAGCCCATCTTTCGGTAGATAGATCTGCAAAATTATTGATCTGATTGTACTGCTGTACTTGAAACCATTGTACCATATCGACGACAGTGGTTTGAAATTCAGGTCGAATTTGGGAGGTATACTGAAGCAAGGCAGCTCCGCCAGGGGCAATCCCGCTGCTGTGGAGAGTAGGCAGAACCCGTTCACGCATCTCATCCCGCGAGAAGAGACCAGGATCCCATACCAGAGGCATCAAGGGCGCTGCACCCGTCCCACCAGCGGTGAGTAAGTCCCAAAGGCAGCAAAGTAGTCGCATGGGCAACTCCAGGCTATCAGTTCCTCCCATGGTTTGAATGAGATGGTGTACCATGGTGAAATGTGTCCTGGCACCCTCGAAGTTGCCCACATATCGTTCAAATGTCGAAAGCGCCCCGAGATCGAATATTAACAGTTCGTTGGCCTCTGGATTGCCTGAAAGGTGGTGCCGCAAGTGTCGAAGTGCTTTACTCATGCAATACTCCGGGCAATCATGTCTGACAAGTTGGAGTCTCAGGACATACTTGGCGAACCCCGAACTCGTGGCCAGCAATGAGAACATATGCATTCGATTGCCAAGGCAGCCCTGAATGATGCGATCGATCGTGTCGAACGTCGTCTGAGAAGTCGCCAATGTCTCGTCCAATACGTCCAGTCCCCGGAAAACTGAGGGGAGCCAGCTCCCTACTGCATATTGGTAAGCCTCCTGCGACCAGACCGCATCCTCCGGAGCCTCCAGGTATGCGAAAGTCTCTGCTGTACTTCCAGTGGTTTGAGCCAATGGTGATGGTGACGGACCAGCCGAGGTCTCAGCAGAGCTAGTCTCCGAGATGTTGTGTTGCCTGGCCCAGCCTACTACACTTTGTGCATGGACAGCTTCTGTCTGAGCGCTGTATAGTCTCTGTTGACGACGTAGAGAAGCACGCCATTGCCTAGCATGGTTGGTGATGGTTCGAAGCTCGTCTCGTTCTTGTCTGGTAGCGGACAGGCTGTCCGACTCTGGTGTTCGATTGACCCAAAGGAAGTCTGGGTTGGTGCGACCGGCTCTTGCTCTCCCTCGTCGTGATGACATAGTACGGCTTTCGATAACGGTATCCCATATTGCCTTTCTTTGAAAGCGACAGGATGGCGCACTCCATATCTAGTAATTGCATGGTTGCTTGTCGGCCGAGCCAAGCCCGATACCATGAGCAAAAGGCGAGTGCAAGAAGCTTCCATACTGCTCGACACGAGCGGAAAACCCTCACCGCATGGGAGAGAGGACATTGTACTCATGGCGTACGTACTAGTCAATTTTCAGATCAAAGGCAAGGCGCATGGAGCAGCGGAACATGTAGATGGAGCGGCAACGATGTACGGAACCATGTCATGGCTTCGGACGGGATGGTGGTGTTGCAAGCCTGATACCCTGATTAGTTAGTCCTGAAGAGGCGGACCAACCACATGCAAGCTGTACGAGATCGTTCAGCCGGATTTCGGAATGCCTCTAGCCTGCTTTGATAAGCAAACACCGAAGTTGACTTTCTGCTTCATTTCAAATCAGCATGCAGGGCAAGCCACCTTGTTTTGGCGTTCTATATCGCTGCCAAACGATTCTTTCCGAGGCTTTGACGTGGTCCACGACAAATCCCAAAACTTAATGCTGCCCAGTCGCTTGAATTGACGAGATACCCTGGACATCGTGCGAATCGAACCCTATTTCATGTCGAGTAGAGCATGTTAGTTACAAGGCTGAACCGCTCATGTCTGCAAGTCGGCGTACTGGCATAGACAGACCAAGAATTTTCCATTCCAATGCACGACGACATCTCGATATGATCCGCGGCTCCAGTAATGGAGCATGTGTAATGCCGCAATGCTACAGCCTGTGTGAAGAAGTAACATCCGTTGATGTGAATGAACGAGGAGCGGAGGCGTGCGGCAAAAGAACGAGGCGTTATCGGACACGGCGAGATCCTACACACGCTTGAAGTCGCTAGGTCACAAGGACCTGTTGGACCGTCAAAGCCAGCTGCAGAATGCGACATCGATCAAGGCGAGACTCTGGTAGTCTGGTAAGAGATGATCCGAAGACAGTTTGCTGAGGGAAAATGCAAGCTTGACATTGTCATCCACCACATTTCGTCCTCTTCCTTTGCTGGGCCTGTGACGCCGTGCTTGGGAAGGTTCGAGTGCGACATGTTCCAAGGCAAAGTATGCGTGAAATCTCATGCAGTGGCATGAATGGTAGTTCTAAGCCAAGCTCTCTGAGCACTTCAATCGAAACCCTGTACTAGGCGATGAAGTCGGAAAAAGATGGATAGCTCGAGACAACGGCACACGAGGGCAATCATTTTGACCATCGTAGCAACATAGAATTCAAGCAAGATAGGTGACGATCATAGCTCAACGTAGCAGTTGTTGGGGCTGGCACTCAAAGGCAATGATGCATGGGTATTCGTCACGGGTGTAAGCTACCTCAACAAGGTGTAAGATAGAGCAGCGCCGGATAGAAAGAGCGGCATTCCCTGCGGCAACAAGCCCCATTGCTTTGGTAAGCCTTCTGGAAGGGCATGCTCCGGGATTCCATCGGAAACGCGATAGTCAAAGAATAATGCAGATATTTGAGATATCGAGGTGATGGTGGTGGTGGTGGTGGTGGTGTTGTCGAACATGGCGTGAGTCAAGAGTCTGGAAAAAGGTTCGCTGCAGGCACAGACGATCCCTTGCCGACAGTCGCCGAATGCAAGCACCACTGACGTACCCACACACGCAAGCCACGACTAACACCTCAATAATGGATTTTGTCGTTGAAGGAGTGCATCGCTGACAGATCAAGCTGACCGAAAAGGACGAGACTCGGGATTACTGGCAACAACCATGGCATCCATCAAGGCCAATTGTCGCAAGGTCGTTTGCATCGGCAGGAATTATGCGTGTGCTTTCCCCGACTACGCTTCTCTCGCCTGATCCATGCTATGGCTAACGATATCGCAGTGACCACATAACCGAACTGTCTTCGGCGCGCCCAGCCCAGCCATTCTTCTTCCTCAAGCCTCCCTCGTCCATTCTACTGCCGGGCAAAGGACCTATCATCCGACCTCGTGGGGTTACTATGCACCATGAAGTCGAGCTTGGATTAGTTATTGGGCCAACACCGAACTCAAATGGGTTGAAGAACCTGCAAGAGTCCGACTCGAAGATGCTAAGTTACATCAAGAGCTATTTCCTGAGCATCGACATGACTGCTCGGAATGTGCAAGATGAAGCAAAGAAGAAGGGACTGCCTTGGAGTATAGCAAAGGGTTTTGATACCTTCCTGCCCATCAGCCATGAAATTCCGTTCGATCGCATACCGGATCCCCATGATGTGGTGATTTGGTTGAGCGTCAATGGCAAGATGAGACAGAAAGATAATTCCAACTTGATGTTGTTCAATATCCACAGGATGTTGAGCGACATCAGCAAGGTCATGACACTTGAAGAGGGCGATATCATCCTCACCGGAACACCAAAAGGCGTAGGCCCTCTTGAGGGAGGTGATGTTGTCAAGTGCGGTCTCGAGGCTGACGGAAGGGAAGTTGTCGAGGCGAAGATCGAGGTAGAGGTGGTCGACGACACCACCGAAGGCAGCTACCAGTTCAAGGAGACATGATTTGTTGCATATAAAGAGACATCTAAGTCCCCGACGACACGATCTATACCATCAAAAGCATCAATGACAATTTCTTGGGAGACATGTGCAGGTGGAAGGAAACGCTCAACAGTCTTCACACGGCAGCTCCATCATCTCCATCTCTGCCTATTGGCTGTGACCGTTTATTCATCGCTTGAAGTTGGCAGAATGGGTATTTCTGGTGGTGGTGGAAGAGGCAGACGTCGCTCCTTAGGGCGTCTTACTCGACTCTGCTCCTCACTGACAACACGTTTGGCAGGGCCCTGTCCGTACAGATACCCAGCATCATCGCTACTGTCTTCTGCCGTGTCTTTCAGGGGCCGTTTTTGCGGCACCAGTTGAGGTAAGAGTTGATCGCGGCGCCGAACAACTTCAATTCCGCGAGTTTCCGGCCTGGAGTTGGTTCTTTGCAGTGGGGGCGTCGTAACCATCTTTCCCATGCACGTCGATGTCTCCTTGTCCTTGGCCTCCGCCTGCGCGCTTGTTTGCTGGACTTCCACCTCTTTATTGGCCTCAGCCGTCGCATTGCCCAGCTTGTCGCTGATGCCCACGGTGTTTGACAAGGACTGTTGTTCGTGGTGGTCTCTATTTCTTTTGGCAGCTGGTTTTCGTGGCTTCGGGTTATTCGACAAGCTAACGTGCGCAGTATGAGCTGTTTGTGTTTCTTTCTCGATGAGCCGTTGGCTGCGCCGCACCGGCTCTGTGTTAGCATCCAGGTGCTGCTTCCTTGCAAGCTTCTTCGACACACCAGTCCTCTTGACTCCTGTTTTGGGCTCTTCCCTCTCTTTGACAATTCGTCCAATCTTCTCCGAATACAATGACACTTTTGCTCTCCCCGACTCGCTGCATGGTTCCGAGGGCTTCGGATCTTGCGAGAGCATATCGTTGAATAAGGTCACGTTGTCCCATGTCCAGCCTTCAGAGTCAAGCCACTGCTGACATTGCCTCTTCCGACTCTCCTGAAATACACCCTCGACAAATCTCCGAACGATGGGCTCTTCGAACGAATCTGGCAAGGCAGCCTTGAGTTTCTGACCCGTGAGGTAGTATTCAGCCCAATCTTCGAACCTCTTTTGCCGCAACGTGTTTATCTTGGCTAATTCCGAGGCTGGTGCCTGTGGTTCGGGTAAGAATCTCAATGAATCGAGTTCCGTAAGAGCATGATATTGGTGTCCGGCATAGCTGATCGTCTCAGCTTTGGCGTCGAGGTCGATATCGCTGAGTATCGTTGCATTGGCTGTCTTTGGGATGGCTACATGAGGGAGACCGGGACTTTGCGACCGAGGAATGTCTTCATGTCCGTCTGCTGGCTGTGAGTCTAGAACTTGGACTCCGTTTGCACCTAAAGAGAAGGTCAGTAAGGGACGTACAATGCCACTACCGCCTGACTCACGTTCAAAACTGTCCGGAACTCGACTAGGAGAACGTACAGCAATATGTGGGACGATTCCCGGTAAGGTGAGTTGATTCACCCTCGACTCCAACGTTTCCAGAAGTGCCATGTCCGCTTTCTCGTCAACAAGAACTTGCAATGCTGCAACACTGGCCTTGACGTCGTCAAATTGCTTGGTATGTTCGTCTCCAACTCTTTCGCAGTCCTCTCGTGCGAGGTCAATTGATTTCTTGACCAGTGGCACTTCCGCTTGTACGTTCTTATAGATCCTGTCGTACGCAATCTTGAGATCTTCAACGTCGCCTTTCGTGGCCTGGAAGGCCGCCTTGATATCAAAGAGCTCACGGGCGTGCTCCTCCGCTCGAACCCTGAGCTCGTCCGAGTGAGTGCATGTAGCTGCAGACATAGTATGACATTTCTCGACCGTTGACCTCATTTCTTTCAATTCTTCGTGGATGGCGACAATCTCGTTGCGGCAGGCGTGCACTTCTTTGAGCAGGAATGCATTTTCACGGCGTAGCTGATGAGCTCGCAGTAGATCAACGGCGTAGCTGACTGTCGTTGTTCGATCGGCGGGCATCCCGGGCATGGCAGCATGAGTGCAGGACAGATGAGAAAGAAATTCGCCCCAATGTTGGGCCAAAGGTGGTTGATGAAGTGAGGGTGTGCGCAGTGGATCAACAATATCCTCTTCAAAGAAAGCAAAATCGCACCAAGGTTTCTTCAATTTCAATCAATTTCTCTACCGATCTATGGCAAATCAATGGTCCTCATCCTATCGTGTCACATGAGAATGCTGGCGAATTCGTTTGTGCAGTCTGAGAGATGATAGCCAACGATTGCTAGCTAGCATTATGAGAGCAACAACGCCTGCAAACTTCATCCACCAGATAACGACACGAAGCCGCGTCTCTGGTATCGCCGCGGCCGTATGCTCATCGAACTTGCATCAACCGGAAAACAAGTCTGAAAAAAATACATAGACTTTTTCGTGCTGCGACAGCATTGAGCCAAGCAGTCGGAGACAGGCTTCATCCCACCTTTTCTCTAGCAGTCACGTACAATCTGCAGCAACAAACGCCGTCCCACATGCCGTAGATGGAAACGATCTGGTTTGTCGCAAAAGAGTATGTTGCTTAGATGAGGTCGGCAACGTTCATTGGCATCTCTTCGATTTGAGTGCTGTAGAACTGTTCGATTTCGCGCATCATGCGGACGTCATCAGCAGTGACGAAGTTGATGGCAACACCCTTTCGGCCAAATCGACCACCACGACCGATACGGTGGATGTAGTTCTCACGGTTTGCCGGGAGATCGTAGTTGATGACCAGGGAAACTTGCTGAACATCGATACCACGGGCCAACAGGTCGGTGGCAATGAGGACACGCGAAGATCCAGATCGGAACTCCTTCATGATCACATCACGCTGAGCCTGCTCCATATCACCGTGCATGGCTGAGACCGTGAAGTCACGGGCAGTCAGCTTGTCGGTGAGCCAATCAACCTTCCTACGGGTGTTGCAGAAGATGACAGCCTGAGTGATGGTGACGGTTTCGTAGAGATCGGAGAGAGTATCGAGTTTCCATTCCTCTTTCTCGACAGCAATGTAGAACTGCTTGATACCTTCAAGGGTCAATTCGGCCTTCTTGACGAGGATACGGACAGGATCGCGCATGAATTTGGTGGTGACTTCGAGGACGTCTTGGGGCATGGTGGCAGAGAGGAGGACGACCTGGGTGGATTGTGGCAGAAGTTGGAAGATGTCATAGATCTGCTCAGTGAAACCACGAGAAAGCATCTCATCGGCCTCATCGAGAATGAACATCTTCATGTTGTCGGTCTTGAGCACACGTCGCTGGATCATGTCCTGGACACGACCTGGAGTTCCGACAACGACTTGTGGGCCATCTTGAAGAGCCTTCATGTCATCGCGGACATTTGTACCACCAATGCAGGCGTGGCATTCAATGTTCATGAAATCGCCAATAGCCACCACGACCTTTTGGATCTGTTGAGCAAGCTCACGGGTAGGGGCGAGGATGAGAGCCTGGCAGGCCTTGAGGTTGGAATCAATCTTTTGCAGGCAGGAGATGGAGAAGGTGGCGGTCTTTCCAGTGCCGGACTGAGCCTGGGCGATCACATCGGATCCCTTGATAACAGGCATGATCGCGCGCTGCTGGATGGCGGAGGGTCGCTCGAAACCGTAGGCATAGACACCTCGGAGGAGCTCAGCCTTCAGGTTCATCGCATCGAAGGAGTCGGTGACTTCATCGTAGTTGGATTCGATTTGGCCTTAATGCGCACAGTAATGTTAGCCTAAGAGTTCAAAAAAGAATTCATCTGGGTGCGGCGCTGTCCGCGACGTTCATGATTTCGTGAACGACATCGACAATGCGCTGGATTTTGCAGAAGAGCGTACCTTCAGGGACCTCCTCGAGACCTTTGTCAGCCATGATTGCAGAGGAGACGATGGATCACTGGCGACGACGCCTGTGATCTGAAAGCGCGGGGTGAAAGTGGCGTGAAGAGAACTTAGGCGCGACTCTGGCGTCTAAGTCTGCTGAAAATTACTTTGTTGTTGAAACTAGGTCAGAGGACTCTCTTTCGTGAGAATCCAAATGTCCTAGATGTCGTGTTGTGATGTTTCTTGTTGTTCAAGTTATGGATGAGAATCAAAAAAAAAATTCGGGAAGGCAGTTGCGGTTTTATAAGCTTGGCGGAAAGGCGGCGCTAAGGAAAACCTGCAACCCCAATCAAAATCGCACTCCCCGACCTTGCGCTGGAGGAAGACCATAGATCCGGACCATATTTTGCCTCTGTTTGCCCGTCCAGCCTTGTCCATCATCTTCTAACTCCGTGCAGTGGCGAATATCTTTGAAAAAACATACTGACTCATTTTCTTGTCGATGAACGTGGTCGATCTAAACCTGGATCATTCTCGTTTTCTATTTTATTTCTTCGCGACGGTGGCTAACCCTTGTCACGTGCCGCACTTTTTGCTGGCCTTAAGGTGATACTCTTGAAACGAATGATCTCAACCACCACTCTTCAGACGGGGACAGGCCCCGAGGCACCGATACCAGCCGAACAGGATTGGTTGGAACACCTATCAACGCCCAATGAAGGCGCTACAAGCTCAAATACCGAGACTGAACAACACCCACTTGGAATTCGACCTGCTGGAAATGCTCTGACATCGCAACAAAATGCGCAGGATGGCATGGGGTTCTTTGGCCAACTGCCAGATGCTTTGCTGTTGCTGCTGCTGGAGTATCTTGACCAGTCGGCCCTGACCAACCTGGGATCAACATGTCGAGGCCTGTACGCCTTTTCGGCCTTCGACCAATTATGGAGGGACATCGCAATCAACAATATGAGTGAGCACTTCTCATGGCGTGGCAGTTGGCGAGCGTCTGTGATGCGCCTTCCAACACCGGGCCCTGCAAAGGTAGATTGTCGGTACCTGTTTTCTGATGCTCTGCATCGGCCCTTTCTATGTTCGCAAGTTTCGCTTTCTCCTTATGTTTCTGTTATTCCAAAACACAACGAAATTCCACGACTGAAAGATCTGTCGCCGGCTGAATTCAACGATGCATGGGTTGACAGACCTTTCATCCTGACAGAACCTGTGAAAAGCTGGCAAGTATACAATGAGTGGAATCAGGAAAAACTGCTTGCAAAACATGGCGATACGGTATTTCGTGCTGAGGCAGTAGACTGGCCATTTCAAAAGTATATGGCATACATGAACAACACTTGCGACGAGAGTCCCCTGTATCTGTTCGATAGGGCGTTTGTGGAAAAGATGAACTTGGATGTCGGTGCCCAGGGGGCGTACGCTCTCCCACAGGCATTCCAGGAAGACTTGTTCACCCTGCTAGGAGACCAGAGACCTGATCACAGATGGCTGATCATCGGCCCGGAACGCAGTGGAAGCACGTTCCATAAAGACCCGAATGCCACCAGCGCATGGAACGCAGTGATTCGAGGCTCGAAATATTGGATCATGTTTCCCAACTCTGTTCTACCTCCAGGGGTCTACATGAGTGAGGATGAGAGTGAGGTGACATCTCCACTAAGTATTCCCGAGTGGTTGCTCTCTTTCCATGCAGAAGCCAGGAGCACGCCCGGTTGTCTAGAAGCCATTTGTCAGGAAGGAGAAGTCCTGCATGTGCCCTCCGGTTGGTGGCATCTCGTGGTCAACCTCGATCCAGCAATTGCCATAACCCAGAACTTTGTACCTCGAGCGCATCTCGGCGCGGCCGTTCGATTCCTCAAGCACAAAGCCAATCAAGTCTCCGGTTTCAGGGACACGATAACGGACCCTTACGCACTGTTTATGGACCGTCTGCGGCAAGCCCATCCTGACATGGCAGCTGTATTCGAGGAGTCCGCGAGCAAAAAGAGGAAGTGGGAGGAAGTCGTGCATGATCCGGCCGAAGAGAACGTGAAGGGCGGAGGCTTCAGCTTCGGCTTCGGAAGTGACATTGAGGAGGAGGAGGAGCCTTGAAAAACATGGCGCCGCTACCTCAGTGGCATGCCACAGATTTGGTGGATGTCAAACCCTGCCCAAACAGAATATATCCAACAAAAGCTCCCACAGCAACGGCAAGCATGACCCAACCATTATACGTCATGAAAAGAAGCCTACCCATGGTCAGCATAAGGGTTCTATGAGGAGCGGGACAACGTACATGATGAAGAAGCTGTAGAAGACTTGCACGGCATACAGCAGTGCTTTTATGATCGTGCCTTTGCGTTCTGCCGCAGCCCTCGAGTCTCTTCCTACCACGAGGAGTGAGCTAGATTCGTTTGACGGAAGTGCGCCTTGGATATATCAGACACGGCTCTGGCAAGAGCGGGAACTGAGACATACTTGAGCCGCTGGTGCTATACGCAGCCATTTCCGCACTGTGTTTCTGCTCATATCGTCTGCTGATCTCGCGCACGCATTCATACCCAGCGGTCAAGAGGACAATAGCAAGTAGAGATAGGATCAGAGAAAACGTGCTCGTGACCCTCCACTGGCGAAAGACAATGCATAGGTTCTCCGAAGACCAAGTAAACAGCATCTATTGCGTGTCAGCAAATGCGCCTGCCGGGAGCGTCGAGGCTAGTACGTACGTTCATCGAACAGGTTCCCATGTCCATGTCTCCATGCCCATGGTCCATATCGCCGTGGTCCATATGTGAGTGGTCCATTCTACGGGGTGTTGGTTTGATGCCGTGCCTTGCTGGGCGAGGGATATGAGGAGTATTTGCGGGTTGTGAAGGGTACCGAGTGTGAAACGACAATCCTCCCTTGAGTGTTTTGGAGTAGTTCGATCCTCACAGATGACGAGGAACCGCAGGCGCTTTATGCCACTTCCGCTCGAAATCTCCACCGTAGCAGAACGGCCAAACACTTTTTCAAAGTCGCGCAACTGCCATAATGTCTCTTTAGCAGACTTGAAAGTGGAAATCATCGTGCCCTGAGGGCAGGTCATCTATGATGGCTGAAAATGTACCGCCAGGCTCAGCTGCGAAGCCTGCGGCCAGCGGGGATAGGCCTGGACTTCCATACTATGAGAAGTTGAGGCGCGACTTGCGCGACACTCTGCAGAAGAAGCGCCTAGTAGATCGCAATATGGTATGTGAACAACAGGCTAAACAGCGCTTTCACTGACGCGGACAGGCTGCGATAGAAGACCAGATCTACCGTCAGGAGACCACATACCTCGAAGAGACCTCTGTTGCAGGAAATATTGTGAAGGGATTCGACAACTACATCAAGGCGTCTGCGGTATCAGCGGCTGCGACTTCGACCGGGGGCACCATTTCTGGCAGTGCTGCGGGCGGCGGGCTTGGGGCAGGCAGGCGCAAAGCTGTTGTCAACGACTCTGATCGTGTCTTCTCACGAAGTTCTGTCTCCTACATGCGTGATTCCGATACTCCCAGCAGTGCGACGAGCACGCCAAAGGGTGCCGGCACGCCTACTGGAAGTTTTACGACCGAGAAAGTGGGTGATAAGAAGAAGAAAAAGAGCCTTGCACACGACGATGACAATGATGGAAGGCCGACCAAACGGCAGAAGACCACCTTTGGCGGTTCGAGGAAAGCCACGGATGACTGAAGGGCTCAACACGCAACACCACGGCGCGGGCATGCGCATATCAACCCAAACATCCAGCCTCACAGTGTCAGGGCATTCTGGTTGTTTGATGGAACGTCGTCTCTGGCACGCAGGACTGGGACATTACAACGGTCCCAGGACGCATGGGTAGTGCCATGTTGGTGAACACAGCATCCTGTCGAGACAAGCATATTACCTCGTCCACGTCCTGGCTGTCGTTGACCGCTGGAGCTGCCGACGCAGCATCTCGGTCTGTAGGCTGAACATCGAGAGCAGCCACACGTCAAGCGAGAATTGATTCGCAAACTGTCACGGAGGCATCGTGGGTACTGTGACAGGCAAGGCTAAGAGGCATGTGTGCGTAAATGCTCAGCCATGGAACTTTCGAATTGTTCGTGCAGGAGGCAAGGTGGTCTAAAGTCGCTTGTTAAGTAAAATCCAGACGACACTGGTCTGGCATAGTGCCTCAATTATGAGGCTCATGGATAGAACGCCCATGCTGAGTGGTCCATAAGCCGCTCCGGATAATGTCATCTTACTACCTCGGCTGTTATGCCGTTTACTAACATTGAAACCCCTACAACCGAATGTATTCATTGTTAATGCCTCCCCTCGATCACAAACCCAAATGCTTCGCCTAAGTCTGCAAATCAGCAGACAACGGATATTTGGTCTATCAGAGTGTTCGAGGAGGCATTTTGCATCAGGAAGGTTTCTGGACACGATGGCGCCTCTCTCGCCAGCATCTGTGGTAAGTAGCACCATAATCTTGATAAATCGTGCCGTCATAACTTTCAAAGGCTGCCATCGAGCGATTCAAGGCGTACAAACCTCCTCCGACGGTATGGCCGTCGATGCCAGTGTCTCGCAAGGCCGCTGTTCTACTAGTGCTGTTCGCCGACACCAACGGCGAGCTGAGGGTCGTGATAACCATGCGGGCAAGCACACTCAGTTCGTATTCTGGGCATGCGGCTTTGCCAGGTGGTAAGGCTGAAGAGGGCGAGACCCCTTTCGAGGTGGCGAGACGCGAAGCACATGAGGAAATTGGTCTACCGAGTCGTGATGGAACCCTACCAGAGCCATTTCACGTTGAGCACTTGTGTGAGATGCCGACGAATCTAGCCAAGACAGAGCTCGTTGTCCGCCCCTGTGTCGCATTGCTTCATTCCTATGATCCCAAGACTGGACTCGATGCTAGCGTTGCAGAAAAGCTGCTGCCTCGTCTGGATGCTCGGGAAGTCGCTGCTGTATTTTCAGCGCCGTTCAAGAACTTTCTGTACCATGAAGATCTGCCTGACCAGCCAAACCTTCCTGGAGAACCAAGTGATTGGTACAAGGGAGCCTGGACTGATTGGCACGAAAATCAATGGAGGATGCACAACTTCTTTGTTCCTGTGACGAACCAGAATGTCACCAAGCCGAAGAAAAGCGATGACCAGAAGGCTGTTGCTGACAACCTCGACAAACTATCGAGGTATCGGGTATTCGGGATGACGGCAAGAATACTTGTTGACGCGGCTCGTTTTGCATACAATCAGGAGCCTACATTCGAGCATAACAGTCATTTTGGCGACGAGGAGATGATTCTTCGACTACGAAAGCTTGGACGACTTGGGGACATAAGGAAGCGGACCGATGTGCTCACCAAGGATGATCTGGTCAAGGCTGCCAACCTGTGATTAGCTGCCGGATCCGGCTGAAGGGGGCCGTGGACCTATGGAGGGTCTGCTGGAATGCGGGCCATATTCTGCGTATAACTTGTCTCAAATGACCCTCGATCAGCCAACACAGCAGATGCACCCAGAACGCAGCCGGGAACAGTCGCTCAAACTCGCATTATGCTGTGGTCGATGCTAGGGAGACAATGGCTGCATTGTTTGCTTGGCCGGGCAGGTGTTTGCCGGCAGAGCTCCCGTCTGCTTGCCTTTCTTTGTCCCTGCTGGGATGTCCGTCTGCGGTGATCCGCCGACGAATCAACAAAACTGCAGCTCCATGTCCATGAACCGCGATCCAGACGCATGGTGGCGGAGAACATCAGCATCTGAAATTGCTGTTCTCCTGTTTCTACCAAAGATGACATAGTTTGCTCTCATTACCGAAGAGAGACAGAGATGACCACGCGTCCATCAACACAGCGCTGGCTGTCTACACCGCCCCCACCCTCAAGGGCACTCTTGAACCTTCAAAAACAAGGACTTGAGTTGTCTGCTTCACAGTCTCAGACCTCTCTGTACTCAACCTCAAGTCATGTATCTGGCAAGTCTGGGGCGTCCGATCGGGACAAGCCGCTGCCACTGGAACCATCTGAAAAGAAGAAGAGAAGGTCGTCAAGCGTTTACAGTACAGACACTACCATTACCAACATAATTCGTATGTACAACGACTACAAAGAGTTGGTCGAGTCACCAGGGTTGCCGACGGCCAATCAAATCCACCACCCACACGACTATCGAGATACCATCGCCCCATTACTCATCAAGCGTTTGAGCATCAGTAAATCCCCTGTCCCACAAATACCCGCCTTTCCAGACCCTTCAGATAGTACTTCCAATCTCTCCGTCAGGTCGGCACCTGTTCAGGCAGTCACTGCGCAGTCGGGCAATATAACTGCTCCAAGCTTTATGGAGTTTTCCCGAAGTCTGCAGCAACGAAAGAACGAACTGGCTTCACCATCATCCGTGGCTTCGACAGACCCTCGACAGGTAGCTTATGATCAATTGGCACCTCCGTCACCACAGGTGTCCTCCGTTGAGATGTCGCTATCCATTTCACGGACCCCTCCGCTGCTTGATGCTATGACAGCAAGTATATCAGATGTTGAAGAGTCTGATCTTCTACCTCCGCCCCTAGGGATGTCAAGCTCAGGTCCACCAAGTCCAGTTTCGGATGAGTGGGAGGAAGAGTCCGAGGCTCAGAGTCCCAGATCAAAAGGGACGACCAACGATCAATCTGACGTTGGCACGTCTGGTAAGCAGTATTCAGGAGAATGGCTGGAGGATGGCATTTTCCAAAGCCCCGTGTCTGGCTCGAACAAACCTTGGGAGAAGACAAGCTTTCGGCTGAGGAAGAGTGCGGCCGAGAAAGAGCAAGAGCGCATCCTGTCATATGCAGCAGCAAAATATCCTGCCATGAATGGCAATGCTGCATCTCGAAAACGATCGCGGAACAGTAGCGCAAGGTCGAGTTCGCAACAGGGAGTCTCCAGTCTGTTGAGGTCTGTATCTCGCACCAAGGAGAAGGCAGATCCGGTGCAAGAAGAATCATTTCCAGAAAGACCGCTGGCTAAACCTGCGACACCTTACCAGGTTTATGGTCCAGAGATCTGGTCGGAAAAGACCAAGAAGAAGCAGCAACGACAACAGCAACAATTTCAGCATGGCCACAACCGGAGCAAATCCCGCGAACTTGTGAATGCTTATCAGAACGGCCAGAGTCAGTTCGTTGGCGTGATCGAGAAGCTCACCAGAAGGACGTCACAGAAGCGACGGCGCAAACTGAAGCAAAGCATCGTGTTAGTCGGTCCAGAGGTGAAGAAGGGCAAAAATGATGCTTCCAAAAGACCTGATGAAGAAGATGGAGCCAGCTGGATTTGATTCAGCACGCATAGACGCTGGAGTCTGGACCTAGATGCATGGCCATAGCCTTGATAGATAATTGAGAATACCAAATAGACTTCAAGACAGACATTACAGTATTGCAAGAGGCCGGGGTTTGAGCTTCTCCAACAGCTGCCGTCATCCATGTTTCACTCCCCGCACTGTTCATTGGCAGGACGACCACGCGTAACATGCTGGCTGGCCTTGATCTACCTGCAGAGCATGCTGCTTGCTTTCCATCTGATTTATAGTCTTCTGTGTCTCTCGTTTCTCCTCAGGATCTCAAGCGGCTGGACCCCCTGATCAGTCCTATCAAAACCTTCCCATTCTCCGCCAACAGTTCAATCATCAGGCTGCAGTGACGATGGGCGGAGAGACGTCCTCCCGTGCCACCTCCAACTATCCGCAGCTGGCCACGGGTCCTGTTGGCAAACTCATTGAAAACATCTATACAGACAGGATCAAACAACTGACCTCGGGAGGTCAATATGAGAAAGAGAACCTTCTAGCCAAGCTATACCACAACACGAACGACGACGAAGACCATGTCAAGATTTCCGTCTACTCACCGCCGGACCTCACCCGGCCGACCTTCAAAGATGCGACCTCCCATGAATTCAAACCCACACATCGAGGCGAGGCCTTCGGTCCCTCGTGGTCAACACATTGGTTCCGAATCAAACTTACAGTCCCTGAGAACATGCGAGATGGTGAACACCTTGAGTTCCACTGGGATGCAAACAATGAAGGGATGGTCTGGACACATGACGGCAACCCTCTGCAAGGGTTGACAGGAGGTGGAGAACGTACAGAATGGATACTTCCCGAAAGTTGGCGAGATGGGAAAGAGCACACCTTCTACATTGAGATGGCCTGCAATGGCATGTTTGGCAATGCTCCCGGCGGTGACAGCATCCAACCTCCTGAGCCCAACAAGTACTATCAGCTCTCGGTCGCGAAGATTTTAGATATCAATCTCGCTGCACGCCAGCTTTATGTGGACTACTGGATCATTGGAGACGCCGCTCGAGAATTCCCAGGTGACAGCTGGGAGAGGCACGAAGCGCTTCAAGTGTGCAGACAGATAATGGATGTATTCATAGCCGGAGAAGGCTCCACTGAGTCTATCAAGACAGGTCGGGAGATTGCACAGAAATACATTGGAAAGAATGTCAACTCTGCCAAGGTCTACGAGTCGGATGAGAAAAGCATCGTCTATGCCATCGGACACTGCCACATTGATACGTGCTGGTTATGGCCCTGGGCAGAGACGAAGCGCAAGGTCGCGCGAAGCTGGTCTAACCAGTGTGATCTTATGGATCGATACCCAGAACATCGCTTTGCGGTGAGTCAAGCCCAGCAATACAAATGGCTGAAGGAATATTACCCGTACGTCTTTGACAGGGTCAAGACCAAGGTCAAAGAGGGCAAGTTTCATCCGATTGGTGGAAGTTGGGTTGAACATGACACAAATATGCCCAGCGGCGAGTCCCTGGTTCGACAATTCTTGTATGGACAACGATTCTTCGAAAGCAATTTCGGGGAACGGTGCCAGACGTTCTGGCTTCCAGATACGTTTGGATACTCGAGTCAACTACCCCAGATATGTCGGCTGGCCAATATGTCCCACTTCTTCACCCAGAAGCTGAGCTGGAACAACATCAACAACTTCCCACACACTACATTCAACTGGGTCAGCTTGGACGGCAGTCAAGTCATTTGCCACATGGCGCCTAGCGAAACATACACAGCTGATGCTCACTTCGGAGACGTCAGGAGGAGTGTTACTCAGCATAAGAGCATGGATCAGGACAACACGTCCCTCCTTGTATTCGGCAAAGGTGATGGCGGTGGCGGTCCTACTCGAGACATGTTGGAGAAGCTCCGGAGATGTCGAGGTCTGAGTGACACGACTGGCCTCCTTCCCCGTGTGCACATGGGCAGGTCCGTCGACGAGTTCTTCGCAGACCTGGAAAAGAAGATTGCAAACGGCACGAAGCTCGTTACTTGGTACGGAGAGCTCTACTTTGAGCTTCATCGTGGAACCTACACGACACAGGCCAATAACAAATTGAACAACCGCAAGCAGGAAATCATGTTGCACGATATTGAGTACCTGGCGACGTTGGCCAGTCTCAAAAGCAAGAGCTACAAATACCCTAAGAAGGAGATCGACGAGATTTGGGAAAATGTCCTGCTTTGTCAATTCCATGATTGTCTCCCGGGCAGCTCCATCGAGATGTGTTACGACGACTCTGACGAGCTTTACGCACATAATGCTAAACTTGGAGCCAAGCTCAAAGAGGAGGCTCTTACAGTACTGGGCTTGTCCCGAAATGTCAAGGCCAATGCCCAACTCGCGGCTGTCAATACTGCACCGTGGAAGCGGTCGGAATTGGTTCCTATTCCGCAAGCTCAGGCGAAGTCCCAAGGACAGAAATACACCTTTGTTTCTGGTGGTTCAGGTCTTGTCAAAACGCACGCCGCCTCGGCGATACAATCTACCGCTTCCGTTGAGGAAATCAAGGAAGGAGTATTTGTGATGCAAAACAGCAAATTCAAGGTGGAGATCGAGGCTGGTGTCATCACGTCTCTGATCGATCTGAAAGCCGATCGCGAGGTCATTGCAAAAGGCGGCAAAGCCAATCAACTGGTTATATTTGACGACAAACCGCTATACTGGCAAGCTTGGGATGTGGAGGTATTCCACCTGGATTCCAGGAAGGAACTCAAGTCTGAGCAGATGGAAATCGTTGAGAATGGTCCTTACAGGGTCAGTGTGGCAACCAAGACGCAGGTCAGCAAGGACAGCTGGGTGAAGACGACCATCAGTCTCGATGCATCCGATGGCCAAGATGACCTTGGGTTCCTTGCTGTAGAAGCCGAGGTTGAATGGCGTGAAAATATGAAGTTCCTGAAGGTCGAATTCCCGGTGGATGTGGTCAACACTGAAGCTACTTATGAGACACAATATGGAATCATCAAACGTCCAACTCATTACAACACCAGGTAAGTGTTACTACAGTCCGGATCGGAGAATCGAGCTAACATGTTCAGTTGGGACATGGCCAAATTTGAGGTCTGCTGTCATAAATTCGCCGATTTGTCTGAGGCGGATTATGGCGTGTCTATATTGAACGATTCGAAATATGGATTCGCGACATGTGGCAACCTTATGCGTCTGTCACTGCTCCGTGCACCCAAGGCGCCAGATGCCCATGCCGATATGGGAAGACATCATATCAAATGGGCTATCATGCCACATCAGGGTGCTATGGGGCCCAACACTGTGCAAGCAGCCTACAACTTCAACCATCCTATGACTTTGGTGTCGTTGGTCGACGACAGACCGAAAGAGCTCTTCAGTGCAATTCACCTTAGTGGAGGTAAGTCGCTTGTGCTAGACTGCATCAAGCGCGGTGAGGACGATGAGGACGTCTCTCGTGGCGAATTGTCACAACGGTCCGGCCAGAGTGTGATTTTGAGAATTTACGAGAGTCTGGGAGGAAAGACTCGCGGCACAATTGAAACGACCCTTCCAGTCAAGAAGGCGTTCAAGACGAACATCTTAGAGGACGATCTGGAGACATTGACGATCTCGGGGAAGAACAAGCTCAGCATCAACATCCAGTTGCGGCCATTTGAGGTGGCCACTTTCCGGCTACAGTTATAAGACGAGCAGGATGGGTGGGATCCTATATAGATATATGTACTCCTGGACAGGGCCCGGTTTTGGACGGAATAAATAAAATCCTCTCTGGTGGACCATGTCTGCAGCCGTGCGATCCCGCTTTCGTAAATGCTCGCACCACCCGGGACTCATTACAAGGCTGGAGCTGGTGGCGGCATGCAATTTCACAAATGACCATCAGCCTCGTTCTGTGGCGTTCGGCTCTTGGGCGAGTTTCCGGTGCGAGGTGTCAGTGTTTGGGTGAGATCCGCCAGCTCCTTAACTTTAGTTCCATGGACATTTTAAGCGAATCAAACCTCACGGTCGCCGGTTCTCTGCGCCGGAGAATCCTTATGCAGGGTCTTGATCAGTGGACAGTCCCGCAAACCATTTGTTGAAGAGAGTTTCGTGTTCCCGTCGATTTGTTTACCTTGTCTTCGAGTAACCTGCGTTGTAACCAGCAGCCATCGGGCCGTGCTACAGACCCCAGAGCCTCATCGTTCGCGCCAGAACTTCACGGCACTACTATCTCGAAACCTTCACTTGCGCTCCAATCACGACATTTGCGCGCAACCTGATGGGTGTATCAATTGCATATCAGAATTGAAAGCGTCATTCATTCATTCCTCCTGCTGAATCCCACATCACTCGGGTCGCGTCCGAAGAGACAACCTCTCCACCGTTTGGGCGCATGCGGAAGTCTGTCCAGTGACGACAGGGGCCAACAATGATGTCTAGTGTCAGCATCGGGGATACCGTCGTGGTTCCTGGTGACATGTACGGCGTTGTCAAATTTATTGGTCCAGTAACAGGGAAAAAGGGAACATTCGCCGGAGTACAACTCGCTACAGAATATGCAGCCCGAGGGAAGAACTCAGGCGAAGTCGATGGGAGATACTACTTCAAGACTACAGTGCCAGGCTCCGGAATATTCCTGCCCCTGGAAAAGGCCGTCAAAAAGACCATTGGTCCTGTCGGCCTCGGTGTGAGGAATAGTCCAGGACCAGGAACACCAACAAGACTGAGCAGCTTCAATCAAGGAGGAAGGACACCAGCTATTGCGCGGCCCAACTTCAGTCAGTCGGTAGGTCCTGGAGTCCGAGCGGGCGCAGCCAGTCCGTCACTTAAACCGCCTGTTCGAAGAGAATCGTTACCACGTCCATCAAGCCCGTTACGCAAGGTGAACACTCCAGCCGCGAAGCCCTTGACGACGCCTAAAGTGAGGCAAAGTGGCATTGGCCTAGCCAAAAGCACAAACGGTGCTCATAGACCAAGCCCACGGCCCTCGAACACCTTTGCTCAAAATCTGCGACAGAGCACAGCCGTGTCGAATAATGCAAGGGCAAGTCCGTCGTTGGGACCCGAGTCCAGCTTCGATGAAACACAAGAGCAGGAGGCAGACTCTACACCGACGCCTACGCCTCAGGTCAATCGGACTGCTGATGCCAACGTTGAAAAGTATGAGACAAAGATAAGGGGACTGGAAAATGAGCTTAACGATACCCGACGTGAGATGCGCGAGCAGATCGCCACTTTCGGCGAGATGGAGCGCAGTTTCAATGAATTGCAAAAGCTCCTGCCCTCGTTGGAGCAGGATAGCAGGAGAGGCGGCGATGATGACGATGACGAACTACCTCGAGACGTGATCTCGCTCCGCGAAGTCATCAGGGAGAAGAACGAGAAGATCAAACTGCTTACGGCGGAGTTTGACGCCAATCGAGCGGATTTCCGCTCCACGATTGACACGCTGGAAATGGCGAGCACAGAGACGGAACGAGTCTATGAGAAAAGGGTCGATGAATTACTAGAAGAAGTCAGGAATCTACAAGACCGCAGTGAAGACGTGGAATCCGTCGCGCTACAACTTAAGCAGTTGGAAGAACTCGTCCAAGACCTCGAAGAGAACGTGGAAGACGCGCGACGAGGTGAAGCCGAAGCACGCGGAGAAGTCGAGTTTCTCAGAGGAGAAGTGGAGCGCTCACGGTCCGAACTGCGACGGGAACGCGAACGCTTGAGAACGGAGGAACAGCTCAACGGAAACTCGGCCGGCGATGTCGACGAGCTTAGGGCGCAACTGAGTTCCAAGGACGACGAAATTCGAGGTCTCAAGGCGATCATTCAGAATCTCAACGAGACTCATGACACTGCTCCGAAGACGAACGGGATTGCTACCAATGGATACAAATCCACCGAGGACAATACCGAAGACGAGGCGGATGAAAATCGTCTTAGTATGCGCCAACAGATCCGTGATCTGGAGGCATTGCTCCAACAAAAGAGCGCACACGAAGAAGAACTCGCGAACGAAGTCAAACAACTACGAAGCAGCGTCACACTTTCCAAGTTTCCAATGTCCGGTGCGGCGTTCGGCATCCACACCGCTATCAGGTCGCCGGGCGGTCATTCGAGAGGGAACAGCGCGGATCTGGACAAGAAGCATTTAAGTACAGGCACGACAGGCAGTCAAAAGACCGTCGTGCTGACCCCACAACGAACGACGCATGGGTACGGACAACATGATCCCGCGGACGATGATGGGGCCGTCTCGAGTGCGTCTGTCTCCAGTGCCGCGCTGTGGTGCGAGATCTGCGAGGAATCAGGGCATGATATCCTGACTTGTACGAATATGTTTGGCCAGCAGACTAGTCAGAGCCAGGGAGGCAGTCTAGGCAGGAGATCAGGCAAGGACGTGGTTCGCGAAGGATTGCGGCGTAGCGAAGAGAACAAACGTCAGACAGAACCAGCCGCAGGCGGGCGGCTGGGTGTGGACGCAGATAGGCCCGCACCCCTGATGAGTCGCAAGGGCAGTTCGACTTCGGTCTCGCCACTAGCGAGCCTGCCGTCTCCTGGGCTTGACGGGCCGGAGGATGCACTACCATCACCGCCACCGCCGCCGGTGCCACCGAAGTCGACGACGGCTATGATCGAGGGGACGGGTGCACAGGCCGGAATGCTCGCTGGACGGGCTAGCGGCGTGATTGATCCGGAGAAATGGTGCGCGCTGTGTGAGCGCGATGGGCATGATAGTGTGGACTGTCCGCTTGAGGATGATTTTTAATGGTGAGCACCGTTTCTTCATTCCTACTGAGGGTTACTGAAGCAGATTTGTTACACGGCGTACAAGCACAAAAAGCAAGCGTGCGTGTGTTTGCTGGATTGGATTTCTTCTTTCAAGGGACTTGATGCTGCCATTATATCATCTGTAATGACTTACAGGGAATACATTTTCTTTTGTGGATACTGTGAATATGGAGCTGGTCTGCCTGTCAGGTATGCTTGGTGGAGGCTGTGTAATATATGTGCGGAGTCTCAAAAGTACACCCTTTTAATGTATAACTTATGCTCTTGAGACTGGATTCTCTGCTTGTCTCCTGTTGCTCGCGGCATGTTGCTGGGGGTCTGTCAGGCAACCTAGGTCCTATACCTGAAGAGTTACTAGTGGACGAGAACCTCAATTGCCATATACGGGGTGATTTCAGAGAGTGAGGAAGGCGTCTTTGACCTGCAGGTCTGAATGAGCCTTCAAGTGGACATCAAAGAGCGCTCCGTGCGCGCTCGCTGAGCAAACAAATCGATGGCCAAATCTGACCCTAATTGACCGGTTCTACTTGCCTTTCGACCAGAAATCGGTTCCAGGCGGGCGTCACGTAAACTGGCAGTTTTCCTGCCCTTACGAGGACGGAACTTTGGGCCTGTGGTGGTGCGCCATTGAATCGTACGACGTATCACTATCAACACCGCTGAAGACACGCTTCAGGGTCAAGGACAGCGCATTGGTTTGAGAATCGATGCGCTCACAGGATCCGACCTTTCCACTACGACTCATGCCATTCGTCAGCCGAGTTTCTTCTTACCGGTTGTCGGCGCTTGCGTGAGGCTGTGTCTCGATGCAACACAGCCCAACGCATTGCGATGCAAAAGCCGCTGTAGCGGAACTGTGGTCGTGCAGTCGCCCAGTATCTTAACAAAGTGTTTCGTGCTGCTGGACCTTTCTCCCACAACTCCCTATGTTTCTACATGTCCATGATTCGATGTCATGGCCCTTTGCCTTACTTGCAACAGCTTCAGCTTGTGCCGGATCTTCAAATTCTCGGACGCCAGTTCAGCAACAAACGTAAATTCAGACTCAAGATACTTTTGGCATGAGCATTTGGCCCGATTGTGTTTCAGACATTCGGACAACATATCCCAGATACATATCACGGCTTCTGCTGGCTGTGGTCTATGTACGTTATTGTTTGATGCATTCACACGCAAAGAAGCAGAGCTAGCACAAGAGGCAGGCCAACTTCCAATCATCCTAGCACGGGGCGTGATAGTTAAAGATGAACGCAACGATCCGCCTCGATTCTCACCATACATGAAGCCTCGACTAAGATCATTCTTCCTGAGGCCCGACAAAGAACCGATCGGCCTTTGTGATGTTGACATCAGCATTGACAACGGTATGTCTTACTGCTATACTCCCCACACTTTTCTACTAACATAACACTAAAAGCTTCCGTCGAATTGGCCAAAGAGATTCCATTGAAGCCGTTTATCAAACTGCATTCACATGCTTATGATCCCAGCTGTGTGGCGCTTGCATCAAGGTGGCTTTCATCTTGCCTGGAGAGTCACGATTGTCCAGCGCCCAACTTGACAGGTCCAAGTTTGTTAACACGTTTCCTCCACGTCGAAAATGGAAGCATAAACATACGCCTTGTCGAGTTCCCACCCGGGGCATCACTGCAACCATGGGTCGCTCTAAGCTACCGATGGGGGGAAAAGAAGCCACTGGTGCAGTTGGAGCAAAATACCATAAAGAACTTGAAGAAAGTCGGTACCAAGATCTCAGAGTTGGATGAGATTATCCAGGCTGCAATATCCATTAGCATGGATTTAGGAATTCAGTATCTGTGGGTGGATGTATTGTGCATCCTTCAAGGTCAGGACTCCGATTGGTTGGAGCAATCCTCACAGATGAATTATATCTATGGACACTCGACGGTAACTATCGCCAGTGTGGACACAGATGGCTTTTCACAGAGCTTCTTGAGACCGCGAGAAACGCAGTACATCGAAATACCTTGGAAAGCGGACCCAAATCAAGACGCCAGTCAAGAACGCCGAAAGTCGTCGCATTTTTACGTCTCCCAACGATGGCCCGATCAAAATGACCAGTTGATTGGACCGTGGTCTAAACGTGCATGGACTCTGCAAGAAGAGCTCCTGTCAAATAGAATCTTGTTCTATTCTTCTCATCAGATTGCCTGGAAATGCTGCAGCGAGGTTGTGTATGAGCGTGGCCCCCAACACGTCCCTTTGACCGAGTTCTACTCCAGCATCGCAGACCTACCAGGTGGAAGACCTTTCTGGAAATACGACCTTTTCACCCAATTCAAACTCCTGCCAGATTACCTGGGCAGTCCGGAGTGTCTCAAGCCCCATGGTAAGTACCTTATCTGGTACAATGTCATTGAAGACTACTCTGCTCGGTGTCTAAAATACCCACGAGATCGACTTGTTGCCATTTCAGGCATAGCGAAAGAATACAGCACGGTCCTCGATGGTGACAGATATGTGGCAGGTCTTTGGCAGTCAGACATGCTTCCAGGTTTGTTGTGGTACGTTGAAGGCTTGGAGCTTTTGGGGAGGAGAGTTGGTGAGTCCATCGACCACGAGGTCAAGGCTCCTTCCTGGAGCTGGGCCAGCGCTCCCTCTGGGTATACCATTAAAAATGACTGGAAAGACAAGGAACTTAAAGAATTAGCAACGTTGGAAGACGTCCAATTTGGTCTGGTGGAGCCGAACAACCCTTTCGGCGGTGTTTCGCATGCCAAAGTCACCATACGTGGACGGCTATATCGGTTTTCTCAGCTTTACCACCCTACTTGGCGTTCGCAGGGGAGTGGCCTTTCACCCTTCGAACGCCACCTTTCTCATATGGTCGAGCTCGACTACGGCGAGAGAGCAAACGAATTCTCCCGTGAAGACCACTATGCCGCTTTATTGTTGGTGCAACAAAAGACTTCATATTTTCCTCGTTTTGATGCTCTTGTTCTCGAGACTTTGCCGTCACCCAGTGACGAGAGGGCTACGGTTTGGAAACGCCTGGGTGTTTTGCAACTGCGCCATTACAGGAAACCGACAATCCCTCCCTTAAAACTCAGAAAGTTCGGAGCCGAATTGGCAAAATCTCTAGACCTACGACGGTCAAAGCCCATTTTCTGCAAGGAAGACATCCAGAATTATGATTCGGGCAAATGGCTCTACGAATCTGTAACCATCGTCTAATCGACACTGACATATCCACGGAGATGAGCTCGCAGACTTGTCTGAGGTATACTGGCCTCGAAATCTCCTCAGACCATACGGTGCCCACCACAACTCACACGGGACGCCTACCTCATCCGCAACAAGTCAAGCTAGAACAGGAACATAGGCGCTACGTCTGGGCATTGAAGCCGGAAGGTCGGATATATTGTAACAAAAAAATGGATCTGAAGAGCTGGACAGATGATTAATGAGCCGATGATGAAGTGCGGCAACGACCGCCTATCACTTTTCCAGGGCCAACAGGCCGGCCATGTATCTGGAGCGCCGTAGCACTTGCAGATTGAAGACCAAAACTCGCCGATGAGTTGCTATGACTGCGTGACCAGATGGCAATTGCTCGAAAGGAAGCAGATCGAAGGGATCGGGTACCGAAGAAGAGGCAGAAAATTTACCCTTTGCTCATTTTGAATGAGATGCAGCAGAAACATTGTCCTCTTGAGGATGCTGTTTCGTGATGAGCACCGTCTTTGTTTTTCAAGTACGAAAAGCAAGCGGGCATGCGCACGTTGGCTGGTTGGATCTCTTCTTTCAATGGGGGCTGTTGCTATTATATCTGTAATGACTGGGTGACCTTTTTCTTCTTCTGTAAATACTATCAACGTGGACGTGGATGTGGAGCTGGTCTGCCTGTTCAGAGATACTCTGTAAGGACCATGTTGATATATCAGTGTGAATACTATTGCCTGGCCAGTGCTGCTGCATCACGCTTGAATCTCGACCTGTTGAATACCTCTGTCCGTCTTATCTTGGTCAACCCCAATATGTTCAGCATGTTGATGTGGGACCACAGTTTTCCCTCGGGAAGTGAACACACCCCCTGTCATTCCACCTTTCGCAAAGAGTAAAGCGACATCTTCCAACTCCAATCCTTTGGTCTCCGGGTAGAAACAATACACCATCGGGATGAAGAGGGCGTTGAGAATGGCGAAGATGACGAATGCTCGCCACTTGATGTTGTCCATTGCAATCGGCGTGATCTGGCAGCACACAAGACAGTCAGTATGTCGGGTGCGGTATGTAGTGCCACCAAGACCGCATGACTCACCTTGACAACCACAAATACAACATCCAGTTCCACGCACTGGAGATAGCTTGTACCTTCGCTCGATATCTAGTCGTGTTGATTTCTGAAGGGTAGAACCATGGGACTGGAAGCCAGCCCAAGCCATAGAACAGTTGAAACAGGAATATAAACCCTGTGGCACCGTATGCTGGCCTTTTGGTGCGAATAGACAGCAGAATCGACACCATGACGAAGCAAAAACAAAGTCCGGCTGACGAGAACATGAGGAGAAAGCGGCGACCGAACCGATCGATGACAAACAGTGGCAGGATGGAACCGATCAGGTATGTAACTTCGAGGCAACCAGCCAGAATGAGGGACAGGTTGCGCGACAAGTCCATCTGATCCTCGATCTTAGCAAGCTCTTCCCGTTGTCTTTGATCGTGGTCACCAGCATGATGTAGCATGCAAAAGTTGAAACTGAGTACTTACCAATTGGCATCGCCTGCACATGGCACGACTTCAGTTTTCGAGCCTGAGGATTGTGCTGTCTGTAGACTGGGTCTTCCTCGCCGGACTAGGTAACCTCGCCACCCAAGATCTGCGGACACGGGTCACCATGGCTTCCAGGCTTTTTCTCTGGTCAATATGGATGGCACGAGGAGAGTCATCTCTCTCGACGTGATACTTGCCATTGCCAATACCAGCCATACTGAATGAGCTGGAGAATGAGAACGAACGTGAACTGAGCTGTTGGGGAAAAGCCAGAAAGAATGAGCAAGGGAATCTGTCACTCACAGGGAACTCACCTCAAACCAAAGATTGCAGGGTTGACTCCAGGAAAACAATAAAGGACACAGTAGAGCGACCACCGATGCGGTGTTGATGCGATGATTACAGTATCAGAAAATAGCAAATGCCAAACCCATGCTTCATATACAATGCACTGCAACCATCCCGCGTAATAATCATGCAATCATAGCAGTCGTTCCACCGTGCTGAGGACCAGGTCATTGCAATGCGAGTAGTCCCCCATACGCCGTACAAATGCTTCATCAACGCAAGCCAGCCCATGCTCGAAATTCATGATTGCCGGACACCACAAAATGATCCCCCTAATGCTCGCTCACTCATCAACAACACCTTCCTCGTCGTCTAGCTTCTTCCGGATCACGAGTGCCATAGCCCGGCGCAGCGCTGTCAGATTCCCCTATTCCCAGGCCTACACTAGGTAAACCCAGCCAGCTGCGGCGTTTGTCACCGTAGCCGACTCTGAAGCTTCCAGAGTTGGCATGGTTGCCTACGAAATAGTCGTCTCCATATTCGCTCCGATATCCGGGGGTTTGCTGCACCCGTGCGAACTCTGCAGCGTCGGTCTGGTGCTTCTGCTCGATCAACTTTCGGGCGATAACCCGAAAGACCTCTTCGACACCTTCGCCATCCTTGGCATTCACTTCATGACAGCTGTCCCAGCCAATATCCTGGTTCCAGAACCCGGAACTTCTCTTCGAGTCTGGGCTGTGAATAACGACATTGCCGGACTTCATCATCAACGGTGGAGTGGACGAAGTACTCTGGGCCACCACCCCACCGAGTTGCTCGGCCACATATGCAATTGTCCTCTCAAAGGTCACTTCGCGGCGTGAAGGGTCGTCTGCAACAATGTCGCTTTTAGTCCCGACCACATGTATTATGGGCATTGCCTCTCCATCATCACAATTCTCTTTCATTTCTGCGAGCCATGTCTTCATTTCTTCCCAACTCTGCTCATTCGTGATGTCGTAGCATAAGAGACCAGCATTAGCACCTCGATAGTAGAGTCGAGATATGCTCCGAAACCTCTCTTGTCCTGCAGTATCCCATATCTGCAAACGGACGGTAGTGGATGTGTCTGGGTCGGTGATGCGTTTGGTGACAAAGGACGCGCCAATGGTAGACTGGGTATTCTTGGACAGCTGCGCGGTTGGATTGATGAATCTAGAAACAAGCGAGGTCTTTCCCACCCCCTGCGCACCCAGTACAACCAGTTTCGCCTCTATTGAAGTTGCAGGAATTGGCTGGGAGCCACTGGTTGTGATTACTGGAGGTGCTGAAGTCATTTTGCTCGATAAGGAAACGAAACAACCAAGGAAAGCTTGGAGCGAAGTTCTTTCTGAAATCCTTGTCTATCTCATTTTTGCGCAGTGGGCTATGCAATAGCAGGAAGCCCAAAGATGGTGGTACCTGCCGCTGAAAGAGTCACGGGTGGTCAGAATAGCCAGCAGTGGTCGAAGGAGGCTCCTGCAACTTATGATCGATTCTTGTCAGCAAGTTGGACTCAAAGGAAAGCACAAAACAAAACAGAAGAGTTGTGAGCAAAGGACGTCGAGGCCAGAAAGTTGCAACAAGCCTGGTTCAGCCCGCGATTGCGCCTCCCAAAAATTAATGCCAAAAGGGCAAAAAATCAGCCCTCTGGAGTGCAACCCCGCATACAAAAGTGAAATGTGCAATCTCGCCAGACTGCATTTATCAAGGTTCATCAACAGGTTGATCACGCACGAGCCTGTTGACGAACAGTCACGTCGAGATGCAAAACACACCTCGGTGCTCACGATATCACGAGGACAAGTGTCTGGCGAATCATCATCGCGTCGTGATGACAAGGAGGTGAGTCGAGGACGAACAGAAGTTACAGAACCACTCGTCTCAGGGCTTACAAGTACATGCTATTTATTGTTTACCAATGTCCCAAGCTCATGGCTGCCTCCGTGCGCCCGCGCATCCCACCTAGCCACCGACAAGAAGCGGATCACTCTTTCCGTCCATACTATTACTTGCACAAAGAGGAGGGAGAAGGCGGCCGAGACAACCCACAGCAAGAGTACAAGGCTGACCATGCACACAATGAATGAACAATTCACATCAGGCGAGTAGAATCCAAGTCTCGAAATCCCAGTCGAGATCGCAGCCACCTCCGAGGCACTGATTTGCCATCATCGAGTCTAGACCAGACCTTTGCTGGCTGTCCCACCTCGCCCACAATGCGTCTTCGGGCGTGTTCACCCCGAGGTGTACATAGGCCTGGTGGGTGTGTCACTGTGATGACCCGACCCCCGAGCATAGCGAGACGGCATTGAACCTCGGGGAACCTCAAACCCAATCACAGAGGCCTATTTAGAAAAGAACATCGGCAATTGCGGTAATCCCAAGCGCCAGGCGAGAAGCCGTGGGCACTGACGCTAACTCTGCAACCACTGGGCGGCGCGAACTCCGTCATGATGGACATCGTTGTTATCCCCGCCTCCAGATTTACTTCATCGAACAATGCAACACCCAATCATCGGAGCAATGGAGCCCCATTACTACACCTCCCACATATATCATATTGTCCGTGAAACTCTGTTCCAGAGACTTGGATTGTTTCTTATAGTCCTCTTCGCCTTCCTCGTCGTCCTTGCCTTCGGCGTTACCCTTTTCTCCACGCCTGGTTCCCGCCCCAGGGCTATCTCTCCAGATCCTGAAAGGGAGCCAATTCTACCTTCTTCACAAAGAGACCTCGAGGCAACATGAACCACGACGAGGGTGAGAAGCCAAACGTTGGCAAACTTAGCGGAGAAGACGTCGCAAAACACAATTCGAAAGATTCCTGCTGGGTTATTGTCCATGGCAAAGCATACGATGTGACGGACTTTTTACCCGGTAAGTGCTGCTCGTTACCCTCCATCAGCAAAGGTGGCTAATCATTGAACAGAGCACCCTGGTGGTCCCAAGATCATCCTGAAGTATGCCGGCAAAGATGCCACCGAAGAGTTCGATCCCATTCATCCTCCAGACACACTCGACAAGTACCTGCCCAAGGACAAGCACTTGGGCCCCGTCAACATGGAGACGGTCCAACAGGAGGAAAAGGAGGAGAGTCCCGAGGAGAAAGAAAGACAGGAGCGTATCAAGAACATGCCACCACTCGAAGCATGCTACAACCTTATGGATTTTGAGAGTGTAGCCAGATATGTCATGAAAAAGACTGCCTGGGCATACTACAGCTCGGGCGCGGATGATGAGATCACAATGAGAGAAAACCACTCTGCCTTCCATAAAATATGGTTCCGACCACGGATACTCGTTGACGTGGAAAAGGTGGACATTAGCACTACCATGCTTGGAACAAAATGCGACATTCCTTTCTACGTTACAGCTACCGCGTTAGGGAAGTTGGGCCATGCTGAAGGCGAGGTGGTTCTGACCCGAGGCGCAAAGAAGCACAACGTCATTCAGATGATACCAACATTGGCGTCCTGCAGCTTCGACGAAATCTGCGACGCCAGAGAAGGCGACCAATGCCAATGGTTACAACTATATGTCAACAAGGATCGAGCAATTACGGAGAAGATCGTGCGACATGCCGAATCGAGAGGCTGCAAAGGTCTCTTCATCACAGTCGATGCTCCTCAATTGGGCCGACGAGAAAAGGACATGCGAAGCAAATTCGACGACAGTGGTTCCAGCGTTCAAAGCACAAGTGGAGACGCCGTGGACAGATCTCAAGGTGCCGCCAGAGCCATCTCAAGTTTCATTGACCCAAGCTTGAGCTGGAAAGATATTCCCTGGTTCCTGAGCATAACGAAGATGCCCATCATTCTGAAGGGCGTGCAAAGAGTGGAAGATGTGCTGAAGGCCATAGAGGTTGGAGCACATGGCGTTGTCCTGTCAAACCATGGTGGTCGCCAGCTGGATACAGCACCCTCGGGCATTGAAGTTCTGGCTGAAGTTATGCCTGTCCTTCGAGAACGTGGTTTGCAGGATAAGATCGAAATCTTCATTGACGGGGGTGTTCGACGAGCCACAGACATTATCAAAGCCCTCTGCCTGGGAGCGAAGGGCGTAGGTATTGGACGCCCTTTCCTCTTCGCCATGTCTGCCTACGGTCTACCTGGTGTGGACCACGCCATGCAATTACTCAAAGACGAGATGGTCATGAACATGCGGCTCATCGGCGCAGCTAAAGTGGAAGATCTGACACCAGATATGGTTGACACACGCGGGATACATTCTCACATTGTGCCGGTACCTAAAGATTTATTGGGAGAGCGCTCATATGATCCACTTATTACAGCACACGAGGGTATCAAGGCTAAGTTGTGAGCGACCGGCTGTTTCTTGTTCCATAAAAGATTTGGCACAGCTGTTATATGACTTTATGTATATAGTTCGGAATAAATGAGCGCCGATGTGTACAAGTAGCATGTCGAGGAATGGCTGAAGTCCGTGCTTTTTCAGCACCTCTGTCCTGGTCTGCATGATGAAAAGGGTTTACGGATTGCTGAGGTAGTAGAAGTCCAATGCATGTGCCAGATATATCAGAGCCACTATGTTGGAAAGGAAAGAATTTGGTTCGGGCTCATTCTATTATTGAGATATCGGAGCCTTCGGATAGCGAGTCATAGATTGTGGGGTTGACGTAGACACCGATTCAGCTGGCTTATGTTACCTTTGTTCACGCGCGTGACAATGTCATTAAACATTCGTGCCAGTGTTGATCTAGACTGTGTCTACGATACGACTGATCGTTCACGTTGTTCCGCGCTGACCCGCAGATTCTATTCAGGTTCTGAAAATCGAATCGCTGCGCTCTTGGTAAGAGGCACGTTGCGGCCACAAAAATCCTTGCGCTTCCATCCGCCACGGCCGGCCTGTATAGAGTTATGCTGCGGGATGTGGTGTGCAGTACATTCAAAAAGCTAACCTCAGCTGCGCGCTGAACATAAGCGCGATGCTCCTCCTCCACCAGACGGGGTCGGTTCATGTCGGCGAAGTTGTGAGGTAGGCATTGGACTGGTTCTACTCCAGCACTTCTGCGGCTAACCGGGCACTAGATACACCTTGACATATACTCCCAGCCTCGACCGCATTCTTCCCCCTCCGACGCACCTCCACGTCAAGATCAAGAACACTTCGGCCATCCCACTACGAGCCGCTTATCTTCATGGTCCATATACCCTCTACGTTGCCTGTTACCCTTCAACGTTCAACCCGTACCAGAAGCATGAGGCAATCAAGGAAGAGGGCGCACCGGAGTACGAACCACAATTGAAGGCAGGCGGCCACTGGACTTCGAGATTGACGGTACCTGAAGAGACGCGAGGCGATGCGTTGCATACCGAGAGCAAGCGCAATGGTGAGCGGAAGAGTTTTACATGGATCATAGAGGTGGCTTCGCAGATTATCTTCTCCAAGACTGCCAGCGTGCACTACGAGTTACTGGTGGGGAGAGACCAGAAGTCGGTGGACTCGGGACTTCATGGTGTTGTCGGCTCGGGTCAACGAGTCCCTGGCCGATTGGAAGATCACCAGCAAGGCCGGTCAAGAAATGCCGCACAATCTAAGGGCGTCTTCTCCAAGGCTGTCAGGTTGGCCGTCGACGACACCGAGAGCCTCTGGAACACTCCGCCTTTTCCTTCTTGGGACGATAATGGCGACGTGAAAGTGGAACAAGGGCCGCAACATGGTGACAAGCGAGACCATGCTGCGAAAAAGGACAAAAAGCAACGAAAGCAGAAAAAGATCCACCTCGTCCTACTTACTCATGGGTTGCACAGCAATCTCGGTGCCGACATGTTGTTCATGAAAGAGACAATCGATACGACAGCTAAGATAGCGCGCGAAGATGCCAAGAAAAGGCGCGCTGAAAGGAGAGCCGAACGCATGGCAGAGGCGAACAAATTTGGAAGAGATCGCATAGATCAAAAGTCAAAATCCGTACCGGAGCCTGCTGTGTCGGGCGGCGAAGGTGATGCAGAAGAGGAGACAGACGACGAGGACGAACAAGTCATCGTCCGCGGCTTTAATGGCAACGCCGTGAGAACCGAACGCGGCATACAGTATCTGGGCAAACGATTCGCCAAATATGTGCTCTCAATCACATATCCTGACCAACCCTACCTCCCTGTCAAAAGCTCCATTGGCAGATCTTTGACGAAGTCTCTTCCGGGCGTACAGTCGAAGCCACCACCCGGAACACAATTGACTCACAAAAACAGTAGCATCGTCAAGGATGAGGGTCATCGAAATCATAATCTTGCTTACAGGATAACGAGCATCAGCTTTATCAGTCACTCTTTGGGTGGGTTGATACAGACTTACGCCATCGCCTATATTCAGAAGCATTCACCGGACTTTTTTGACATAATCAAGCCTATCAACTTCGTGGCCATGGCTAGTCCTTTCCTCGGTCTGAGCAATGAAAATCCGGTCTACGTCAAATTTGCGCTTGATTTCGGCCTTGTGGGCAGGACCGGGCAAGATCTCGGATTGACGTGGCGGCCACCTACCATTGCGAAGAATGGATGGGGTGCAGTCATCGGCAGCCTTACCAATGACTCACAAAAGGCACAGAGGGAGCATGATCCCGGCGCAAAGCCCCTACTTCGCATACTTCCTACCGGCCCAGCTCACGTCGCACTCAAGAAGTTCAGAAACAGAACAGTGTATTCAAATGTTGTCAACGATGGAATAGTTCCACTGAGGACGTCGTGCCTGCTCTTCCTAGATTGGAGAGGTCTAGGACGCGTCGAAAAAGCCAGGAGGGAAAGTGGCTTGGTGGGCACGATGGTAGAATGGGGCTGGCACGAGATGACTGGGCAGAATGCAAGCGCAGTCCGAAAACCGATAGGCTGGAATGACCTCTTTGGAGACAGCGCCGATGAAGTGAGCAGTGAGAGGAACTCTTCACCGGACCCAGGAGCAAGTGTACCTCAAGCTGAGGCCAGTCAGGGCTTCGACTATGAGCAGAGGGTCAACTCGAAAGGACAACCGCCCCTTGACAAGGCACATTCTGGCACCGGCGGACAGCTTTCTCAGGAAAGCTCAGAAACATCGGCGACTAACTTATGGTCCGGGCTTCTGAATTTGTTCAAGCCACATGCGGGTGAGCAGAAGCCGGCACCAAAAGTACCACGGAAGGCACAGAAGATATACCATCGTGGACAGACGATGCACCAACTCGAACAAGACTCAGAAACAAGCTCTCAAGAAGATAATCACTTGTCCGTCAATCATGCGGAAGAACAGCGTGGCGGAAGCACAGACGGACGATCGTCTTTGGTCCGGGGGTCATCCCTCTACACGAATACGTCTGGAAACCCCGAAGTCGAGGCACCACCCAAAACGACATTCTTCGAATCTGCGGGGGATCTTCTCAACCCTCCGTTGCCACCTAAAGAATTTATACTAAATCCATCGACTCGACCAAGAACCATCTTCCACGATCGTGTATATCACCCAACAGACATTCCACCACCGCCTGCAAAACGCCAAAGGACGCTCATGCCAAGACGAACTTCTGCGCAACAAACATTCCAACACGCTCCATCACCTCTGAACGACGACGCTCGACGTGGATCCATTCAGTCAACCGCTTCCAATCCCGAGCCTGGCTCGATGAGGATTGAAGAGAAGATCGCTCGAGCATATCACAAAGACCTTTCGTGGCGGAAGGTTCTTGTTCGCCTTGAGCCAGACGCACACAACAATATGATTGTACGGCGAATGTTCGCCAATGCTTACGGCTGGCCTGTGGTGAAGCATATGTGCGATACTCACTTTGCGTACACCGCCGCAGCACAGACCCGGGACGAGGATGAACCGGCTGTGGAGCGGGCCATCGAAGATGAGTCAGAGTTCCGAGCCGTTGGCGAGGAAGTCAAAGGTCAGACTGACCTGCCGCCCGAAGAAGTTGAAGACGAGAACATGAAAGAGCAGGAGAAGCACTCTGGACCACAGCGGGCACAGACTGACGATGAGGTCGCTGCTACGTCTGCCAGTCCACAATCCCCTAACGGAAACAAAATGCCTACGAGATGGAAAGTGCAAGATCGGTTACGCCCGGAACGTGCGCGAACAGAATCTGAAATCCGCGAGTCAAGAGATGATGTCTCGGAGCTCCTCTCCAAGATCAGCGCCGCTGGGGAGAGCAGCAAGGATGCGAGTTACAGTAGTATGAACTCGAGCCGGGCTGCATTGTCGCGATTGGCAAGATCAGATAGCTCCCGCTGGAGCGATCGATTCTTCGAGGGCAGCGACGATGGTGAAGAAGAAGACGAGGACGATCCTCTTGTCGAGGAATTGCGCAAGGCTGAGCGGAGGGGTGAACTAGACAACGCGAGCGACTCGACTATCACCAGCCCTAAAATCGCCACGGTACTAACATCGAGTCCGCAGAGTACAAGGTTGAATCTGGCAAAAGATAAAGACAGGGATGTTGGTGCTGGTGAGGATGAGCGTTTGGTTACAGAGCCAGAAACGCCCCTGACTGCGGAGCCGGCGGAATTAGAACCTCTTTCCCACTCGTCGGGAGCGAACACGCCAAGGCAGGAACAGAGTGAGGAGCTGGCGCCGAGCGCGGTACCGACGAGCACCGGGGCAGGGCTGGGGCTGTCGTTGGCTGAAAGTGCAGGAGCTTCTCGTGCCGGTGTGGTTCCACCTGTGCATGGTGAAGGTGATGATACAGATGCTGGTCAAAGACCACTAAGTCGAGGTGTCGCAGAGCAAGTTGCACTGGCCAAGGCGAAGGGTGAGACGCGCAACGAGGGCGAAGATTAATGCAGCTAATGAGTACATTCTAAATTTAATGTTGTTTGACAAGACCCTGGGGGTGGTTGCATTTCCTGTGTTGACTGATCAATCGATCGTCTAGCTTATGTGGCTTGCTTTGCAGAATGCAAATATACCTCGCTTGGTGGTACGGCATCTCCGAATACAATCAACTCGTGGAGTGAGGCCGGATGACGAGGCTGCACACCCCTTTTCCGAGTCTTTGTCTGGTGAAGGCTTGGCATGACTGCAGGGATGTGATTGATGTCGCGATTGCTTTGTTTTGAGGTCCAACATCTCGTCGGCTTGCGTGTTGGGGTCAGAAAACAAGGAACGCGTTTGCTGGTCAGTAAAGCTTGATGCTCTGCGCCAAGGTGAGTTTGAAAGCCCTGTCAGCAATGCTCAAACAATATATCAGAGCGATCTCGCCTTGGCGATGATCTCTCCTTCTTCCCTATCAATACATATATGTATATATGTTATTCGTTGCTGGTGACGCAGAAGATACAGGTTGTGCTGACGAGACGGCACGTTGAAAATCTGTTGGATTACACCGAACAGCTGCACAATTCTCGTTTGTTCATATGGAAGGATGAGCCCTCATAGGTGTGGTGTGCTTTGGCAGCAGCGCCGTCAGTATCTCCATGACAGGTTCTCGACGTGGAACAAGAACACGTCTTCGGCGGAGGCGGAACACGTCAAGGGAGCTGCAGCGGCGGCATATCCGGAGGACCATTTCAAGCTCTACCAGAAACCTGCTGACATGACGCCGAAAGCGCGACGGATTGCTTTGGACGCATTCGACCATGTCAGGGATGTACACAACTCTCTTGCAACCGAGATCGATTAGATGAATATCAACCTATGTCTGAAGCAATGACATGTGGAGAAAAGAATCGGAAGCAAGACCACAGTCCTGAGTTCATTGCTCGGCCTTCACCTGACGAAGACCATGTCATGAATCTCCTCCAGCCATCAGCTTCGGGGACTGCAGCTCAGTCACATTTCACCTGCCAACCAGTACTCCGTCTTCAGATACGTACCTAGCCATCTCTTGCTGCGGAAGAGTAGAAAAACAAACATCAACACATACCACTTTCGTACAACACCGTCAAAATAGCTGGCGACAACATCTTCTGGGCGAACTTCTTCTTCGGCAAACTGCGAGATTGGTGGTATGCTGGACGGCAAGCACCCCGAACGATCAGTATCCCTCTCGACGCGACCCACGGTATCTCCGTTTATCTTCGACTCGCCATCATGGATGGAGGAATTCCTTGGTGCAAATCCTCAGAATGATACCATCGTGCTCAACGTTTACGTCCCCTTGTCGACAAGCTTACAACACCCTGTCATCACACCAAATGACTCGTCTCCACTACTCGACTTTGGAAAGGTGCCAGTGGCCGCGCCTGCAATCAACGCAATGAGAGCGATCCTTGGCCACTACGAAACACCGACTCCTGGGGACGCCTGACCAGATTGACCATCGACTATCCAGACGTGGAAAGTGACATGGCTTTCATGCAGCCTGTTGTCTTTGTCAATGCGGCCGCCATGTGGAGACGTTGGTTGGTAGTGATGGCTCGCATTCCCAGTGCCTAATCCGTCAAATTCCTAAAGCGGCTGTTACTGTGGCTCATCATTGTTCACATTCCCCGCGATTATACAAACACAAGCCAATCAACCCCATACAAAACATCATCTCCGCCGTCACAGTCACGTCGGTCTCTTTGTTCTCCACCTTACAAAAACGCCATCTCTTCGAGTCAATTCCTGGACCGATCCTGCTTCAACAAAACAACCGCAGAAGCATACATCGGCACGATGCCTAAACCAGTTTCTCTCGCCGAAGCGCTGGGAGCAACAGCTCCTCGCCGCAAAGGTGCTCGTAAACCTCCGCCGGGGTCGAAAGCAGAACTTGTCCTCGAGGCGGACCACCCATTCTGGAGTCTGTGGTTGGCTGGGGAAAATCGTCTCACAATAGATACGCAGAATCATATTGCCATCCACAAGGACACAGTCAACGCAATTCACGGACTCATCCAGGCTGCTCTGCTCGTCGTCAAGGATGAAAAATACAAAGACCACCCTAAGGTCAACGTCTTGGATCTGTATGCGACTGGGTGTGACCAGGCCATGAAGTCGGAAACTTTCCGCAAACCGGGCTTCTATTGCGGTGATGAACATGGCAACTACAATATGTACGAGGAGATGATGGTGGAGCGCGCGGCCGAAGCTGAGGAGATCAAGGTTCTGGAGAAGAAACTCCGGGAGGCCAAGGCAGCCAAAGTGGCTCGTATCAAAGGCATGGGCCACTCGGACTCGGAGGAATCTGAAGTATTTTACCGGGAGGGAGATGAACGTCCATATCTGTTAGGGAATGGGAATTCGTCGAACGAGGACGAGCTTTGATGTACTGGTAGATGGTACATGTACTTCAGCAAGAGTAGACTGGTATTGGTAGTCTTCTTCAATCGAACTTCACTTGGTGCAGGCTAATCTTCACCTCTCTCTGACAGCTCATACATCTCTTTTCCACTTTGTCATTCTGTGATACTTCTAACTCCATCACTTCCAATCTTCTCAGTACCCTCTCGGGCTATCACCAAAATCTCCTTACTGCATTTGTCGTACTCCCGGGTAACATCTGTGCTAAGAATCATGGCTACAAACAACGTAAGTATGCGCCGTTCCCTGTATGTTTATTACTGACAAGGGTCCCCATCAGGGCTCGGATCCCGGGCAGCTTCAAGAGCTTGCTACTACACCTGTGCGTAGCGTCGTTGTCCACTCTGCGGACTCGGTCGTGCGTGAAGGAGCACTCTATGCTTTGCTCAACAAGCCTGGACCTCCGGAACCCGCAGTGAACCTCATCTATGAGCTTATTGAGGTCTGCATGAAAGAAGGTTCACCTGAAGCACACAATGTGAAGCTAAAAATTCGGGATGAGCTTGAAGCCCTTCTGAGGGACAAATGGGGCAACTCACTAATAGTTTCGTTCATGCGCTCTCGCGGGGCCAGATCGAGAGTCAAGACACGGATATCCAAGGAAAGACTGAAGCTGAAGGTCAAGGCGTTGGCCGGAGAGCTCTCCAAGAAGGCGAGTCAGCTTGAGTCGACATTGAATGCTTACTGCATTGATCAGGAGGATCCCTCCAATGGTGGTGACCGCACAGCCAGCCACCCCCGCGAAGGTATTGCACGCAAGCGAAAGCGGGAGGACGACCTTGACAAAGAGTTCCAGGAGCTTGAGGACTTGAAGTGGAATGGAAGAAACTCCGAACCGAGCTAGATACCGGACATCTTCTTGAAAATCCTTAACTTACGAAAGGTACTGCGAAGAAAGCAAGCTGCTAAAGCTGGGCTTACCGAGCACTCTGGTCAGTGTGTTGGGAAGAGAAGAGGTGTTGACAGGACGCTCAGGCTCAGATGCTGGTTATGGCCTTGGATATTGTGCTTGGTGACAGCATGGTATTGCGATAGTTACACATCTTCTTTCTACTCATCCCGTGAACTCACAAGTCTCGGAGGCCGTCGTACTGAGTGACGTTCAGATCAGTAAATATCAGACTTCACTTCAACCTTACTTTCATGTATCCGTCTCTCAACATTCACCAAACAAGTACTCGTACTCTCACACTCTGATTTTCTTCTCTACTCTGTTGTGACTGAGCTTTCTAAGTAACTTCCACCACCAGGCAGCCTGAGCCGTGCACACCTAATTTCCAGAATCAAGAAACCATCGGGAGAGTCCTTTTCACACGATGGATCCAGCCATTCGTGACCTCTTCTACGAGCTCTTCGTCATCATCAAAGACCCGAAATCCGGAGAAGAGCAGCTCGACCTTGGCGTCAAGATCGCTCTCGAAATCCAAAACAAGCTGAAGACTGACCCTCAGTACACCACACAGCATCTGCCAGACCTCGACGCAGCCAAGGAACGGATTGGACTCAAGCTGGCCATGGAGAAGAGGGTCAAGGAGATCAAACAGACCATGGCAGAAGCCCTCAACAAGCACCTTGCTGCAGCAACCTGGAACGGCACCGGCGGCGAAGATGATTATGAGAACAAAGCGAGTAGGGACGCAGGCTCGAAGCGCAAGCAATTGGCGGTCGACGACATGGACGAGGCCTTGAAAGAGCTGGGTCGATTGAAGAAGAAGCTGAAGCGGGACACCCAGCCAGCGCCGAAGGGAGAAGTGGCCAATGTCAAGGTCGAGCAGAAGGCGCCAGGAGACGCAAATCCTGCCAAGAAGGAGCTCTCCAACGACACCACCACAGTGCTTGGGGGAGATGGAAATCCACCAGCAATGACAATGTCAACATTTGATTGGAGACCATTGCGGTATCTACCACCACCTCGGGGACTTCGCCCTTCCATAATGAAGTGGCCACGACCTTTGCCGGGACAACAAAGCCAGAACCCTTAGTGTCGCTGGCTCTGCTCTTGCACAATTCGAAAGGTAGCACACCACCCCGGGGAATCTTCCTGTTACACTCTGTTGTCTCAATCAGCAGATCCAGCGGAAATTGGGGGAAAGTGGAGCTGGGCTGAGCTGAAGAGTCCTCAAACAAGGTCATGGTCGAGTGTACCATAGAGCTTTGCATGGAAGGTTGGATTTGACTTCTTGTGTATGTCGGTGAGGGAAAATCCTGGAATATCCACATCTACATGCTGGGCTTGCGTTGGCTCCGAAGGACATATCACCCGAAAAAGAATTCACGTTGAATCACCATCAATCAGGGCGAAGCAAGATGTTTTATGTTCATAGCTAGGCTGTTCCCCCTTTGGATGAGCATCGCATATCTGACGGGGCTGGATATCTGCAAAAAGGATCTTGCTATGAACTACAGAAGCAATAAATCCATCTCAAGTTCGCGCATCACTTCTCGCCAGTCAACCCTTGTATCAGCTATTCCTCGTCCTTCGACGGCCGCTCTCGATCTTCGGACATCCCAAATATGTCTCAGCAGAATCATATAATTTGACATGTTTCTCCCAGTACGTGCAACCCTCTCAAGAAGAGTCACGAATTTGGCCTGGTCATCTTCTCTGTAAGCCTCGGCTGCAGCCACACAGACAGGCCATAAGGTGAAGCTGCCGCCGCATACTTCAAAGAAGGCCGATAGAAGATCGAGAACGGTGGTGACCAGATATGACAGTTGTCTAGGCGTTGTGTCATCGCAGACTTGGTAGTAATATATTACCGTGGCCGCTTGGAAGGCTTGAAGATGCAGATGTTCAGGATCTTGCACTAGGTAGTCGAGTCTTGTAGACAGGGCAAAGACTTCGCGTTGATACCTCATGAGCGTCCGGGTTAAGCGCAGAGGTATGGTTGCGAGGTAGCCGTCCGCATCGCTCGCTTCAAGCTGCTTTGCACAGGTATTGATGTCTGCAATCGTTTCGATGACAGAGCTCGATGTGCCCATCGTCCATCCGTAACCAGGATTACACATAACTTCTTGGGCCAAGACATCGCTATTGTCGTGTGCTTCGGTGTTTTGCGCAGCGTTTCCGTCGATGAAGCCCGTGGAATCCGCGCCTGTCTTGAGCAAGTGGAAGCTCTGAGTTACATACCAGGCGTCTGAAGAGTGTAGCCACGTTTTAGACTTCTGTTGGTGCTGAAGGAAGCTCCAGGCAGCCTGCAAGTGATGTCTCCAGGATTGAGTACTGCCGCGAGACAACTATGAAGTCAATCAGCAAGCTTTGTGACAGCTAGCATACCAAGAAATGGAGAAGATACCTCTATTAATAGGAAGGTGAGTACTGTCGTCAGTAATCCAATATAGTCTGTTGAGCCTTCCCGAAGATAAGCACGAAGTTCTGCCATAGCTGACGAATAATATTTTGACCCTAGTGCAAACATGGTGTCTTTATCGTAGCCTGTGTGGCCAAGAAAGAATGCAGCGTGAGCCAGTAGAGCATGTAGCAGATGGTTTCTGCCCTCCTGGAAGCTCGAGTGCAGAGCAATTGCAGGATACCTCAGCCATGGGTTTTGTGCTCCGTGGACGGGTACCAATGTTGGTGTTACCGCATTGAGATAGACACTGAAGAGGCTCGCCTGGGTAGACGTAATTCTGTTTTCAGCCCTAATCAACAGTGGGATAGACAGCCCAATGAGACCAGCAGCAGGTGCCGACTCGAGGCTCTGGTCTTGTGGGATGTCGCAAAATGACGAGAAATCCTGCGCTGAATTCTCTCGCGAATTCTCTACAGAGATACCATTGCCAACTATGGGTATGGCTCCACCGCACGCGTCTTCGCTCTCTGTGGCGACGCAGATTCCAGGAATCCTAGCATCGACCCGGGACGACTCTAGGAAGGCTCGGAACGCCGAAAATGGCAGACAAGACGTGAGATGTGCCTGGCCCTGGCAGCCAATGTCGCAGCCGCTGATGAGGCCGTCAAGTTCGTCCGAAGACAGAACAGGTTGGTTCTTCCAAGTCTGGTCTGCTTGCAGATTAGTACGGCTAGTTCTCGCATGAAAATTTGAGCTCACACGGCTCTAAAAAGCGTCTTCCGTTGTGTCGATACTTCCTCTGGTCGGCCGAGACCCACACCAAGTTTCGCTGATACCCGCTACATACCAGCCCAGCTTTCCTGCATGGGGTACAGAACGGTTCGAATCTGTCGCACTATAAGTGTTCAGTGGGTGTTAAGTCAACGGAATTTCATGTATTACCTTCACTTTGCGCTCGCGACACCGCCAACATCCCTTGAACCAGTCAGCACGAAGATGAGATCAGCCGCACAATGTGGGACCAACCGTGAACGTTCTTTGGTAAGTCCGGGAACGGCAGGGCATACCGAGGTCTATCACAGGGGCACCAAGTCCAACGATGTGTTCATCATGCTCTTCATTGACCACTAATTCGTGCTTTCGATAGTTGTCTTTGTCTCTGGCGCTGCTGGTAACGGCACGGCAAGGTGGACGTCTATCTGCGGCGATCCAGATGCGATACTGCGCCGTGACACACCTGTGACTGATCCGAAGTGACAGTGGCGGACACAGGCTGGAAGTCAGGCTCGACGAGATAGATCATTTGAAGATTTGATTCACCGAGGCAGTCCATACCGACGAAAGGGTCCAAGGCTCTGGCCCCTCTCTGTCAGCAAAGGGCGTAGAGTGGGGCCGCTAAGACGTCAACGATAACGATAAGGGTGTTGCAATATTTGGGATGACTGCAGCAATGACTAGCATCGATTGTACATTATCCTCCGGCTCATCCTTTTATGTACTCCTACTTTTAGATTGAAATGCCTTCACAACGGCCTCTGCCATGTCCCCAAGTGTGGAATAAGTCGCCCCAAGTTCAATCAGACCCTGCTGCTCCATCTCATCTTTGATACCACCCATAGCGGCGCTCTCCCTGGCTATCCAAACCCCGGGTCGGAAACCCAAAGCTTTCGTGGATATGTGATCAATGTCCAGGCTCTGCGCCACCAGAAGCATTTCATCCTTCTTGATCGAAAAGTCCGCCTCCAAACGCTTGACGACATAGTGATAGTTGTTTGGATTGGGCTTATAGGATCCAACCGTCTCCGCGGTGTAGATACCGTCCCAATGCCCGCCTTTCAAAGGTCCTGTCCGTGTTCTTTCGAAAGAAGCATTGTCGACATTACTGAGTACAAAGACCTTGTAATACTTGCTAAGGGTTTGCATCGCTTGAACGGTGTCTGGGAAGGCTGGCCAATCTCCTATGCTCTGTCCAAATGCTACTTGGTCTTCTTTGCTGAGTTTGGCGCCTAGCTCGCTTGCCATGCGTGCATAGATTTCCTCGAGGATCTGTGAATATGCGAGGGTCGGGTTTTCGTGGCCAACGGCTTTGTCATGCTTAGCGAAGGCGCGAAGTAACTTGGTACGAGACTCGGGCATTTCATCGAGACGATCGCTTGCTGACTCTGCTTTCTGACTCAAACGAAGTAGTTGTGGATAGATACCTGCCTCCCAGTCGATCAAGGTGGCATAAATGTCGAAGAACAGCGCTTTGGCCTGTGTCAGATCTAAAGCCATCTTGCGTTCTCTCTTAATGTGAACAGCGTCTGTGAATTGCAAGCAGTTTCAAATAGGAGAGTTGCGCGATTGTGAGTATTTGTTGCGGAGGCATGATACTTTAAGATCTTGTGCTGTGGAGAGGTTGTGCGGATACGGCAGATGCGGTTCCAGGCCCCTGGGGAAGTCAATAGCGACAAGTGCATGGACTCCACCAATGTTGCGGGTAATGGGGGTAATTCTCCACATAACGAGTTCTTCGACACCGACGATGTCCTGAAACAATATCTCTCATAGCGAGGGACGCCTTGAGGTTTTTTGGGGTCCCTTTGCGACGTGAACTCGGTCTTGACCGGGCGCGTCATGGGCCAAGGCAGTTTGGACGCTGTACGGCACGTTAATACTTGATTCATGTGCGATCCGCAACTACTTCATTGCTATGACTCTTCCAGAATCATCTTGGTGACGAGCACAAAGGACATATTTGTGCTTGTCTGTTTACTAGAGAGGGGTATTAGTATTTGCACATTTCCCATCAAGAAAGTATTCCTCACAAACTGAAATGTTACTCGAAATGTACCTTACCAGTGCTTGATATATGAAAATAAAGTATGTCCAAGGCTTGAGTGCTCATGGACAAGATATTGGTCGCTGATTTGCGGCTTAGGCCAGACTATTTCGTTGCGTGCCTCACATACGATCTGACGGATTGCTGCCTTGGAACTATCGAACGATGCACACATGATGGGCATTGTGCGCATTCCATTGCGCGGCTAGGCCAAGTGAAAGGCAAAGAGCACGTCTCTACTGCCTTACACAATTCAGGGCAGTGAGTGAAGTGGCCGCAGTGACAGCCATGTTGAAGGCAGTACAAAGGACAACTGCCTTGAATTGGCAAAAGCACTTCAAGACTTCACTTTATCTTATTCACCATGGCAGGCAGCGACCATTTCATTTCATTTCATCCGAAACAAAAGTCTCTTTCTCACTCTCTCAAACCCTCACTCTCTCAAACCCTCACTCTCTCAAACCCTCACTCTCCTGCCTTTTCTCTACCGCTCAGACACCATCAGTATCCAACGCTCACGCCGGTGCCATCGAAGACCAACAGAACTTCACTAACAGTCTCTTTGTCCATTGCCATCGAACCGCCACCAAACATCAACGTCCAGGCCTCTTCTTTTACCATCGGAAGGCAACGAACACAGAATGGCTGCTTCAGGGGCCTTGAACTTGGACGTCGTCTCAAAGCGATTGTTATTCGAACTCCAGGCGGCCCTCACTTGTGAACACCACTTCCACGACCAACGCCTCCTGATCAATCATGTCGCCGCTGCATTGTGTGAGCACATGATACCTCAAGTCGTTCCTTACTACCAACCAACCCATTTTATTCCTCGTGATCTTCAGGCACAAGCACGACAAGATTTGGACAAAAGATTGAAAGACATTCAGTATACCGGCTTGGTTGAGGAATTCGTACCGAAGATTTCAGACCTTCAGGAGTTGGGAGAGAAGCTTGATTTTGACGAAGAGAGTGCGTCGAGCGACCTGGAAATGAAAGTGGAGGAAATAGTTGAGCAAAAGAAGAGAAAGCATTTTGAACAGCTCGAGCAGAAACTAGATGAGATTGAGAATTGGCGCAAGAAGATGAGAGTAAACATCTTTGGAGATGCGGCGCAGGCGACCGTTGAAGATGAGGCACCTATCATCGAGACTCCTGCCGAAGACGTTACAGATGTCATTAGATCTTCTGTGGAAGACGTGACAGCGGTCATCAAAACTCCTGCTCCTGAGCGTCCACTCACCAATGCTCTACCAGCCACCGCAACATTCCCCACAGGCGGCTACACACCCACAGTGTCGTACCATTCGACCAGCACCAACGACGGCAACCAGGAGCGCTCAATATCGCCACTTGCTCGCTCATCGCCCACCATCGCGAGCCGCTTCGCCCTACCTGTTTCCACCCAGCGGTCAACCCACGAAGAAATCCTACGACTCGTTGGCTGCAGAAATTCTCCCAAGCCGAAGAGCTCGAGGGCTCCAGTGAGAGTGAAGGTTGAGCATCATGATGAGGAAGCCGATGACTTCTTCCGCCCGCTCTGAAAAGTGCTGTAAGCCGCATGGTTGGCGGGGCTTTAAGTGTACAGACGACAGTACGTGGGGTTGGGGCAGAGCGAAGGTGGCCAACAGAGCAGAGATCAGCGAGACTGTGGATTGAGACTGTGGGCAAAAGATCATTGTTGTAAGTCAAAGAGCGACACAGGCTTAGATGAACTTGAGCATTAGTGGTCAGCGGCGATGAATCAGCTTCATCCAGTACTGTATGTGTATCAAGAGCATTGCTAGGTAGTCCTGTCCGTCAGGGGGATGCAGTTGTCAGATATTTCAAAAGGGTGAATGACTTGTACAAGCAGCGCATTTCCCACGGGGACAGATCGTTTCCTGGTTTGATATCACCTCAATGCGGTAGTCGTGAGCCACAAGGTCGGATCTTATTACGCAGTCCGTCACAACAGCGAAAGGACTGAGATAAGTACCTAGGCGCTTGTAGCTCTGATTTCGTCCTGGTACTGTAGGTTACGACTACTTGGCTTGCGTAATCAACCCACCGCAGATTCCCCAATAGCAAATCAGCATCTTTACTGCGGACACGCCTTACCCGAGTTTTTTCCACTCCCTCAGCACATATCCTGTGGACGTAAACCTCCTTATGTTCTGTACATTAAAGTACTTCGTTCCCACGTGCTTGACATGATCACAGGGTTCCTGCATAGGTGTGAGATTGTGCGGCGGTGTCAATGTCCAGATCCCTGCAAAAACAGGTCGCCAACACCGCAAGGGGAGTTAGGTTTTTGGCGAAATTCCTTAGGCTTTTGCCCCGAAGATTTTAGGTCAACGCCGCCGTGGGCCCCGAAAAAGTCACAGTGGGTCGGTTACCGACTCATTGAACCAATACCTTGGTGTTGATGGGGTACTCTTCGCAGGCGAGACCTCCGAGGTACAAAAATCGCAACTTAAAAATTTCCGCTAAGTAGAGATATAGCAGAGTCGGCCTCAAGATGCACTGTCTGGATGGAGCCTGGAGACAAACGCCCGACGAGCCTGCATTAGCTGCAACTCAGTCAACAATGCGGCTCCTGGGATGTTTCACGTTACGGGCGCTCAATTCCCTCGGGGAACTGATCTAGGCCAGACCTCAACCCCCTTTGGGGCGCACTATCTCAAGTACTTGGGTGGAATCGAGCAAAAGTCTGTTAACACGAGGCCCATCGCGCTACACACTACGAGTGCCTAACGAGGACGTTGACCGCCCCCCTTTTCAAGATTCCATGGATCAAAATGTGTCAAGTCCCCATCTACCATGTTTCCATCCTTCGAGGGTTGCTTGATTGAAATCAGAGAACGATTTTCGACAGGGAGGGGCCCCACGGGACGACAACACTGCTATACAACCCAGTCGAGGGGGCGCTATGTTCTCAAGGAGCCCGGCAATCATCACATCGGCTTTAGCAGCATTTTTCGTCCTTGGGTACTTTGTCATCATCTTAAGAGAGGACGGGAGGTGGCCCTTCACATCTTCCAACCACCGACTGAGCGCCAGCCATGACTCGAAACACAACGCCGTGACACAAGGCTCGAGCGCTGGAAAGTCGATTGTGGAAGATGCGACCTTCATCACCTTTGGCGATCAGAGCACTTATCGCGAGATCTTCTCCGTCTCGACTTCACAGAAACGTTACTTCGAGATCAAAGGTTTCGAAGCCTACAACGCCAGCAACCCAAGCATTCTTCCGCACCCGTCGAGAAATGGGAGCTACATCGTCGTCACACAACGCGAGCGCAAGACGTTCGATACGTATCAGATGGTCTGCGAGGCCGTCTTTCAGAGCGACGTCCTGGAATGCACAGCTCCCCCGGTAAATCTAAATATGTCGCAAGTCCATGGTTCGAAGTGCGACGGACGAGCAAAGTGGCATAATTTTGTCACGGGCCCTCACGATGCACGAGTCTTTCAAGGCCCTGATGGTTCTTACATCGTCTACGGCTCGGCCTCGGACTACACCTGCCTTGGCCAATGGATCCAGGCCTTCCGTCCGCTGATAGAAGTCTACGACGACGACAAGGCCTCCGTTGCTTCGACGCATCCGGGCTTCACCAACGCCACCGAAATGCGCCGACCAGATCGCATCGCCTCCCCAATGGAGAAAAATTGGTTCACCTTCTGGGATCGCGAAGGCCAGATCTACGTCCACCACGACCTCGTTCCCAAACGAGTCTTTGCGAGACTAATCGCCGACGGCTCAGTCGGAAAAGACCTGGCGCCTTTTGCCACGACCGATGCTATGTGTTTAGACCAAGTTCTACCTCCATGCACGCGAGAACACCAAGTCGCGATCCATCAGGCCACCAACTCGTTGTCGATAACGCTTTGTAAGCGGTCCGACGAAAAGTGCTGGCCATCCGACGACAACACCTTCGTCATGGCCATTTTTCAGCAGAAATACAGCCAGCCCTTCAATCTGGTCTATCGACCGTACGCCGTCCTCTTTCGACAGAGCGCGCCATTTTCCATCTACGCCGTCTCTCAGAGATCGTTCTGGGTCCATGGTCACCGCGTGTTGAGTGGAGAAGAGGATTTCCTTGACAACTTCAAAAACAAAACTTCTGGTAAGGGTAATCGTAAGCGAGAGCTGCCAGAGAGCCCTGCCGAGTTCCATTTCCTCACGAGCATGAATTGGAATCTTCCTGGGGCGTCGTATCATGGTTATATCGACGATGTTATTATCCTGGGGCTTGGTATCGAGGATGAGAGGAGTGGCGGCATTGATGTTCTGGCGGGCGATCTGCTGCAAGACCTTGCATATTGCACAGGTGCTTAAGAACCTGAGTCAGTGTGATCTTCCGAAACTCCGCCATCCAACAGGGTACCTGCACACGCTAGTGTGGGCTTTTGGTCGGCATGAGGAAGTGTGCCCACATCATATCCCGATTCTTCGCAAAGCTCCCCCAGGTACACAACGTCACAGCCCGCAACACGCTACCGTAAGGAGCAGAATTTGGTTGTCCGGGAACATGGGTCCTCGCGTTACTAAGGTGTCCTGGAAATCCTTTCCCAGCCCGACATGCCTCTATGCCCTAGACCGAAGTCCACCTGGTGACATTCGAGAGTGTTCTAATCCCCCAAATTCGGTCTCCCGCAACGCTGAAGACCGTGGCCTCGGGTGCACACCTGAAAAGACCCAGACGCTGCCGGCTTTGATCATGCGCCCGGGTATCATTGTGGTCTTCCTGCGAAAGAAGTCCACCACGGCCTGTACCAATATCTGGGTTCGACGCAGGTCAATATGTATGAACACATTATGACAAATGTGGTGAATAGGATTCATTATAATGTCGTTGGGAATGAACAAGAAAGGGCATTTTCAGCCCGTGGACCTCATTCAAAAGTCAGACCAGCCAAGATGCCTCCTCTCCATATGAGCGCAGAAGCGCAGGTGAACCCCTCCAGATGGTATCGATCAACATATCCGCTCTCATTGAGACATATGCAATCCTGCCTTCCCTTACTGATGCTTCTCACTCATCAATCCCTCAGCACCGACGACAGGACTAATAGGCACCACATCGGCTCTGGTCTCGTCACTGAATTTCAAATCCTCGTCAAGATCTGTCACGTCCTTGACCTTAAGCCAGATAACGGGGGCCGCAATGAGAAGGGAGCCGCTCAAGAGACCCCAATTGACGGCGAACTCGGCCATGTACGAGACTAGGTTGGCGTCAAGTTGTGGCGAGATAGCACCACCGGCTGACTGGATGCCCTTGTAGAAGCCAGTAAAGTTGGCGAGCTTGCGACCATTGTTGGTCAAGGAGCCCATGAGCCTAAATATGTCAGCATGGTATCGCGAAAGGACAGCAAAGGTTTCTTACCAGTAGGTAGTCGTCTGCCAGACGGAGTCATAAGCACCGTAAAACATGTACAAGAACATGGGGCCAACGTAGCCAGAGTCGGTCCAGTCAAGCGTCTCAAAGTCTGCAGCTTTGACCGTGGCACGAGTGTACTTCTTCTGGAAATCATAACCACCGCCCCAAATGACCATGGTAAGGATGAACAGCACACCCATAGCCATCCGTGCTCGGGTCGTGCGGCGAAAGTAAGTGGTATCGAGAGCAAAACCAAAGATCCATGCGCCAATGATCTGGGAGATGTAGTACAAAACACTGTTGAGAGCACGTGTGCGAACATTGAATTTGGGTAGATTGACATCGTTGAAATGGTAAGTGTAGAACCAGTTGCTGGCAAAGAACATTGGGAAGAGGAAGATGATGTACCAATCGTGGACCAGGGATTCGTAGAGACCACGGATCTCAGTCTTCCAGGTCGGATTCTTCATGAGGATAACCCGGGAACCATCGGACCGTTCAACGAACTTGGGGTTGCAGAGAAACCCGGCCAGCACGAAACCACACGCCATCAAGATAATGAAAGCGATGTAAGTGCCGTCGCCAACTGTGCCAGCATTGGTGTTATGGATATTCTGACCGAGGGGCACCAAGCCGCCAATAACAGCTCCTAGGTTGAAGATCATCCAGAAGACAGCGATGTAGCGACCCTTCGACTTCTCCGGCGGATAGGACAACATGATGGAGCCTTGAGCGGTCCACAGCAGACCAGCGCAGACGCCCAGAAGAGCGCCGGCAAAGATCAAGAACCCCGCGTTTCCATCGTGGTTGTATGATAGGATCGAGGCGATGTAGAGACAGTATCCAAATCCTCCAATGCCCAAGGTCAGTCGAAGACCGAGTTTGTTGGCGATACTGCCTGCGAAGAAAGCGACAATGGAGAAGGTCGCGTAAACGGCAGTGTTCGCATTGTTGATATCGTGCGCATTGACTTGACCAGCAGCGCCGAGGCCATTGACCGCGTTGAACATGCCTGGGCACAAGAAGCAGACCAGCGCGACAAAGACGATCTGGAACTGCGGTGAGGCGAAGGGAGGTATGCTGACGGGACCAAGGCCCAATCTCTTGTACATCCATGCCTTTCCTCTAGGCTTGGACTCGTCGGTCATGATCTCTGGCGACGGACTCTCCGCACCATGACCTGCAGAGGTCGTGGCCATCTTTTCGTGCTCGATCTCCGACATAGTAGAGGAGAGTAGAGTGTAAAGAGAATTTGGGCACAGGCGGAGGGAGTATGAACGTGCACTGCGGCTCAGGGTTTAGAAAGCGGAGTGGCTTGCGGACTGGGGTTGCTCGGGGCAAGTTCCTAGTGGAGTCTGGCGCGATTCGTATTGAGGCCGCCCACAATCGTGGAAGTGTCGCGTGCAGTGTGGAGGATCTTGAGAAAGGAAGTTCGAGAGGGTCGCGAGGGACATAGAAGTACTTGTTCAAAGAGTGCTACTCGAGGACAGAGGTTGGTGATAGTGAAGTTGCTTGCGCTAAAGGGATGGTTACCATGAGTATCAGCAGACAACAAAGATAAAGAGATAGAATAGTGACATCGCAGCATACCGAGACAGCAACAGCAGCATTGGATAGAGGAGGGATTCGAGATAGTGGCTGACCAACTACGGACAGAAGAACCGCAACTGGTGTCCAACTGGACAAACGAGCGATACTCCGCTCTGGGGAGGGATGGTGAAGCTCCTGTGAGAGAGTGATCCCAGGATGTGCAACCTCCTCAGGCACGCGATTGGGATATCCTCATAGTGGGATTGGTTGACTGGCTATCAATATGGCTGGAAATGGAATGCCAGTCAGCCCATGGTGGAGTTGAGATAGCCCAGGGAGCGGTGGTGGCTCACAGCGAGATTGACTGACTGCATCGAGTAAACAAGCGACAGTGTGGTGCACAGGTGACTTTTGCCAGCGCAGGGCAAAGAGAACGAGGGGAGCGATGCAGGAGAGAGCACGTGACGAGTTTCCCAGCGATAACAATGTTGCATTTCTGATTTCTCCGCCTTAAGGTTACATACATACAACAACTCTCCATCACACAGTCTCATCCATCAAAAGTGCCTCCATGCTGCCCTTGCTACGTTGCATTTCTTTCCCTCCATCTGCTCGAGAACATTTTCTTGGCTTTGTTCGACCGAGGCATGCTCTTGCTAGGCTGAGGCAACCTTGGGATGACTACAGGTAACGTTTCAAGCCTCGTCAACACCAAGAGCTTCGATGCCACCGAATTGCATCGCTGTCGCGGCACAACGTGCTCCCAGCCTGCAACATCAGAGGATTAACTTTATTCGACGCTTTTGGTTGCCGTCGCCCTGTCGCACCTGTCAAGCCTTGCAGCTGAATCGCATACAAGCCACTCATCTCAAGGCTTGCTGCGCTCAATTCCGTCGGCTGCCGTTCCCCAGGTTCTCTGGACCAGTAGAATGTGCTATATCGACTCTTGAACTGGTCGATATGACGTGACACCTGCTGCCTTCCACTATCTTTTTTCCTATGGTATTCTTTATTGTTGCTCACTATTGCCCTTGTGTCTGGACCTTTCTCATTCTTGTAGGGTCACCTACGAGCAATCATTCCTTCCTTCTGCTTGGTTGTCTATTCTGACATACATCTATCTTCCTACTTTGCCCTTATCAGGATGTCGGCCCCAAACCCCCGGCTTATCAAATTCACCAATGGATATCTCCTCAAAGATGGCCAACTGGTGTCTGGTGATTTGTGGGTGTCGTCAGAGACTGGACGTATCATGAGCCCCCAGACAGCCTTTTATTCCTCTCGACGGACGGCCGACAAGATCATCGATCTGCAAGGGAAGATACTAGCTCCTGGTTTTGTCGATGTCCAAATCAACGGGTACCATAATTTCGACTTTTCCACACCTGATCCAAACTTTGCGATCAACTTTGCCGACACGAGGCGACAGATGATCAAAAGTGGTCTCACTTCTTTCGTGCCTACAGTCATCAGCACAACCCCAGATGCTTACCATTCCGTACTGCCACACCTAGGCCCGTCCGGAAGAGATCGGGAGACCAATCAAGGCTGTGAATGTTTAGGTGCCCATATCGAGGGTCCTTTTCTGTCTCCAGTTCGAAATGGTATCCATAACCAAGAGGTGTTACGCGAAGCTCATTCCTGGGCGGACGTTGAGGAGTGCTATGGTGCATCAAACCTTCAGTACGTTCGGTACATCACGGCTGCACCAGAACGTGGTGCCATGCTGTCACTGATTCCCGAATTCGTCCCTCGAGGTATAGTCTTTTCTATCGGTCATTCCAATGCCACATTCGAACAGGCACAAGACGCTGTGGGTGCCGGAGCCACAATGCTGACCCATCTCTTCAATGCCATGACGCCTTTCGGACATCGAGATCCTGGAATATTTGGGCTGTTGGGGCAATCTACCCCTTCGAGTCCAATCACAACGCCCAGGCAAAGTCGACCAGGCAGTGCATCGGCTTCACCACATGGCTCTCCGAGGTCATCAACACGGTCCACACCACGTTCCAGCCTCAGTATCAGCACATCAATCTCAGAATTAGAGGATCGGGCGCGATACAGACAACCATATTTTGGTTTGATTGCTGACGGTATTCATCTGTCGGCGCAGGCTCTAAAAATTGCTTACTCTGCCTATCCTGAAGGCGCTATCCTCGTCACGGACGCTCAGAAATTTGCTGGCTGCTCTGACGGCGCCTACGAGTGGCGTGGAGAAGATCGGTTTATCAAGGAAGGCAAAGTCCTCAAGTTGGAGAGCAATGGACGCATTGCCGGCAGCGTCGTGGATTTGATCGATTGTGTAAACAACTTCAGACGTTTTACAGGTGCCAGAACAGGCAAGGCCTTGGAGTGTGTGACGAGCACCCCTGCAAAGATGCTAGGAAAGGATATCGAGAGGAGCAAAGGCAAACTTGAAACCGGCATGGACGCTGATTTGGTCGTTCTGGAAGAGGGCTCGGACGGAGATTTGAGTGTCCAGCAAGTCTGGAAGTTTGGTATTCAAGTTGTTTGAATGGTGAAGTTTTGTACTGGAAATTGGCTTTGAAAAGTGCTTCAACTCTGGCGTTTGGGAACAGGGGCTACTGCAGATCACATATTGGCGAAACAAAGCGGTGGGGTCATTAAAGGAGTTATTCATTAGAGGACTCTCAGCCTTGTGGTTGAAGGCATGAGGTGCGACCCCGGATACAGTTAGACAGTATAGGAATGCATTATGAGAGATGAGTATGCTGTACATTAGCGTGGTGGCAATGTGAATTAGAGGATGGAGAGTCTGTTTCTGTTTTTACGGTATTATTTCTTGAGAGACGGTGTTGATACTGACCACAAGGGTATTCCGTTCGGAACAGCTGCACCGAAGCCGCCACTGCTGCCCACGAGAGAACCCGACTTCCTATTTCACCCGCAGAATCTCTATCAATCAGAACAATCCCGTTAATATTTCGCGTTCGCAGCTGTCCACTGACATGGACCCTTTCTTCCGTCAATTTGACGCATTCAATTCCATCTTCACGAGTAAATTGAGTAATATCCCTCATCACCATTTACATATGGAGGTGATCAAGATGATGAGACGTCACCAATGTGCACGTGGGGACAAGACCTGGAGAGAAACGGGTCTAGCCTCCGCCACTTTTGTTGAGGACAAGGAAATGGAAACCGGAGCTCCAGGAAAGCTCAGACTCGAGTCTATCGAGTCACCGCCACAGTTGATCGCTGAGCATCCCTTTGACCGCATTTCTTTGTCGCCACGTCTGGGTTGAAGCTTTGTCTTTCGTTGTTATATGTGCATGTCGTGAGTCTTACCCGTAGGCGAATTGAACACGAAGCGACTCGCAATCGCCAGTGCCAATCATGACGCTCAGAAAGGTCTGCACGCCTGAGTAAGCCGAATCCGCCATATCTGCTTTTGATACGAACTCGGATACTTATACTCTATCAGGGTCCTTCTAAGCGCACCAAGACGATCAGCAGCTGTCCCCAGTCCCGATGGCAAGCTCGCGCTCTACACACAGTCAACATACTCGTTCGAGACGCACACCCGCACGAACGAGATTTGCGTGCTAGACATCACCACAGGTCAATCCGTCACCATCAGCAAGGACTCCAAAGCTACCGAGCCCAAATGGACCGGCACCAATCACGAAGTGCTCTGGCTCAAGGAGTGCGAGAACGGCAACACCAGCTTCGTCATCAGCGACGCCACTCTCCCTGGCAAATTCTACACCGCCGGCACAGTTTCCGGTCCAGTCTCGAGCCTCAAGCTTTCTGTGATAGAACCAGGCAAAGTCGCATTCGCTGTTGTCGGCCAAGCCAATCCCGACGGCAGCCTTTTCAACCCCAAAGACGTGCAGAAGCAGCACAGCTCCGCGCGCCTGTATGACTCACTTTTCGTGCGCCATTGGGATACATATATCACGGACCAACGCAATAGCATTTTCACAGGATTACTCCAGAAATCAGAACCAGTCGTCACATCCCGGCCGGGTCGGTATAGTGTTCTTGGTTTCAAGAATGCCCTGCGCGGCACAAAGCTCGAATGTCCTATCCCCACGTTCGGCGGGACCGACCATTTCGACATTGGACCGACTGGATTGACTATCGTCGCGAAAGATCCGGATCTCAATCCTGCAACGCACACCAAGGCCCACTGCTACTTCCTCCCCCAGACAGATCTGATGGATCTCAGTGTGCCGAAGTTCCGGCGGATCCGAGTCCCTGGATTGAACGGCGCGGCCACATCCCCCGTCTTCTCACCGTCGGGAGAATCACTGGCGTTCCTGAAGATGGGAGTTGACGGTTATGAAAGTGACAAGAACAGGATCGTCCTCGTCCATGGCCTCGGCGATCACGATTTAGTGGCAAATGAGCTGATGCACACTATGGATGGGAAAGGTGGATGGGACCGATCCCCAACATCGCTCAAGTGGACGCTAGACGGGAAGACGCTGCTCATGGAGGCAGAGGATGTCGGTAGGGGATGCCTTTTCGCGCTGAATCTGGAATTACAAGCTCCCGGACCCTCGTGGCGGCCTCGACAACTCACGCACTCGGGGTATATTATCGATTTGGCCCCCATGGCCGCGGACTCTCATTTGTTCCTCGTCTCCAGCAATAATCTCACAGATAACAGTCTTTACACTATCGTCGATCCGACGGGACAGTCAGAGCCTGTTGTGCTCTCGTCGTTGAGTGGCGAAGGCTCGAGATTTGGTCTGTCGCCGGAACAGGTCTCGAGTCTGTGGTGGAGGGGCGGTGATGACCAGCCTGTCCACGCGTGGATGATGAGGCCAAGTTTCTTTCGCGCCGATCACAAGTACCCTCTGGCGTACTTGATTCATGGTGGGCCCCAAGGTGCATGGAACGATCAGTGGTCGACCCGCTGGAACCCGGCTGTCTTTGCGGAACAGGGGTATGTGGTCATCTGCCCGAATCCAACTGGCTCAACGGGCTACGGACAAGCGTTTACCGACGCTATTCGCAACGAGTGGGGAGGTCTGCCGTACGAAGATCTGGTCAAGGGATTGGAGTATATCGAGTCGGAGATTGATTCCGTGGATACGACGCGTGCTGTCGCATTGGGCGCTAGCTATGGCGGGTATATGATGAATTGGATGGAAGGTCACGATCTGGGCCGCAAGTTCAAAGCGCTGGTTTGTCATGATGGCGTTTTCAGCATGACTGGGCAGGTCGCGTCGGAGGAACAGTATTTCCCGGTGCACGACTTTGGTGGACCGATCTGGGAGAGGCAAGACGTCTACGACAAGTGGGATCCGAGTCGATTCACGAAGAATTGGGCTACCCCGATGTTGGTCATTCACAATGAGCTGGACTACAGATTGACCATTGCCGAGGGCTTGTCGGCGTTCAATGTGCTGCAGATGAAGAACATTGAAAGTCGATTCCTGAGTTTCCCGGACGAAAACCATTGGGTGTTGAAGCCTGAGAATAGTCTGGTCTGGCATCTCGTTGTCATCAACTGGATCAACAAGTTCGTTGGGTTGCCAAAGCTGGTTGATCGGCAGGGGAGGGATGGCTCGAATTTCTGTCGGCAAGGCGTAAGGAGAGAACAGGTTGCGCGAAAACAGAGCATGTCTCATCTGGAGCAGTAAAAAGCTATGGTTGGGAGAGGAGGAGGTAATGTATTATACGTCGAGTGTAATCGGCGCTGAATGGATGGAGGATCGCTCGCACCTCATATAATATCTCACACGTTCTTCACCGGAGCGCGCCTCCCGGAAGATGGAGCAGCTTACAAAAAATGGCGTTGCCAAATCACGATGTAGTATTACCGTGGTTGCTGAGCAGTTCTTCCCGGACAAGTTCAGCCAACACCTTCTTGTCAAGCGGCTCATCGGCCAGATCTCCCCCAGGCTTGAGCAACTCTTTCAGAACTGGTCCAGGCTTTAGTTCGCCAGACGTGGACGATCTCAGTGACTCTAGTCTTGCTCGTACGATCTTTCTCATTTCCACAGGCGTCATCAGTTGCACACTGGACGTCAGTTCGTCGAGGACAACGATCTCTTTGGCTTCTTTCTCGGCCAGGTCGTCTCTTTTCGCATCTTCGGCCTCTTTCTTTGCTTGCTCGGACGCTCCTTTGCGCTTGCGCAGCAGTGCTAGGACCTGCATATCCGTGTTGATGGGGTTCGACCCGCTGGCCGCTCGGTTGATCTCTGATATGGTGCCCCGGATGACGTTTAACCTATACGTTCTCAGCATCGTGGACGGTCGGGTAGATTCATGATTATTCACCTTGCGGTGTCTTTGGCTCGCATCGCGGACTTGAGGTCATTCTTCAGTTTGGCTAGGAGTGGTGATGCAGAAGGAGTTGTGGACGATGTAGAGCTCCATCGTAGGCCGGTGATTGCGTTCCGGTAGAGACATCGTCTGCAAACTGCTCGCTCGGCGAGAGGAAGTGATCTCATTGTGCATGCCGAAGACATGCTGGGTTGTGGGCGGATGGAGAATTTGGGAGGAGACGGGTGCGACGGGGTGGTTTCAATGTAGAAAAATATATCACGCTTTCAGTGAAACTGAGAAGAGGCTTCCCCAGGATTTTGGAGAAGGCGCGTTCCTGAAGCTAAACGCAATTCGGGCATCACCATCGCCGTTCAGCATCCAGCCTGCAATGGTGCAACCTCTACATCATGCCGTCAATTCTCTAGAGGACCCCTGGAAGATGGGTTTCTGGTTTAACTCAGCAGATGACGTGCTTCGTGCCCCCATACCATTACAAGTCTCGCACTGCCACGTTTTGAAGGCCGTTTCGCAAACGTGAAGCATGGTCAAGGCTAAAGCAGCAAATTTATTGCGTCTTATCTAATCATCTCTTGGCAGAGAACAAGGCTGGTTACGCCGCTGCAGTGGTTGGATAACTCCGCAATTATGGGCGCGTCCGAGCTGCCTCACTGAAATGCTGGTAGAAACATTTCTCTACCAAGCATAGCAACGGCGTACGCCATTTTGTATTTTGTTAAAAATCCTGCTACACCACCCTAGAGGGAAGAGTGGGTTTGTCTATCTATTTCTGCTTGTCGAGAGCGGATTTTCCTCCTAAATGTGTTTTGCAAGATAATTTCACCTCTGCGCTTGAGCGCGACATATTAGCCATGGCTGCCATGGTCCAGCAAACACCAGCGCGCCCTGTGCCTGGTGTATGGCCTCAAACGCCTGCTGCAAGACCAGCAGCCCCTCCTCCTTCTTTCCAGTCGCCTGGAACACCTTTCTCCCGACCTCCTTTCACACCCAATGCCTCTTCATTAGCCGTCACAACCACGAGTACCTCCGGACCTCCAGCTCAAAGCTCAATACGGCCACCAGAGTCCCTAGAACCACTGGAGAGGGCGGCACGAACCATCAACGAGGCATTGTCAAACGAGTCGCGGTTTCCCGACGTTGATAGCTACCTGTCACAAGGGCATTCTGCTGAATATGACATACAAGCCTCAACAACATGGGCGCCTTTCCAAAAGGCGGGCGTCTACAAGATCCCGGACGAAATCTTTGAACAATACAATAATGCGCAATTGTCTACCAGCATGGGTCTATTTGCAGAGTTGAGGCACGCGTGGGCGACGATCGACAATGCGTTATACATGTGGGATTACACTGCTGCGAAGCCCGAGCTGTTAGGCTTCGAGGGACAACCACACAGCATCTTGGCTGTCAAGCTTGCGGTACCTCGCCCTGGGGTTTTCCTGCCCAACATCACGCGCGTCATCGTCATTGCAACGACTATGGACGTCTTCCTTTTAGGCCTGGGAACCGATCCCAGCCAAGGGGCACCTGGAGGGCTGTCACTCTTTCAGACCGGCATGTCGACTTCGATCAGGGGACTTGATGTCAGTGTCATTGCAAGCTCGAGCAAGACGGGAAGGATCTTCTTTGGCGGACGGACGGAGAACGAAATCTACGAATTGACGTATCAACAAGAAGACCGATGGTTCTCAAGCCGCTGCGCTAAGATCTGCCATACAGCTGGTACCGCAAAATCACTAACATGGGCTTATAACAGCTTCACTGGAGGATCTAAAGAGTATGTGGAGCAGATGGTGATTGATGATACTCGAGATCTGCTGTATACCCTGTCTTCTGCATCCAATATCCGGGTGTTCCACATGAAGTCTGACGGAAAGTTGACGCTTCATGCGAGAAAATCTGCGCATGAAACTTATGTTAACATCGGCCATATGATGGGCACCAACGAGGCTCTCAACGAACGCGTCAAAATCGTGGCCATATCAGCTTTACCATCCTCAGAAGCCATGAGATTTCACCTTGTGGCTACCACGGCCACAGGCTACCGAATATACTTTACTGCGACGAATGCCAACAGTTGGTCGAATGCGCCTTCTGGTCTTCAGATGACCATGCAGGCCCAATTTGTGAAAGTCCCACCTATGATCGCGGGGCCAGAACAGCCGTACAGTGCGCAACAACCTATCAAAACTCTCACATTGACCAGACTGGCTGCTAGGTACTCACCTGGATATTTCTTCTGTTTTACTGTGAGAGATTCCAACTCTCCCACAGATCAGCTGTTTGTCTCGGCGCCGGACGCTGGCAAGTTGTTGAGACCTCCTGAGGCGGGTCAGCCCAGTCGAATAGCGGAATCCGCTGTCTGGCTCTCGCTGGGTAGCCGAGCAGAAGATATAGGCATGGTCGTCCCCTACTCCGCCCCACTGCAAACTCCTGTCGGCTACGGCAACGACTTAGCAGTACAATTTGACAAGCCGACCCCAGAAGTTGCCATCTTGACGAATACGGGCATACACATCATCAGACGGAGGCGACTGGTTGACATTTTTGCGGGACTCAGCAGGCAAGGGGGTGGATCTGAAGGCTTCCAGAATGAGGTCAACAACCTTATTCGAGCATATGGCAGAACGGAAACTCTTGCAACCGCTCTCGCGGTGGCCTGCGGTCAAGGCGTCGAGGTCACCAAAGACACATATACGGCAAGGGTTAATGACCCTGAAGTCCTCGAACTAGCAAGGAAGGCCTTCATCGAATATGGTGGCAAACCCAGCATCAATCAGAACTCGATCACGGACCGTTCTGTATCTCTCATTGATGCTGTCCGCCCCTCTCCTCGACATGCTGCAATCGCTCTGTATCTTTCGCGATTGTTGAGGTCAGCCTGGAAAAGTGTGATAGCATACGAGATGACAACTCCTGCAGGCTATCAGATCAATCCTGCTGTCCCCATTAACAAGCTGAGGGACGTGCAAGAAGCACTCTCCAACCTCCAACGATTTTTCAAGACAAACAAGAGCTTCATCAAAGGGCTCAGTGGCCCTGATGACTTGTCGAGCACGAGTACCAAAGACGATGAGATTGCATTGAAAGGAGAACATCGTGCTCTTCATTCATTGGTGAAGTTCACGTCAGACACCATTGAGGGCCTCTCGTTCATCCTTGTACTCTTCGATGAGAAAGTCGCTGAACTTATCCCACTGCTTCCAGAAGCCTCCAGACCTCAGATGCTCAGGTTGACATTCGAAGAGCTCTTCACCACGAGGAAGGGTTATGATCTTGCCAAGGAACTCGTCAAGGCGATTGTTAACCGCAATATCGCCAAAGGGTCCAACGTGGAGACCATTGCCGAGGCTCTGAGAAGGAAGTGCGGCAGCTTCTGCAGCTCGGATGACGTGGTCATTTTCAAGGCACAAGAGCAACTCAAGAGGGCTGCTGAGGCTGAAGGCAACGCCGAGTTATCGAGAAATCTTCTCAACGAAAGCTTGAAGCTGTTTGAACAAGTGGCCCACAGCCTCCCGATGGACTATCTGCAGTCGGCCGTTCAGCAGTATACCACTCTTCAATTCTTCGCCGGAGCCATTCAATTGGCGCTAAAGGTTGCCCATGAAAAGGACAAGGCTAACGAAGCATTGTCTTGGATGACTGATGGTCGACCAGAAGCCGACGGTCGGAAAGCAAAATTCGATCTCAGGACACAGTGCTACGACCTCATTCATTATGTTGTTGCTGCTGTGGACAGAAGTTCCGAGCAGAATCCTAGCTTCGTTGATGGGAGAGCAACATTAGTCGGCACGAGAAGAACTGAAGCTTATGACGTGATCAGCAGGTCCAAAGACGAAGCCTTTTTGACGAATTTGTATGATTGGTACATCGCGCAAGGCTGGTATGATCGACTACTGGCAACAGAGTCACCTTTCATCGCGACCTATCTTCAACGAAAATCGTCTGAAGATATCACTTATGCTGATCTGTTATGGAAGTACTATGGGCAGACAGGTCAATTTTCAGAAGCAGCCAGAATCCAGCTGCAGCTTGCCAGAAGCCCGTTCGCTCTTTCACTCGAAAAGAGAATCGAATATCTAAGCAGAGCCAAGGCAAATGCTTCGACTTACACGCCGGGTAGCAACCGGAAAGTGAAGCAACAGCTTTTGTTGGAGATCTCGGAACTCCTGGACATCGCCATAATTCAGGATGAGGTTCTTCAGCGACTGGTTAATGATCCGCGGCTGACAGGAGATCGAAAGAAAGAGGTCCTGGATCGCGTGAACGGAGTCATCCTTGATATCACCATGCTCTTTAACGATTTTGCCGATAATGCCGGTTATTATGATCTGTGCCTGTTGATTTACCAAGTCGCTGACCACCGCGATGCATCTCAAATCAAACAAACCTGGCAACAACTGTTGCAGTCTGTGCATGACAAGACAACAACAGAAGAACAGATACAACCTTTCGAAGCCATCGCCGAGCAAGTCAGAAGCCTTGGTAGCAAGCTTCGAGTGTCAGAAACAACCTTTCCTGTGCAAGCCTTGTTACCCATTCTCGAGAAGTACTCCTTCGAACAACAGAAGACGGTGGCTCCGCCTCACTGGGTCGTCGACATCTTCATTGAGCTCGAGGTGCCATATGAGCGACTGTTCGAGGTGCTTGAAACCATGTTCTTTTCTGGCGATCCTCCATTCATGGGTGCTAACAGGAAGTACATCGCCTCAGAGTTGGTATATGTTGTGGGCAAGTGGTTCCATGACTCGATGAGAGCTGGGACGGTCATCTTCGGCAGCGAAGCCGGTGCTGCTCGTGTCGAGGAGACACTCCAGGTTCTTCTACAGCAAGGAAAGGCGGCCGGTCTGGATGAGGAGACTACCCGTGTTTGTCGAGCTGTGGTCGAACAGGTCAGCCAATTGTTGGCCTGAGTTGCTTGCACGCGGGAGATCACGACAATCATATCGCCACAGGCTTCGCGTACATTGACCGAGATGATGAATTTGTATCACTATTCAACAGCGGGATGAGTTCTGATTGTGCATGAGTAGGAGGGATTTTGGAAAATCAGAACCGCAACCTCCTTTTGCACTTAAGATAGCTAAATAGTGCCAAATGCCCGTGTAGAAGTCGAAATGAAGTAAAAGGAAGACATAAGCCGTCACATTATATGTTTTCCCTTCTCGATGGATCAGAACGTGGACAGCCTGACGTTGGCGGCACCATGAAGCGTGGCTTAACTCTGTTTGTAATTTGGGTATATATACCTAGGTATTCCCCCCCACTTTCTCAACGTCCGTTCTCGACCGCACCTCCTTCCTGCCGTCCACCTCCCAGCGATATCTCGTCTACGACACGAGAGTCTTCTAAGCTATACTGGTTGTTCCTGTCTAAGATCAACGTTTCAAGGAAATCTGACGAGCATCACGTCTGGAAACTCCTGCAACAGATCCAGAAAAATAAGGTCTTCAATTTCCACTCTCGCTTTTGAAAGACATGACGACCCAACACCGCCCGCGGCCCTTGCTGGCTAGGAAGCTCGATATCGTGTACCTGGTCTTCTTCGTGATACACATTCCTGTCATGCTATGTAAGTCCGAGCTTCCCTTTTGCCGTCTTATATCTGCTTTTCATTCCTGGACGGCCGCCTGTTTTGAACCGGAGAAGCACAACGCCCACAACCTGTATTCTTCCTCCCTTGATCCTCGTTCGAATGCTATGCGTCAAAGACTGGAGAAGACTGCCCTGAAGCATGAGTACTGCAAAGTCGAGCCACAACTAACCACTGACCTGTACAGTAATCGACCTCGCCCCCTTCATACCCTACCCGCTTCGCCCACAACTCTCCCACACCCTCCGCAACTTCTATATCGAGCGGTACAATGACCGGTTCTTCTCGAGCCCACCAGCCTGGTTCACTATGTACATGTACCTTGAGGCCGCGTATCATCTACCTTTGAGCGCGTGGATGGTGTGGGCGATTCCGAACGGTCAGATCCCCAAACCCTCCGACGTTACTTGGATCCTGGGACCGGAATGAAGTCACCGTCGCTGACGCTCTTGCTAACGCTCCTACAGACCACCCCTTACTAGCACTCAACCTCCTCATCTTCGCGCTAGAAACAGCAATTACAACACTAACTTGCGTCGTCGAGGTCGCGAGCTGGGATGGGTATACTGCGGGCCAAAAAGGGGATCTGTATTCGCTCTATGTGCCTTACTTGGTTGTCGGTGAGTCAGCGATGTTACTTACAGCACGATTGGCATTGTACTGATGGCTCCAAACAGCGTGTCTGATGGGAATCGACGCCTTCTTCAGACTGAAAACGCAGATTCTCGGCGCGAAACAAGCGGCAAAAGACAAACGTGCCTGAAGCCGACGGCATGTCTTCTACATTGAAACGACGACTACAGTTGAAAGCGACGCTGGCTTTCAGGGCACCCGCGACAGGCAGGGTAATAACGTCAGGATATGATCAACCCAGAATTGTGGCTTCAATCCAAATGTGCTGTCATCTAGGCTAAGACTCTTGAATGTACGATGTGACTCCGTACGCCATGCATAAACTTGTCTTGCTCACTCTCGGTCAAGTGGCATTGCCACATCGACCCTGCCTGAGGCATTATTCTCGTCTTCTCCGTCGCGAGGGTGAATGGTATGGAACAGCACCGAATGTCACCACGATTTGCTCTCAGAACAACATGTCCACAACATTTACTCCTCTACCAGCGTCTGACCCTCCCTCAGTCCTTCGACCTTCAGCTCTTCACCCATTGCCCGGCGGTAGATATCCCGCACGTTTTCCGTGACAGTCTCGAAATGGCTCGATGCATCAAAGCTGTTGGAAATGAAGATCTGGTCATTCTGACCACTCTCCAAAGGCTGATAGAGTGGGATAGGTGGACCCATAAACTTCTCCTCGATGCGGCCCAAGCGTTCCAGGCCAGGCTGAAGTTCGAGATGATGGTTGGCGGTCGTCTCGGCAATCGTCGACACAATAGCGATATAGTATCCTTTAGGACAAACGTTGTGTGCGGAAGATACCATGGCAATGTAAATGTCGTGTTTGCGACCAACCTGGGATTGAGGAATGATAAGTTGCAGAGAGTCAGATTCGGCGGTCTTGTCGATCGGGTGGTTTAGAATGCAGATAGCCTTGAGCAGGTGTCCTACCACCTGGACTTTGTTGGGGAAATATGATGGATCGCCAAGGATCATTTTCGTCTTTGTGGTGAAGTTCATGCCCTCTCCCTCATCGCCACGTTCGCGCATCGTGGCTTTGATACCGCTGACCTTGCCACCCTCAGTCATAATCTCATCCACAGAGGTGTTGAGCATGTACGTTCCGCCATAAATGGCAGAGAGACGGGCGAAGCCTTGTGGGAGTTCACCGAGACCGTAGAGCGGATAGATGTAGGGTGATTTGCCATATCGAGCCATTGAGTTGGCATAGAGTTTGATTCTCTCGACAGTGTCCTTGGCCTGGCCGGCGGTGTTGATGTAGTCGTCGGTCGGGAAAAGGGCCATCGAGTGGCCAATGAAGTCTCGTGTTGTCACCTCTAGGCCAAACTTGTCATAGACTTCCTTCATGGTGCACTTGTTCATGTTGAGTCCTATAGCGACCTGTCAGCTTCGCGTTTGCCGCACCAAATCATAAACTACCCACCGCCGTGTGTAGACGGGTTGCTGTCTTCAAATGACCCAACCCATTCTAGAAACCTCTTCGCTCGTCTCTTTTCGAACAAGCCCATCAACGGCGAGCTTAAGGCTTCTCCAGCTGTGGAGGGGACCTTGGCCACGGTGGCCCTTGGACCTGCTCCTTGTTGTACGAAGCTGCCTGCGATCTGCTTGAATTCGAGGTATCGGGTAACATCAGTCGAGACGAGGATGTTTGTAAGTTCGCCATTGGCCATCAAGAGTTTGGGGACGAGGTCAACGTTCCAGTCGTTGACCCGGCCATATTTCTTCCACGGCTCTCCTGTGTTGTGGCCGTATTTCTTGAACAACTGCGCACAGAAGTGTTAGACCAGCCAATATCTCTTCAGAACTTTAATGCTTTTCTTACAGCCTCAATGTTCACCGACGCAGCCTCACTGAGTGTCACCGTCAGTAGCCGATTCACCACTAGGTAAGGCGTGCAATCTCGTACCCGCCATAGTGATCGTTCCGGTCGATGTGGAGGACTTTCTTGCCTTTGACCGAGAGCACTCTGTTACAGCGTCAGCATAATGGTCGTCCAGCAGTCGTTGGATCACGCTTACCCCGATAAGACGCATTCAGTCAAACCTACAGACCGGGATCAAGTCAACAAAATGGCGGGGTCGCTGATATCAGGGCGGGCATACCTGTGCCTAGCACAATAACATCGTACTCTGGTGCGATCTCATCCATTTTGTAGATGTCAAAAGGTCGAATGTATGCGTAAGAGAATAGATACAAAGGGGAAATGTGTAGTCGACGCAGCCAAGGGTCGGCGGTCAATGTTGTTGTCGCACTAGTTTATCGTGAGGCAACTGGGGAACACTCCGCCGCGCCTGCGCCTAAAGGGTGAGGTCATTCACCGCCAAGAGGCTATGTTGTCAATTCCAGCCTTGTGCAGCCTTGCCGACAGGAACCTCTACACGCGAAAATTGTCATCTTCTCAGTGATGAATGACTTGACAAGCCATTGGGGAGCGGGATTTGAAAATCGTCTTTCAAACAATCCGAATCAAGCAAGAACCGACCACGGTGGAAGACAAATTCAGTTGACGTTACTGCTCCTCTGGGTTCCTACCCAGATTGTTTGCGAAAACCTCCTTGCCAGATACCCTTTGATCCCCTACTAAGGTGAGCGAAGGCTGCCTTACGGGCATGCCTGAGCTGAGCCTCGCCGGACATCCCTTGAGCATGGTACTGAGCTACCAAAAAGGCCCAAGCTGGTCCATCCCAAGCAATCCGCTATACTTGCCTTTCAGCTGCGGGCGTGCGCCGCAGCGTCTCAAAGTGGTCTGCTTCCACGGTACCTAGCTCATTATCATGTCGCCTACGACGATGTGTCGCATCCCACAATGCTCGGGGGGCCATTGATCGACCCTGTCTTGTCAGCACTAGGGGAACTGCCGTCTTCATATATGCCGACATTGAGCAAAGTCATCCCCAAACAAGAAGCGGTGAACGAAAGACGCCGGCGACAGTGGGGGCCAAAGGCGAAACCCGAGATCTACACCACTAACGTCTGCTAAGATTCCTGTGGTATCAACTCCGGTGACCATAGGTGATGGCCTGGGCAAACGATGCATACAGTAGTGTATCTACATTTCATGGTTTGTTCACAATGTGTGGCCCACCCCTCCTATCAGATATAAGAGAGACAGGTGCACTACGAAGTGGCTATCTTCCGCATTCCCATTGTCTTGCGCCTTTCAGCTATGGCTGACCCGTCGTCCCCATCGCGCGAATTTGCAGGCGCTGTTGATGCCGAGCAAGTGTCGCATCCTCCTACCTTCGAGACCTCACCACACGAGCACCATGGCATAACACAGTCGTCCTCTGAGCAACAACGTGTACCTCTCACAAACTCGGTAACTGAAAAGGCTGGGGAGACTTCCAAATTTCTTGTTGAAGATCGTGATTATAGCTCTTATCCCCCACAAATTCGCGATGTTGCATCCACAGGCCGTACGAAAACTGGCGGCCTTGGGATTCACAGTCTCTGGAGCTCGTGGTGGCTGGAGGTATCAGGGAGTGTCTTGATCTTTCTTGTTTTCGTCGCGCTGGTCATTACTCTTAGAGAGTATCAGAATCAGCCTCAGCCAAATTGGCCATATGGCTTCTCCATCAACACACTCGTGTCGGTGTATACAACCCTGTTCAAGTTCCCACTCATGCTTATTGCATCAGAATGTAAGTACTCCCGCTTCTGCGACCGGAGGATTCTTATGCTTTGGCTTAGGTCTGGGTCAGTCAAGATGGAAATGGTTCCAGCGACAGAATCAACCTCTAAAAGATATTGCGCTTTACGAAGCTGCCCTACGAGGAGACCCGTTCGGCGTTATTCAGCTACTATGGGCGACACGTGGACGACAGCTCACGGCGATAATCGGAGCATTTATATCTCTGGCCGCACTTGTGCTTGATCCATTCAATCAAGCAGTCATCACCATCTACCCTTGCCAGATCCCCGATGCGTTTTCAATGGGCGGTGTCCCGCCAGTAAACACTTTGCAGATTCCTGAAACCCAGCCGTTGATGATGCAATATAACATGCTGGCGACTATCCTCGGTGTGGAATCATTCGAAGTCCAGCCTAGCTGCCAATCCGGAAACTGCACCTTTGACCAGGAGTATCATTCGGTCGGCTTCTGCAGCAATTGTACAGATATCAGCGACAGATTGCAGCGAAATTGCACCATCCCGGCAAACACAAAGCCACTCTTCAATGCCACGCTTCCTAGTTGTCGCTGGTTTCTGAAGCAGACGGACACCAGTGACGGCGACGGCGAAACTCCCAACTATATCGGCTACGACACTTCAATACCGTCCCAGGGTGGTGATCTTTGGAAAGTGGTGAATCATGAGGTTGCCTCGTACTCGGTGAATTATACCTTCGCTTGGATTGCGGACCCGCCTCAGGCGCTTTCATGCTCCGTCAAGCCTTGTGTCAGGTCCTATAAATCCGCTGTCATCAATGGAAGCTTTTCCGAAAGGCTAATCGGAAAGTCCCAAGTATGGCCGGATCCACCTATCGTTGCACCGTATCAATGGGATGTCATGTACTCTCGGATGCTAAATAGGGATTGTCTGCCAGCATCCGCCAAGCAAGCACTCATTCGCCAGAATATTGATATCACCCCGGAATGGATTGCTTACAACTATACCGTACTCAACGACACGCCCACTGGGCCACGAGTTCTGGAGGGCATGGCTCCTGATCCCACCATTCCTGACCAATGTTTGTATCAATACAGATCGTACGAACTGGGTGTTCAGAGTCCCATATACAACATCATCACATGGTTTCAAGCCCAATTCAAACAGCCTCTAACGGCATGGGTTTCCTATGACGGGACAAACGTAACTGGCGGCATCTCGTCCGAGATTTGGAACGGCGGCAGCAAGCCGACACCAATGTACTGGATCAATGGCCTGGAGACAAACCAGAGCACCGCCATGATAGAGTTATATGAAAACGGCAGCATCACTGGCGATGCTGTGGCCCAGATGTTCGAAAATGTCGCCACAACCATGTCCAACTTCGCACGTAGCAGCTCCAGCACACTACTCGATGGCAACGAGCTCGACCTGGATCTCACGCCGGCTCGGGCACCCGAGTTGCTGCAGAATTCATGCATCAACATCAATTGGCCCTGGTTGGCGCTGCCTGCGACGCTCATGCTGCTGAGCATACTGTTTTTGGGCCTGACAGTCGCAGAATCGGCTTTGCCGGGTTCGACGGGCATCTGGAAGTCCTCGCCGCTTGCCTGGCTCTGGCACGGTTTTGAGATGCCGCAGCCTACGGACTCCACATTGGACGACCTAAAGACGATGGAAAAGATGTCGAGTAACATGAATGTGCAGCTGCAGCGGACGGCGCTTGGCTGGAAGCTTGTGCAACGACCCTAGAACAGTGGAGGAAGGAGCGCCGAACACACCAGCTGTAACCATTGACGTTATATGACACCTCGGCGTTGCGGGATCCTCCGTGACGTGAGCTGTTCCTGGACCCAGAACATTGGATTGGTCTTGGTGGCAGCACAATTGGAGGGCGCTTGTGATCAAAGAGTCTCATCCCAATAATAACCACCTTGTAAGAAGGCCTTTTCGGGCATCATGAGAGAAAGGTACGCGCAGTGAAGGCCACTAAAGTTCAGGCAGGTGTACTTGTTCTAAAGTCGCTCTCAATTTCTCAGTACTTCGGCTGCTATTTGTCACGCCGCAGTCTCATACTACTGAAAACTTATCTCTACCAACCAAGCTTTACATCTCTTAGGGGAAGCCAATACCACCGTCAACACCAATGAGTTGTCCAGTGATGTAGCTAGCACCCGGGCTTGCAATGAACAAGATTGTCTCAGCCACCTCCCTTGCAGTCCCTTCCCGCTTGATGTGCTGATTGTTCCTCAGTCTGACGGCAATCGGAGATCCCTCCATGCTGAGATCAGTCTTGATTGGTCCTGGAGCCACAACGTTGATTGTGATGCCTTTTGGTCCCAATTCTTCCGACATTGCGATTGTCAGAGCGTTCAAAGCGCCCTTGGAAGCACCATAGACCGGCAACATCAGTGACCCAAGACGAGCGATGATGCTGGAGACGTTGATGATGCGTCCACCTTCTTTCAGGTATGGAAGAGCAGCTTGGATCAATAAGAACGGGGCACGGACGTTGACATGGAACACTGGGTCCCAATCTTCCGCGCCAACTGACTTGATCCCTTCGGCGTTGAGAACTGCTGTGCCCGCGTTGTTGACGATGATGTCGATAGTTTGAGTGTTGAATGCTTTCAAGGTAGCATCAACAAGCACCTTTCCAAAGTCGATCGAGCTGGCATCCGCCTGGATAGCAACGGCTTGGACACCCAGGCTACGAAGCTTGGTGACAACCTCTTCTGCAGGAGCCGCAGAGCTGTTATAGTGAATTGCAAGCTGCTACACTGTTAGCTACAAAAACCGACACCATGAGAACGCAGAAGCGTACGTTGGCACCCTGCTCGGCGAGGGCAATTGCAGACTGTGCGCCAATGCCATTGAGCTTTCCGGCACCAGTCACAATGGCAACCTTGCCTTTGAGATATTGTTGAGCCATTGGTTCGGACTGTATTGCTGGGGAATTTGTTGCTGGTGAGTTATGCTTCGTGGTAGGATGGGAAGACTTTTTGTGGAAGATACTTGTTATCTTGTGCATGTGTTTTGCTCACTGAGTTGTTTGTGCGAGAACCAAGTGAAGCAGTGGTTCTTGCACGGTCTTTATATGCTGCGAGTTTGCCAACGACTCTGAACGAGAACTCTCGAGAGATCCATAGCTGACAAACGTCGCAACGGCGGAGACTTGCCTGTCATACATGGCGTTCTGAAGCTGTAAAGCTGTAGAGGTCGGCTAATGACCAGTCAAGAAGAATGGCTATGTGACATCGTACGGCTTGCTGCTGCATGGAGCAGCGCCCAGAGAGGAAAGGAGTTAAAGATTCCATAATCTGCCTCACAAGCCGCCGACACGGAGCGGAGCGGGGCGGAGGCTCAGTTGTCGCCGGCCTCCGCAGATTGACAGAGGGATTATCTAACATTGCCGATCATCCAACGCCGTCATACCCAATACTACCTACCTAGGTAGGTATTGGGTGTCCATATCTTTCCACAGTTCTTTCAACCGAATGCGATTGACAATTGCAGCGCCATGTGAACTCACTTACCTGTTCACATGCGCGACTTCGAAAGGCGATGCCATGACAAACCATGTTACGGCGTGCGGTTGTCAAGAATGCTGACACATGACATGGCCCGCTCAATGCAATGACCTGGCGACTCTATTGAACGGTATCATCAGTTCCACGGTTGCATGAGAAAGCTATAAAGATGTCGGAAAGGTAGGTACCAAATGTGAGTTCTGCAGAAAATCAGCACAACAGTATCGAGGCTGAGTACCGTCGTCCCAAAATCCAAAAACCATTCCCCAATTCGTAAGGCACTTCCACCATGCCTTCCGTCCTACTTCTTGGAGCAACCGGCCTTGTCGGAGCCCATCTTGCAGCCGACATCAAAAGGTCCCGCCCCGACTGGCCCTTGACGGCATTCTACCGTAACCAAAGCGCAGATGAATACTTTTCTAGAGTTTACGTCGACCGCATTGTCCACGGGTCATTCTCGGACACAGATCTTGTGAAATCATTGAGCAAAGAGCACGACATAGTCATCAACGCCGCGTCCTCTTTCGATGCCGACTTGATCAACCTGATCATATCCGGCATGGAGGAGAGACCGTCGACGTCCCCTAAAGGCACATTGATCCACCTCAGCGGAACGGGCAACTTCATCGACTACGGGACGACAGGGAACTTCAACCCCGAGAGTAAAGTCTGGAATGTTCGTCTCCCTCCAATTCTCACGGCAGAGAAGATCATTTGCTGATCTGTGGTGACAGGACGACAACGAAGAAGACATCAAGCTGATCAACAAGGACATGTTCAACGGTGCAACCGACGTTCCGTAAGCTGCATCCGCATTCTTCGACGCGTAGGGTTTGGACGTCATCTGACTTCTACGTCTAGTGTCCTCGAAGCAGGCCAACGAGGCAAAATCGCCACGTACATCATTTGTCTTGCCGTGACGTCCGGGCAGAGCGCGTTCGGTCCAACGGCCCAACTGGGTGTAGGATACAATATCTTCGTTGGCTTGGCCAAGGGGCTGGGATTCGTGCCCTATGTGGGAGATGGGACTGGTGTCGTGAGCACTGTACGTTGACGACGAATCATGGTGTGTACGAAATGCTGACACGATCTGTTCCACAGGTCCATGTCCAGGATGCGGTGCCTTTCATCACCAAGATCGTCGGCGTTGCCGGGACGCAAGAGCCCCAGGGTAGTGCTTACTCGCGATACTACATCGTTCACGGAGAAAGACTTGCATGGAAGGACTTCAGCGGGGCATTGGCCAAGGTATTGTATACCAAAGGGCTTGTCTCGTCGCCGGAGCCGAAGAAGATTTCGATGGATGAAGCTGGGGTCGGTGAAGTCAAGCATCTGATTGCTGCCAATATGTTGGTTAAAGGTGACCACGCGGCGAGGATGGGATTTAAGCCTGTACAGCCATCGATGTTGGTCTCGATGCAGAAGGATATTGGGGAGCATGTCTTCTAGATGTGCGTATGGCTTCCCCAAGTGCATAGACATTTGTCCTTAGCATATACAAGCATATACACGCTTTTGCAGTAGTATACAATTACAGATTTCTGCTAGCAATCCCGTTGCGCCAGCATGCAAGGTCCCCGACAGGGCGACCGGCACATGCCCATATACAATGACCTAGGACCGCGATATCTGGATTTCTTGTAGGCGATCGTTGTCGACAGGTGCGGCCGGGTCAACAGGTTCCAAGTGCTCCTCCTCCGACGCTGCTGGACTCGGGAAGATGTCCCTCAGATACTTTTGGCTGATCAATCGATAGGCTTGGTCGCGAGAGAGATGTCGATCGGCCAGTACTTCCCGGATCTTCTTCATGGTACCTTGAACCTGCAAGTTTATCATAGTCAGTACAGTGTTCGACGACGGCACAGCTCAAGTCCCTCCTGGTTGAGAAAAGTGTGATTTCAGATAAAACGTTTCGGGAAGATCTCATGTCCAGAAGGCTTAAGCGTGCCCTCTAGCACTCATTTCGGCGAGTGAAAAAAGGATTGATTCATCTCTGTAACGAGAATGACCGAGGAGAAAGCGACAGGAAACTTACCACTGTGAGTCTGTCCTCGTGCTCTTGTCCACCGTAACCTGCTCTTACGCGCAATCGCTCTTTCTCCCGGGTCATGACTCGGTTCTGTTCTTTCACACACACCCAGTACAACCTGTGTAGATCATCGAAGGATTTTATGGATAGTTCCTGATAAGTCCAAGCCCGGCCTGAATGTGTGTTAGAGACCGTGATGTGAATGGTTCTTTTCAGATGCGAACGTACCATGGCTTGACTCTTCTTCGGGTGGGAGTATTGGTCTTTTGTCCTTGCTAAAGAAACCCCATAGCCCATGGTCCTCTGAGCCTTGGTACTCCGGAGAGGTGCCTCTGTGGTCCCTTGCGACAGGGACGGGAAGAGGGTATTGCCATAGGCCCTGTGTTACTCTGGGACCAGTTCGTCGGATGGCGGAGACACCTCTCTGCTTGTTCGCATCCTTTCGCGGCCGTTGCGCAAGGGACTGTGGTCTGTTCTCCTCTTTCTTCGGCTTGCTAGCGTAGGATCTGGAGAATGAAATTGTCGCTGCAACGGTGGTAGGTCTCGCAAAAGCTGGGGCGAGAAAGACGGGGACCGTCGCCTGCCGACATGGCACGAAGCTCAGGACTGAGGAAGCCATGTTGATATCCGGGGATCGAACGGAGATTTTATAGCTGTCAGGAACCAATGCGACTGGGATTCTGAGGTTGTGACTCAATGCGACTTGGCTGCAGGATGTGACTCATGCGATCGATGACTGACTCGACTTGTAGAGAGTATCTCAATCTCAATGTCCGAATACGAAAACCGCGCCAAGTCTTTGCGGAGAAATCAATGATCTTGATGTCGGCGCACCTTCCATGTTGAGACTTCGATGTAAATTTGGAGTAACCCAATTAGGAAGCGTAAACACATCGTCGCCATTCAGATTGACATAATCAGCGACAACTTCTCAATCGCAATCAATAGTCATTCTGCGCGTCGCATAGTCCCGTACAGCAGGGGCGCTGCATCTCGACACCATGAAGATCATCGAACTTATCATCGATGGGTAGGTTGTTGCCCAATCTCACGCGTTCGAGACTAACCGCAATCACAGCTTCAAGTCCTATAGCCAGAGGACGGTGATTTCAGGTTGGGACCAGAGCTTCAACGCTGTTACTGGTCTCAATGGATCCGGAAAATCCAACATTCTCGATTCAATATGTTTCGTCCTCGGTATAACCAATATGTCGACCGTACGAGCGCAAAACCTCCAAGACCTCATCTACAAACGCGGTCAAGCCGGTGTCACGAAAGCGAGCGTGACGATTGTCTTCGACAACAGCGACAAGACCACGAGTCCCATCGGCTTTGAAGAGTATGGACAAATAAGTGTTACCCGACAAATCGTCATGGGAGGGACAAGCAAATATCTCATCAACGGACACCGCGCACAACAGACGACTGTGCAGAATCTCTTCCAGAGTGTTGGACTGAACATCAACAACCCGAACTTTATCATCATGCAAGGTCGCATCACCAAAGTGCTGAACATGAAGGCAGCAGAGATCCTCGCCATGATTGAAGAGGCGGCCGGTACGCGCATGTTCGAGGACCGCAAAGAGAAGGCACAAAAAACCATGGCCAAAAAGGAGATGAAGGTCGTTGAGATTGAAGGATTGCTAAAAGAAGAGATTGAGCCCAAGCTTGACAAACTACGCGGCGAGAAAAGAGCCTGGCTGGATTACCAGAAGACACAGAGTGAGCTGGAACGTCTGACACGAGTTGTGGTTGCGGCAGATTACGTGCGATCAGGGGAGAAGATGAAGACGGCGACCGAAGAACACGAAGCCAAGAGAGCAAAAGTTCAGCACCTGGAAGAGAATTCTGTCAAGCTCAAGCGCGAGATCGAAAATCTGGATGAAGACGCTCAAAAGGTTCGGGCAGTCCGCGAAAAGGAAATGCGCAAAGGTGGACGCTTCCAAGCACTGGAAGGCCGGGTAAAAGAGCTCAGCCACGAACTCGTCCGACTTTCCACGGTACTGGATCTGAAACAGTCCAGTGTTGCAGAAGAGGAGCAGAGGAAGAAGGACGTGGCTAAGAATGTCAAAAGCCTTGAAAAACAGGTCGTCGACAAGAAGACCAGCCTTGCAAAGCTTCAATCACAATGGGACAGCGCCAAAGCTGAACTTGATGCACAGAATGCAGAGGTGGAAAAGAAGGAAGAGCTTTTTTCAACACTTCAAACTGGAGTAGCATCAAGGGAAGGACAGGAAAGTGGCTACCAGGGACAATTACAAGAAGCACGAAGTCGTCTGACTACCGCGGGCACCGAGCAAGAACAAGCGAAGCTGAAGATCTCCCATCTTGAAAAGCGCATCAAGGAGGATGAGCCACGAGCAAAGAAAGCCCGGGAGCAGAATGGGGATCTTCTAAGTGGACTAGAAGTCCTGCGGAAACAGGCAAAGAAGCTTGAGAGTGACCTGCAAAAGATGGGCTTCGAACCTGGAAGGGAAGAAAGCATGCGGCAGCGAGAATCCACCCTGCAGAAGAGCATTCGGACGTTGACTCAGGAAGTTGATGGCTTAAGGCGCAAGGTCGCCAATGTCGACTTCCAATTCAGTGATCCTTCGCCCAACTTCGATCGTTCAAAAGTCAAAGGTCTCGTTGCTCAGCTCTTCACCCTCGACAAGGACAAATCAGTCGCTGGTACAGCACTCGAAATCTGTGCAGGAGGAAGACTTTACAATGTTGTTGTGGACACTGCTGAAACCGGCACGCAACTGTTGCAGAACGGCAAGCTCAAAAAGAGAGTCACGATCATACCTTTGAACAAGATCTCGGCCTTCAAAACGTCGGCAGCAAAGGTGGGAGCCGCTCAATGTATAGCACCGGGCAAAGTCGACTTAGCTCTGTCCTTGATCGGTTATGAGCACGAAGTCTCCGCAGCCATGGATTATGTTTTCGGAACTACCTTGATTTGTCAAGATGCAGAGACAGCAAAGAGGGTAACCTTCGACCCGGCTGTAAGGTTAAAGAGTGTGACCTTGGAAGGTGATGTGTATGATCCTTCAGGCACGTTATCCGGTGGCAGTTCGCCCAACTCCAGCGGGGTCCTTGTCATTCTTCAGAAGCTCAATGAAGTCACTAAGGAGCTCGAAACACATCAGTCTGAGTTGCAGCAGATCCGAGAGACGATGCGAAGCGAGCAAGCAAAAATGGCAAACATCAAGACCATCAAGCAAGAGCTGGACCTCAAGACGCATGAAATCAAGTTGGCCGAAGAACAGATCTCGGGAAACTCCTCGTCTTCAATCATCCAGGCAATCGAGGAAATGAGAGCATCGATAGTACAATTGAAGGAAGACATGGCAGATGCCAAAACAAGACAAGCTGAAGCCGGAAAAGATGTCAAGCGCATTGAGAAGGATATGGAAGACTTCAGCAAGAACAAAGACAGCAAGTTGAAGGAGCTTGAGAAGTCGTTAGCTGAACTGAAGAAGTCGCTGAGCAAGACTCAGACGGCGATCAAGTCAACGCAAAAGGAGTTCCAGGACGCAAGAATCGACTGCGAGCAGGCTGAAACCGATCTAACCACAGCCGAAGAGCAATTTGTCGAGGTGACCAATGCGATCGAAGCTCAGAAGCTGGAACTGCAAACGCTACAGGACGAGGAAACAACCGTGAAAAGTGATCATGATGTTGCACAAGCTGAACTCGCAGACGAACAGGCCAAGCTAACAGGATTCGATGACGAGCTTCGAGAGCTGGAACAGGCTAAATCGAAAAAGTCCAAGCAAGTAACGGAAGAGGCACTGGAGATACAAAAGCTAGGTCATGCTGTGGAAAAGACTCAGAAAGATGCACAAGCAGCGGCTCAGCTAGTTGCTGCTCTGGAAAAAGAGCATGACTGGATCGAAGACAACAAGGATCAGTTCGGACGCGCTGGTACGCCGTACGACTTCCATGGAAAGAATCTGGCCGAAAGTCGAGCCTCGTTGAAGAACGTGACGGAACGGTTCCAAGGCATGAAGAAGAAAATCAACCCCAAGGTGATGCCTATGATCGATAGCGTCGAGAAGAAGGAAACAAGCCTGAAGAACATGCTGCGAACGGTCATTCGGGACAAGAAGAAGATCGAGGAGACGATTGTTACGCTGGATGAGTACAAGAAGGAGGCTCTGGTGAAAACATGGCGCAAGGTCACTGAAGATTTCGGCAACATCTTTTCTGACCTACTTCCTGGGAACAACACGGCAAAATTGATACCTTTGGACGACAATATTGACCGGATCCAAGAAGGATTGGAAGTCAAGGTCTGCCTGGGTAAGGTCTGGAAGCAAAGTTTGACTGAGCTTTCTGGTGGTCAAAGGTATGATACACGCCTTCAGGCTTTTGAACACTGCTAACATTGTGATTAGGTCTCTTGTCGCTCTGTCTCTGATTCTTGCTCTTTTGCAATTCAAGCCGGCACCAATGTACATTCTGGACGAGGTGGATGCTGCTCTCGACCTGTCGCATACCCAGAATATCGGCCGAATCATCAAGACCCGGTTTACAGGGTCGCAGTTTATTGTCGTCAGTTTGAAGGATGGCATGTTCCAGAATGCCAACCGCGTCTTTAGGACGAGGTTCATGGAGGGTACCAGTGTTGTGACTGTGATGAGTCCTGGAGAAATAAAGGGTTGAGCGTTGTGTGATTGACATTGGATGCTTTGCTTCGTGTGGAACTGTTCGGGTAGCCGGACATGTTTGGATTGGGACTTGACGAAGTGACGAGATCATGTCTGGCGTTTTTGGATATCTTGCTGATGGGAGACCAGTCCCATGGTCGGCCATAATATTTGTCTTGAGAATAACCCCGGACTTCATATTCATCACGATTGAGATTGACCTAGACTCTCAACAACTTCTTCCACCACGCCTCTGACTCCCGAAATCTCGTGCGCGAATCTCCCTAGGAACAACCCATCAACCCATTTTCCCAGACCGTTGCCTCCATTTGCTTTGCCGGACCACAATCCCGGTCCTGCACTCCCACCATACACGACCTTGACTTCGCCTGTTCTCCCCTTCACGGCCTGTTTGGCAATCTGTCGAATCGCTTGGACTACAGGGCCCACGTAGTCCACGCCCGCGGGCTCCGCGGCACCAATTGCCCAGACAGGCTCGTATGCGAATATCACTGGTGCATCAGCGGGAATAGCTTTGAGTACAGTCGTGATTTGTGGCGTGAGTTGTGACATGGCGACGCCGACGGATTGACTTAGCGGGCCATTGAGGTTGGGTTTGTCGAGCTCGCCTATACAGACTAGTGGGATCATGCCTTGTTGACATACAGCAGATGCTTTGGCGGTGGCTGTATTGTCGTCCTCGTGGAGTAAGCGCCGGCGTTCGGCGTGATTGAGTTCGACGATGGATATTCCGAGTTCGGCGAGGGCTGGCGGGACGATCTCGCCTGTGAAGGGCCCGTAATTGGTTGAGGAGTGTGCGTTTTGGGCGCCGAGAGCGATGGGCCATTTGGATTCATATTTTGATGTTAAGGTCTGGGAAGATGGGTAGAGTGTGAGGAAGTCGGGGATGAGGACGAAGAGGATTTCTGACTTGTGGGATTCTAGTAATGGGAGGATGTTGTTCGATGGGTCGAGGATGGATTTTAGGTATGATATTGTGCGGGAGGGCGAGAAGTATGCTTTTGTTGATGTTAGGATCAGCTTTGAGGGCAGGTGAGGGTATGTTGGTGGTGTTGGCATTTTGCTGGTAGCTGGACTGGTGTTGCTGTCAAGATATTGGTGGTGGTGGTGGTGGTGGTAGTATTGGCTCGAGGTGGGGGAGTGTGAATGTTGATGAAAGCGACAGGTTGTTGTGAGGCTCTGTCGAGACGACTTGTTTTGATCTGGGCGTTTTTGACATCTAGGAAACCTGGTAGCTAGACTTACAGTAGGTCTACATAGTATTGTGGTGGTAGGTGTTCTTGGTGTAAAGCGTAATCGGCATCCGCTCGATCATTTCACCGACTTGGAACCCCACGTTTTCCGTTTCTCCCCTACTGAGGTGTCTCGCTCAATTAGCCGGTGCGATGCAGGGATCCAAGGGGAGAAATCCCGGACTAAAAAAAACCACTCCAACAAGTTGGGAGCAAAGACCATGATGCCAGGGAAAAGACTTCGCCGCCGGCCAAAGACGGACTTGAGTGCGTCCCATCCCCGCATCACTTCGAAATTGTATTCCAACAAACCAAGAGGCGGCGAAAGTCGAATATCTGCATATAACAATTTAACGACAGTGTCTTTACTTACCTAACTTCCCGTTGCTCACCGCGTCAGTCCTTGAAAGTATTTCTTACCGCTCTGTACAGACCCTGAATCTTTCGTATACCACATCTCGAAATGACGACCAACGGCACCAAAACCCCCCTCCGCATAGTGGTAGGCAGCGACAACGCAGGCCACGCCTACAAGACTGCCCTGAAAGAAGTCCTGCACAAGCACGCCGGCGTCACACATGTGTTGGATGTAGGCGTTCTCGAGGCCGACGATGCCACAGCATACCCTCATCTCGCAGTCGATGCGTGCAAGAAGATTAAAGCTGGAGAGGTACATTCCTTGGCCCATTCCCTCTGTGTCTCATTGGTTTTCGAGACATAGACCGTCGCTAACGCTCCCGCTAACAATTCGACAGGCTGACCGCGCCCTCCTCATCTGTGGCACAGGACTCGGCGTCGCCATCAGCGCCAACAAAGTCGAGGGTATTCGAGCCGTGACCGCGCATGACCCATACAGCGTCGAAAGATCCGTCTTGTCGAACAACGCCCAGGTGTTATGTTTTGGACAGCGTGTAATCGGTCTCGAGTTGGCCAAGAAGTTGGTGGACGAGTGGGTAGAACTCAGATTCGACGAGAAGAGTTCGTCGGCGGAAAAGGTGGCGGATATAAGTAAATATGAGGAACAGTTCGGAGAGCTATGATATAAGAGCAGCAGATTGCATCCCGGGGGGACTTTGACGGCAACGACTGCCTACCTTTACTGGAAGTCTGTCGGACGTCGGGAGCAAGACATATAACATACAGCCATTAAACACGAGGAGCACTTTCACGGCAAGCCTCGTCTCAACGAAAATAACATCGATTTACATTTGGGAGGACGCCCTGTACATTTCACAGGTTTATCATGTTTCTTCTTTTGGCTAACAATAGAGGAATCGATACTATTCTAGTTGTTGGCTTAGGAGTCCACCACAGACACATTGGGTCTGACCACCTTTGGCATGCCAGCGCGTTCATCCACACCAATGCCATGCATCTAACATCCACGGAACTGGCTACCCTTGCCTTTGACCACACGCCAGTATTTTGGATGCCTTGGGCAGAGCGGACTAGACGGTAGATGTTCCGGTATCGTCATGTCAAACTGCGAGTCGGCCCTTACTGGTGGTGCTTTTGTGAAGAGCTTCTGAGTATTCAGCCTTTTCTCGCCACATTTCGACTCTCGATCGATCTTTGCAGGTTCTGAATCGGCTTCGAGTTGCTTCAGCTTGACATCGTACCAGTCCCCACTGACAACACGACCGGACCGTTTGCACTTTCTCCTCCCAAGGTCCTTGAAGAACGATGGTGACTTGTTTCCATCATCTCCACCACTGCTTGTAGTTACGCTTCCAGTCGATAATGCAGACGCCGACGGGCCAGATCCATCCACCGCTGGTGCGTTATAGTCGAAAAAGAAGCCACGCCATTTGCCGTCTGCGCCCGCTTCGGGTAGGGGTGGAGTATGTATGCGACGTGCCTCACTTGGAAGGTAACTGGTCCCACCGCGAATACTGATATCGATCTTCAGATATTCTTCCGTCTCTGCACTGGGGCTTCTTTTCACCTTGTATGTGGCGCGTTCTTCTGGGGTGTTGGCTGGTTCAGGACCCAGACGGAGACTAAGCTGACTCGATGTGTATGAATCAACGCCCGGAAGTTGCTCAACACTCTTCCGGTGGTAGAAGGAGAGTTGGGATACAATGCCTTCTGCAGTATGGACCAACCCTCTGTTTTTCGACGTAGGCGGTATCTCCGAAAAAGTCCGTACCATTGGTGGTCGAAGAAGGCCAGGAGAAGGTGGTGCCAGCCTTGACGGAGAAGGAGGAATGGACTTCGTCGTGTCCTGTAAAATAGCAGATACGTGCTGGAGGGCCTCCGCCGTATGGTTCCTCTTGAGCTGGTCAGGATGAGCCCCAAGCCGAACCGCCCTCGGCTTCGGCAACACGGGTGACGTTGGTGGAGTACCTGGAGTCTGCTTGGATTCTTTTGGCGTGCTCGCTCGACGGATGTACAGCAACGGGGCCGAAAACAAGCGTTTAGGATTGATCGAGCTGTTACGAGATGATTGCACACGCGGAGTTTCCTCAGACGGAGTGTCCAGCTTTGCTACCTTCAGAGGCTGTTCTGGGAAATAAGTTTCGACCTTGATGGAGCTTGACTCGGAGATTTCAACGGTGCTATGACTTTTCGTCATCGGCGGCCTCAACGGAGTCTGATCTGTACGAATGGTGAGTTGTACAGATCCTGGCGTGCGTGGTGTACCGGTAGTAGACATGGTTTGATTGGATGGCCGTCTCGCCTCTGTGTCCATCGAGGACTTCTTATTTTGTATCCAAATGCTGCCTGACATTGTTCTAGACCATTCGTGGCCTGGTCTCTGGCGTCGAGGCGTGCTTGGGCGACCCTCCCTCGAAGGAGCCAGGCCGCTGCCTGGAGATGTACTGTCGGATTTCAGAGATGGAGGACGGACCGTATGGCCTGTGGGAGTGTCCGGTGAGCTTTCAGTCTTATTTCTCCTGGTGCCCTTTGGCGAGGTCTTATAATCAGGATCGTCTGGCAGAGGAGGGTTTAAGGCCAACTGGTGGTCGAGACTGAGTGAATCTTCCGGTACGGTATGCACAGGGGTTTGCACGTAAATCCTTTTGTGTATGGATTCATCTTCGGAGACGGGTTGCCAGTCAGAGTGTATAACGATAGGTGGCCGTCGCCGGGTATCGACAGGACTAGCTGTTGGAGAGACGGGCGTCAGAGCGGGCGTCGATGCAGCGTCCTTCCGCGTAACAGGGACGTCGAAGTATGAGGAGACCTCTTTGTGAAAGGGATGCATTCTCAAAAGATGTTCAGCAACCAAGACTTAGGACTGAGTGATAGGGTTGAATGAATCGAATGCACGTTCGGTGATGTGGAGTGCAACAATATGTTGATGAACAGCAACACCGCACTCAAGCAAGTCCATCCTGGGAAGGCACCCATCTCGTGAGGAAGGTGGCATGGGCCTGTCGAGGTACTTCATGCGGGGGCAGCCTGACTTTGACCCTCGAAGAAAGTGCCGGCCAGGCACAATCAGCGCTCTTCGTTCGTAGTTGCCCAAGAACGGTGGTCTAGGCTAAAGCCCATATCGCAGTAACCGTTTGTCGCTGGAGGAATAGGAGTATTCGGGCCTGAGAATCGCGAACACCTTTAGGGTCACACTGTTCGAGGTCCGTCTACGGCCATGTTGCCGACGAGGCTAATTGTCATCTAGACTCATCTGCTTGATGTCTTCCTCGACAGAAAGTAGACCGAGTGCCCAGTGCACTCTTGTGGAAGTATCATGGTTGATCAAACTGCGGTCGTGCCTCACGAATTTCGACTCGATCTCCTCAAGAGCATCAGGTGCTTGGCTGCTTGCACGCCGTGTGACAGATGTTCCACCTCCTTTGACGCGGGCATCCTGACTGTTGACATCTATCGTCCTCTCATATGGCGGACCTCGTCCAAGCTCACCCATTCTCTCCCAAGCTCTTTCACATGCGGCAGCAATAGAAGCAGCTGTCTTCCACCCGCATCGTTGGGCAATATCTTGTAAGTTGGCCACAGTCCAAGCTCGCTCTTCGGCGCTTTGGTACTGAACCCCTGCGAAAAGCAGTGAAAAGCTGCTCTCCATCAATGCTCCTGCAAAAGTAGGATCTAACGCCCCACTTTGGCTATACTGCTGAGTGGCATATAGGCCGGCACAAATCTTACCGATAGTTTGAGCGTACTCTTGGGTGAAGCGTGCTGTTATGCCGGCTGCTACCATCGCTGCAGGAGGCATATCCGGATGCAAGCGGTGCAACAAAATGCGCCCCACGTTGTAAAAAGCCCAGATACAGGCGATTCCTGCATTTCTGTATATTGGAACCGGACGGAAAGGCGAAGACTCTGCTGGGTCTGTGTATGATACCGGCTCGAATTCAAAACCGAGAGACTTGGCAAAGAGGTCGAACGCTCTGGTGATGTTGGCATGTTCTGCCATGGCTCTGGAGGTTTCATCCTCGAGACTGGGTTGAGGGGACTGTGACTTGCTTTCCACCTTGCCCGTGAAAGCTTGGTCATTGATGCTTGCATCCATGGCTTTGAAAGCTGAATGTAGCTCAATCGGCGCTTCTGGCGGGGGTATCATACCGAACATACCGGGAGGCGGACCTGATGGCGGAGTTGAACTTTGTGAGTTGGGTTTGCTCTGTCTGACTCTGCCTTCATTCGCACTTGGAGCTCCTGAAACTGGCGGACCACGATTGCCGGCACCTTTGGCGGTTTTGATTTGAGGCCCCGTACCAGGCGGTCCAGTATTGCTTCCAGCCCCGTGCTTACCCATACCTGGGGGCCCCTGAGGTCCGGAGAGCCATGCTGGAGGCTTCCACACTCCTCCTTGTGCCGCCACAGAGCGTTGTTTGCGAAAACGGTCTTTACCACCAAAATCTGCCAACCGGCCCATGATCAATGACAAATAGTCTATAGTTGCATAGGGATTGGCCGCCTTCCCGAATTGACCTCTTGGAGGACAATATATCCAATCCTCGTATTTCATGAGCAGTCTGTCACCGCCGACCAGGCTTTGAAAGATGTCTTGCTTGCAATACCACCACCTCAGATCCATCTTGGCCTTGAAGTCCTCGATGTCCTTTTCAGTAAGATCAGCCACAAGGGTTGGTAGAGGAAATTGTGGTTGGACTTGATGGTCATAATCGACATGAGTTCCAGTGAGTCGAGAGACGAAAGCAGAATCAACGTCCCAATCGATGTCATCCAACAATGCCAAAGGTATCCCAGCAACCCGAGCGTAATTTTCTTCTGTCAAGGCGAAGCGTGCCATCCATTGATTTACCCTAGCCTTCGCACCATTTCGCATTCGTCTCGCAGTTCGAGTTGACCCTGCAAAGTCGTGCTCCAGAACTAGCTTGGTTGCGCCCGACAGATGCAGATTCCATCGTGAGTGGTCACCACTCATCACCTCATAAAACCCAAGTACAAGCACTGTTGCTAGAGTTGCAATTTCATGGCGCCTGTTTGGCAGGCCAAGCGAACGCCCGACTCTTCGAATAGAATATGTGAAATGCTTGACAGCAGGCCCGTCAGCTGTATTTTCCAACTTAGAAAGGTGTAACGCCCCTAAAGCCAGGATCGCGTGGGCGAGTGCCGCATTCGACATAGCCAGGGACGGAATTGTGAAGTTCCACAGAGTTCGTGCTGGCCCTCCCATCGAAGCAAAATGGTGACGCTCGAAGACCGAGATGCACTTCGCTGTGACCTCGACAAAATGGTGAAAGATATGTTGGTTGCGCTCGTCCCTTAGAGGTGAACCTGTGGGAGGTGACCGGAACGTCGTGACGTTATGATGTGGCCGCTGACCGCTGTAGTGTCTTGAGACTCGGTTTCTTTGCTGACTTGACTGGTCAAGTATCTGAGTGAAATTTTCGGCGGCAGCATGAAATGAAAAGTTCTCCTCCTCGGAATCCACGTCAAAAGGGTCGTCAGGATCATCATAGTCATCATCACGGGTTGCGTGCGGGAGCTGACGGTCACTAGGGGCTGCCGGACCATGCAATGGAGGTTGATGGCTTGTATATTGGTCTCGGCCATGTGTGTAGAGTCCCCCTGCAAAGACGTTAACAGTCTTAGGGTGGCAGGAATATCAATCACCACAGAATCTCAAGGACAGCTTACCTTGGAGATGGGTTTGCGGTGGAGCAAACTGTTGTGGCAAGGGATATTGCTGCTGTGTAAAGTGGACGGGGTTTTGGTGTTGTTGAACGTTTGTGTAGTTGTCCTGCTGGAAGCTTGAGCTTGGTCCTCCTTGGGGTACCGTAGTCACCATAGAGGATGCGTTATCCCAATGGCCCGTCTGCGGCGGAGCGCTGTTGTACTGCAAGCTAGGGTGATATGTAGGGTTACCATCAAAGCCACCGGAATGCTGTGGATTCTGCCAGTACTGCGGATTCGCTCCAGGTGGCGGGTGCGGAACCTGATGGTGATCGGGCGCATGTGAAGGATATGCGTGATAACTCGCACTGAAAGGGTCCTGCTGATATGGTAGAGGACCGGGTGCATGGTAGCCCTGATAGATGGCTGATTCTGGAAGGCCATATTGAAAAGGCACCTTGGCGTAGCCTGCTGGGGGCACGCTTCCGGGGTGGCCCGGATAGACTTGCTGGGCAACACCGTGTACTAGGCCAGCATGTTCTTCAGCCTGTTGCTTGTAGACGAACGGCTGAACGTAGCCAAGGCAGTCACGCTTCGACTTGACGCAATTCTTGCAAGTCTATAAGCAAAAAGTAAGTGAAATGACATTGAGACACAATACCACGTAACAGTACCGGCTTCTCTTCTCCACATTTGATTCGCCTCTTCCTACATGCTGAGGACAATGTCAGTATGAGCTCTAATCCAGTTGTGAGTTGGATGAGAAGAAACAGCGTACTTACTTAGACAACCGGTCTTGGTCCGTCTTCTAGCTGCCTGCTTCTGTGCAGCTTCGGTAGTTGGCACATCATCCGTCTGCGATTCGGATTCCTGAGCATGGGCAGTGTCATCCTCCTCAGGTTGCGAAGACATTGGATGTCTGCTTCACTTCATAAAGGTTGTCATAAGCGGCTGAAGTACAATCCACAATTTCCGCTATGAAATATGGACAGGGCGCGCAACATAACACGAAAGTCTCGTGCTGAGAGCACAACAACCCGGTGTTGTCGAAGAGAGGTGGAAATGGAACTGTGCAATAAATGAAAAGCATTTTCCCATCCACTGCAAACGCCCTCTTTGAGTCGACGGAACGTGCTGGAGATCTGCTGGCCTGTTAAAGAATAGTACAGTACTACTCGCACATCAGTCCTGATCAGAACATGCGCAGAGCTTCCACAGCTTCTGTGGGGATCAGTGCAAATGCACCGGAGGAAATGAGAGCGAAGCGCAAACAAGCAAGGTCATGCCTGAATGCCTGAATGTGGAGTGTGCCGAGGGCCGATATTAATCCCTGCAGGCACGCTATAGGGATGCCGTTTTGCTCAGAAAGGAATGGGGTGTACCGGGTCTGTGTGGCCGCGTATACGGCTGATCCAACGTTGGGTACGATTGGCAGCTTCATCAAGGGACCTGGTTTTGGTCCAGCATTTGGACCATGACTAGTGCTATAAGCGCACGTTGTAGGGCATCAAGTGGTCCTTTTGGTGCGGTGGAGCCCTGGAAGAATAATGTACAAGCCAGTGCAAGATTGTGTTTGCTTTCAATGAGATATCAGGCCACATCAGGATGCAGGGGATTCGCTGTGGCATCTGTCAGAAGAAAATACTAACCTTTAGGGCCCCCTCCATGGCACGAGGGAGCATGGTTCAATTCTCCGCAACAAGGCTGACGCGGGAAGATTTTCTTCGATCATATGTACCGCAGGTCCCTGGGCATGAAAAACGGGTTTTCTGATCGCCATGGCTTTTCAATTTCGCCAATACAGTGCCAGGTCTGATTGGAGCCATATTGGAGCTAGATCTCGAAAAGACGCAATTCAGTGAAGATCGGGAGACGGGACCGAGACCCGAATAGCGGCGTTGTTGCTTAGACTCGGGCCAGCGCCATGCGTGGCTGATCGTTCCCTTGAGCAAGCAGCCACATCGTAAGGATGGCGTGGGTGGTTGAACATCAGAAGGGGTCCAATTTCAGCTCGGCACCAGTAGACAAGATAAGTATTGCTCGACGACAGAATATCATAGTATGAGCAAACGTTACACTGTATTGAGTCGCAAGAAGTATTGATATGCTTGACGTTGTATTGATGGACATCGGTTACCGGTTTTGATGGAGCAGTCGTTAATCGTTCGTGCAAATCTCCACGAGGGTCGTCGATCTGAGGGGAAACGAGAGGACAATCCACCGAGGCCCGGTGAATAAGCAGACCGCAACATTATTTCATACTCAACATGTCCACGAGTCCCTTCAAAGCTCCACCCTCATGCAGTAGAATGGTGACCTTTCACAGCTTGAACTGAGGTCAGTATAACGTGCACGCCGATCGTGTGGTAGCAAATACGACCTCGTACGCCGTGACGATCTTTGGAGTTCTCCGTCTGCTTGAGGCATAACACCGAGTAGCTTGGTGGTTAGGTTGTGCACGGTCGGTCGGCTTGCTTTCGATGGGTTATCCCGGCATAACAATGCATCATGCAAGCCGAGTTGCTGCAAGACCGTTATTATGTTCATCTGCGCAACACATCAGGAATACAGTCCGTACCGCGGCAGAGCCTAGGCAAGGGAGGACCTGGTAAAAGTGCCCCGACTGTCTGGCTTCTGAATACCCAACACTAACTCGTATGGGCAGGTGCAAAAGGCACTGCAGAAGGTTCTTTCAACGGGCAATGATCCTAGCATTATTATCGATCTCAACTGATTAGATAGCAAAACGATAGGGTATACTTAAGAGTACCTCACCATTAGGCGAGTACAACTCGTATCAAAAGTCCCAACACGCATTGGAAGGGAGAAGTGTGGTTGGTTGTGCGGCGATGGTGAGTTGGTTTATGATGCTCGTCATTGCTGCACAAGCCGAATGGTCAAACAGTCCCTGGATACTACGGCTTCATTGACAATTGGATCGTTGCTATCCATCACAATCGTTGTTGGGCTAGTAGTAGATGTCCGCCTAGGTACCTCAGGGTACATTTTCTAGGACTGGTTAAGCAAAAACTGCCGACCAACATGTATCTTTGACTTCGAAGGTAATCGAGCGATCAGTAGTGATGGAGTCCTTGATAGGGGTCGGTGGACATGGTAAAGTGAATCGATCGCGGCTTGAGTTTGATGGCGCAGTGATGGCGCTGCGTAGGTGCACAGCGGTGGTCATTTTGATGGGGTGGGTAAAGATTTCGATGCCTGGCGCCTGTCAAAGCACTGCATACGCCAAACCTGCCTAGGAAGAAATTCCGCTTCCAAAGTCTTTTTCTGCAGCACTAACGTACATTTTGGACTTTGGCAGGATTTCATAAATTAAATTTTAGGTCTTTATGCACAGGCCTTGAACACGCCAGCTCGAATCTACGCAAGGCACATGCGGCTGCGTCAAATTATCGGACACTTGCATATCGGTTAGCAACTTTTTAGAGCATTCCGCAGCGTCCTTGTCCTTTGTCCCTCGAAACGATTTGTTATGTTTGCGGTACCCGGTTGGAATGTCCCCGCGGCCTCGCTGGTAAAGGAAAAGTCTGTTCCAAAGCCTGAAAATGGACGCTCTTCGGGGAAAGACAAATCCGTGACGAAGAAGAGGAAGCGGGAAAACAATGGCACTGAGCAGTCATCTAAGGTCACTGGTCTAGACCTCGAGAAACTGTGGAACCAACGGCGCGAAGCGAAAGCCCCCAAACAGAGCGAGTCTGCGCAGCGAAGGCCTCGTTCCAACGAACCCAATGCTGACACCAAGCGGAAGGTGACTGAGGAAGTCAAGGACAGCTCCAAGAAGAGCAGGCAGAGAGCAAGAGGTGACAAAGGCAAACGTGAACACACCAAACCTCTGGGCAACGCAGGCGTGGAGGGAGCTGGAAAGGATGGCGCCAGCGAGGGCCCCGGCACCAAGTCAACGCCAACGGAGACATCGAAAACCGTCCTCCAGACTTTGCCGCCTGTACCATCAGCGGCAAAGCTGACCCCATTACAGGCGAAAATGCGCAGTAAATTGACCTCAGCCCGATTCCGCCATCTCAATGAGACATTGTACACAACTTCATCTTCAGACGCCTTGAATCTCTTCACTACCTCTCCTGACCTCTTCGCCGAATACCACGCAGGATTCTCCCAGCAAGTGAAAGACTCATGGCCGCAAAACCCTGTCGACCAATATGTCCGCTCGATATTGTCCCGGGGAAAGCTTACGGATCCTAAAACGTCAGCCAACATAAACACACTGGCCAGCATACCACTCCCTCGCCGAAAGACCGGAAGTTGTACAATTGCAGACCTGGGTTGTGGCGACGCGCCTCTAGCAAGAGGATGCCAGTCACAAATCAAGGCCTTGAAGCTCAAATTCCACAACTACGATCTACACGCCCCCAACAATTTTGTTACCAAGGCCGACATTTCAAATCTACCTCTCCGAGACGGCGAAGCAGACATCGTCGTCTTCTGTCTAAGTCTTATGGGCACGAATTGGCTGTCCTTCGTCGAAGAGGCATGGCGTGTCCTCCGTGGCGATGGCAAAGGTGAAGTCTGGGTCGCCGAAGTCAAGTCTCGTTTTGGTCGAGTGACGAAGGGGCCAGGTCATGTCGTCGAAAACAGCGTAGGGAAGCGACGCAAGGTTCCACAAGCAAAACGGGAAGACGAAGTCGACGGGGAAGAGCTTCTTGTTGAGGAGAAAGAGGCTATCGCTGATGGAACCGACATCTCTGCATTCGTCAAGGCCTTCTCTCGTCGTGGCTTTGTACTGCGTGAAGACTCGGTCGACAAGAGCAACAAGATGTTTGTAAGTATGGTGTTCAACAAGTCAGGTGTTTCAGCATCAGGAAAGCACAAGGGTCTCAAGTGGACGGGCCAAGAATACCAGAAAGTCCAGGAAGGAAGACCCAAATTTGTGAGTGGTAAACGAGGCGACGACGACGATCACGATGTGCCGCCCGAGGAGGAAGCCAAAGTCTTGAAACCATGCGTCTACAAGACAAGATGAGCTTATGAGAAGATGACAACCTCGACGACTGTCGTTTTAGAGGTAGGTAGAATCGGGTAAGTCTCTTGACACCCTAATGCTTGCACATTTCACCATGCTTCCACCTGTTCCAAGTAATCCAACAAGTTTCCACCAAGTGAGGAGACTCAGCTCGTCATGGCAGTGACAGCCTAGATCATCTTTCAACGACGCCAGCGACATTCTGTTCTCCATGAGTCCCCGTTCATCAGCGTCGCTTGTCACTCACTTCTTCCAAATTAACTTCCCCGTTCGTTGATGCGATGAAAACCCATACCTCATTGAAGGCAGCACATAACCTCATGCAGCGACATTCTGTTCTCCATGAGTCCTCCTTGCTTATCACCGCTTCCAACAAACTTCACCTGAGTTTCACTCTGTCGGCCAGAACTTCAACATCGCTTCACGAGTTGCCAAATCCTGCCCATCAATCCGCTTCTCAAGATCCGACCACCGGTCCTTCACATCCTCAAACACGCCACCCCAGTTCTCGGTGCATGTCTGCTTTTGCGTAATCGGACTCGGAATATCCACGCACCCATGACACTTGTTCCAAACGTGCAACAGGCAAACCACAACTTCGCGGTTGTTCGGCACCGGTGCCTGCAAGTATTGCGTGACCTGATCCCATTTCTTTGTGTCCGCGATCAGCTCCGATTCTCTCCCAAACACCGGACCACCAACCTGCCAATGCAGAAGGTACGTCTCAGACAGATCATTTGGCGTCGGGAATGATGTACAGCACTGCGGGCTCTCCGCAATGGCCTCGGGCCATAGGAATGGTGGCGAGTGGTGATTAGGGTAGAGCAAAACCACGCGTGATTGGTCTTCCAAAGGCCGCGAGTACGCGATGATGTTGCCGTACTTGGAGACGACTGGGTCTGAAGTGTTGGCATAGGGGTGCGACATTTCGTGGGCTAACATCAAACAACCAGTTGTCAGAGGAATGTGAAGCGAAACTGAAGATGAGGTCGACATACCTTGAAACGGCGCCGGCAAGTCTACCTTCAATATCCGAGTGCAAATCGCGATGACCGTTTCTGTGTCTCGCATCTTCCGGGCTGCATTGCGTGAAGGTCAAGTCAGTTATCGACAGCCGACAGCTTGAGCCTTGGGGCAGCAGGAAAGAAGAGGATGTGTTGGAATGAGAACTCACTCGCATCACACATATCCAATCTCTGCTTCCAATTGCTCGCATCCCACACCGCATTGCCTTTGTCACCCCAGGTCTCGTCCACAAAGACGATGTCGCACGGGTGCCCCTTGGTCACATCCGAGCGTAAAGGAAGATGGTAAAACGCGCCTCTGCGCAGGATCCTGCACTCTTCATTCAATGCAAGGAGAATGATGTGTGAATCAGGCAGGGCCGCATCATTGTTTGTGATGAGGAAGGGTGATGCTGAGATTGACAGGTCCCTAGGTGAGAGATACAGTGAGAACGAGAAGTCGGTGGGAAGCTGCTCGAGGGATACTGAGAGCCGGGGGGGCGGCACTGTGTTTGGTGACTGTTTTTGGAGGCTGCGAGCTTCAGTAGCATGGGTCATCTTCATTGCAGGCGCCTGGTACTCGTCAGTGTGGATTCTCAAATCGATTAGGGGAAGCTCACCATTGCGCTCTTCTCCTGATCTCCGTCTCTGTCGCAAGGCTACCGAACCCCTTCAGCCCAAGCAAAGCTAGCCTTGGGCTTGGTCAGAGATCGGCAAAGACAACGGCTGAGGTCAACGCCGGGTACAGTACACTTCGTTGGAACATGTGTTGCAAAGTTGACATGCACAAGTGTGGAGGGATGAACGAGTCGGAGTGCTAACAACAACAAAAAGAGGTATATATATTGTGAGGAAAGAGTCAAATTCGCGCAGGATGGACTGCCTTGGCGAAGTACTTTTTACCCTGACCGCCCTCAACAGTGATGCAGGGGATCAACCCGGGTGAGGCAGGAAGGAACAAACACAATTGGAAGGAGGCAATCGTGATCAAGCAAGATTATTTGTCCTGATCTGGGGTATCCTGACAATAGCTGTGATACTATTCATACAAATCATCAAGGTCGTCACTCCATTAATCAACAAAGACACTTCACAGCCGCTGGACATACGAAAGACACAGTGAAGTCCGGTGTCATCAACAACACACTGCCAGCAACTTACAGAAACAAATCATCCCGTTTCTGGACCTCGGCGTTCGTCAAGCGTCCACAAAGACTGAGCAGCGACACTGTCTCCGTGGTGGCAAACCAGTTCAGAGCGTCAATCAGGATCTTCAGGTGTCGATTGAAGTGCTCCTCATACTTCCGGATTGACTCCTCGATCCTCTTCATCCGCGCTGGGTCAGTCGGTGCTGGATTAGTTGCTTTTGCGTTGCCCTTCCCAGGCTGCGATTGAATGCTTGTGTCCGCCTCGTAAATGGACTTTGTGATGTACTCGACATATGAGGCAAACATGCCACAGCCCGTCATCAACTTGGCATGAAGCCGAAGCAACTTGGCCTGCGTCAGGCCTAAGTCCTTCATGCACGAATCCAACATGTCGACATGATCTTGCATCAATTCATCCACCGTTGGTTTCGACTTGGTCCCGAGTCCGCTTGTCGACTCCCCAACGTCTTCCCGCTCGGCATCATCAACCTTGGCCATCAGTTTCTGCCAATTGGGCTCAATGACTTCCGCCGTTGCGAAGAAGAGCATCTGCTGGACGAATATCAGCATACGAGATCGCAACGTCCAGACTCGACGCTTCCATAATTCGAATCTCTTGTCTGAGGATTTGTGGATCCATGCTCTCTCCTTTGTGTGCGTCGCCCAACATCCAACGAGTTGTGTTTCAAGGTGTCGAAGAGCCAAAGTGTACCGAAATATCAGCTGATATCGCATAACAGTCTTGCGGCTGATGATCAAGGATAGTGGGAAGGGAACCGTGTAGTCGAGTTCGAGGGCTTCGAACCCAATAATATCTTTCTCCTCATCCTCTTTCTTGTCCTTTTTAAGTTTGTCTGTGGTAGAGCCTTGCCCTGGGGCTGGTGTTTTGTACTGTTCCATCACAGAGTCTGGATTGTCCTGATCCATTCCTTGCACATTGACGACCTTGATCAACCATTGAGTGAGGCCGATGGAGTTCATCTTGACTTTGACGTCCTCTTTGAAAGGGTCCGCCACTGCAATGCTACCAGGTTGGTGCAGTACGAGATCAAACAAAGATTGTAGCTTTCCAACATTCACATCTCGATGCTTTTTTCGTAGCTCCGAATCGCTCAATTCGAGGAAGTAGAGGAAGAACTCCGCCTTGTCCAGGAAGAAATAGTGCTTCATCGATCGAAGTCGGCTTCGAAGTGAATTTTTCGTCAGAAGTAAATGCAGCAACTCTTTGTTTGCGAACGAGTACGCATTATTTACGTTGTCGAGGAAGCGAGGATCATCAAATGTAGCTGGAGTATCGACAATCTTGCTGCTGATGTTGACTCCACCACATTCACGGACCACGTTGAGATACTTTCCTGCCAATAGCACCTTCTCCTTGACCGACTCAAGTTGTGGCGGAACCTCTTTGTCACGGATGTGGTACCGTTTCTCCCAGTACTCGTCAGTGTAGTCTTCGTCGAGGCGTTCACGCTTGATGCTGGCCCTCTCCCCAACCAGAAACTCTGAATGAGGATCATTGATACCTCCGTGGTGCAGCCATTCATTTAGCATCACCATATATGGCCGGCTGGACTCCCGCAGCAGCATTTCGAGTATTGCTCTGGCGGCTGGATCTCCCGAGAACGTTGACAGTCGATTTGATAGCAGTCCCAGAACGTTCCCGCCTATACATCGCTTCTTGCTCAAACTTCCCGGCAATAGATCACCACCTTCTTTCAGCCGTTCAATGATGTTATCTGCGTCGAAGTCATCAATTGAATCGTCAATATCCTCATCTAGGAGCGAATTCTTCTTCAGCAACTCCTGTGCAAGTGAGTATAGTTGTGCCAGACACTGCGCGGTAGGCATGATCGCGATGTGCATTTGGTGTAATGTGAACCCAGGGTCGGTCAGGACTTTCGTTTCCAATTGCGCAACCAGGATAAGATAGTCTCTCAGGATCTTGCGGATTGCTGCACAAAGGGCATGATTGACTGAACCAAAGTCCTCTTGACTTTGGACTTCAATGAAAGCCTCTATCGCACAGTGATGTGTAGCCATGGACAGCATCGAACTTGTCAGGTCCTTCAAGCTGGGGTCAAGCCCTGGGACAGGCTCGAATGAAGGCCCGCACAAGCGCTGCTTCTCTTCGGAAGGATCGTAGCTATCGGCAAATGTGATGTACTGTCCTTCGAAACCCATGAAGACATATAACAAATCGTCCAGTATTGCTTGTTCCTGCTCCTGCATTGTCATCGCCGCCAGCGGGCTGGGTCCTAGGTCCGACGGTGCATGACGGGCCAAGGGCGGTTTCGTCACTCGCGAGGCGAGCGGCGCAGAAGAGTGAGGGATCAAGGATACGGAAGGATTCCATGGTGCTGGAGTCTGTTAGCCAACACTCACAAGAACACGATGGGGTACGAACGGATGCTCTCCTCTTTACGTAGAATCTTTGGCACAGGGCTGGCTGTCGTTCGGGGTTGAACTCTTTCACTTCTCCGACGTTCAGTCGCAGATGTCTCCTTCTTCGGACTACGCCTCGTAAACAGTGTCTCCGTTGTTGTGATAGTGGCTTTCTCCCTGCGGCGATCGAGCCCACTGAACCTCTTCTCGTTTCTGTTGCGCTCGCTTCTGTCCTGCGCGTCGCTGTATCCATCAGGAAACACCGGTGAGTCACCGTCTCGGGCTGAGGCTTTCTCATAGTCTCGGGCTCTAGTTGAGTTGACGCGTGAGGGTCGGGTGGAAAAGTGCGTGCTACGTCGGTCCGTGGCTGAAGCACTTCTGTAATGCAGAGATGTCATGTCTGCAATGCGCCCTCATTCTTTGCCTCATCTGAGCAGAATTGTCTCGGCCAAGCAGCGTAACAAGGTATGTCGACTCAGAGTACATCCTCGTCTTCGTCACTGGTGCGTCGCATCGCGACTGGACGCGCCTTTCATGCCTGCGGTGTGATTGGTTTGACGGCCGCGGTCCATCTTGGCACATCAACTCGCCCTTTCTACCTGAGGACAAACTGACGCTTAATACCTATACTTGGAACATCACATCTCATCTACTACTCCAACTAGTGTAAGGATGCGAGCTGAATGGCTCATTTTCGCCCTTCCAATACACTTCAGGCCGCCTGAGCGAAGTCACCAGTGGGCTCAGTGCTCGTCAAAAATGAACAACCTCCCTATGTCGGAGCCCGTTCCCAAGGTAGGCGGTCTAGTGAGGCCTATTCGCCTCTGGAGAATTTGGGGTATCAGATCATTCTTCACCGTCTTAGGTAAGGAACTTCAGCCCAGAAGAATGGTTGCCCGCCTGGAACTGCAAGAGGAGATGCCCGCTTTGCCCGAAGAAACTGAATACATTATCCCCCCACAGTGAACTTATGAGCGAGCGAAATGAAGTTCGCTCCGAGCACGATATCTCAAAATCCAGTGGCCAATCTTCGTTCATTGCCGACATGAATGACCATGCTGTTCGTGTAGTGCACACGACAGGCACTCTTTACATGCTCTTTCTCTCACGGAGCTGACAGCTGGTTACTCGAGATACGAACAGCGGATAGCCGTCACGACTAGCTTACTTCATGTTAGCCATGTCTAGATTACCATCAAGCTCGACGCTGGGCATCTTTGCCGGACCAACCTTCAGTAACCACCCTTTCGTGAGTCTCCAAGAGCTACCATCAGTGCAGAGTACCACTACTGACTAATCGAGACTTCCTATGGTCCCAATAGCCCTGAGCGTAACTTGCTCTCACAGGCTTTGGAGGAGGTGAAGAAAGGCGCTCCACATGAAGTATTTGCGCATGTTAACGGCAAAGACGTATGCTTCTTACGCTGTAAACTCCCACACGTCCTTCTAACTCTGATATGTAGGTATCGGCAGAGGCAACTAGCACACAGAGGAGCCCGTTCGACCATGATTTAGTTCTTGCTAAATATCCTTCCGTTGGGCCGGACTTGATCACAAAAGCCATTACTGGGGCTCTAGAGGCGAAGAAAGCATGGTCGAGAACCTCTTTGGCAGACCGTGCTGCAATCTTTTACCGAGCTGCGGCACTGCTCGAGACGAAATACAAGTACCCAATGATGGCTGCGACAATGCTCGGCCAAGGCAAGAACGCTTATCAAGCAGACATCGACTGTGTTGCCGAATCTGTGGATTTTCTAAAATTGTTTCCTACCCTTGCAGAGACGTTGTACAAGGCTCAACCACCCATCAATGCAGCCAGCGTTTGGAATCGAACAGAAGTCCGGCCTATCGATGGCTTCGTCTATGCTATATGTCCATTCAATTTCACCGCACTCGCCGTCAACTTGGTCCTAGCACCGGTCACCGTCGGAAACGTGGTCCTTTGGAAACCCAGTCCTGGAGCCATCTATTCGAGTTGGCTTTTCAACCAAATCATGATCGAGGCCGGACTGCCCGCCGGAGTACTGCAATTCGTGCCTGGTGACGCCGAACTGGTCACTGAGGCCGTCTTCCGCAGTCGTGATCTGGGTGGCTTGCATTTCACCGGGAGCACAGCCGTGTTCCGAAGCTTACTTGCCCGCATTGGACGGCAGATGGATTTCTGGAAATCGTACCCGCGGGTAGTCGGCGAGACCGGAGGCAAGAATTTCCATCTCATTCACGCATCAGCAGACGTCAGGAATGCCGCATTGAAATCATTACGAGCTGCATTCGAGTACCAGGGTCAGAAATGCAGTGCATTGTCACGAGCCTACGTTCCAGCGTCCTTGGCCGAAAAGTTCAAGTCGATTTTGATTGAGGAGACCAACAAATTGTCCATGGGTCCTGCCTTGACGGACTTCATCGGCCCACTTATCAGTGAGTCTGCGTTCAAACGTGTGCAGGGCTACATTCAAGACGCAAAAGACGCTTCAGACATAACACTCCTTGCTGGTGGCGAGTGCGACGATTCTAAAGGCTACTTCATCCGGCCTACCGTTATCGAGGCCAAAGACTCGATGAGCAAGTTCATGCGGGAGGAGATCTTCGGACCTTTCCTCTGTCTGTATGTCTACGCGGACGAAGACTACGGTCCCAAAATCTTCCGATTGATTGATGAGACGTCCGAGTACGCCCTGACTGGTGCCATCTTCGCCAAAGATCGAGCGGCCATCATTGAAGCTACGGAAGAACTGAGGTTTTCTGCTGGTAATTTTTACATCAAGTGAGTCCATCCGTAACCCCTGTCGTCGTCTGTCTTGGCTCCTTCTGACAAACGGGGTAGTGATCAATGTACCGGCGCCATGCCAGGACAGCAGCCTTTTGGAGGTTCTCGGTCGAGTGGAACAAATGACAAGGCAGGATCACTAGGTTTGCTGACTCGATTTACCTCCCAACGGACGATAAAGGAGAACTTCATGACGATCGACGACGCATACTATCCCTCGAATCTGTTGTGAGATCATTCAGGCGCTGCACATATAGTGTAGGGAAAAGCAATCTGGCGTCTTACGATTGGGGCATTCTTTGACCTTCAGGGGAATGTCATTTGCGACAGATGCTGAGGTGAAGGAGAAAAGGGGCAGATGGTGCCATTACATCTACCACTTCTTCCTGGTTGAGATACTTTTGTCTTGAGATCTTGCTCATTTAACGGGCCAGATGGGCTAAAATACAGGCACGTTGAACGATATATGTATGACTGACTGCATCATTTCATCACCCCAACAACCTCATCCAAATGCGCAGCAAGCACATCATTCCACAAAGGCTTGTTCTTGTAAGCTGCCAACTCAGGCCCGTAGCTATCGACGCTCGTCCTCAACGCCTTCGCCATTTCTTTGTCCTTGGTAACCTCCCTAATGGGCGTGATATACGTCCTAATAGAAAAGACTATGCCGCGGGTTTTCGGCAGTCGTTGCAGAAATTGCCTCTCGACGCGTAGGAACAAACCATCCAACTCAACAGGTTCTTGCTCTTCGGGTTTCAAATTGTGGTGGGAGTTGATGTGAAAGAGTTCGGAGCTGTTGTCGATAGCGTAGTTGAAGCGCATAACTGGCGAATTGACACGCTGTTTCTGAAAAAAACGGTCCATCGACAGCGCAAGCTTCTCCTCGTACATGGGGACTTTGCCGGCGTGGATCTCCCAGAGACTGTGACCTATGCGTTCTTGGATCTTCCAGCCCGCCGGGAAGCAATTGGCTCCTGCACGCAGACGCGTGACGCTGGGATCTTGTTCGTCGGGTTGCATGATGAACCAGTCCTCTGTGGTCAATAAGCCCATGACCTGGAGAGGGTGGTAGTCATTCCAGATTGATGACTCTCTTCGCAAGTCCCAGGTATCGCCCGTAACTAAATTGCTAATCCCTGTTGAGGTGGCTTGGAACATGGAAGGATAGCGTCGCGGTAACAGGTCTGCCAGGAGGTAGAGTGCCTCGAATGATGCTTCCTCGCTTCCTGGAAGGCATTGGATGGTCTTTTCAGGATATGTCGAGAAGAGGTGTCGCTTGTAGCTGTACCGTTCGAGGTACTTGTGGTCTATCTCGACCCATTCTTCTAGCGACGTGCGTTTTATTCCTTTTGAGGACGGTGTCATTAACAGTGGCATGAGGACGAAACAACAAGACTTACCCATCGTCACGTGGTGGGGACCATTGTACCATGGCCGGTATGGCTGCTCTGGTGTTTGCGTCCAGTCGAAGTCGTGGTCTTTGGGCGTTATGTGCTGGAATGTTATCGTGTTCCAGTCTACGGTCTGTGAGAAATGGTAGTTGTGGCTCCCAAGAGTGGTTTGGACTTACCAGGCTTCTGCTCCGCACTGGCAGGTTTCTGGGACGGCTTGGACTCGACAGGCTGTACACCTGCTTTGCATGGACGGCGGCCGTACAAGAAGAGGCGGGTTGGGAGGAAGCTGCACAGGAGGAGAATGGCCCAAGGTTGCCATGACAGTATCAAATCTTTGGCTGATGTCTCCTGTAACTTGGCGAGGCTGAGGACGGTTTCCATGACCATACTTTGATAAGGCACCAGTATTTGTGTTGCCCACCGGTCTAGGAGCGTCACTCCTTGCAGTCTTAGGCTGGCACCTCTTATGTGTGCATCCTTATACCGTGTAACGACGGCTGAGGGCCCCTGAAAAGTTGAGCCTACTACGGTGCCACGCCACTTGACTGCGGACTTCACGTGGCACCATCCTCGGAGAGTCTCTGCTTGAGCGAAAATTGCAGTTCTTCCTGGTTGTGCATCTCGGTCACGCAGAAGTCCAGACGCCAAATCGGGTGCGAGATGACCTTGGAGTGGTTCCTGATCGTCCAGACTAGCATGCCGAAGTTGCAGATGTAGCGCCATTTCTCGCAGCGAGAAAGTGGAGCTTGAGATTGAGATAACGAGTTCGGCCAGGCCTGGAATTGACGGCATCATCCGTCGAACTCTGGGAATTCGGCTGCAGGGCATGTGACTCTTCGCAAGAATGTACCTTTTCAGAATGTTGTGAGGCTTTGTCGTACCTACCAAGACCATTAACGGAAGTTGACGTTTGATCGTTGGCTATTCAGGAAATGTATTCCAAGTGCACGCGGCAGGTTGTCCCTGCCCTCACCGTCAACAACTCGCTTGGGGAAGACTGCTGATCCAGATATCAAGCTGACAGTACAATCCAAATTAAAAAGAATTTATTATCCACGTGTATGACAATGCTGGACCCGGGGTCCATAATGCGTATGCGCCGCTGCCTTCCACAGTTCTGGGAAAGCAACCAGTCAAGTATATTATGCCATTGCAACGGAAGTCATGAAATTGGCAATGGAAAGCACTACCGTGACACCTATATCGTGTATTTATCGCTCCCTCGACCCTGACATAGCACTTGTCCCATGCTGATGAGCACCTCTGACCACCGCGCCCCCTCTACTTCCCAGCACGATCCGACCACAAGTCTCATGGGATGTTGTTTACTGCGATTCCTTGATGGTCAACTCAGTAGTGCGATCATCTGCCTTCCCAATCGCCGCAATTTTATCCTTCTCGACCTCCTCATTCAACTGCTCCTGCGTGATCTTGCCGTGCGTGACGAACTCCTCCTGTACCTGCTGGGGTGCGATTGTGTTTTCTTCCATAAAGTAGTTGGTTTCTGGTACGATGTAGATGAGAACCCAGATCATTCCAGCAACCCCAGTAACATAGAGTCTAGAATCTAACATCAGTATAATCAGACAAAACAAGCACACAAGAGAACTTACATGAGCTGCACGGTCACTTGCACCCAGGTTGGCGTCAACTGTTCGGCCAAGATGAACGATATCATCATACCAAGACTTCCCAAACCACGAACGAACCCAGCATATTGAGCCAGGACGGCGGGGTCATTCGACAGACAGGCAAAGACCCATTCAACAGTCAATGCGTAGCTCGAGTAAGTGAGTCCGAACATGAGGTAGATAGCCATGAAGCCTCCATAGTGGCTGTACGACCAGTCATACGCTGGGGTCTTCTCGTAGGAGGCATAACCGGATAAGTGCAGCCAGATATACATGCCAACGCAGCCACCGATCGCAATTGCACCAGTAATGGCGACACCCATGATGCCGCGGACTTTGCGGCTACGAACAAACTTGTTGTCAAGCACGAAGATCAGAACTCCAGGACCGATGAACTGGACAATTTGGAAGCACAAGCTGTTGACCCCGCGTGTTCGAAGGTTGAAAAAGAAGCCTGGTCATGTTAGCGTATGATATGCGATGTCGACAGAGCACTGACCGTTGACGGTGCTGACCAAAGACAGGGACATTTCGCAACCAAGAGTGGCAGGAACCAAAAGGAGGAGTTTCTTGTCGATGAAGCACAAGCCTAGCTTTTTCAACTCTTGCCTCACAGTCGTAGGCTTGAATTTGGCAATGTGTGTTCCATCATCTCTGACCACGTTCTTCGGCTCGACTAACAGGAAGGCAATCAGAAGTAGTGAGCAGCATTCAATGCAGATGAATGCAATGTAGACGAACGAAGATACGCCGATCGCTTTCGTCTGCCCGGCGTTCAGGCCAAAGGCGATGGAGGCGGCCACAGTCGCACCAATAGCTCGAATCATCCATTGCAGGCAGATGTACTGATGATTGTGGTCAGTTGGGCACCCATTATAAGCACGAGGATCGTACCAATCCTCTCGTTCTTTCAGTAGAATAGGAGAAGGCAATCATGCCGGCACAAGTCAGCAGGACGCCGACCGAGAAGCCGATCATCGCTCCACCAAAAAGGGGAAACCATGTGTTGCCAGTCCTGTCGTAGTACCACATTCCTCCAACATATAGAGGATATCCGACCATACCCAAGAGCATGGAGATTCGGACACCAACCAAGTTCACGATGGGACCACCGAGGCAACCGAAAAGGGTGAACATGCCATAAAGTATCGAGTTCGACTGGTTGGCCACGACGCCGGAAGAAGATCTGCCTCCTCCGGCACCGAGTCCAGTGATTGCTGTGTAAATACCCGGCAGACAGAACAAAAGCCTTCCAAGCAGGTCAATTCGCAGTCCTGTAGTCACAAGGGTCGCAGCACTTACATGCCAGTAACAATGTTCTGGTTGATTGGTCTATTTCGCCTCGTGATGTTCTTGAGTGAAGGCATCTTGATGCGTGTGTTATTTGAGACAGGTATATGTCTTTGAGACTGTCCAGAGAGCCAATGAAGCTGATTATGTAGACCACCGTTGCCAACAAGAACTTGGTTATGCAGGTAGACTGAGGTTAGTTCTAGGACAGGATCGACGAAGATGTTCCACCAATATGTACTAAAGCCCTTCGGTGCGAAGACAATGGCCTACAACCAAGGCCCAAGGAACAAAGGGCAAGCATACCTCTCTGATATGGCTATCTGCTGTCGAGAAAGTGGAGATAAGCCATATTCTAGAACTGCTATCGGGATGTCCTTTCGTATCCGTTCAAAGTTTATCTCCAGGTAGATTGGCAAGTTCGGAACATTCAGCATCGCAGATGACCCTATCTGAACGAGACCCGCAGGTCCGTCCTAAGCTTGGGCCAACTCCTGATGATAGATAATAGTATCCTGTATTGGCCAATGGACGGTGGAGATCACACCGAAGTTCACTAACAAGTTCGTCGCGAGCAAATTGACTACTGTGCTTGGCTAGATAGGTAAGCGATCGAGCCGCGTCCAGAAGGCTGCACGAGAGGTTGGAGTGAAGGCTGATCTGCGGTCAATGAGAACGATAACGGTGGTTATCTAGAGTGACTACTTCAGCCGCCGGGTGATTATGGAGTGGGCCATTACTTACCATGGCTGGGAGACGCAGTCATGTGATACGTCAATATGGCAAAGTGCGCAGAGTCATCCGAAGACCGCGGTATGACGGACGCTACACATCTGGCTTGCATGCATACAGCTCAAGCTCCAAAGGAATCTGGTCGGATATGTGAAGGCCTCACCAGCATATCTATGCGTTCAGGGAAATCTCCCCGGGTTGGAGTGTTGCCCAAAGGCACTCGTCCTCCCTCATTCTATAGTCTGTAGCATCGATCTAGCTCTGATCTGAACCCCGGTCAAAGTCATGTCGTTTCAATTCAAGCTTTCACCGCCTGGTCGACCGCAAAGGCCACAGATAGCAGCTGCTCTTCATGCATACTCCGGCCCACCAATTGCAGGCATACTGGAGCATTCTCGAACAGCTCTGGGTCGTATATATCGTAGTTGTCCTGGTCAAGCTCGTTCGCTGGTTTGTAGGCTGTGTCCTTGACATCACTTGTCTGAGCACGTGTTATGGGGAGAATAAAGGTGGGATAGTCCAACAGATTCCAGACGGTCATGTAGCCCCACCATCTGATGTGTCATATTAGTGAGGTGAGCGTGTGAGCATGTCCAGGGACTTACGGCAGATAGTCATGGGGATACGATGCGGAACCGAATGAAGGCGTCAAGAGTGCGTCGATCGGTTTGCCCGTTGAGGTCTGCAAGGCAGTGGAGTTCCAATGAGCGAGATAATCAATTTGATACTGTCGTTGCTCTCTGCGGAAGGTTAGAGACGTTAGCAAGGGACGGTAGTGAAGACATACTTGTTGAGTTTTATCAGTTCGTGAATGTCCTCGACCTGACGTGCTCGCTCAATGAATTTCAAACCGGCAGGGAATGCGACCTCTCCAGTCTGGGCCATCATGTCATAGTAGAACTTGGATCCCGCTTGATAGTATAACTTGAACTGAAGAGGGGGTTAGTCAGGCCATACTAGTTCACCATGGAGTAAAGTCATACCGCTAGATCCCAAGCGTACTTCTGCTTGTAAGGTTTGAACTCGACCACTGTAGAATGGTTAGACTTGACCCAATAGCCTGACAAGAAGACTTACCTTCATGACCAGCTGCTTTCAGTTTCTCCATGGTCGTCTTCAACGCCCGTTGCACCGGTGGATGTGGCATTACGACCTCATCCCAGTACATGACGCCGATAGTGGCCTTCTTGGGAACGTCGACAGGCTCCCACTTCTTGGCCATCACTGCAGGATCGTACAACCATGGCTCAGCTGCATTCAAGACCTTGCATATCAATTCGATATCGCGAAGGCTTCGACCAACTGGACCAATAGTGGACAGGATTGACCCTTGGCCTGTATATTCTAGCGAGTTCCCCTTGTAACTGAAGCGGCGCGAGGTTGGGCGAATAGCATATAAGCCATTGAACGCTGCTGGCGCTCGGATGGATCCCCCAATCTGGGCGGCGTCAATAACGGAGAGACACGAGTGAGATTCGGGGAGAAGCGGCACGGGCATTGGCAGGATGAGCTTACATCAGTTGCGATACCAATAGGAGCGCCATTGCATCCATTCAAGGCTCCTTCACCACCAGAAGACCCGCCACAGGATAGACGAGTATTGTGAGCGTTGAGGGTGCGACCAAAGAGGCGAGAGGCGGTTTCCAGCATCTGTCGAGGGGCATTAGACAGCGTTTTGGAATGCTAGGGCAAATGTGTCTACCATTCCAACCAGAGGCAAAGTAGTCTTGCAATATACAACAGCTCCAGCATTTCGTAGAGCTCCCACTACGACAGCATCTTCTTTCGAGTAGAGCTCCGCCCAAGCCGAAAAGCCCATAGTGACCCTCATGTTCTTGACGTCGGTAAGATCCTGCGTTTGGTTAGTGGAGTTTGCATCTTTTGAGATGGCTCAAGACCACTGCGCACCTTGAAACTGATGGGCAGCCCGTGTAAAGGTCCAATCACTTTGCCTGTCGAAGCGAGGTGCTCATCCAGCTCTCTGGCTCGCTGGATGCCGCCTTCAAAGTCGATATCCATCAGAGGGTTGATCAGCTGTTGGGCGATAGCGGCACGCTTGCAGAATGCAACAGCAACCTCGTAGGCCGACCATGCTTTCGACTGAATCTTATGGAGTATGACTGTGCAGTCTTCTGCATCGGTAATCTCCAGTTCCCGATCACTCAACAAGCCACAAGTCCGGAAGATTGGGATGACATTGTGCTCTTTGGTGGCGAGTATTGATTCTGGCACCAGCCATTCCTTTGGTATCTTGTCCTTTAGTCCAGCTTGAGTTTTCTGGACATATGTTCAGCGTTTGTGTCATTCCTTCTTCGCACCCATAAGTGGTATATGGCATGGCAGGTGTATCTTGGACCTATACTAAGGTATTGGAGATGACTTACCGCGGCGATATCCTGCCATTTCGATGTTTGTTGTGTGAAGTTGTACTTCTTAGGGTTCGGAAAGGTGGTAGTCATTGTACCTGCATCCGTGGCACTCATCGTGTTAGCTTGACGAATTTGTGAACGTGCAATAGGATACCTACTATGTATCTCTGATGCTTGAATGGAAGATAAGCAGTCGACCACACCTCTTTATGTGCTATCTGTCGGCATGCCGAATCGGGCACCAATGTCTATGGCCATGGAAATAACCCAGAGCCATAGGAGGCCATGGCAGTGCCGTTCTTCCGCCTGACGGAGTCCAATGGTTGAGAGCCGACTGGCTGCTACCCGTTGTGAGGGTCTCCATGGTTATCGCTGAAGCTGATTACAAAACCACATGTCAGGGACGGACTGGGACGTCGGAATGCTTGCGAGTTCGGCGCGAGTGGCCTGTTGTTAGTTATCAGATTACCGCGCCAGGTTGTGGAGCGACGTGGCTAAGCTGCTTCACTAACTTCTTAGGGGTAAATTTAGTATAGTAATATGACTTATGGTGGGAGAGTCTTGGGGGCGGCCTAGCGCCTAGACAGTTGGGTGCTTCAAGCAATTACAGCCACTAAAACCTTCCGGATTCATCCCGAGATCTTTCTGATTCTCAATCATCGTCAGTTGCCCCTCTCTCTTTCGTGTATCCCAGCTGCCCGAACACATGTCCCAAGGTATCCTAGCGCTTTATGATGAATGCACAAGTTCAAGCCTGGCAAACATCGAGCCACGATGTGCTCGGCCCCGGCTCTTTGGAGCCTACGATGGCGGCGATGGAATACCAAACACGTGCAGACCAAGGTTCTGCGATGCAGCAACGGAGTTCCAACAACTACTCAACACGAGTAGCCTTGTGTACGACCCCACAAACACTCAACCATGCTCCATAGATGACTGACGACTGCCTTAGGTTATGGATTGCCTCTGGCCATGACCGGTGGCGAATCGTCAGAGCCACCTAGGAAAAGACGCAAGGGTGGGAAGATGTTCTCTGTGAGGCAGTGGCGCCGAACCACAATATTTTGTATCTGCTAATCGTGATTAGGGCTGCGGTAACTGTCGTGTTAGGAAGATCAAGGTGTGCTTTCTCCATCACGACGGTGCAGTTGCGATGGCCATTTGACAGGCGTAGTGTGATCTTAGTGAACCAAACTGTCAGAACTGCGGAAAGTCTCGTCGATACGTATGCGACGGCTACAGAGGCACCAACGACTTGAGAATGGCAGATCAGGTCCCGAGAAGGAGCCCATCGTCACTTCCTCCATCGACCACTGAGCCTTCAAGACAGCCACCTCGAAATGATCCTGCCACTGCAGTCGCGTCTGAGCAAACATGGATGGGCCGAGACCTCGATAGTCTTGACCAAAACCAAGCCCAACTCGCCGACCTCTTCAACAGCTTCAATACACCTATGTTATGGCCAGAACTTGCCACAACCCCAGATGTTATAGGCGAGGAAGACTCAAACCTTGCTCTTCCCGCGGCATTGTCACCAGCAACAGATCCTCTGCTGCCGGACTACGAAGTAGAACAGCGGCAAGACCCTCAAATAACGTCTGGCCGAAACGCAGGTGACCGCAATGCCGATGAAGCTGCACCTAGTCAGCCGACGCCAAAGCGGTGGATACAAACGGACTTTTGGTCCACCATGAACTACCAGTTGGGTGATATACCTTCAGTGACTGTGATGCCGGAGAAGACCCTGAACGCGATTCCATCTCCAGTCACGACCGGCAGCGACTTATCACAAACCGCTCGGCAGCTTCTGCATCATTACCGGACACATGTTTGCGAAGTCATGATGCCGACTTCAGCACCAAAGCTCAACCCTTGGCTCCGACTCTATCTTCCCCTTGCGACTCATGAGCCAGATTCGCCATCCAGCCAGGCCCTGCTACATGCAATTCTCGCAGTGGCTGCCTACAACAAGGCCCAACTTACACCTGGTCAACGAGAAGTCCATCGCGGCCAGGCCGTCGGTCATCACCAGAAAGCCACTGCCATGATGAGCAAGATCATTGCAGCCAAGAAAGCGCGTTCGCAAGCAACCGTGGACACGCCAGAAAGCAAACACGCATTACTTGCAGCTACATTGACATTGACTACGGTAGAGGCAAGTCTCGAATCATGAGGTTGCCCATTTACCAGACTGACCATCGGCTCGGAACAGGTTTTCAGCGGCGCAGATAAGGGAAGCGGATATGACTATCTCCTGCTCTGCAGAACTGTCATTGAATTGACCGGAGGACAGAGCTGGTGGCTATCGGACTCAGTGAGCATGACATTGCTGCAGATTTTCCAATGTCTCAATATCGTCGGCCGCATATCGGGCTATTTTGAAGCACCACCAAGGACGGTCGACGAGCTTGAGCAAGACAGCTTTTCTGAGCCTGAAGATGATCCACCAGACGGGCGTCCCATCGTTGGCCATGAGCTGCTTCAGACATCACAGAAATACACCCCAGAGTATACACTTGACATCTCTTTCGGCATCTCGATCAAGACCTTATCCTATCTGCACAGGATCATTATGTTGTCCAAGATCAAATCAACCCTTCGGTTAGGGCAGGACTGGCCGCTCCATGCAAAGGAAGAGCTCACTAAGCTTGAACGCGAGATGTTCACCGACATGGAAAGTGCGTGTCTAGATGCCTCTTCTTGCAACCAGGCGACATTTGAAGGTGTCTCCCAGCTTGTGGCCAATGAGATCAAGGAGAACCATATGTTGGCCTTTCATTACAGTACCGCCACGTTCTTCAGAAGAGCGATCTGCGACGGGACCGCTGATATTGTGCCTGCGTTGGGCGGCGCGATGAACCAGGAGCTTATCGAACGTCCAAGTGGGCAAAGCCTTGTGTCCAAGGCTCTGGAGCATCTCGAAAACATCGACGCTCTTGCTGGCGACCTCGCAATCGCCAACACACTGTGGCCAGGCTTTATCGCAGCTGCGGAAGCCGTGGACTGGAAATTACGGCGACGTGCATTGATGTGGTTTAGTCGGGCCAGGCGACATGGCATTGGAAACATCACAAAAGCAAAAGCTCTCGTTCAAGAGATCTGGCGTCGAGTCGACCGCTTGATGTCCGAAGACCACGAACAACATTTGGAACTGGGCCAAGTCGACTGGCGTGAGGTCATGCATGATATGGGCATGTACATCATGCTTACATGAGAGAGGCCGGGCCAAGCCTCGACACCTCAATCGTTGGGTGTGTCGGGGGAGGTATCGAACCTGACCCGCCCATTGACAACGGTCATCTTCCGGATAGGAATGTTGTTCAATACACTTTTTGGAAACTCGACTTGATATGCCAATGCCAGCCTACGGACAACCTATATCGACCAATCAGACTGACGTGAGGACTTTGCCAATGCCAGCCTACGGACAACCTATATCGACCAATCAGACTGACGTGAGGACTTTGCCAATGCAGCCTTATCACGTTGCGAAGTTCAGGAGGCTATCCAATCATAGCCTAGCTCAGCCTGCCAGTAGTTGTCCGAGGGAAATAATCTTGCTTCCTGGGTGCCCTTCTGTCTTAGACTCACGGGAACGGTACAGTATTGTTGTGCAGACGATCCCCAATGCTCTTTCCAGATACAGATCTGCTGGACCGAGAATGTGCAGAAGAACCGCTGTGACGTCCTAAACAAAGTCGACCTCGGACATCGCTCGTCAATTTCCGCAAAGGGGATTCTAGCCTTCTTCTTTCGACGCAGTTCATCGTCGAAATATTGGGAAGTGGTACCAACTCGGAGGGCATGTCACAATGTGACATTTGTTCAGCCCATGGAACACGATCCGCCTTGCTTCAGTATGAGCCAGTCAACATCCTGTCCACTGAGACGACGGCACACAGCACACGGCCAACCTTCCGGCTTACTAAAGCTTTGCCTTCTAGATTCTGTGTCATACTGTATGCAGGAACAACACCCTATACTGAAATTGCTTCCCGGGGTTTGCGGAATGGACGTCAGAGCTCGGCTCTCTTTTTCTTCTTTCGTTTGCCCTAGCGAGCCCGCATAAATCCGGGTACCCCAATGTCGGAACGTTGATCACTACTGGGGAAGCATCTCTGTTGCTAATCTCCCGGACCCAGTCGTCATACCGTGCTAACTCAAGGACGATCGTCCTTCATGGCTGATGAGGAGAAAAGAGATGGGCATCCGAGAAAACCCCGACAAGGTAAGCGAGCGAAGCGACCAAAGCGACCACATCTCAGATAGGTCCCTTCAATTGCCGTATACACGTCTAACATAGCAGACAGCTCATTACAGACTCGGACTTCACTCCAGCTCCGATTAGTCTTGATGACAATTAATTGTTGATGTCTACTCACGCTCAGTAGTTGTATTACTGCACCATTTTCGACAATGTTGACGGGCACGTTTGTCATCACGTTGGTGGTTGCTCGACAGGATATCACCTGAGGTATCGCGAGCCTCAAAATGTATATAAGACGGGATGTCGAATGATTGTAGTCCCTATTCTTTCTTCATCAATATCATCTCATTTGGACGGCCAAAGCAAAATCAGGAAAGAAAAGAACAACAACAAAAGCAATTCCTGACCACCATCGAAGCGTTACAGAGCGTCAAATCCCGCAACACGAGTCTCTTCAGCCTCAGAGAACATAGACCACATCAGCAACCATGAACATGGCAGCTACAGACTTCTACACCCAGGTCGACCAACTTTCCAGAGAGTACAAGACTGTGAAGGATGCTTTCGAATCCGACAGGACTCTCCCTCTGGAATGGAGGAAGCAGCAGTAAAACAGGTCTGGAGGATGTTGGACGAGAACGAGAGCCGATTCCACGATGCCTTGTATGCAGACATCCGCAAACCCAAAGTTGAAACCCAATCGTACGAAATCATCGGCATAAAGAACGAGATCATCCACACCCTGGAGCACTTGGACGAATGGGCCAAGCCTTCCGCCGTCGATGTCTTCGAGGAGTTCAAGGTCAACCAACCTCGCGTCTACAAGCAGCCTAAGGGAGCCGTACTGATCATCGGCACCTGGAACTACCCTCTCGACTTGACTCTGGATCTCTTGATCTCAGCCATCTCGGCCGGCAACACAGCCGTCATCAAGGCCAGCGAGAATACTCCGGTTACTGGCAAGCTCCTAGCCGAGTTGATCCCTCGCTATCTGGACAGTGAAAGCTATCGAGTCGTTAACGGTGACAAAGACCAGGCCACAGAGCTGCTAAAGTACCACTGGGCGCACATACTGTACACCGGCGGTGCTAAGGTCGCTCGCATTGTCATGGCCGCCGCCTCCAAGCATCTCACCCCAGTGACCTTGGAGCTAGGTGGCAAGACCCCGACCATCGTCACCGAGAAGGCAAACATCGCAATCGCTGCCAAGAGAATCGCCTGGGTCAAAGTCTGGAATTTGGGCCAGACCTGCATGTCCACGGACTACGTCCTGGTACACGAGTCTGTCCGAGAACAATTCGTGACCGAGCTGATCAAGTATATTAAGACCTTCGCTGAGAATTCGGGTGTGGATGGTATGTCGCGCCTGATCAACAACATGCATTTCCACCGCATCAGCGACATGCTCGCCGCCACGAAGGGTAAAGTCGCTTTTGGCGGTCACCAGGATGAAGCCAAGCTCTTTGTCGAGCCTACCATCATTTTGGATCCGGCGCTCGATGATTCCACGCTCGAGTCTGAGATTTTCGGCCCTCTCTTGCCCCTCATCACCTACAAGACACTCCCCGAGGCTCGCGACCTGATCACCCGCATTGACCCTACTCCTCTCGGTCTGTACGTCATGACCGAGGACAACGAGCAGGCCGAGTACTTCTTCACGCACATCCGTTCAGGTGGCGCCGCTATCAACGATCCGATGGCCCAGTTGGCCGTGCCAAGCGTGCCGTTCGGCGGGTTTGGGGAGAGCGGAATGGGCAGTTATCGTGGAAAGGCAGGGTTCGAGACCTTTTCGCATCTCAAGTCTGCAGTCACCACATTCACTGACCCTGCGTCAGAGCAAGCCAATGAGTGGCGCTATGCTTTGGGTGATCGCGAGGAGAAATTTCAGCTCTTGAAGAATCTGGAGATTCCTTTGAGCTGAGAAGCTTGAGCGCTGATCGCTCAGGATATAGCTCCTTTGAGGAACGGGGCTGATCTGTCTCGAGCTGAGGTGCTAGGGGGAATTGAGGTAGTTGAGGAGCAAGTCGCTGTCACGAAATTCGGTGGTACTACATGCATTCGCTCGTTTGGAATCCTTGAAGTCAAAACACTGTGCTTTGCAGGAAATCGTTCATTTGGAGGAAGGGGAGTATGGATGCAGGTTTACTTAGCATTCACGCCATGTGGGGATCACACTCGCTGTCACAATCAAGTTGGTATGTTCTGAATTTTGAAATGGCAATTCAGCCAGTATCATGAGACTGTAGGCTTATACCATCCGTCTCTTGCCCCAGCTCCAATGATTTTCAAGGCGTCACAGAATTCCCAAGTAGCTTCCCTATTTCCTCCGCGATGGCCAGTGTCTTCTCCTCACTCAACTTCCTTCCAATTACCTGCACTGCAACTGGAGCGCCGTGATATGCTTCAGGATCATATTCGGCCTGCACTTCTTTGTCGAGGTCATTTACCGGCTGGTGCTTCTCGTTCTTGACGTCCTTATCCTTGTCGGCAAACGTGACGGGAACCACGACGCTGGTGAAGTCGAGTAAATTGATGCACGACGCATAGCCATAATATTTGAATTGGTCGTGGCGAATGGCGGCGGTTGGACTGATTGGACCAATAATGACATCGAGGTCTGTGCCCAGCTGTTGCTCAGCCTCGCGCCACTTTTCCAAATACTCCATTTGATAGTTCCATTTCTCCAAGTGTATATCCCACAACTTGTTCATATCTACCGCCTTGATGTTGGGGTTGAGTAAATCCTTGATGTTAGGAATTGGTGGTTCGCCGGAGGCATTGATGTCTCGATAGACGTCCTAGAGCTTTCGTCAGATTCTAGCCGCAGGAGGAGTGATCGCTGTATCGACGCTTGTTGCTTACCGTACAGCCATCTCCCGCGTATATTCCATTGATGAGGTCGACACCATACGCGTGTTTGTACGGCTCCCATGGGATCACCTTGTGGCCATCCTTTTTGACAGCCTCGGTGACCATTTCAACTCCGCGGAGTATGGGAGGATGCGGAAGGACCTGAGAACGACATCAGCATACTTTGCATCTGCAAGCTGAGCAGTGATTTGTGCCCACATTGCGATCCCAATTGTACACTCCAACCGTCAATTTCTTGCCTTCGATTTTAGCTTTCGCGGCATCCTCTGCGTCCTGTCTCCAGGGCATTGGCACTACTTTCGAGTCGTATTTCCACGGCTCTTCTGTAAGAACCGCCTTGAGAAAAAGCCGAATATCTGTTTCATGGCTGTTAGATTGCATCAATCGTGAAGGACATTGAGGTTCATTACCTGCAGCCGAGTGAGCGATTGGGCCCACGACGCTATGAACAGTTTCTTGGCCCTCCATGCTGTTTGCCATCTTTGCGTAAGGCATGCGCCCATGGCTAGGCCGAATACCGTAGAGGAAGTTAAAGGCTGAGGGAATTCTGATCGAGCCACCAATATCCGTTCCTACGCCGATGATTCCACCACGTGCGCCAATCATGGCGCCTTCTCCGCCAGAGCTACCACCACAGGACCAGGCTTTGTTGCGGGGATTGACGGTTCGACCGACAATATTGTTGACAGTCTCACAAACCATTAACGTCTGGGGCACACTGGTTTTCGTGTAGAAGACGGCGCCAGCTTTGCGGAGTAAGAGAGTGAGGACGGAATCTTCTTTGTCGTATTTGCCTAACCAAGAGATATACCCCATGGATGTCTCGTAGCCCTAGATATGGTTTGTGTCAGCTCGGTTACAGCTGCGAGTCACAGAGTAAGGGAGGGTATAGCTTACCTTGACTCGTAGTTGATCTTTGAGTGAGATTGGAAGGCCGTGCAACGGCCCTACGGGCTTTTTATTTTCTTCATAGTATGCATCAAGCTCCTTCGCTTGTGCAATGGCCCCCTCGGGGAAGAACTCCAGCATGCAATTCGTCTGCATCACAACCGAGCTGTGTAAGCATCCATGCATGTTGACAACCTTCCCTAGTAGAATGAAGGCTCACCAGTTGTTGTGCATAAGCAGCCCTTTTGCAAAAGGCTACCGTTACGTCTACCGACTTACGCTTTCCTGTGGCTAGGTCGGCGACAAGATCTGTTGCCGACGACTCGGTGATTTCGAGCTCTTGCGAGGAGAGCACCCCGGAGGTTTTGAGATAGTCAAATGCTGAGCTTGTATCGGGTAGGCTCTGCAGCTTCCATTCTGCTGGAATGGTCTTCGCGAGACGGTCTCGCTTGTCTGCCGCAAGTTCCTCCCATTTGCTCGACATGTTGAAGTGATGTGTTTAGACTTGTGGCAGCGGACCAAGAATGTGAGTTCTCCAAATGGTCTACAGTCTACGTTGTGATGATGGTATTTCGTGAGCAAGCTCCAGGAGACATGATGCGGAGTCGCAACAAATAGAACGCATTACGGATCACTATGGTGTCACGATTCAAACATCTGATTAGGTACGTTATCTGTAACAGGCAGGTAGTTGGGCATTGTACGGAGTAATGGAAGTCATAGGTGGGGGTTTGGCCAACAGCTGTTAATATCGTGATATGTTATGTAAGGAGCACGTGAACTTCATCTCTTAGCGGCCAAGGTTCCCCGTACTTCGCGCTGCGGCGGATCAATACAGGCCACCTGGATTGCGCATGCACGAGCTTGCCTGTTCATACAGTTAGTACGGTTATTCAACGAAGTTCGAGCACAACATCTTGCGACTCTGACTACGGTTCACCGACTATCTACCACCTCCCTAATCTATCCCGTAGACTTTCCACGCGCTGTTCCACTGAACAACAGCATCAACGATGTTTATTGCTCGGTCTGAATATGGTGAGTGCTGGATCTACGCAACAGATTGATTCAATGCTAACACGATACAGATCGAGGGATCAAGTGAGCTGCAGCCTGAGACTACTCTGGGACGGTGTGACTGACCCTTGCAGTACCTTCTCCCCGGAGGGACGTCTGTTCCAGGTCGAATACTCGTTAGAAGCCATCAAACTTGGTTCAACAGCCATCGGAGTACGCTCGCTCCCTCTTCCACTGTCGCATTGTTGCTCATCATTGCAGGTCGCTACATCTCATGGCGTTCTCCTCGGTGTCGAGAAGCGCGTCACATCGCCCTTACTCGTGTCCTCCAGCATAGAAAAGATCGTTGAGATCGACAAACACATTGGCTGCGCCATGTCCGGTCTCCAAGCCGACGCACGAAGTATGATTGAACACGCTCGGGTCGAATCACAAAACCACGCCTTCAACTACAATGAGAAGCTCGGAGTCGAAAGCTGTACGCAGGCTATCTGTGATCTTGCCCTGCGATTCGGCGAAGGAGCTCAGGGTGAAGAATCAATAATGAGTCGACCATTTGGCGTTGCGTTGCTGATCGCTGGTTGGGATGAGGACAATGGGCCACAATTGTAAGCAATATTGAACTTCCGGACGGTCATGTACTGACATCCTCCAGGTACCATGCCGAACCTTCGGGGACATTCTACCGATACGATGCGAAAGCAATAGGCTCTGGGAGCGAGGGAGCCCAGGCAGAACTACAAGCCGAATATCACCGATCGTTGACCCTAGAAGAGGCGGAGACACTGGTTCTCAAGACATTGAAGCAGGTTATGGAGGAGAAGCTGGATTCGAAAAACGTACAGCTAGCCAGCGTCACACGCGAAGCTGGTTTCAGGATCTACGGAGACGAAGAGATGAGCACCGTGGTTGCAAGATTGGAGGGCGATTAGATGTGTCTACTCTCCACTTTGCAGCCTTGTGTTATTAACCTGCGAGCATGTCCTGGAGTTAGGCGTGGCAGGGGATAAAGTCTTCACCAAAGAGTCGGACTCTCAAAATGAATGCATTGATGGCTATACTTATTGGTTTTTACAGTCGTCAGAACTGCTGACAAGTCGCAGATCAGTTGTCCCCTTCCAAGCATGTCAGACAGTCGATTGTATCTCTTCTAACCCCAGATCTATTCCGTCGGGCGCTCGGCCTGGGGAGTGATGCGCGCAATGTGTCGGCGCTGGCCATCTTGCCAGTCAATCAGGGCGGAGTGGGCTGGATGAGGTCAGTCAAGCTCAGAGACGCGCATTTGCACCACTGACCAGTCACGCGGTTATCCCAAACGACAACGGTGTTATTTCTCCATCTGACTCTGGCTTGAAGGTCTTGCGACAAGGCGATATGGTCATACAAGAACTTGAGGAGATAATCGCTTTCCTCCTGCTTGAAGCCGACAATGTATCGGGTGAACTGTGGGTTGACATACAAGGCCTTCTCGCCCGTCGCTGGGTGGGTTCTGACAAGTGGATGAATTGACCTGTACGAAGGTTTAGCATCCAACAACCGTTCAGGGATTGTTCAAAGATTGGTGAAACTTACGAGACGGGGTTTCGTCTGATGGTGCTGCCTCGATTGATGGCGGCTGTGGCCTGTTCATAGCCCGAGTGCACAGCTTTGAGGCCTTCAAGACGCTCGCGGAAGGCTGGAGAAAGTCTTTCGTAGGCCTTCACTTGGTTGACGAAAAGAGTATCACCGCCAGAGGAAGGCACGTCCAAAGCGTACAAGAATGTGGTCCCGGGTGGCTGATTCTCATATGTTACATCGCTGTGCCAGGCGACGGAGTTGGTTCGGTTGTCAAAGAAGTCGAGGAACGCCTTGTCGTCGGCACCACGGTGGACGAGATGCACCTCGGGATAGCCCTTGGGTGCACCACTGGTGGGATGAATGTGCAGTCGACCGAAGTAACGGCCAAATTCCAGAGCCTTCTCGATTGGAAGTGAGGCGAAGTCCTGGTCTCTGAAAGCGACGACCTTCTTTTGGGCTACCAGCAAGGCCAATTCATCCTTGCCCTTGTTGTCAAGTTGAGATAGCTGGACACCAGTGACTTCGGCACCAATAGAGGCTGTGATGTCCTCAATGTGGCTGCCTTCCGGAAGAAGGTTCTTGAAGGTCGGGTCGGCGTCTTTGCCATGTTCATAGTGCTCAAATGGTTCGAGGGGTTCGTATCTGGAGGAGGATGCTGGTCAGTACTGAGTACTCGTATTTGGCTCGCGATATCGGCAGATTCCCCGGGATAGGGATATTGAAGTCACAAAACCAGTGGCGAACTCACTTCTCTCCCTTCTCGTTGTCCCATACTGGCAGATAGCTGCGATTTCAGTCAGATCCAGAGTCCAAACTCATCGACTTGGTTTCTCCTACTTTGGATACGATGCGGCTCCAAACTTTTCAGTGCCGTTCAATTCGTTTTCGAGCAAGAGATTGCTGGTGTTCAACTCCTTATAGGCACCAACGCCGCCTTTGAGAGTGATCGGAGCCTGTGCTGAAGCGGTAGCCATATTGAATCTGGTTTTAAGAAAGTATACTACTACAAAAGAAGCAACGGATTATGTGAGGTGAGGATTGGTTTTATATTAAATGCTGGATATGCGGCACATTGACCGTGCAATCCCAAGGCACGATGCCGACATCGTCTGGTTGCGCAATCCAATAGACCCCACAGGGACTTGTCCGTGGTCCAACATACACAGTATATTCTCAATCAGCCAAGGGGACGAGGGAGCATCGGTACACCAAACGACATCGATTGGATGAGGGGCGAAGGTTGCGTTCTTCTGGTACAAAATTGCGTGATCCGCCTAGACGGGAAGGTACGCCATCACTCCGACTCTGCTAACGTCCGACACTCCTCACGCCAGACCCTCGACTTCGATCTCGATAAGCATCTGCTTCAATCGCAAGTCATTCCGTCGCATCGAGAGTCGTTGAAAATTGGCCATGGGGCACATTGGTTCCAGCGCTGATGAATATTCATCAATGTCCACCACGCAACACATCCTTCAGCCAAGATGGCCAGTTGGGATCGGCAACAGTTCCAGCTCCGACCACAATCTTGGCCTTGATATTCCGATCATGGCGATGACGAGCACTTTGGTCTTGCCATGTGTCGCTCTACTCATGAGATGAGTTGGTGGAGATCATTGACCATAGTAGCATGTGAGGAACTCTTGAGGTGAGTTCCTGTGGTATGGTACTTCCGACTACGAGTTTGTGCACGTGACCACGCATCCCCTGCGAACACGCTATCCGATAGTTTGTTGATCTTAACGCGCTTCAGAATGACGTCGCAGGCTTCGACTTGGGATGCTTCACTCCAGGTTTCCTCCCGTGTCCTTTGTACTTGTGATCGACAACTTTCCATTGCCTCGATATATCATTGATTAGCTACTTATCCATCGAGATTTCTCTTCTCGTTCTTTCTTAATGGCTTCCGCCCTCCCCACGTCTCTCAATCACTTCGCACCCATACAGACCTCTCACTCAGACCCTTTTGCCAATATCGCCATGAGCCTTGCCAATCTGTCTGATTCCATCAACATGTCCGGGGCAAGACCGCTTGGAGAGCGAAGCGCGAATATACTAGCCAAAAGTGGTGCCAAGGTAAGTGTCGTCCTCTGCTGTTTGCAAGTCACTGACAACCTTTGCAGAATATAGATGATAAGCCAAAGAGTGGAAAGAAACGCAAGAGTGGTGAACCCGCCATCAACCCCGACGACATTGAGCTCCCAGATCTTATGCTCATTGTAAGTTGTCTTTCTCTTGCGCTTTTGTCACAATTCTTCTCCTCCTTCCTTATTGCCGCGTACCGTGATTCCTGCAGATCGAATACCCCGGATTTGCGTCACAGTAGATGGGGAGTCGGTCACGCACGTCCCTCTCGAGGACCACTTATGGCCAGTCTATGTAAAAGCCCGACTCGTCTGACCTCATCTGTAGGAATGGACTCCAAACCAAATCCGCTCCAAGATTCGCCAGTTCGTCAACAGTGGTGAAATGAAGGTTGGTGAATTTCAAGACAAAATCCAGGTTTCTGGCAACTCGTACTCTCGTTTCATGGGCCAGAATGGGCAGAAGGGTGCAGAAAGCGACACGTACACCGGAGCCCACGACTTCTTCAAACGCCGCGAACTCGCCGGCCTGAAGATGCCGCGCCAGAAGAAAGCCAAAACCGACACCACCAACAAAAGCAAGAGTACCGACGAGTCCACCGGCACCAAGGGCAAGAACGACGACAAGACCGACGAGAAGAAGAGCAAAAACAAAACCAAGAAAGAAGAACAAGCCGAGATCGAGGCGCGCAACGACGTCTCCGGATTCCATCTTCCAGGCGAAGAAAACGACAGCGTCGAAGTCTACGACACCTGCGATGACATCCGCACCAAGATCAACAAGTACCTCCGCGACACTCCATACGCCACCAATGCCAGCTTCGTCCGCGAAGTCAATCGCGCCCTTGGCGAGGACAGTTCGCGCCACACCGCGGCCCAGGGACTTACACGGTTCTTGAACAACAAAGGGGCGATCAAGGGCTCTGAATCCACGGCATTTTACGGCGCGTATGTGTTCTTCGAGAAGCTGCGCATCAAGCAGGGGAAGCCCAAGAGTAAGAAGCGTGTCGAGATGGAAGATGTGTGGGGCCGTAAAGGCGGGATGGAACTCAGGGATCAGAGTCGGGGGATCTGGGCGCCGGCGACGGCGAATGTGAGTGTTGATAAGTACGGATGTTACAAGATTGAGAGGCGGTTTTAGGTGCACATCCCTAGCCTGGTGGACTCGTGGACCTGGCTTGACGGAGATCAGGGGATATACGCATGGTGAGGACTGTGTCCTATGTAACAACATCACTTTTCTTGTTTCATTATGTAACGCGGGCTGTATATGGATATAGGCCGGTTAAATGTACTACTAGTTTCCTAGATCATGTCTTATTTGTATACATGCTACAAGCCTTGTAGGTTTCCTTTTGATGCAGTCCGTACCACCCGATCTATCACTGCCATTGGGGTGGACGCCAGAGAGCCGAAAAAGGATGTATGTACAGGTACACGCGATCACAGGAGGTATATAAGTCGACGAATTTGCTGCCATCACGTCGTACCCGCGCCAGACTGCGTACCCTTGGTAAGGCCCAGCTCCTCGTAGAAAGCGTCCGTCTTGGGCTCTCTGCCCAAGAAGTCGATCAGAGTCTGCATCTCGTCTTGACTACCTCCTCTCTCAAGCACGGTGTGCCTATACCGGCGACCTTCCTTGGGATCCATGGGATCTTTCTTGAAGACCGTGTAGAACATGTCGGTCGAGTATACTTGGGAACTGAGGTAGCCGTAATAGCCTGCGGACACAGATTAGCATGAACTTTAAGATTGAGACACCAGGTACTTACCAGCGTCGTAACCGCCCATCAGGTGACCAAAGGTGGCTTGACCATTACCCCAGCCGTTGCCCTCGCCCAGCGCTTCGGGTCCGTCAATCTTGCTGATGTCTTTTCGGAGTCCGTTGTATGTCTCGGAGATGTTCATCGCCTCGAGACTGGCGTGGTCTTTGGGCTCGTGGATGGTCATGTCAAAGATGCCGAAATGCAGTTGGCGAAGATTGAACAAAGCTCCGTTGAGGTTCTTGGTCTTGATCAGCTTCTGGATCAGATCGTCGGGAATGCGTTCTTCGGGCTTTTCACCCTTTGAGCTGGAGCTTTCTTGCCACGAGACGTAGTATTCGGATGACAAGGTCGAGTAGTGTTTGCTCAATGCTTTGAGCTGTGATGGCGTCCAGCACCAATTCTCGAGCATTTGACTCGGCGCTTCTACAAAGTCTCTAACCGTGTTTGTACCGTGGAAGCGCGAGTACGTGGTCCGTGAGACAAGGTCGTGAATGCCGTGGCCAAGTTCGTGGAACAAGGTGGTGACTTCGTCGTGCTTGAGAAGACTGGGCTTCTTGGCTGTCGGCTTGGAGAAGTTGCAAACAAGGGCTGTTGCCGGATATCTTCTTGTTCCATTTTCTTGGATGAAGCCTGGTTGCAAGTTGAAGTTGGCAGCATGACCGTATTTGCCGGTGCGAGGAAACAAGTCGAGGTACAGATAGCCGACGAAACCACCACCCTCACCTTCATCGTCCCAGACACTGAACACTTGTACTTCTTCGTGCCAGACAATATCATCACCTTTGCCAGACGGCGACACAGCATCTCGGTCCTTGCCCACGATCTCGACGAAGGCCAACCCGAAGATCTGTTCGAATATCTCGAGCATACCTTTTATGGTCGTCTGCAAGGGGAAGTATTCGGCGATCAACTGCTGGTCAAGTTGGTAATCCCTCTCCTCCATCACCCTGTCGTAGAATCGATGGTCCCAAAGATAGTATCTCCCGTCGAAGCTTTCGCCGTTGGCCTTCAGGTCGTCCTCTTTCAACTTCTTCAATGTCTCGATCTCGTCCAGACCACCCTGGCTCAGTCTCTGACGAAGATCGCCGAGAAAATCGTCGACGGTCTTCGGTGTTTTGGCCATCTTGTCCTCGATCCGGAAGGCAGCGTGATTAGGATATCCCAATAGTCGAGCGGCTTCATCTCGGAGAATGATGGCTTCGCGGAATAAGGGCGCATTTTGGTTGCACTTGTTCTCGTTGGCGATGAAAAGCTTCTGGCGAGTGGCGGCGTTGGTCGCATACTTGAGTGTAGGGAAGAGGTCGGGGTATTTGAATGTCAGGAAATACTTGTCATCCTCCTTCTTGAGTAAGGACAAGACGTCTTCGGGCACACCGTCCAATTCTGCAGCAGTGAACCACAGACCGCCTTTCTCTTCGTTGAGATTCTTGGAGAACGCAATGCCCAGCTGGCTCAAACGCTTCTTGATCTCCTTAAACCGATCGCGCTTGGGACCTGCGGGTATGTTCAAACCATTGCGGACGTAGCCCTTGTGTTCCTTTTCTAGCAGTCGCTGCGACTCGGCATCTAAGTTGTCGCCTCTCTTGAGAGCGGCATCCACCAGCTGGAAGACGTCCTCCCGCATAGCAGCCTCAATGCCAAAGTCGTCCATGAGCTTCTCGGCTTCGGTCGATGCATCTCGTAGTGCTTGATCTGTAGAGACTGACTGGTAGAACCCGAGGATATGTGCCTTCAATGTCTGCCGATTCTCGTCGACAGCCATAGGTAGGACGACATTCTTGAACGATGCGTCGTTCTTGGATATCTGTGCTACGATATCGTCCGTGATCTTATTTGACTCTGCCAGCATGTCCTTGGTATCCTTCACAACCGACTCTGGGGTCGCTGTGAAACTTGGAGGGGCCTGCGGAGGCTTGCGAAACTTTCCTGCACTCATGGCGGAGGTCGTCACTGGTCTAAACGGACTCGTGGATGAGGTAGTCGGCTTGAAGGGCCGAAGTTGGCTCAGAATAGAACCTAGCCTGGCAGGGGCGCGAAAGGGAGCCAGGATGACGAGGAAGACGATGGAGAAGAGAGCGGCGGAGGTGATGAGGATGACGAGAGACTTGGGTCGAGCCAGGATGAATGATGTTGTCGCTATTTTCTAGTACATGAGAAGAGGTGGATGTAAGTACCAGTCGGGATTGGTGATACACAAGGACAGTGATCACAATTAGGTTGAATGGAGATGTCACAAGGTCATTCACTGACTATCTGGTGTTTGGTAGCTGTGCGACGAAACAAGCGTCGGCGAGTCGGCCAATGCACCAGATGCACTCCGCATTTCGGTTGTTGCCCGCATGCATATTCAACCCTATATATCCCATCACTACACTTTAGTATACCATTGTCCAAGGCCGCTCTATTCGCATTTGTACGGACTAATAAGTCATGAGGAGACGGAGTGTGACTGTAGAACCGGGCAGAGGTCAGATGGGATGCATTAGGCAGCTGCAATGAGGCTGCATCCTTTTCCGAGAGGAATTGAACTTGTGTTCTCACCGGGCGGAGGAAGCCTGCCACCGTCACTTGCACGGGAATTGCTTTGCCAAAAGGATAGCACGGAGTAAGGCCTGGTCAAAGAGCGCCATTTGATGCAGGGTATATCATATCAAGACTTCATGATTCAGACTGTACAGTTTGACTGATATATCCGTCAGCACATTGTAGGGAATCCCTAACAAGATTGAACTTACGAGAGCCAATCCATGCCTTCATTGATGCCCTTGCCATCAATGACCGAACATGCAACAATACTCCAGTTCCGATCTCTGAGTTCGCCCAACTTCAGGGCTTCTGAAATCTCTCCGGCACCTTGGGCTCCGGGCTATTGTCGTTAGCTGCATCTCCAGAGGAAGCGGTCTTCGACGTACTTGATCCTGCTTGTTCGCAAACACTAGTAGAGCTGCGTCTTTGAGTTCTTCCTCGTTCAACATCGATTTGAGTTCGTCGGCAGCAGTCTCTAATCGTTCGATATCTGTCGAATCGATCACAAATATTACGGCCGCTGTGTTGGCATAGTATGATCTCCAGTAGGGTCGGATAGATGTCTGTCCACCGAGGTCCCAGACATCGAAATTCAAATTGCCATATTGGACCGACCTGTGGGCGTCAGTCGGATGGGCTCCCCAGCGGAGATCAGGTTGAAGACGAACTCTACATTGAAACCAATAGTCGGTGTCGTTGTTACCACTTCACCGATCTGGTATAATTAGAATCGCAAACACCATGTCCTGCGTCATTGAGACCGACCTTCAGTCTGTATAGTAGAGTCGTCTTGCCGGCATTATCCTAACCATTGTCCATCAGTCTGGCTTCCCCTGGGGCTTGGAAGATCGAGAGACGTACGAGTCCGAGGATCAGTATTCGTATATCCCTTTTGCCCCATATCAGAGTGGAAAAGTATTTTGATATCGAGAGTCCCATGGTTGTTGACGAGTTCGATCGGCTGCTGGCGGAATGGGTAGAATCAGCACACGAGCGGTCACAGACTCATGCCGCTCCCTGTGGTGTGACAGTGTCCTTGCGCCGAGACCGGGCCGTGACAGTGCTGTATAATGTCTAGGCGGGCGATGGTCTTTGATGATCGGGCAGCTCGGACAGACGGTGGTCGAAAGGATCAATCTTGTAATGTGTTCTGTTTACTTTCCTCGGATATCAAAGCGACAGGCCGCCACTTGGCACTTTTAAGACCGGCTAAAATCTCCCCGTACTCAGCATCTGACCCGCGCTGCTTTAAATTCAAACCGTCCATCTGTTTCGCCTTTGCTCAAACGTAGGCGACTGAGAGATGAAATGGAAGAAGCCCACCTGACAAAGTTGGGAGATTGTGGATGTCGAACTGGATTAGGCACTTCACGCAGGACGCGTTGAATTGGTGAAAGCGAAAGTCAGTTTATTATGCCCAGGTTTTAGGATACGAGAATTAAATACAGTATATCCACTGATGCAGTTTAGATATAAGTGAGGGTTATACACATTGTTTGGTAGGACTGATCATTGACATTGTTTTCACTACGCCGAAGCGACAACACGGAACAAGTAATCGAGCTTCTTCGTCGAAAAGGACATAGAAAATACGCATTCGTCAATGGACGATCTTGTTTCCCTCCATCGATATCGCAGTCTCCGTTACAATGGTCATTTTCTCCTTCAAGTTGGCAACGGGTTTGCGGTTAATCTGGTGAGTGACACTAGCCTTGGCAATCCTTTCCAAGCCCTCAGAAGCAAAGGTGACCGTGGCGAAGCGTTCGACCACCGGCGCGAGCTGAGCACCAGCGGTCTCCCCAGACATGTATTGGTAACTTGTCTCAGAGATGGGCTGCTCCATATTGTGCATGATGGCGTGCCCGACCATGGTCTCATTCGGACTGACCAGCCCATGTAGTTCTGAAGCTTGGGTGTCGGCGCCGTGAGCCAGACCGTGCAGGAAATCCGATGGGTTGACGAGAAACTGCTGAGCTTCGGCCGCATGCGATGGATCGACAATATTTGCAGTGCCCTGCAGTCCATACTCTGCGGTCTCGTTCGCCGCAACAAGACCAACCTCTTCAAGGCCAAACAGCAGCCCAAGGGAGATTGTATAAATGACGACGTTGATGGCAAGAGGTACAAGCTTGTCTCGTCTCTTCGGCTCCGGGAGAGGAAATCCGTGAGCTCTCATTGCCTCTACGACATGGTGGTACTTCTTCTTGGCGACGGAACGTTGGCGCAGTCCAAGAAAGAGTCCAAAACCAGTGCTGCCGCATGTAGGAACGAGAAGCAGGCTGCAAATGACAACTTTGACTCCACAGGAATAAATGCGTCGTCGTCTACAGATCTCTCGGTGGGCCAGCTTTTCGTAGGACTTGTCTTTACCGCAGCCATGGACACGTTCCTTGTAAGCTTCCTCGTTGAAATGAAAGATCTCCTTGATGGCCATTCTTGTTAGGACAATCGCCCAGAGATCAATGCTGACGCCGAATACATTAGTGGTTGTGCTAATCCTGTGTTCGTTGAGGACAGGATTCTACTTACAGAACTTGACGCAGGTAAGGCTCTCAGTTTCGGACAGAATGGATGATGGAAACCTCCTGCCCCAGCGAGGCAGGCTCCTCATTTTGCAATTCACTTTGACCATGCTGGTGTTGGGTACCCAGATGGCAGCCACGTCCGCCAGGACCATCTATCCGACCCTCCATAAGATGTGCACGCTTTCGGCCGCACGTAGGTCGAGATACGACGAAATCGACGATATGTCTTGTATGGGGCTGGTCTCACCACAGGCATTGGCTAGCCCCATGACCTAGCTTTCTCCAGACATTTGTGGCGGCCCCTAGACTAGACTGTCATTTCTCACGGTGTCAACTTCCCCATGGCTCACCATACCATCGTATGTCACGTCGCCATGGGAGGGAACGTATCCAGATGTGCTCGTACGATATGAGCAATGACATAGACAGACATTCTGTGCTCAATCATGTGAATGGCGCTTGGAATGTTCATCTCAACTTCGTTTCGGACAAGGCTGAACCAAAGTACGGCCCATATCTTTCCACCCGAACCCCAAGACTCCAAGTATGTGGCAGAAGGGCATGGTAACTAGTCGCCCTCCGTGCGTACCACTTGGAGAGGTCCTGGAAATAGGGGCCTCTTGTACCAATCGCGTACTGACAATCTGCGCACCTGATTTTTGGACACGAGAAGCTGGTCGCTAAAAAGCCACTATCGATGCACGATATGCAGGGCCCAGCCTGACCGCACTCTCGGATCTTGCCACGTGAAAACCCACCGCTGCTGGGGCGGCTCGCTGGTCGCAGGGAGTGCAATACAAACCGTTAAATAGTCCCCTCATCGGCTGAGATGATGAGAGACGCGCCTCCCTTTGCACACGCCTCGATTAGATTTGACACGGTTAAGGTGCGGCTGATTCGACTGACTTCGAATCGAAGTGTGGTCGATGAAGCGACATAACGACCTCTCGCGACTCACCTGTCTGACCGCGTGATTCTTGTAAATACCTTCTGGCTGATCGGAGAAACCGTAGTATCTTCGCACCACGGCAGCCTAAAGCACCTCGACTGGCTCATAGCACGGTGACATACCTGAGGGCAATTGTGTCGCGGAAGGAGGAAAACAGCAAATGTCGATTTGTGCTGTCAGCGGCTGAAGGTTGAACTCCATCTTGGCGGGCAATTTACCTAGGTAGTTTAGGTAAGCCTTCCGAAGCCTGCGTGCCCTTGTCAATAGATTCTCCACGCGCCGCAACACCACCACATTCTTAGAGCCAGGTACGATTTCTCTAGCCTTTCACCTTGTACACATCTACGCAACCAAACGCCGCTGTGATCCGAAGCCCAACTCGAATGCGAAATTTCTGCGGTACTCTCGATATGCTAGCCTTGGAGATTTAATTCGACCCTTGAGCGCATACCCCGTCACTGGTCTTCGATACCGATAGTTGTCTGCTTGGTTGCGCGAGCTGCATTCAAGATGGTCGGCAAGAAGAGTGGCAAGGCCCTACTCCGGGAGGAGGGTCTCGAGAGAACAGATAATAACATGGAATTGACATCGTGGCCGCAAATAATACCTATCAATCAGAAGAATTATTACACCGGTATGCAATGTGTCAATAGCTATAAATGATCGAGGCTGATGTTGAAGAACAGACTACCTCAAACGAGATGAACAAATCCTCGCGGTCCGAACGCAACAGGAGGAGGCCCGTAGCAAGATGGTCAAACAAGCCAAAGACCGAGACCGAGCCCTGGCACAAGGCAAAACCGTTGGACCAGATGGAGACATTGAAATGGAAGAGGGCGAGGAAGAAGCTGAAGATGAAGCCGCGAGCGGTGCTAAGACCATTGTCATCCACCTTGGGTCACAGAACTTGAGGATTGGTCTCGCAAACGATGCACTTCCCAAGACAGTCCCTATGGTCATCGCGCGCCGAGCGCCTCATTCGGAAAGCGAAGAAGGAGACGGCGAACCAGCGCCCAAGAGAGCAAAACTCGACAACGGATCGCACCCCTCCGAACCTGAGAAACGGTTTGGTGACGAGTTCCAGAAGAAGTTCACGGGCATGTCCAATGATCTCAAGTTGAGAATGAGGATGAACAAGAGGAAAGTGTTGCCTCAATCGAGGGATATGGTCACCAGCTACAACAGGAGAAATACATACGAGACTATTACAGAACACAACGATACCATGCAGATTGACTGGACAGAAACGTCAGGGCCGGGACAGCGTCCTCCGGAGTACATTACGGGAAGAGCTGCACTACGAATACCCGACAAGTCAACGCCTCGCTACAAGCTATTTTGGCCAATTCGGCTGGGCTGGCTCAACGAGCGCGACTATGCTTCGAAGCAGCTCCTGTATGAGGATATCCGGATCATCATTGAGGATGCAATCACATCTCAATTAGAGGTAAAGATTCAGAGTCGTGGAGAACGGGCACAGTACAGCTGCGTTGTTGTGATACCCGACTATTACGAGAGAACATATGTGACCACTCTGCTCGATATGGCGATCTCAGATTTTGGCTTCGGACGAGTCTGCTTTGTCCAAGAGAGCTTAGCCTCGTCTTTCGGCGCAGGTTTCACCACCTGTTGTATCGTCGACATTGGAGCACAAAAGACATCAGTGTCTTGTATTGAAGATGGAATGATTATTGAAAACTCCCGCGTCAACTTGAAGTATGGAGGAAGGGACATCACAGAGGCCTTCGTGAAGATGGTCATATACAACCATTTTCCATATGCGGAGCTGAATCTGAATAGACGCTTCGACTTCCAGCTTGCCGAGGAACTCAAGCAGAAATTCTGTACGATGACTGAGGCCGATATCTCAGTGCAACTATACGACTTCCACCTTCGAGCTCCCGACCAGGACACAAGGAAATACACCTTCAAGATATATGACGAGGTCATCCTCGCGCCGATGGGAATGTTTAAACCCACCATCTTTGATGATGCTGGCAAGCTTAACGGCCGGCGAAAATTGGTCGACAAGTCTTATGATATCTACGATGGCAAGCCCAATGACCCCAGCTCGACCGCACAAGCCGAAATCCTCACGTCGATTGCGCCCGAAGAGATCATCAACTCTACCATCAAGAAGGCTGCAAAAGCGAATGGACTCACCAACGGTCATACCAACGGGACAAAAGAAGAGCCGGCCAACGACTCTCGCCGCCCTTCGTTCAGCAACATTAAAGAGATGGACGCGACACCACAACCTTCGGCCGCTAGCTCCCCTGCACGACAACTTGATGGCACCCCTCAACTTGAGGACGGTGAAGGCGCCGCTGTCCAAGAGAAGCCCAAGGCTGAAGAAGAGGAAGAGGAGCCCGTTAGTATTGAGCGCCGAGACGACATCCTACCGATCTATCCGCTTCCCAATGCAATTGTCACGTCGGTCACGCACGCGGCTAGAGGCTCGGCGCAAAAGACGAGTGATCTGCTAAGCAGTATCATGCTCACTGGGGGCACAAGCATCATTCCTGGGTTGGCTGGACATCTGGAAGATACACTCAAAGGAATATTGCCCGGCTATAGCAAGGACATCATTATCTCACGGCCACCGAGGGACCTCGATCCGCAAGTTGTGGCATGGAAGGGTGGCGCGGTGTTTGGCCGTATGAGTCGGACAAACGATAGCTGGGTCAATCCTTTCTTGTACGAGAGGTTGGGCGAAAGAGTCCTCGCACACAAGATGATGTGGGCGTGGTGAGATAGCCTGGTAGCCACGGTTCTGGATCATGCGTATGAGAAACCTCGCATGATCCTGATAGTACTTACGAGCCGACCAAAGAGGAAGAATAAAGCTCTCACTTGATGGCACTGGATATCAAGGAGATGGTAATCTGAGGAAGTAATCACCGAGATTACGTCCTTGACATTGTCAATCACTAGACTTCTCGCTCCAGAGGTTGCACGCGAAATGACAAAGGCTTCTGCCAGTTGATTCCCAAGAGTCTTTGCAAGGGCTTGTCCTGATGTTTTGGGATGTAGAGATAGTTCTCGCAGAGGGGTGGGGCCATGGCTCCGACGCTGTCGAAAGAGAGTTGAGCGGCTAGCTTAGTGAATCGATTGGCGAAGAAGGCGTATTGCATAGTGTCTGAGGGCGATAGTGCCGCCGAGAATAAATCCTCTACTCATGCACCGACGGAGTATATCCATAGCAGGTCATATTTTCTTGTGTCGGTGGCTGCTTGAGTGATATCAAATTCTGGTTTCATGCCATGTAGACTGGCGACAACCATAGCATAGGTAAGCCGAGTGAGCTGAAACCTCATTTCAAGGGAATGCATGTCTTCAAAGATACATCTTTCAAAAAGCATGGTCGGCTGGCACAGTGCCAGATCGAGCTGGTTGTTCGTAGAGCCGTCGATAGTAGCATCCGCTAGGTCTCGCCAGTGTTCAAATAGTCTCGTCCGGGCTGCCATCCACCGTAAATGGGACCATCTGAAGAGGCTCTCAACCTCCTTGGCTGCCGAAGATGCGTACTTGAATTTGGCTCCCTGTACATCCAGAAGCTCTCTTATCTCAGCATGTGTAGCCATGAGTGTAGGGGACATTGCAGAAGCCACGGATTTCTTGGTACTCGGACCTCGGTCATCGACACACGATCGCACGAGCGACGACAGATGTGGCGAACCAGATAGGGGGCCAGGGTCAAATTCCGAACTGGCGATAAGAGGCCGACATCCGACCACGATGGAGATATTCAACAGACCGTAGACGTCCATTTCCAATTGAAGTCGTGGTAGAGCCTCTGATCCACCCATAAGCTGGATGATCCTCTATCCAGCAGCATAATGGAGCACGCAATCGTCAAACCTACCACTGTAGAAAGCACAGTTGCCGAGTGTCAAAGCAGTGTTTTTGATCTGCTCTAGTTCCTCGAAGGACTTTGCAGCATAGTTGGCCTCCAGGAGCTGTCGCAAGGCTCTCAATGCTTGTCCATGATGTTTGTCGCCGGCAAGATTCACGTCGCCGCTTGGACGGCCCTGTATCCTGCGGTCCGTATCCCACATGTACATCGCAGCGGATACCGATGCATGAGTCGTGGCGCTTTCGCTGATCAGATTGAAAGAACCATAGAATTGAGATGTGAGCGTGGCCCCATTTTTCCGCATACTCAATTCTGATGACCATGTGAACGAGACCATGAGTGTCCTTAGCCGGTTCAACACAGCGTACTCGAGAGGCGAGCAGTTCACGGCACCAGCATTGAATGGATCTCTGTTGCCTTTGAAGAGGGAGACCGTCGTCGAGAGAGGAGCCATCGCCTCATCTTGGTCATCTTCGGAGGTATTTGACGCTGGGTAAGGGCTTTTTTTTGCCCGCATACCGGCTGTACTGACGATTCTTGGGATGAGAAATGCGTGCTGCATGTGCGCGTGCATGTGATCGGGTCAGATTCTGGAACCTCGCGCTACGACTGCTCGGATTGGCATCAATGAAGATGATAGGTGATTGACCCTGACTCATTGTTGAGTTTGCAACCCTCTGTACTGTGCTATGCAGGTACTAGGATGTGAGATTGGCTGAAAATGGAGCATGCAATCTCCAATGTGCCATTTGGACAGCAGGATGCTTTTTCACAATCCCCTAGGCTGCTCCTCTTCGCCCTTGCTGTCATCTGGTTGTTTTCCGGCTCTCCCAGACGCCGGGTCCGGTCAGAGTGCCCTGATGATTGTGCTGGTTGAGCGCACTGCCATTCAGTCGTAGGCGAAGAGTTCGCCATGACAGCGTGTAGCAGCGACACGGTCAGGACTAAAGAAAGGGATGTCGAGGTGTTGTAAAGGGCATAACCGTCCCTGCTTGCCAAGACGGACTTGGAGAGAGTCTTCGCTTCGTTTACGCGACGTTCTCGACAACGTCATTCATTGGTGGAAGTGTTTCTTCTCCGAAAAAGGCAGTCAAACAATTTTCTATGAATTATGTCGCAACTCATCACAGTCTACGAGAGCCTACAGCCGCTTGATGCACGCTGGTCAAAGACTATATTGGACAACTTGGCGCATTTGGGTATCAACAGCAACGTCTTACATGCCGCGACAATGACTATCTCAAGGTCTCGTTATGTGTACCAGGATTGGCAGTGTAGTGCAGGTATGAAGTTACCCTGTTGCGATGACTCGCTGTGGGCCATGTATTTTGACTGACTCAACCTGAACACAGCGGTGGGAGCGAGCTCATCTCCGCAATGCTGCTGGTAGCAAACATTACTCCCAGAGTGTCGTCTACATTCCGAAGGCGTCCTTTCGAACTCGAAGAAACCTAGGCAAACCTCCTATCTACCCCCGCAGACATGAAGGCATAACTCCAGCTGCTTCTGATACATGGGCCCTACAAACAGGAACTTTCTTCAAGCAAGTTCAGCTCCCGCATCTGCTTGAAGAAAACCAGGACAACACGGAGTCTCCAAGAGAAACATTAGCAAGTGAAGCACTATGCGGAGAGGATGCGGTTAAAAGCCTACTTCGGAAGCCTCAAGCGCCATCCCGAGAAGCAGTTGGAAGTGAGGAACATCAGAAAGCCAAACTGGTAGAGTCGAAGCCTGGCAATGCAGAGGAAGCACAAACTTCGACCTTGAAGGTTCGGCAATCCCGGACCTTTGCAGTTGAAGTGCCTCGATCGAACATCCGGACGGCTGTCGACGCCATCAAGACATCTCGAAAGGTCGGCGTTCCACAATCAAACATTCAACTAAGCCCCATCAACGACTCTGTGCCAGCCACAGACCGGACGAATGCGGCAGCCATGCTGGATCCTCCCGTGCTTGCAACCAAAATGGCACATGACCTCCAACGTAAAATGAGCCAGGACTTCATGGAGGAGAGACTCCGCAACCGGAACAAGCTGCCTCTGATGGCCAACAAGTCTATCAGCTCCGAACTTTTAAGGACTATCAACAAGCACGATGTAACTGTGGTTCTGGCCAAAACAGGCTCTGGTAAGACAACACAAGTGCCTCAGTTGATTCTTGAGGAGAGGGTGTTGCTCAGTCGCGGACCCTCCACTAGCATCATATGTGCCCAACCTCGACGTATCGCAGCAACCTCGGCGGCTCGAAGGGTCGCCTATGAACGTGGGGAGGTCTTGGGAAGCCATGTTGGCTATGTCATTCGTAACGACAACGAGTCCCCCAAACACACGCCGAGCATTGCATTCTACACGATAGGTATTCTCATGCACCGATTGATCACGGGCGGACGGCAGATGCTCCAAGCTCATTCACATATCATAATTGATGAAGTGCATGAACGAGATGCTCAGATTGACTTGGTGTTGTCACTGCTTCGGAGAACCATTTCAATGCTCAAGGCGACCCATCAACCATATCCCAAAGTCGTCCTGATGAGTGCCACAATCGATCCAAGCCGATTCCTCGACTATTTTCGTGACCCGATCGAGGAGGGTTCTCAGCTTTCTGCAGAAAGCTTCGAAGTCGAAGGCCGAAATCATACTGTACAAACACGTCATCTGCATGAAATTCTGAAAGAATTGTCACACGAGAATGAGCTGCATCCTACAATGGAAACACTATTGCAAGGCAAAGGTCGAAGATCTAGTGCAAGCTATATCAAGAATGAACTGCTCTTCGCCTCTGCTGCTCGGGACAGAATACACTCGCTGTCAGAGCAGGGAAGGCTTGCAAACGGGGAACTTCGGCAGGAGCTGGCGGTGGTCGATGCACCAGCGACTTCGCTCGACTCACCTTCCAACAATTACTTGGGTCTTGTCGTTGCAGTGGTTGCTTATATATCTGCTGTAAAACCGGATGGCGACATACTAGTATTTCTGCCAGGGAAATTGGACATTGACACCGTCCACGACGAACTGATCAGGACCAAACCCCTTGACCTCGACTTTCAAGATGAGAGCAGGTTCAGGCTTTTCAAGCTCCATTCAAGCCTGCGAGACACCAATGATATGGTCTTCGACAGTGTCCCTGGGGGCTGCCGCAGAATCATATTAGCAACGAATATCGCCGAGACCTCAATTACGCTGCCAGAGGTTGTCCATGTCGTGGATACGGGCAAGGCGAGAACTGCTGTCTTCGATCCTCTTACGCTGACCAGGAGCCTTCCCTTCGAATGGATCAGCAGGACCAACTCGATTCAACGTCGTGGTCGGGCTGGGCGCGTCCGCGATGGACACTATTACGCATTGTTTTCTCAAGAACGGTACGAAACATTTCGAGCGATGGCGCAACCCCGAATTACTGTGTCCAACGTCGTGGACATTGTGCTTCTCTTGTCGGCCTACCCACAACCATATCCAGGGGGACCTAGGGCCTTTTTGCGCGGCATGATGGATCCTCCCAGCGAGGCAGCTATTGACTCAGCCTACAAAGAATTGACCAGCCTCGAAGCCTTATCAAATGGGAGAATTACCAAACTCGGATGGATCTTTGCTCAAATGGGCATTCCTCCTTCGGCTGCCAAAGCTGTGCTACTTGGGGTTCTCTTTGGCTGTCTGGAACCAATGCTGATCCTTGCGTGCCATGATTTCAACAACCCCTTGATTTACAATGGAGAGATCAGTATCAGTGCCATTCGGGAGACCAAGCGACTGTACGACCGAGATCTTGAGAGTGACTTACCGATTCTCATTGACGCATTTCGAGAATATCATGCGGCTTATCGAAGCGGCAACAGTGCCTTGATGGACAAGCTACACGAAAGCAGATCCATTAGACATGCTTCCTATATGGAGATGATGTTGACAAGCAAAGCCATTCACGAAGTCCTCACGAAACTTGGGTTGGTACCTGAGCCGCTTGGATCTGGCGACACCATCTTTGAGAATCTGCCGGCAAACGTCGACTTTAACAAAGACAATATGCTTTTGGTCAAGGCTTTGGCGGTCAACACTATTAGTGCCGAGATCGCCGCCTGGTCCGCCAAGACTGTTCGGTGGGAGCTGGATGTACCGAGCGAAGGGTATATATCGCGAAACAGCGTCAACTATGAAGACAAGAAATCGGTACGAAGAATCAAGCGTAAACACAGGAGCGATGGCCGTCTCATGGCATACGCATGGAAAAGGAACATCGATGATTCGGAGAAGGATGAGGCCTGGCTTGAACATACAACCATGGTGACGCCACTGGTAGCTATCCTGTTCAGTCGCAGCGCCGTACTGGATGCCCCTAATGTCGTTGAGCTCAACAAGTGGCTTCGGCTTGAATTAAAATCCCATGGCGCGGACACAGGACTCGTTAACCACACAGCACGCATTCTGACGGAAACCAAGAAGACTCTGGATCGATTTATGACATATTCGTGGCGTCGGCTAATACCAAGTTATACTGGACAGGACCATGCCACCAAGCTGACGGCCTCCGAAAAGCTTCATCGTCTAGTTCAACAGGACTGTCGTGTCAAAAGGTTATTGAGCACGCCTGGGTTCAGGAATAAGATGGTCACTGCTATTACAACGATGCTTAGTGCAGACGATGTGTACTGGGCTGCTTATCGAACAAAGCGCCGTGCTGAGATTGACGCGGAGGAAGCGAGACTCGCAGAAGAGGCACGGCAGATGGCTAACCCCGAGGACGGGGAACCACCCAAGTCAAGTTCTACCGGGATATCCGTCACTGAAGCTCAAGAGAACGATGATTATGATGAGATCCTGGTGGCAGCAGAAAAGGTGGCTTTGCAGACTGACGACGACTCAGGGGCCCGAGACTTTTCGTCAGAAGTCCCTAACAGCGTGCAGGTGGATGGAGTCCCGAACGCAACAGACAGTACGTCACAGATATTCGAGGACGATGAAGCGGAGCAGAAGAGTTCGGCTGCGACATCTTGAGCCCCTGGCCAGTGTCAAGACAGTAGGATTTGTGGCTTTGTGGGATTTTATTTGGCCTACTTTACCATGTACAAATTTGGTCGGTCTGCAGGGTAGGCAGACTGCCATGTATCTAATATGACGTGTCGAGAAGACATGAATGTACCCCTTATGAGGCGAAAATGTAACATTATCGGAATGTGAAAAATCGCAAACCCTTGAACCGCTCACTTGGACCATCAGGCGATGTTTGTACCCCAAACCAACCGGGTATGCTGCTGTGGGCCGGCCAATGCAACTTCCTCAACATACTTTCAGGTTGAAGATTTGATGTTCAATGATGTCAATTGCTGGGGGCGTTGTGGTATGCGGAAGTGTACGCCGTGTTCGCCAGATCGAAATACGTGGCTCAGCTCGCCTAAGCAAGAGAGCTCATTGCGCCCAATTAGGATCTGCACGTAATGTGTTTCTTGCCCAAAGGAGGCATGGGTCCGAAGAGCAAGCCGTTCGTCCCAGGTGCTTGGCCCCTCTTTATAATCTGTTAGCCCTTTTGCTTGCCGCCTCGGCCTTTGACTTGGTCCAGCGCTTCGAACGTTCAATCCCTTTTGGTCGGAGATTTCAGCTTCCAGAGTTGAAACAGCCGGATAAGATACCAGTCAAACACACCGCTCCACGTCCATCCGCCGGACAGGTAGTACACCAGCCAACTCTTGTTGCCTTCCCAAATCCACCGCTTCCTCGCATCACTTAGCAGCCATCGCCAAGGCCAGGGCCCGGCACCGGGCAGGACTTGCCGGACGACGCTGTCGGCATAAGCTTCATTGGTCATAGCACCCTCCTGTGAATGACCTTGACGGCGCAAGTAGTCCTCTTCGAGCGGAGCATAGATGCTGTCCTCAGGCAGCACCCGCGTCACATGGGCGTTGATCCTGGACTTGACGCCGCCTGTCACGATAGTGATGACTTTGACGTCTAGAGGAGTCAACTCGACGCGTAGTGTGTTGGCGTATGCGTGCAGCGCGGCTTTCGAGGCGTTGTACACGCTGCCGAAGACGTAGGGGATGACACCGGCCAGACTGCCTATCATGACGATCGTGCCTTTGGCTTGGATGAGCATGGGACAGAAGACTTGACATATGCGCATTATAGCGAAGAGGTTGACGTCGAACAGTCGGCGGACTTCGGACATGTCGATGTCGAGGGCTGGCATGACGTAAGAGACGCCGGCGTTGTTGACTGGTGATTGTCAGTCAAGCCTGAGCTTAGTAGTGCGTTGCGGAGGAGGGGGATTGTCTACCAAGATAGTCAAGACCTTGACCGTTGGTCAATTTCTCGAGCGCGGTTTTGCATGATTGAATGGATTCGTCGTTGTCGACTACCAGAGACAAAGTCTCAATACCATTTTCTGACAGTGTCGATAGCTGTTCGGTTTTGCGGGCCGTGGCGAAGACACGAAGGCCACGAGCGTGGAAGCCTAGGGCGAGGGAGTGGCCGATGCCTCCTGGGGCACAGCCTGTGATTAGGACCGTCTTTCGGACATCTGGTGTGCGCATGTTGAGGACTGCGGAGCACTGCTTGTGGGTCTGCACCGCTCTGGGAAGATGATGCGATAGTAAGAGTTGCTATGTCCTTCCGAGTTACCTGGAGGTGTCTGAACTATTGTGTTGTAGTACGAATATAGACAAAGAGAGTCGGAAGCCACTAGCCTGATCAAGAGATGATGGGGGCCTCGTTCGGCGAACCTGCCTGACTCAGCGAACTCACCAAATCCTCAGAGAACCGGGTCTTGTCCACCTGCCCTGGCCGTCTTCCCTCTTCCTCAAGTCGTATATCCTTCTTAGACACCTAGGTGCACGTGGACAGCGAGTCGAGCATTGCATAAAGAAGACTCCTGAGTCCCAACTAGACTCGCAACTACAGAAAGCTCCGCCTCCGGTGTGTTGGCGACTGCGTTGTCTCGGCGAGCATCGGATATCAGTCCCCCCACTTGCCCCAACATCCCGTTCTATCCCATCGACTGTATGGTCCAAGGTCACTACTAGGCTGCCTAACGGACTCTTTTTCTGTTGATACTATAGAGGTGTGGTTACCGTCGGTGTCAATCACAGTCTTGACATTGCCTTGCCCATCGCTCCCAGCAGGTCGCTGCATATCCAGGTGGAACTATGCGGCATGGATGCCCCATCCGAAGCGTGCCATAATTGTCGACGCCGGCGTCTGAAATGCGACCGATCTTTTCCGCGTTGTCTGAAATGTATCAAAAGGGGTCAAGAATGCCTGGGGTATCAGGGGCTATTCCGCTGGGAACAGGGCATCGCAAGTCGTGGCAAGAATCGTGGTCTGACCTTTGAGGACATGACGGACATCCGAGGCAAGCATCAAACTCAAAGAACATCTCCCGCCATTATCTCGAAGCCACACTCTTCTCGTGGAATCACTGAAGTCTCGCCGCTTCGACCCCTATTGGACCCTCTGGTACAAGACCTCGATCATGCTACGAGGAAGTATCTATCATATTGTAAGACACCTTTATCTACTTGCTCAGCCCCTGACACTAACCTTTGTTCGCATTGTAGTTGCTAGTGATGTCTGTAAAGATCTTGTCCTCTACGATACTCCCGAACACAACCCTCTCCGACAGCTGGTTCCCTTGACACAGCAGAATTCAATCCTCCTTCAGGTCGTCGTCGCCAACTCAGCATTGCACATGTCTAACGCATGCCAGAAGTCTTTGGTCTTGGACGAGTGGGCTCTTCCACTTCGCCATCGCACAAACCTCCTAAGCTGTTACAATGATGCTCTGAGAGCTAAGCAGCGGGCTCTTTCCTTGCTGAGATCCACTCTCGCCAATATAACTTCGGCGGACATCGATGTAGCCCTGGCGGTAGTGCTGCTCTTCATCGAATTTGAGCTCATTGACTCCGGGCGAGATAATTGGAGATATCACCTTGATGGTGCAAGGACGATTGTCGAGACATGGTGTGGAACAAGCATATCGACGCAGGGGCTCATGAGCCCGTTACGCAGCTGCTTGATATCCAATTGCTTGGTGTACGTCCACCCATTTGACTGAAAATACTCCCAAGAGA